>NW_026087853.1:729166-1458333 GCF_022539395.1 Myiozetetes cayanensis | reverse complement strand
AGGGAGGGATGGCTGGCAGGGAGTTTGCAGAGGCTCTGGCTCCGGCGGGGTGATGCCCGGGGTCAGGGATGTGGAGAGGGGCTGGTCCAGCCTCGGCAGAGCCTGCCCGGGGACACACAGTCTGTGGCTCCCTCTGCTGAGCCTGGCCCCGAGCTCTGCTCGCCGCAGCAGAGGAACAGGAGATTTCCTAGGGCTGGAAAAGCTTTTTAGGGAGGCTCAGGAGTCACCCGATGCCAGACCAGTGGTGTGGGAGTGGGAGAGGGGCACCCAGCCCCTCCCTTGCACCCACCGGTGCTGCCTCTCCACAGGGATGGAGTTGGAGCTGGTTTGTCCAAAAGCAGGGGCTACCTGCCAGGATGGATTTATTTATTATTTATTATTATTATTATTTAAAATTGGCTAAAAATCTATTTTCTATAGAAAATGGGAGTTTTGGCTGAGCTGGGGAACGTCTCCTCTGACCAGGCTTGGTCAGCAGGGTGTTTTCTTGGAGAAAGAGGGAAAATCATAGAAACACAGAATGGTTTTGGCTGGAAGGGACCTTAAAGATCACCTGATTCCAACCCCTGCCATGGGGATTTCACTATCCCAGGTGCTCCAAACTTTGTCCAAACTGGCCTTGAACACTCCCAAGGATGGGGCAGCCACAGCTCCTCTGGGCAACCTGTGCCAGGGCCTCCCCACCCTCACAGGGTTCTTCCCAACATCCGATCTAAATCTTTCCTCTTTTAGTTTAAAACCATTCCCCTGCTGCCATTTGCAGATTCCCAGTTAAAAGCAGCTCCCTGGAGAGCTGAGTGAGCCCCGTGAACGAGTTCACTCCCTGGAAGTGCTGTCACAGATCTGCCTTTGGGAGCTGAACAGCCACGAGCAGGACCAACCAGCCCCTCAAAGCCTCGGGAGGCACCAGCTCTGGGAATTATCCTCGCTGGGGGGCCGTGTGGCATCACTTGCTGCTCACGAGGAGGTGGCAGAGGCCGTGCTGGGTGCAGTGGTCACGCTGCTGGCTCCAAGGAGCAGCAATTTGTATATCCTGGGAGCGGATCTGACACGGATCACCGGCTCGGGGGGGGATCAGCCCACTGGGATCGTCCAGCCCCTCCCGCGCAGCCGCAGCCAACAGACGTGGGGAATTAATTATTCCTTGGACTGGAGGAGCTCTGCTCGGTGAAGCCCTCTCTGTCTTGATTAAAAACTTTCCTGCAGTGGGAAATCCCTGCCTGCTGCCGCTCAAAGATTGTTCCCTGGGATATTCCCCTCGCTGTTAAATAGGAGACATCTGTACCCACACCAGGAGCCAAAGGAACAGGAGCATCCCTTTGGAGGGCACACCTGGTTGGCTGCAGGGCTGGGGCTGCTTCTCCACCACCCTTTGGAACAGGCAGACATGGAAAAGATCCTGTTAACAAGACAGTCTGGGGTTTTCCAGCTTCTGCTGGGATCACCACAGCCCAGCAGCTGCTGAAACAACAGCGGCCACCAGCTCTGGCTTTGCTCCCAGCTGGGCATGGGCTGCAGCCTCTGCGGGGCAGGAAAAGAGGAGCCCACGCTCACCCCTGGGCTGGAAGGGGCTCAGGTGTGGTGTAAATCTGGGTGCACCAGTTGGGAAAGCCTTTACTATCCTGAATGGATTCATCCAACAGCTCCTGGCAGCACAGAAATGATTTTTTTTTCCCCCTCTTGATTTTTGTATTTTAAGCCTCTTTCCAGCTCACCCACTGGTGGCACCCACAGACTCCCCATAACCACAGGGCTGCCACGGACTTTCCTTGGAGCCTTTTCAGCCTCTCCAGCTCCAGTTTTCCATCCCAGAGGGTATTTTTGCCTTTTCCTTTCCCTTCTCTGTTATTGTAACAAATCCCTGCTGCGAGACCCAGACGGTGGCACCCGGACCTGGAAAGGCCAGCTGTTTATGGAAGGAAATGGTGTTTCTCTGGGATTTGGGTAATGCTTGTCTAATGTGCCAGGAGGCCAATTCCCAGCAGGCACAGGGAGATGTTGCTGTTGGGCTGTGGATGTGGGTGCTCTCCTGGACAGGGAAATCCAGGTGGGACCAAACACTGTGAGGAATCTTTCCCTCCTGGGGTGGACCTGCCCGGGGTGCTCAGGAGCATCCTAAACAGAAGGTGCTTTAGGACATGGGTTTTTAGTGCTTGGCTTCACCAACATTTGGGGATCTGACCAGGAGTCTCTGCCCAGGAGGAGCAGCGGATGAAGCCTTCAAACAACTTGAAGAAGCCCCAAGTTTCCAAGCTCTGCTCCTTGTGGGGGAGATGAGCCCCCCTGATGCCCGTGGAGGGGCAGTGAGCTGCATCCAGGACACTCAGGAGGTCTCTGCAGGCCCGCAAGGTCGTGGAGGGACAGGGACACAAGGGCAGGAATGGCCAAGGTGATGACTCAGAGCTCGGACTGGCTGGGAAGAGCCTGCAGGGCTGGGCTTGGTCAGCCTGGAGAAGTGGAGGCTCAGTCTGAGAAAATACGGAAAAAGCAGGGGCAGAAGCCACAGTCCCGCCCTCAGCACCTCCCACGGCCGAGCGGCTGCTCCCGGTGTCCTTCCCCGCCCGCTCCAGCCCGGGGCAGGCCTGAAACGTGCAGGTTTTAAACCCAGAATGAACCCACCCTCCAAATCCCAGCCCAGATGTCTCCACGCACACGCTGAGGCCGAGCCGGCTCCTCCGTGTGCCTCCTCAATCCCTGCCCCGATCCCTGCCAGTTTCTAAGGAAAACTCTGTATCTCACCATCTCCCGTGGGCATCCCGATGGGACAGCGTGGGGAATGCCAGGGATTTATTTGGAAACCCCGCCACGGGGTTTATATATAAAGACACTAAACCCCCCGTGGAACTGCACGGCTCCTCCCTCTCACCCACGGGCTGAGCGTGTATTTAATCCCTTTTTTTTTTGGTTAAAAAGTCTGCCAAGGGGAGGATAAATAAGGAGGCGCCACACTCCAGTGTTACAAAACCTTGTATTAATCATCTCCCTTCACTTTCAATATACCGCGGGTATGAAATATAGCCATGGTTCCGAGTTACACGGGGAGGAAATGAGTAATAAATACATCGGAGCAAGTGGAAATCACGAGGGCGTTTCACTGGGAACAACATTGGAAAACTGTACACTTGCAAAGACCGGCATATCTCCAAACATTAGTATTTCTTTATATCGGGAAGCTTTTACATGTAACAAACATGCTATTGCCATATATGTGACCGACAAAAAAAAAAAAAAAAAAGGGAAAACCAAAAAAGAAATTAAAATTTAAAAAATAGGCATTGCTCGGCAACATTAACTAGGCAAAAATAGTTCTTTGTGCACTAACTTTGTACAGAAAAACCAGGACGAAAAGGCATGCATGGACAAGGAAAGGCTGCCCGGGAACGGCATGCAACAGAAGAGAGGTCAAAGCTCTTTAAAGTCAGCTTACAATAGGCATAAATACATCAGGGTTATATATATTAATAAGGGAGGAAGTATTCTGTTTAACATTATTAACATTCCTGGTTTTTTTTTAACGTATTTTTTCTTTTTTTTTTTCTTTTTTTTTTCTTCCTATTCCTCCCAGAGGAATACACATTCACCTTTAAGTAAAGATAAAGGAATACAAAAAATAAAACTCACTTTGCAAACTCTGATGACTCGTATAAAATCAACTTTAGTGTTATCGTCGCTGTGTGCAAATTATAGACGTCTGCGGGACCCACTTTTCCATCAGGCACATTCCGAAAGCCAAAACCTGGGGCGCGGCCACGCCCCGACATGGAGAAAGGTGACACAACAGAAATCGCCTCCCCGAAGCGCTGACCCCAAACCCCAGCTCCGCGCGCGGGCGGCAATCACAGTTTTGGGTTTTTCCTGCCGCTGGATGCTGGCCGGGCTTGACCTCCCTCCCCCCACCCCTTCCCAACTCCTCTCCAAGGGTTTTTTAATGAGCTGAGCGAGCGCAGGTAAAAAAGCCCAGCTCCAGCCCAGCCGAGCTCGGGGCTTTGTCCCTGGGGAGGGGGACGCACCTGGGGAGGGAGGGACAGGGGTTGTTTCCCCGCGGGAGCATCCGCCGGACCCAAGGCCACTTGGGTGCTGAGCTGGCCGCGCTCCCCGCGCAGCCGGGGACGGCTCAGGGGGACAGCACCAGGAAAAAGGTCCCCGGCGGCGCTGGGGGGGCCCGGGGCTGGCTCTGGGAGAGCAGCGGGATTGAGGGAGGAGGGGGGGACATTCCCGCCCCACGCCCAGGACCCCGCGGCGGCGACACCTCCGACGTGGGATGGGGCAGTTGCAGCGGGGCGGGGGGGTAGGATACAAAAAAGAAAGGCACTGCCGCTTTATTACTGGATATTTGACTTCACAGCCTCACTCATGCAACTGTTGGGGTTATTTTTTTTTTTTAAGATTTTTTTTTTGCTTTTTTTCTCTCTATAAATAATTTTTATTTCTTTTTTCCTCTTAAGCTTCTCTCCCTGGAGCTCTGCCGCCCGCACTCAGCACGGGCAGCCAGAGCCAGGCAGCACTTCCCGAACGCAACTGAAGCCACTTCTTTTGTTGTTTTTACTCGAAAAACAAAACAAGGAACAGCAAACACAACTAAGTCGTTATTAACCTCTACACTGTCAATGGAAAATAAGCATTTTTTCTTTTTTTTTTTTTTAAACAACAAAAGGAAAAAAAAACCAACAATTGAATTATTTGGTGGTTGTTAATAACAGACATTATCATGGTTCCCAGCCATAGCAAGTTAATAGGTAATATATCCAAAATAATCTCTCTGAACAATCAGAAAACCTCCGTGCCCATAGTCAGCGAAGGAATAAATAGAATTTCAGCTCTGTAAATACACTGGAGCCTCCCTGAGGGAGGCTCCTGCTACGGCGGTTCCCTTCACACCTCACAAGCTGGGGGTGCTCGGGGGTGACCCAGGTCCCCAGCGCCGACCCCCCACTTCGCCTCCACCTCCTCACACCTCTTCCCAACCTCCCTGGCTTTCAGGTTTTCCCTTCTCCACCCTCCCCATCACCCCCCCCCTCAATCTCCTGCCCGCTGGGAAGCAGGACACCAAGGAACAGCAAACATAAAACATTTGGCACTTGGGTTTGGTTTGTTTTTTGTTTTTTTTTTAAGGAAACAACAACTTAAAAACACTGCATGGCAAAAGGATTCACACATCTCCCAGCCCTGCCAATGCCCTGGCTCCCCCTCAGCCCCCAGCCTGGCTCCCACCGATCCCAGCACGTGAAGCTGCCCTTCAATGCCAACTGGGAATATTGCTGCCACCCATCACCTCCCTTTGTTAATGGATTTTACCTTTATTATTATCCCATCAGAGGATGTGGAGCAGCATTAGGACAGTCGGGAGCAGCACTCCAGACCTGAGCAGCACCACGCCAGGTTCACCTCTTTAACACCAAATTTAGCTCGTTATAAAAAGCAGCAGCAGGTGAGGAGCAGCCCAGCCACTGCCATCCCCATCTCCTGCCTGGCACGTGGTTAATGACAAGAAAATGCGGCTGTGAAGCTGGGGCTTGAGTTTTATCTGGGGGCTCCTTCATCCCTTGTTGGCCGCCCCAGGGCTGGAAAAGCCCATCAAGGCCAGATTTTGGCAGGCTGGGCCAGATGTGTGAAGCCAGGATGCAGCAGCTTTCTGGTACCTGTACAGGCAAGGCAAGACACATGGAAACTCTCCCAGTGTCCCCCAACATCACTGACATCCCCTGGGACCCTCTGCTGGATGGGATGCCCCCACTCCATCCCACATCCCGATCCATGCCGGGACACAGGGATGGGCACCTGCCGACCCTCCGCTGCCCTGAGCACAACGCTGCCTCCAAACTGTGGGTCTCCTGGCTAAACTGAAAGGAAATCCTGGGGTTATTTTACTACTTCTGTTCAAATCTGGGCTCGCTGGGCCAGTCCATGAACACAGCGGGACTCCAGAGGTGGGACCGCCGGCCCTGGGGCCCCCCCAGCAGGGCAGGCGAATCCTCCCCAAAAGGGCTTTTGGGTCACACATCCCTGCCTGATGCTCTGTACTCCTTGGTGTCCTCATCCAGGCAGGACCAGGGTTTGCCCACGGTGCTCCCTCCGCTGTCAGCACTCACGTCCCTCCCGCCCCGACCTCCCCGTGCTGCTCCGTCATCGCCGCTGAGCTTCCACCACCTCTCACCCCCCACACCCCGCCCCCAGCATGGATGTAATAAATGACAACACAAATTCCAAGTCTAATGATATGTTCACAAGGACAATCTACACATTCACAAAATTAAAACAGGAGAGAGAGAGAGAGAGAGAGGGAGAAAGAGAGGGAGAGAGGAGAAAGGATGCAAGCTATCGCTGAGGCTCCCTGCAAAGCCCCGACCTCGCCGCTGGACCCGCAGCAGTTGTTCTCCTGGCCAGCGCCCCCGTCGCGACGCCTTCTAGATCGTGGAGGTCCTGTCGACACCATCTGCAAGGAAGGGAGAGTTAGGAACAGCCCCAGTGAGCACTGGCACCTCCCCGAGCTGGGGATTTGGGGGATGGACCCCTCCAGAGCACCCCCGACCCACCACCCCACAGGAGAGGTGGCGTCACAGGGCCACCGCCCTCCCCAAATCTCCCCAAGGGGTGTGGAAGGGTTTTGGGGTGCCACCACTTTGCTGGTCCCTCCGTGCCACCAACTGTCTCCACCTTGCATAGCCCCCCCCGAGTCGCTGTCCCAACACAATTCTGGGCCTGCCACCCCTTTTCCAGGAGCAGAGGTGGTTTCTGGGCATCCCGGACTATCCACAAGGTGGATGAGAGTCTGAGACCCTCCTACAGCAGGACATGTTCCTGCCTCCCCTGGCCAAGAGTGGGGGGATGGGGATGGAGCCAATCCCAGGGGCTGCCTTGCCCCCCAGCCCTGCAAAACTTGCACCACAGAGGATGCAAAATTCTCCTCCACGAGGATCATGGATGGACACAAAGCTCCGGGAGTTGTTTCTGTCTCTCCAGAGCCCTTGTTCCCAGCATCCTGTGGCAGCAGGAATGCATCCAGCCACAGCCCAATCCCAGGAGAGCGGGATCCACAACCCACCCCACAGCCTCACAACTGACCCTGGTGCCAGCTGCCCCCTCTCCTCACCCCTTTGGGGCTGGAAATCAGCACCCAACAGTATTTCCAACCCTTCAGCCCCAACCACCAGCCCCGTCCCCCATCCCAAAAACCCCCCATCCCCGGGATGCGTGGAGCAGATCCCAGGGTGGCTCTGGAACAGAGCACTCCCTGTTCCACCACCCGCAGCACCAGGGCCGCCTCCCTGCTCGAGACTGAAAACAAACAGGTTTGTTACGCCTTTTTTTGTTTTTTTTTTCCTCCCCCGAAGGTTTATTTTTTTTTAAGAGCTATTTATAGCACGACCGGTTTGGAGAGGCTCGGGGAATGCGACCTGGAAAAAATAACTCGGGAGGAACAGTACCCTGCAGAGGAACAAGACAGCTAAGCCTCGCCTGGGAACGCGCCGGGGAAACGCTTCGGGTGACAGAAGTGTCCTTGTTTTCCCAGCCAGGGATGCTGCCAGGGCCCTGCTGCCTCTCACAGTCCTTGTTCTCGTGTCCCTCTCCCCGGGAAGGGCTGTGGTATCCGCAGGGAGCCCGGTGGCACTTGTCCTCCCCGAGGACTCCTGGTGGCACTCGTCCTCTCCCAGGGCTCCAAGTGGCTCTCATCCTCTCCAAGGACTCCTGTCCCCAACCATCCCGGTGCAGTCCAGGATTGCCAGGAGCAAGGCCTGCGCTGGTCATCCGGGCTATCCCAGGTCTGGGCGATGCTGGTGGCCGTGCTCATCCCATCTCCGGGCTCATCCCTCGTCGGCGAGGGGCACCGGGAGCTTCTGGTGCCAGTGCTTTGTGCTGCACCGGGCTCTCCATCACGCTGCTGCTGCTGCTGCCGCCTTTTCCATCTTTCCTGCTTGTTTTTGCCCCTGGTCCTCCTCCCTCCCCGTGCCCGTTATCCGCTGGCACCCACCAGCGCCCGGCAGGGTTTCCCCCGCACCCCCCAGCCAAACGAGGGATCGGGTGGCAGAAGGGAAAACACTCCAAAGCCTGTGACCCATCCGGTGGCAGGGGCTTTATCGAGAGCTAACAAGAGTAGCGAGCTAACACTAATTATCATTAGCAAGCTGACGAGTGGCTAATTAGCACAGACTCCACTAGTGCTGGTGCGATCCCTGCATTCGGCTCACCCCCTGCCCCGGCACCTCGCCGAGGGGAGCCAACATCCCTGCCTGAACGCCCTCGGGAGCGTCCCTAGGAGCATCCCTGCATCCAGCCCCCTCACAGCCACAGCCTGTCCCAGCTTTTGGGGGGCGCGGGGCAGGGGCTGGGGGGCTCAGCGGAGGCAGCGTGGATGTGCTGGAAGAGCCCGAGGAGGAGGGAATGCTCACCGCTGAGTGCGTGCTCCGTCATGCTCAGGCACAGGGACTCCAGCCTGTTGTTGATGTCAGGTTCAGTCACCGGCACCTGGAACTCTGCAGGGAGAAAGGGGAACGGGAGGCCTTGGTCAGGGAATTGCCTGCCATGCTCTGCGTGGGTGGGTAAATCACCCAAAAAAATCACCCAGGGTCTGACTGGGCTCTGGCAGCACTTCCATTCCATTCCTGGGGCAGTCACCTCCAGCAAGAGACACTCACAGAAATGGTCATCGCTCCCCTGTTGTCCCAAGGGATAAATCTGGGGAGCCCCAATGGCACTGCAGAGGAAGGGGATGGAAAGGAGGGGTTCAGGTGCTGGTTAGAGATGTGGGGGGGAGCTGGGGGGTGAGTTTGATCCCCACCAGGGAGGGGCAGCCCTGGGGACCTCTCAGGGCTGGATGCTGTCCATGCAGGCAGGGTTAGTGCTCGGACATGGGATGGCAGCACAGACCAGCTCTCTGGCTTCTCCATGGCCAGCCTGGCTCCCAAGGGGGGAGCTGCTGCCCCAGCGCTGCAGTGGAGCAGCCTGTGGATGAGGGTGGGTCTACTGGGGCACGGAACTGCCCGTCCCGTGGGGCGGATTGTTGTGGTGTGTTGGTAGGAAAAGGCACGCTCAGAGGCTGGTGAAGGGATACACAAACAGGCTTCCTCAGGGGCAGGATGCTCCAGGCTCGGGGTCCAAGGTCAGCGGGATCCTCCCCGGCTCAGAGGATGCTCCTGTGTACAGGAGCGTTTTGGCAGCGTTTGGGAAGGAAGCACTGACACAGCACCATTTCCCTTCCCACGCAGTGTGGAAAGAATTTCCCTTGAGTGCACAAAGGCAGCCCCTCCACGCTGGGGCTCTGTGTCCATCCATGAGGAAAAAGTGATGGATGAGCTACTGCCATTCTGCCTGACACGAGCCCTTCAGAAGCAAGGTGGGTAAAGCACCAGCACCACGATTATATAGAAAGTCAATGGTATATAGAGGGTCAAAAATCCCTCCAGTAATGTCAGTGGTTAACTCAGGAATTCAAAGATATCCCGGTGGGAACACGCCGTGCTGGCACAGGCCACGTGCCCGCACTGAGGCTCACCAGCACAGCTCCTTTCACACTTCCCCTTGTCCCAGTGGGCTGTGAGTAAAGTGAAAAAGCAAACCTGGTGCCTACCTGGCTGCTGGAACATCAGCATGGTCTGCGGGGAGGTGTGGACCGGCAGCGAGCGCGTCCTCTGCACCGAGCTGTGGCTGCGGCTGGGCATGCTGTTACTGCCCCCAGGGTTGGCAAACCAGAGGTTCTGTGGGGAGCAAACAAAGTGTGGGATGTCAAACGAAGCCCTTTGTGGTTTATGGATTTATAACCAAACCCCTCGGGCTCATAGAAGGAAGCGTAGAATGGATTGGAAGGGATTGGAAGGACCACCTAGTTACAACTTCGCTGCTGTGAGCAGGGACACCTTCCACTAGACCAAGCTGCTCCAAGCCCATCCAACCTGGCCTTGGACATTTCCAGGAACAGGGCAGCCAAACCTTCTCTGGGCAACCTGTGCCAGGGCCTCCCCCACCTCACAGTCTAGAATTCCTTCCCAATTATCTCCTCTCAGATCTCCCCTGTGTCAATTTAAAACCCTTCCCCCATGTCCTTCACTATCTGCCCTTGTCAAAAGTCTCTCTCCCTATTTTTGTAAGGCCCTTTATGGACTCAGCTCTCCCCCATCCACCTCTTGCTCCGCCCGCCTCTTGTCCCTCTTCCACATCCCACTGCGCGAGGGGAGCGCAACCCAAACACCTGCAAACTGCTCTCAGTTGCTTGGAAAGGTGGTGGGGGAGAAAGGGGGAGGGAGGAAAAGAGATCCAGACAAGTTAGAGGAGGAAAATGGAAGGAAACTTGTGGGAAAGGCACGGAAGGGCTGGAGCCGCCACGAACGCCGACCAACCTGTCTGCCTTGCTTGAGGATGGCGGGGCTGGCGGCGGGGCTGCGCTGGGGGGTGCCCAGCAGCCCCGTGGGGCCCAGCAGCCCCAGCCGGGCCGTGGGGAGGTTGCGGGAGGGGATCTGGAACTGGCGGGGGTTCCTCCGGCCCAGCCCCGCCCCCGCAGATCCGGCTGTCGGGAGGGAGTTCGACTGGCCAAAGCCTCGGCTGCGGAGAGAGAGAAAGCGCTGCGGGTGAGGCACTGACCCCTGTGAGCCCCCTCTGTGAGGGGACAAGGGGACAGCGCTGCAAGAGAGGGGTGCCGACCCTCCCACCCCACTGAGGACGGTCCTTCCATCCTGCAGGGGCAGCGGGAAGGAGGAAGTCAGGCTGGGCAGCATCCTTTCCTCCTCCCGCCTGCCAGGCACCCTCCCGCCCTACAGCAGCTCTCAGAATTCACATCTGTTCTCTTTAAAGTTGATTTCGCTCCTGCAAAATGGGCCTGTTCCTAAACATAAGGTAAAATAACTCAAGTAATGCCCCAGGCACCTGGTTTCTTTGAGATCTCTTGTGTGTGGGTTCTCTACAGTCTAACAAAAGCTCAGTTTATGCTGTTGGGTTTTCTTTACTGGGAATGCTTGAAGGGTTGGACCTTCTCCCCTTCCAGGAGGTTCATTTTTACAAACCTGGTCCTCTCTGAGACTTCTCAAGTTCTGTAAAATTTGGTTAGAACGACCTAACAAGTCCAAGATTTACCAGGGAGGGCTGGAGTGAAAGGTGCTTTCCTGCACAGGTGGGACTGGCTCTGCACCCACTCCCACTTCCACACTGTAATCCCTTTATCCAGCTCCTTGTGGCCACAGCAAAACCACCCAGACCTAAGACCACAAAGGCCAAACATCCTGAAACACCCATCTCAGAACACCAAGCCATCTTTAATTCCAGGAGGGAAGGGTTGCACACAACCAGCATCCCTCTCCACATGACTTTTTCATTTAAAACCCGTGGAATGACACAAAAAATAACCAGGAAATCCCTGGAAACACAGGCAGTGAGGGTGCCCTCAACTGGGCAGCAAACAGGTCCATCCAACACCTCTGCTCTTGTCTATTCCACTTCTGATCCTGCCACCAGCTTTAATCCATTCCAAGACAGTTGGTTTCATGGCACTGGGCACCACTCCAGTTCTGTGCTCCTTCCTTCTAAATTCTTCATCCCACCTGTCCCACTGCTCCCAGTTATCTCCAAAACCCTTTCTGTCTGGAGAATAAAGCACTTGCACCAGAGTGCAATACACCAGATTTTGGAGAACGCAGCAAAGGGCTGATGTTGTTGCTAAAACTGATCTGAAAATCTCTCTTCCTGCCATACCCCAACACTTCCTAGGATGACCTGAAATCCAGCACCCCCTTGGAACTGAGCAAACACAGTGTGCCCCAACACAGCCCTTTTCTTTTTTTTTTTTTGCCACTTGACAGCTTTTTGGGAAACTTCACTGATGATGCCATCAGCAAAGGGCAGCAGACACAGAGCCCAGTGTTGGGGATAGGTTGCACAGCTGGGAAGTGTTGGATTTGGAGTCAGGGAAACCTGGTGGGATCAGTGGGGAAGGCACTGGCCCCACGTGCAAGTAAAACCCTGTTCCCTTTCCAGCCAGCACCTGGAGTCTTACTGCTGAAGCTTCTCCTGCTCTCCTCCCTCCCAAAATATGGCTCTGGATCCATCCTTTCCTTCTGGGAGACACTGGTCCCACTTGGAATGTTGTTGCTCTGGCCACTGCATCCGTCCTTCCCGTCCCAAAATCCCCGCTTACCTCCTCTGCTGCCGATAGCCTGACAGCTCCAGGAGGGATTTCCGAGGGAAAGACCGAAAGAGTTTCTGCACCTGCTGTTTCCATGACAGCAGCCGCTTCTTCTGGATCTCTGTAAACGCCTGCCCCCCAAAAAAGAGAGAGAAAAATAGGAACTGAATGAATATTTTTCTGGACAAAGGGAGCAGGGATGTATGTGTGGGTGTGTGGGTAAAGAAGAGCAGCTGGAACCAGCCATCAGCAAGTCCAGAGGGAAACCCTGGTCTCTCTCAAGGATTTACTCATCTCAGGTGGAGAAAATGCTCCAGCAGCATTCCCTGTGTCCCAGAGTGACAGCCTGGCTCTGCCCCGAGGCTGCCAACCCCTTTTGGCAGAGCAGGGTGGGTCCCGACGGGTGGTGAGATTTGTCACCTGGACACGGCTCTAGAAACACTGCCAGGGTGGGAAAAGCTGGGATCTGGAAAGCTGATCTGCCCTGTGGCATCCTGCATCCCATCCTCCTTCTCAGGGCTGGGCAGAGCTTGGCTCTGATCCTGCCACCAGTCTGGGTGGGAGGTGACCCGGGGTGAGCCCTGTCACCAACCCGGGCTCCCCGCAAAGGTCACCCCGGCAGGGGACAGACCTGATCCCAGAGCCTCCAGGCAGGAGGTGTGGGTGACAGGGACACCCACGTGCCACCACTGCTAACTTTAGACCCCCAAGGTCTCCGTGCTACCAGCAGATAAGAGCAGAGGCCTCTGGAGGACAATCTGGAGGCTAATTAGTGCCTGACTTGATTGCTCTGAACCACCCTCTGGAGGAGATGCTCTCTCCTGGTGCTGATAATGCCAGAGCCAAAGCAGAAGGTGGTCCTGGGACATGGGCTGGCACTGGTGGGAAAAGTGCAGGCGCTCTGGGAAAAGCTCCACGTCCTCCTGGCTTTGTTCTCCAGCCCCCACCACCTCTGCTCCCCCCAGTGTGTGATCTCCTCCCGATCCCTGCCATATGGGCAGGCGATGGAAGCAGCCTGTTCTTCCAGGCACGGCCAGCGTGGGTGGGAAACGCTGCAGGACACCAGGGACACCTGGCCATCCCTCCCTCCCTGGCACGGGGCAGGAGCGTGCCAGAGCCCCGTGGCACAGCCTGGGCCGTCCTGAGCCATCCCCCTGGCCAAGGCAGATCTGCCAGGAGCGGGAGCAGATGTAAAAATCCCGGCTGCCAAATCCCGAGGCCACGCGTTGCGAAACGGGAGGAGGCAACGCCAAGGGATCCGTCTGACGGGAACCGCCCGCACGCTCGTCCCGGGATTCTTCCTTTCATCCAGCGGCCGACGGGACTGTCCCGAGCCAGATGAATTTCCCAGCTCCAGGTCTTGGGAATTAAGAGAGCGTGGGGAAAGGGAAGCAACATTTCCATGCACCGCGTCGGAGCTGCCGCCCGCTCCAGCCCCGTTCTGTCAGAATGACTATTAATACCCCCCGAAAATATTTGTGTTAGAAACCGAGGGGTTTACGTAAACAGACACTTTGGAAACAGTTCCTAAGTGATGGGAACAACAGTTTGAGATGATCCCTCCCGACTCACCTCGTGGATTAGACATTTGTCTATGAGCTGTAAATAGGAACTGATGTTCTCTTCGTCGGGTCGGGAAACTAAAAGTTGTGTGCAGACTGGAAGAAAGAGAGAGGAGAGAAGGGAAGTGAGGATGGGGACACCCAGGTGGGATCCAGGGTGGGATCCAACAAAAGCCTCGGACATCCCATTTCCCTTGTAACCACGGGCAGGTTTTCTCATCAGCGAGAAAAAAATGCCCTTCCCCAATTCCTGCCGTGCCGTCCTATATTTAGGGCCAGATTTTGTTCTCTGTTATGAAGGTGTAAATCCAGAGTAACACCACTGGAGTCCCCAAAATTAGACCTGAGCAACTCAGGGGCACAGGATTATTCCCTATTCCTAGGCAAGAGAGCTCCTGCTCCTATGGCTAAAGCCTGCCCCTGCTGCACACGGATTCCCATCTCTCCTGGAGGATTTTAACCTCTTTTGGAACTAGTGCCATAAAAGCAAGTGGGAATGAGCTCCCAGAGAAATGAGTTTCTCCTGTTATAACCCCTAGGCAGGGATGCCTTGCAGTGCAGAAAGACACTTCATCCTGGCAGGGCTTGTGCCACACTTTGGCATTTGTCACAGGAATAAAACGGGGCCAAGAGCCCTGTGTTTGGCTGTGCCTGCAGGGAAATCAGCTGGGGACAAACTCTGCACAGGGTTTCTACATAGAAAACACCTCAGCTATTTTTTTTTGCAAAAAAAAGGTTGGAAATAGGGACAAGGCTCATATTTCTTCATGGCATCCCAGAGAGTTTCTTTCTGATCACGGTGTTCTGCAGACGGCACTCCCCTTCCCTCTTCCCCAGGGAGATCTTCCTTCACTCAGCCAGCACTGACACCTCAAGTGCCACTAACAGGGGTTAGGGCACGTCCAAGCTCACACAGATTTGCTTCAAGAGCCCTGTATAAGGCACAGGAGGTCATCCTCCATCTCACATTGCTTCTGTCACCTCTCAGTGTGTTATTCCTGATGCAAAGCTGTGCACCCTGTACCGGATGTGGAACGGCACTGGAATATTCCAGAGGTCCTGAATCTAAACTGGGGCTTAAAAAGGGCCTTGGACCCACTGACTGGCACTCAAGATGGTTCCTGTCCAGCCCATGCATCACTGTTACCTCCCCACAAACAGAGCAAGTCCAAGGAATGCTGCTGGAAACACCTCTGGACTGCTGGGATGACCCCAGGGCTCTGAATGGGAAGGGAGAGGATGCCCTCCACCCCTGACCCGAGGGAAAGGATACCATCCACCTTGGACCTGGGGCTGGCAGAGGATGCTACTGGGGCAGGGAGAGGATGCTCTCCACCTCGACCTTCGGGCAGGCAGCCTGTCCCATCACTGCCCCTCCCCAAAGTCACAGCCCACACCTCCCCAGTGACAAGCGCCAAGTGGCCCCTGCCACGCAGGGCAGCCGCTCACCTTTCCCCATCACTCGGGTGAACTGTCCGGGCAGGTCACCCTCGGGCAAAGGGGCACCTCCCGACTCGCCCTCACACCCCGGCAGGTGGTGCTGCTGCATCCCGCCCGCGGCCGAGTCCTTGCAGTCGGAGCCCTGGCCGTCGGAGCCCAGCAGGGAGGAGGGGTGGTGCGAGTCCGCGTCCCGGGGATGCTCCTCCGTGCTCGAGTTCTGGCAAGAGTAGGCTTTGATGGGGGTGAGGATCATTTGGTGCAGTTCCTGCAGCGGGACACGCAAGTTGCCACCTTCCAGGATGTCCTGTTGGGGTTCAAGAGAAGAGGGTTTGTCTCTGCAGGGACAACGGGACGCCAGCTACGAACCAGACCCTGACTGTGACCCCCCTGAGAATCCCTCCAGGATCCTGCTGCATTCCACAGTCAGCAGCCACATTTAATTCCCCAAGTCCTTCCCTTAGGTCAGGAGAGTGTGGAGCTGCTGCATGGACTGTGTCTGATTATCCATGGATGTGTTCAGACCTGAATCCCCATTGGAAAATGCCTTTCCAATTACCAGGACCCAAACCCAGCAACGGTCCTGTTTCAGTGTTTCCAAATTTCCACCAGGAAGATGGCAACTCCAGGAGAGCAACTGAGCCTGGGAGATTTTAATGCCCAGACAGACAATTACCTTCCTCCTTTCCCTTCCCTTCCTTCAGTCCCACAATCACAACATTTCAGCTCTATTTCACTGGACCTTCATTTATTAACATGGGCTTGTCTCTCTCCAGTTTCCAGCACTGCCTTCAAGCCTGGCTCCCCATTTAACTGCACTGCCCCAGAACTGCTTGTCATACCATCCTCATGCTCTGGGATCACCTCAGAGCCCAGGATCACACTGGGATGCAGGAGCCAGGGAAATAGGGACATCCCTGACCACACTGGGATGGGCTGGGGGAGTGGAGGCAGAAAGGACCAGGAGGGTTTCAAAGGGAGCAGGTGGATTGTGGTCGGACACAGATGGGGACTCCATGAGGCTGCAGGTGAACTGATATTCCCCCAGGAAAAACATTCAGCCTGGAGATCCCAGGGCAGGTCCACCCAGGAGGGAGAGAATTTGGGTGCACCCTAGCCTTGCTCTTGGTGTGGACCAAGAACTCCCTTTCTGCTGTCAGATCCTCATTCCACTGATGGGAAATAATTGCATTTTGTTTTTAATGGAGCCTGGAACAGCTCATTGCAGGCTCCTGCACAGTCTGGCTCATGGGACACTGTCTGGAAAGAGGCAGCTCTTGGAGCGAGCTCTGGATGTCCTGAGGGAAGGGACACTAAGTGGGCACACGGGATTTTGGCGTGTAAGCCCCAAAATGGTTGTTCATCCTAATTCCAGTTTGCTCTTGGATGTCTCAGCTCCACTCCTCTCAAAGATATGATGTCAGTCTGCTGGGAACTGGTTTTTTTGGGAAAATTCCTGCTCTGCTAACTGGCAGAGAGGGGTGGAGCAGCTCTTTCCAAGAAAGCAGCAACGTTTAGCAGCGAGACACTGCCCAAAAACATCAAGCCCCACACATGCTCTTGTTTAGCAAAAATTGGATGGGAAGCCTGGAAAACTGGGGAAAGCAGCTCCCAGGCAGCTCTGAGCCCCAGCAAAGTGGGACAAGGTCAGAGCCCCACAGCCCAAACCCACACCAGGAGGGCCCAGTCCTCCGTCCCTGCCACTTTTCTCCCGGATTTCACGGTGTTCGTGGCTGCCGTGTCAGCTGGGCCGGGCTGCAGCTCAATCAATCCCATATTTCAACATCCTGGCGGAGGAGCCGGGGAAAGAGGCTGTGCAATCGCCTGGAAAACACAGGGCTGCAGCCAGAGGGCTGGCTCTTGGATTTAATAGTCATTATTAATAAGGAGGGTAAATATGGCTTTATTAGCTCCTGCCATACTCTGAGTACAAGCCCTTATTATAAATAAATAGCGAAGCAGTGAGTTAAGGAAAACACCAATAAATAGCAACACACCACAGAAGTATTTAAAAGCCCCTAGTGGGAGGCTCTGTGAGTTGCTGTTTGAAGATGGTGCAATTAAATATAATATAATACGGCGATAATAAATAGGGAGAGGTTGGGTGAGCTGCTCCCAGCAAGGCTGTGGTGCTGCTGCTTCCCTGCAGCCCTCTCTGCAGGGTTTAAGCTTCTGTGGAAGTGACAATGAAGTTTCTGTTTGTTTTCCTTGGAAATTCAAGATGTTGTTCAGGCACCAACGTGGGTGTCTGGTGTTTTATCTGGGGACAGGTTGCCCATATGACATTGCAGGAAAGCTCAGGTCTTTCTGAACATCCTGGAGCTGGCCAGGGCTACAGGGCGAAACATTCCAGCTCCATGAGTGCCAGAGATGGATTAGGACCCACTCTGCAAAACACAGCTTGGAGGAACCTGGTCTAGTGGAAGGTATCCCTGCCCATGGCAGGGTGTTGGAATGAGATGGTCTTTAAGATCCTTTCCAACCCAAACCATTCTGTGATCCTATGAAATAAAAACCTGCATCTGGTACAGGAGTGTTTGAGCCATTACTCATATCGTGGCCAAGCCAAAATCAGATTTCCCTGCAAAAGATCCCCACAACTCACGAAACCGATGAGTGCTTCACCCCAGAATTAACTTCTGGCTTCTTAAAAATACAAAAACGGTTGTGATTACTTACCCTTTCTAGAGATTTGAGCAAGTTTTGTCTTTCTTTTAGCTTTTGGATACTGATGACTATTTTGTGTCTTGCGCCTTTGGTAACGTTCTGTAAAAGACAGCACAACACTCGGCACCAACATTCCACAGGGTCCACCCAAACCCTTCCTCCCCTGAAGGAAAAGGGCTGCTAGAAATTAATCAGATTTCTGAGTGCAGGGATTCGTGGGGGACATAGAAAATCACTCAGCAGACTTGCTGGAGACAGAGATTTCCAGCTAGTCTGTCCCTCCCCGGTACACCTCCCACAGGGAGAGCGAAGGTGCTGCCTGGCCCCCCTTCATCCCAAGGATAAACGCAGAGGTGAACCTGAAAGCAGGGAGGGTTGGAACTAGATGATCTCTTAGGTCACTTCCAACCCAAACCATTCTGTTATTCTATGACTCTACCACATCTTCAAAGGCAATCTGCCCCACTGACTTCAAAGCAGTTGGCTGCTGCACATTGCACCCCTTGATCCCAAGCGGGGAAAAAAACCCCCAAGCGCAGCACCCAGTGAAGGGACTTTCACTTTTTTTTTTCATTCCCCTAACCCCAAACTTCCCTTTTCTCTGTTTGCTTCCCGACCTCCTGCGAGGGCTGAACGCCTTCCACGGGAAGAAGACACGCAAAGGAAACGGGAAGAGTCCGATCCCCCCCGGAGGCGCGGGACGTACCTGTGCCTCGAGCTGGCACTCGGTGAGGGCCATCATCTCCTCGTACGTCATCTGGGAGAAGAGGGCGGCGTACTTGTGCAGCCGGAGGCTCTTCAGCCAGGCCGGGACATCTGGAAAGGACAGGAGAGCTCCGCTGAGCTCGTGGCACGGCGCGACCACGAGCGACAGCGCCGGCGACAGCAGGGGCTGCACCGGTGCCACCCACCGTCCCAGCGGGGCTGCCGACACCTCACTGAACTCCACGGACCTTTGGGAGCACGTGGTGATGTGGGCATGGATATGGATAAGGATGGGAGGAGGAAGCAGCACCTGGATGAGGACACGTCACTGGGATGTGGGCGACTCACCGGGAGCTGTCATTGTGTCACTGCACGCCAAGCTCCCCGCTGCCCTTTTCCCAGGAAACGTGGGAATGGCTGAAGTTACTGGCGTGGTGGAGCTTAGGATGAGCAAAGGGATGTTTTGCAGATGGCAGGCGCTGATTTATGGCGTGAGGGAAGATGGTGTGTGTTGAAAATGGAACTGGCTGCTTAAAGAGAAATAAAGGGATGGATTTTGGATGGAAAAATGATGTGCCATCGAAGATGGTCCCACAGCCTGTTTGAAAGGGCGACTTGGGACCTCAAAACGCACCGACTGAAATGACTTCTTCCTTCCCAGTTGTTACCTGCAGTGTGGCACCTCTGTGCCCGGCTGGATGGGCACCCAAAAATACTTCTATCCTCCTGACATCAATGTAGTTTCACAGGGAGGGACCTGGGAGGGGAATCCTGTGACATGCAAAACCCCACCAGACCCCAAGATGGGGTGTCCTCCACGGAGAAGGCAGTGTGACAGCAAGCAGCTCCTCAGGGGTTTGAAGGTTTGGGGAGGTCTGGGGTCTGAACCTCCCCAGCTCCTGCTCTGCTCCCAGCAATACCCTTGTCCACAGTCCTTGTCCCCTTCCCCACCAGTGAGACACCTGGGAGCCCCACCTGTGGTGCAGCAACAATGACAAACCAGTGTGTCAGCCCCAACCCACACACCTGGAATGGAGAGAGCAGGTGGAGGCTCAGGAAATGTCTCTCTTGGGCCTAAATGCCAGCTAGCAACACCTCCCTGCTCTTTGACTTGGGGCTGCCTCCGTGGGGTTCATCCACGACCTCTTCCTGAACCAACACCTCATCACTGGCAGGGAAAGGGTAGGATGGACCCTTGGTTTGGCCCCCTGAGGCAATTTGTGCATCTGCCAGAAGTCTCCTGCTGCCTGGGCTGACCCCAAACCCCTCTCCCATCCAAGCAGAGGATGCAGAAGACCCTGAAATGCTGCGTTTTGCTCACACTCTGCATCCCCTGGCACACACAGGATTCACGTGTCAATGAAATTCCTCAAGTGCTGCACAGGAGGAGATCAACCCCACACCAAACACAAGGGTAAGGCAGTTAGTGAGCAGGGATGGGCTGAAATTCACTGTTTTCCAAAGGTTCTGACATGCAACGGTCCCAAATCCTGCTACCAGCAGCCTCTTAAACTGAATTCGGTTTTAAAAAATTGAAAAATTAGTAGCAGAAAGCTCCAATTCCAGCGCAGGCTCCAATCTCAACTTCATTTTAACACAAAACCACACCATTTTAGTGAAAACACATTAATAGTCTCCCTGATCCCATGTCCCTTGGGGACATCAGCCTTTCCACATGTCCGTGCCGAGGGCAAAGCCCACGGGGGCACTTCCAGAAGAGAGATGCACATATAGATGTTAAATCCTACAGGAAACCTGTCTGCAACCTTTGCAGGGGGTCAGAGCATGGAAGCAGCTCCTTCTCTTTGCATCAGCTCCCCCGGGGAGCTGTGCCAGTCCCAGAGCCCCCCTGCCAGCAGAGACAGCAATCCTGGGAGTGGACTGGGGAGAAGGAACCACCCCAGCACACAGAGATTGGGGGTGGGCATTTCCCCCATCCCACAGGGAAGAAAGAGGCGACCAGGATGTGCCAAGGACCTCACAGTCCTTGGAAAGTCCAACTTCCCAACTCTCTCCAGGCATGGGTGAGCCACCTGCCCACGGAGCTGCTCTTGAATCAGCAATCACCAGGAGCTGATTGCAAAGTCATGGCACGGCCATCAGGGAATTTAGAGGGAAAACAATTCACACGCAGCACATCTTCAGCAGTGCCCTCCTGGCACACCATGGATACACCCCCAGCAAAAACCCCCAGCTCTACACAAACCCTCCTCCCAGCTGTGCCCCCCAGGAATCACCGGGATGGTTTGGGGTTGGAAGGGACTTTAAAGATCATCTCATTCCAACCCCCTGCCATGGGCAGGGACACAGGAAGGGATGGACGGATGGGGTCCACAGGGAACCAAGTGTCTGCACCTACCCCTGGAGAAACCAGGGGCCAGGAAAAAGCCGAAGGGCCCTTTCCCTCAGGGCACAAAGATGGGTGGAAAGAAACAGGTGACATGAGGGCATAAAGATGGACAGAAAGGAGAGAAACGGTGACATCAAGGGAGAGGAACTGCTAAGCCACGTCAGATGAGGGTCTGTCATGGGTCTGGATTCCCCACATTCTGGATCCCACGGGTCTGCATCCTCCTGAGGATGCCCTGGAAGGTGCTGAAGAAGGAACAAGCTGACCAGCAGCGGGGTGACACCGAACCACGAGAGCCTGCAGGCGCTCGGGGAGACGAGGCTGCGATCCAGAGAAGGGACGTGGCAAAGGGAGCAGCTGCTCCGGGTGGAAGACGATGCAACCCCATAAAAATGCACCAAGTTGTGCATTTCTGCAGGGACAAGAAACGGTACGATCCAAGTGCAGGGAACAGGCAGTCCCTGTTTGTTTTGGTTTTTTTTCCCCTCGGGAAAAGCTGTGGGGATACAAAGGATCATACGCAGCCCACGGTGCTGCTGCCCCCAGAGGGATGTCTTAATTTGTGGAGCTGATTTAATGGATTATTGCCCTCTGGGCAGCCTTTGGCTTCTGCAGACTTGGCCACATGGATGGATTCCACGGCACTGGGGAGTTTCTATCCATGCAGGTCCTGCAGATCCAGCTGTGGATCACAGGGAGCCCAGCTCCCCGTGCTCTCCTCTCCAGCTCCATCAGCAGAAACCTGGAGAGACAAAGTGTTAAACAGCCCCCTCTTGCACCCCTTGCTCCCAAAAAAGGGTCTCCCAGGTCTGACAGGACCCGACCTGCCTCCATCACATTCCTTGGAACCACGAGGGGGGTTTTCATGCATTTATTTCATGCACATCAAAGCCATCCAGAGCCAAGCCAAATGCAGCCCCACATCACACAGAGTTACACGCATCTCAATTTGTCTGCAATTACACTGAAATCAGAGACCTCGTGACTACTAAAAAATATGACTATTTCCTCATTCTGACACACCACTGGCCTTTACACAATTGAGCTGCCTTGCATTAATGCAAATTGGAGTTGTTTAAATCAGTCTGAGAGCTGCAGGGTCGTTCTCTCTGTTCCCAGGGAATTCACAGTCTGCGTGTTTGGCCAGTTTTTACCTATTTATTCCTTCTCAGCCTGAAGTTTGCTCTCCATCTACGACTGCAGCAACAGGGTTTCATTTCTGCCTTGTTTACCAACGGAATCCCACATATTTACTGCCAAAATCTCCGTGAAATGCAGGTATAATGGGATGACCGACTGAAATCGGTTTAGAACTGAAACACACAGGTTAAATTCACTGCAAACCGGGATCCCAAGCCAAAACTTCCCCAGATGCTTGGTGGGTACCAAACACCGCAATGGCAAATCACACGAGGCTTGCTAAGCTTACTCTAAGCTATTTTTCACCGTAATAGAAAAGAAAAAAAGAGAGAGGAATAAGAAAAAGAGCGCCACTCGCAGCCAAAAGCCGCAGGCCATGGAAAAATTCCAGCTTTTTGGAAAGCTGGCAGCTCGCAGGGTTCTGGGGCAAAACCAGCCCACTGGCACCCGAGTGCAAGACGTCAGATCGGGGCCAGCTGCTGCTTGAAAGAAAACCTGACTGGTTCCCCCTGAACTGAACCTGAAATTCCTGAGCCGGGAAGAAAGGCCGGGAGGCCCCGTGTGTGGTTCCGAGGATTCTCTCCCGAAACCGCCGGCCCGGCCCGGCGCTGCCGGGAAAGCGGCTCTTCCCTCCTTGCCTCTGGGTGCTGGGGGGGGTGTCGGGGTCTGGTTTTGCACTCACCTTTCATCCCACTCCCTTCCTCCTGGAATGTGTTACGAGCGGAAGGCTGATCTTCTAAATGTTCACTCCCACCACTTCCCGAAGAGGCTACACTGCTTTGTGGAGACAGGGGGGCATGATCGGAAGGGATGCACTGGGGTCCTCTAGCCCGTAAGTCCTCATGAGACATCCATCCATGTCCTAGAGGCTGGTTTGGCACATTCATGGGTGGGGTAAGGGACACAGAGCGTTTCAAAGGGCTGTGGTGTGTCTGGCCTGAGAGAACTGAAAAAAAAATAAAATCAAAGAGGTTATTCCCCCCTCCGCGGCCCGGGATGCAGCAGAGTCCCCCGCCAAAAAAAAAACCAAAAATAATAAAAAAATCATCAAATGAAATCATAAAATGTGTGGTGGGGGTGGCCATGGTGCCTCGCAGCGCTACCTGATCCCTACCCTCAGCTTTGCCTCCCGGGAAGCAAAAGGGATGGGAACACCGGCGAGGAGATGGGGTTGCACGAGCTGTGTGGGGCTGCTCAAGGGAAGGGGCTGCGTGGACTGCAGCTCTAGGGGGAAAAAAATCAGCTGAGCAGCTCTGCAGCATAAAAATCCCCTGGCTGGGGGACCCAGGAGAAGCATCTCTGTCTCTCCCTTTGGATCAGGGCTTGGCTTGTGCCCTGGAACACGAGCATTTACAGATCTGCCAAAGTCATTGTGGGGGCACTAAAATCACAGAACCATGGAATGGTTTGGGGTGGAAGGGACCTTAAAGATCATCCCATTCCAACACTCTGCCATGGGCAGGGACACCTTCCACTAGCCCAGGTTGCTCCAAGGTCCAACCTTGGACAGTTCCAGGGATCCAGGGGCAGCCACAGCTTCTCTGGGTAACCTGTGCCAGGGCCTCACAGCCAAGAATTCCTTCCCAATATCCCATCTAGCCCTGCCCTCTGGCAGTGGGAAGACATTCCCCCTTGTCCTGTCCCTCCAGGCACTTGTCCAAAGTCCCCCTCCAGCTCTCCTGGAGGGAAGGCTCCAGGGAGACCTTGGAGCCCCTGTCAGTGCCTAAAGGAGCTCCAAGGTCTCCCTGGAGCCTTCCCTTCTCCAGGCTGAACAATCTGGCACTTGGCTGAGCTCCCATCAGCAGTGAGAACATCTCAGCTCAGCCCCCCTTCAGGTGCTCTTCCAACCATGTGCCTTTTCACCCTCCACAAGACCAAGCACTCAAAACAATGGTGAAAATACACCCCCGACAATGAGATGAGGCTGAATCCTCTTTGGAAAAAAAAAAAAATCTTTGGATTTCCTTTTCCTTCCCAGTTGTGTTTGTGGGTTTGCATTTCCTGGCTGAAAGTTCGATACTACCAAGTTCAATTTATTTTTAACAAATTTAACTGTCTTAAACAGTAAGACACTGTATTTAGAGGAAAAGATCATGAAATGGTTTGGATTGGGAGGGACCTTAGGGACCATCTTAAAGACCAAGGGTAGGAACACCTTCCACTAGACCAGGATGCTCCAAGCCCTGTCCAACCCGGCCTGGAACACTTCCAGGGACTATCTTTGTTGCCAGTGATGAAAAATGTATGAAAAGATTGGTCTGTTTGCTTAACAAAATTCAAATTCCATCTTTCACAGTCACCAAACTAACTGCTGGTTAAACCATAAATGCTGTTAGTATAATGTAATGTATGGATTTGGGATGGAAACTAAGGCAAATTTCCCTGCTCCAGGGAAATCTGAGGGCAGAGGGGTTCAAATGACCCTTCAGCCCGTGCAAAACGGAAGCAAAAACTTTTTTTTTTTGCAGTTTTTCTTTCCAAATCAAATCTCTAAACTGTACAAAACCCTGGGGGAAATCCATTGTTCTCGTGGCTTTTCCTCCTGAAGCTTTCAAGCCCTAAAGCTCCTTAATCCCCTTTTTTGCATTTACAGGAGTTCACCAAAACCACTCGGGCTCCTCTGCGTGTTATTATTTAATATGAACGAGTCTTGGTGGAAAACCCCCAGCCAGGTGCACTGTGCTGTAAAAGTTAAGCCAGGCTTAATTCACAGCTCAAGCCTGGGGGGAAAACCCCACCATCCAAGCCATCCCTGCTGACCAGGAGAGGGATGGAAATGAGGGACTAGTGGGGTTATAAAAGGAGGGGAGAGAGAAACACCACCTCTGAAAAGCAGCTGGTGCCAAAGGCAGCTGATGGATGAGGCCAAAACCCTGCAGATTTCTGCAATATCCAAATAATTCCTGTTTCTGAAAGGGTTTTCTTGTAGCAGCACAGAACACCGAGTCTGCAGGGACGCACGGGGATGGCTTGTGGGGAAGAATTTGTTCCCTTCCCATTAAATAACTATAGAAACATCTTCCACAAATCCCCTGGCAGAAAAGGAGATCCTGAGATGGCTTTCAGAACAGTGTTACGCTTCCCAAAGCTGTGATGTGATGCATCCTGATGGGGGAATAGCTGGATTTGAGAAGGTCTTGGCCAAGCTATTTTAGCTCTTGGCTTTGCAATTGGAACCCTCAAAGCAGCACCACAACAGGGCTCTGCAGATGTCACATCACCCTCCCGGGAGAAGAATAAATTTAGCATTAATAAAAAAAATAATTTTTAAAAATTAAATTATAATTCACCCCTTGGTGAATTATAGGGGGAATTATAGGGAAAACAGTGGGTGAATTGGTTGAAATGCATCACCAGGGCTGAACATCACACCCACTCAGAGCCCCAGAGCAGCACTTACACCACCCTCTCCCAACAAAAATCTGACAAACAAGGGGATATTTTTACCTTAAATCAAGCCCAGATTCCTTCCTGAGCAGCAAAACCCTTGCAAACTGCTGCTCTTCCACCTTAATTTCATGTCTCCTAACTGGAAATCAGTGTTGGCTGGAAGAGAAATAACCAACTCCACGGGATGGACAGGGACAATTAGAAACCATCCAGCTCAGTGGGTAAAAATCAGTTCCACTTCTGTCCCTGCATCCAACAGAACATGTTCCACTCAGCCAAATTTTTACTATGAGTCTCAATCCATACAACTTCCCGAGATGCAGCAGGGATAATCCCTCTGCAAAGGATGCTGCAAGTCACCAGCTCTTTGAAACCACCCCCAGCTACTCCGGGTACCAGATAAAGGATTATTTAAGAGCTCTCAGCACTGGCCTAACTTTAGGCTCCACTTCCCTGTAACCTGCTTCCATCAGAAGCCATCCTTAAAAATGCTGCAAATCCCGGGGTGGCACCTGCCAGGTGTGCACATCCTTCTCCCTTTTTTAATCTGCAACCCCAAAAAGGAAGATTAATAAATGTCCACTTTTATTAATGCTGCTGCTTGTGCTCACGGCTTCAGATTCTTGAAATGGAGGATGCAGCCAATTCTTTCCAAAGCAACAGTTCAGTGTAAGCCCTGACCTGCTTTTGACCCTCCTGTGTGCTTTTTGGATGGTCCAAGGTGAACCCAGGGCTGCTCCTGCTAAAATAAATGCTCCCCCGAAGGGATTTAACTCCAGCAGAAGCAAACCACGTGCGACTTTATCGCCCCTCACACTCAAGCCTCCTTTCTTTTATTGCGAAAATATTAAGCTTTAATTCAAAAAGGAAATGTAATATGTTCTTCTGGGGCAAGATAAGCTCCCAGGAGGTGGCTGGACACGCCTGCCTTTCTGAGCGCTGCGGGCTGGGCGAACAAAGAGCGGAAAGCACCGCTCCGGAGGGCAATCCACGCTGGCACACGGACACCCCTCCGCTGGTAAGTGTGTCCCACTTCTGGTTTAGAAGTGCTTTCCTGCTGTTCAGATGGGGCAAGAGCCCTGCAAGGTCCAGCTGCTTCCAAACAGCTATCCAGCGGGACAGGAGCCGGAGCAGATCGTGGTCCTCCCCAGGTTGGTGTTGCCTCTTTGCTCAGCCCACCCCAGACCCCATTTCCTTGCAAGGAACCTCTCTGTGACCTCCAGAGTGGGATCAAGCTCAGCTTAATATTCCCAAGTAAAAAAAAAATTAGAGGAGGATGGAGAAGGAGGGGTGGCAACAACTCATCACCTCCCTGTGGCAGGCGGTGGCTGCGGAGCAGGGAGCAGCTGGGAGCATCCCTGTGGGAATCTCCACTCCACCACCTCCCCGGGCAAATCCAGCTTTATCCCAGACCCAAGCCTGGCTGTGCTGGCAGGCACAACAACACACTTAACAGAAACTCTGAGGCTGCAAGTGCTCTCACCCTGTGAAGCCTTGAGTTGGGGATTTTTTTTTTCTCTTCCCTTTTGAAGTGGCGTCGCCTATTTTGGGAGGCAAGGGCTGATTTCAAGAGGGTTTTTGTTCGCTGAAGACCACGTGGAACAGCGTCAGACATTTGTGTTGTGGTTTCTCAGGACTTTTGAGCCAATTTTTTTCAGCCTGAGAAGGGAAAAGCCACCCATTCCTGTAATTAGAGCTGAGCAAGCAGGCTGTGCAGGCAGACCTTCCTCCACACAGCGTGGGACGGCGATGAGGTGCTCGCTCCCCCTCTGCCCATCCATTAAATCCAGCCTAAAGTGCTGCAAAGTCCTTGACAAGGCACATGTGGGACTGATGTGAGTGTTTCCAGCAGAGCCAGACCCACTGCTGAGTGTCCAAGCCATCTCTGGTCCCCATCAGGTCCCTGTCAGCCAGAGGATCAGCCCACAGTCCACACAGCAGGTTACAATTCCAAGTAACATCATCCCCGTGGCTACAGAAAGGAAAAAGTGCTGTGAGGTGCCTGCTGAACTCCTTGGGAGGGTTTTGTTTGTTTTCACTCTAAAAATGGCAATTTTTTGGTTGCAAAGCAGCTCGTGGTGCCTCCCCAGGTGGTGTCTGCTCGTGTACAGCTCCTTTCCTGGCCCGTGGGTACCTGGAGCAGCAGCCTGACCCCAGCTCATTGTTTTTAACCCACTGAGGGCACGCGGTGTTTTGTGCAGCCCGGAGGCTCCCCCACGGAGAGGGAACACCGAGCCACCCCTCACAGAGCAACCCCCAGGTTCACCTCAGTTCTCCTCCTCCTTGCTACCCCGGTCACGACGCATCCTCTCCTCCAGGAAGGCTTCCCCGCGCTGGCAGCGCAATCCCCGCGGCTTTTCCAGCGTTCCTGTGCCGAGGACCCTTGGAAACAGCCGCTGGTGGCTCACACTGCCCGCCTGGCACCCGGCCTCCTTCCTGGGCCCTCCATTCACCCTCTCCCCACGCTGCCCCTGCCGGAGCAGAACCCGAAGGGACATTTTTCGGCTCCACATCCCCTAACCCTTGGAGCCTTTTGTTTGCGCCTCTTTTTTTTTTTTTAATCTTTGTTTTTGTCTCCCTGTGTTTTGTGGCTGTGACTTTAACTGCGTTTTCGTAGGACAATCCACATCCCAGCCTCTGAACCGGGGGTGATATAAGCCACGAGGGGGTGAGACCCAGGGCCCCAGATGCAAGAAGGCCACTGGTTGTAAGGAAAATAGTGGGATTAGGAAATCAAAAACCCATACAAGCAGAGCCCTGCCTCGGGCAGAGAAATAGGAAGAAGCACAGACTGCAGGGAAGCCTGTCAAGCAAACTTTTTTTTAAGAAATGACGTTTTCAAACACAGTTTCCTGTTCAAGAAACTGGACAGAGAAACAATAACCCGCTTGTTGCTGCTCTCTCCGAGCAGGGGCACGCGAGGCACCATCCAGGCTCGGTGGGAAGGAACCCTCACAGGGGGTTTTGCGAGTCCCTGCACGGCACAAACACTCGTGGATTCGCTGTTTGGCTCTGCCAGGAATTGCTGTGACTGTTATTTACTCATCTGTGTGGCAGCAGGAGCGGGGCTGAGCCTAAAGATGTGTAAACGCAGCCCTTGGTGGCTTCAGGAATCCAACGGGATGCGTTTCTGGAAGGAAGCCCAGCTCGTCACACCAAGGAGCAGGAGCTTGGGAGCTGCTTTCAGTCTCCTTCACAGAATCATGGAATGGTTTGGGTTGAAAGGGAAGGTGGGAATGGGTGGGGGATGGAGGATTAGGGTCATGTTGCAAGAAGGTTTGCTGCCCCAAACCAGGTGGCTCTCGGGGTAAGTGCAACGCTCTGATTTCCAGGCCACTAATGTGAGTTTTTCTCCTACAACTGTACACAAACCACAGATAAAACAGTGTCTGAACCCTGGGAAACCCTGGCCTGTTAACAGCAACACTGCTGTGCTGAACCAAGCCTCCCTAATTGTCCCAGAAAATAGTTTTTGCTATGGGCTTCTGGGAGAAATTCCTCTCCTGCTCACGGATCAAGCCAGATAAGAGGCTCCGGGATGCAGAAACTTTCCTTCCTACAGTCCTCTTCCACCCAGCAGAGATGTCCAAGAGCATTTTCTTTGCTCAAGCAGCAGCCAGGGCTCCCCACTGCCTCAACCCCTGGTCTGAGAAGCTGAGACCTCCTCCAGCATCAGCTTCCACCACATGACACTCTCCAGATGGAGAAACCCCTCCATCGCTTCCAGCTGGGAGATGTACATCCTTTACATAGCAATATGCAGCCTGTGCAAAACTGGGAGTGAGAAAAGAAGGGTCTTAAACCAGTCAAGGGCAAGGGGTGCATGCAAAACCTCTGGAATTTCCTCAGGACAAATTCCTTCGTGTTTCAGCCTTATCAGCTTCCTCCGGCCTCCACCTCTTGGGGACTCACATGTCCTGTCACAAGCACCCTCTGGATGGGCTGGCAACTCCTTCTGCTCTCTTCTAATTCCAAGAGCATGAAATCTTTCCAGCTCCAGGAGAGGAAGAAAAGCCTGCTGGGTCTCCAAGGCCACCAAGGGGAAAATGCAGAATCCAGTTCCCCACACGAGACGATGCAAGAGGTGGTGCCCAGCAATGACATCCCATGACAAGGGGAATGGCTTTAGACTGCCAGAGGGCAGGGTTAGATGGGACACTGGGAAGGAATTCTTGGCTGTGGGGGTGGGGAGGCCCTGGCACAGGTTGCCCAGAGAAGTGGATGCCACATCCCTGAAGTGTCCAAGGCCAGGTTGGATGGGGCTTGGAGCAATCTGGGCTAGTGGAAGGTGTCCCTGCCCACGGCATGGGGTGGAACTGGATGGTCTTTAAGGTCCCTTCCAACCCAAGTCAGTTTGGGATTCTGTGATTCCATGACTCCTGAGCCCTGAAATGCTCCCCAGCAGAAACAGGACAGCCCTAGGCTGGTATCACAAAACATGGATTAATTCTTTCCTATTACTGCTCCAACTTAGCTCAGCTCTCCACCTCCTCTGCATACCGACAGCAGATGCATCCTAAAAATCTGCCTTCATCATCCTCCAAAGCATTCCTGATTGCTCAGATATTGCCTCGCACTGGAGCTGTGACACGAGAGCGCACTGCTCAGCAAACAGGGGGACTGTGGTTACAGGAAAACACCCGACACGGAACAACCAGAATCCAACAGGATTGCGTTACGGATGGGAACGGCAAACTGGAGGGGAAAATAAAACTAAATAATAATAATAATAATAAAAATAAAAAAAACAAAAACCCACACAGCTTCAAGGCTGCCAAAACAGAGCCATTGATTCCAGAGCGTTTGATCCATTTGCATGCAGAGAGCTTTGCTTTGGAGCCGAGATGGAAACAAGAGTCTTAATATAGCTGGAGAGAAAATATCCTCCTTGCACTCCTCTAACTGCACTTTGATAGGAAGCAGCCACAGAGCAGATGGTGCCTATATATAATCACCAGACCTATTATCCCAGCCTCTTTTAGTAATTTGAAGGATGTGATAACCACAAGGAGAGCAGCAAATATTCCCCCCCTCCCTCCCTCTCTCCCTTCCCCTGTTAAGAAAAATATCCAAAAAAAAAAAAAAAGGAAAAAAAAAAGAAAAAGGCGAGAGGAGGAAGCTGTAATTATGCTAACGAATAAAAGAATTTCCAAATGAAGTAAATAACTATTTTGTGCACTGCTCCTTTAAACCAGAAGTCAAAAGTTAATTGAATAGCAGGGTGTTACTGAGTCAGGAGAACACAGCGAGTCCCTGTGCAGTGGGGAAGGAGACTGGAGTTGCTCCAGATCATCCCAAACCATGCCATTCCCGTCCCTCCTCCATACCCATTTCTCTGCAGCTGCTGTCTGATGGTGGGGGGAAGGAGGGCTCATCTCTCTCCATTCCTTTCACTTGCCAAAGCCTGGAGTTGCACGGATTCAAAGGATGAGCCTTGGGAAGGGGATTCTCTCCGGGGGTTTCTCACCCCATGAAGACGCTCAGGAAAACATCACAAATGTCATTCTCATGATACTGTGGGGATGGGGAATGCAAGATGTGGCAAAGCAGGAAAGGTTTGAGGGGGGTATTTCTCAGGAGGCCCTTCACAGACATCAGTTAACAGTGGAGGTGCTGAGGAGCATCCCTGGCTCCCAGACAGAGCCTCCAGTCCCACGCCGCTGGATGGGGATGCAAACTGCAGACAGGAACCCACAGGTGTGATGGGAAAAGCAAAGCTTCCCTTAGGAGAGCTCCAATGAGTAATCCTGCTGCCAGCATCCAACAGGCACCAGGCTGGAAAATTACACCTGGGTCCATCCATCAACAAAACCTCCGGGTCATCCTCCGGGAGACTGCCAAGGGTCTGAGGAATTACTGGGGAGGTCTGACCCTGCTCCACAACCCAGAGAGCATCAATCAGCTGTGCTGGTGGCTTCTGTGCTGCTTCCAGGTCAGAAGCACCATTCACTGGTGACAGGAATCCCAGGGACTGTAGGATACACACAAAACCATCGCTGCTGCCTCAGAACACCCGTCCCCGAGACACTCGGGCTGCTGTAAGGAAAGGGGAGGTGGCATCGGAGCCACAAGCTTCAATCTGCCCCCACCCCAACCTGCAGGTCAAGGATGGTGTCCTCCTCCTTCTCCAGTGGACAGGCAACACACCAAGAGCAAAAGCAGGGCAGGCAGTCCCTGCCCTGAGTGCCTACGATCTGTGACTGCTCTGGGATTTCACAGGCTGAGAGGGTGGGAATATCCCCGGGCTCTTCCCGAATTAGGTGGCCTCATTCCAGCCAGGAAGCTGCAGAGCCATCGCTCTGTGAGCAGGGTACGTGAATTCGGGAGCGGGGCTCTCTAAGATGTGTGAGCACAGATCAAACCTTGCACACACCAGGCCTGGAGGAAGGAACAGTGTGATCCCACAGGATGCACGTGTGATGTGTCCTCCTTGGGGACATCTACGTGTCACCACTGGCTCCCGGTGCTCCCTCTACTCCTCATCAGCCTCACAGACCACCCCCTTCACCTGCTCTGCCTTGCTAGACTCATCCTCACAGAGCCATCCACACCCCCTCCCAGAGCCATCTGCATCCTCCCAAAACCATCCACATCCCCTCAAAGCCATCTGCATCCCCCCAAAACCATCCACATCCACCCAGAGCCATCCACATCCCCTCAGAACCATCTGCATCCCCCCCAAATCATCCACATCCCCCCAGAGCCATCCACATCCATCCAGAACCATCCACACTGAACTAGAGCCATCTGCATCCCCACAAAACTCTCCACATCCCCCCAGAGCCATCCACATCCAACTGGAGCCACCTGCATTCCCCAGAACCATCCACATCCATCCAGAACCATCCACATCCCCCCAGAGCCATCTACATCCAACTGGAGCCACCTGCATTCCCCCAGAACCATCCAGATCCACCTAGAGCCATCCACATCCCCCCAGAGCCATCTTCATCCCCCCAGAACCATCCACATCCTCCCAGAGGCAACAGCTGCTGGTGAGATGCCCCACAAGCTGTGGGATGCCCCACAGCTGCATGGCTGGGCATCCCTACGATCAAAGCCACCACTGAACTGCAAGTCCCAGCCGAACAGAACAGGAGAACCACCCTCCCAGATGTCCTGAGCCAGGTGTCCATCAAGGGTTGATGGGTTACCCAAGTCACCCTGTGAATCCTGTCTTTTTTCCCCTTCCAGTGTAGAGTGTGATGTTTGGAAGGTGACAGGTAGGCTGATTAGCTTTGATGTCAGTCAAGGAACCCCGTGGAGACGACTGAAGGTGGGACCTCAGCATGACGCTGACCTTTGTGGGTCAACCAAAGACACAGTGAGAAAAGAGATCCTTCAGGAACAAGGAGGTGAAAGGAAGGTGTCAAAACAGGCTCAAAGGAAGATCCAAATGGGCTGAGGCAGCTACACTGAAGTGTCAAGGTTAGAACAGGTTCTGAGTGTTGCTCAAGTACAAGAGTAAATCAAAACACTGGGTCAGGAAAAACTGAGCAAGGCAACACGGATGCTGGCAGGGATAGAAGGATTTCCTGCCCAAAATGTCTTCCACACATCTTCACCTTGATCCCTTGAGAGCAACGGAATCACTGAGGTTGGAAAAGCTCTCTAAGATGGTATCCAACCATTCCCTCAGCACTGCCAAGCCACCACTAACCCATGTCTTCAAGTGCCACGTCTACATGTTTATTTAAATCTCTCCAGGGATGGGGACTCCACCACTGCTCTGGCCAGCCAGTTCCAGTGCTTGACCTTTTAGGTGAAGAAATTGTTCCTAACACCCAACCTGAACCTGCCCTGGCACAACTGAGGTCATTTCCTCTTGTTACTTGGACTGTACGATGGGGCTGCCCTGACCCCTTCCATTCAGACAAACTGATTTTCCCAGCCCGTATCTTTGATGCTGCACTCCCAGATCCCACACACCTGGGAAGAGGGGGAGCAATCTCCTTCCCTGCACCCAACCAGCCAACAACCACCTTGGGAGCTGACCTGGTCCTGGGGTGGGATGAGCACACATGGCTGGTCCACCAACTAAAAACATCCTGTTCAGCAGAGCAGCTCACAGAGAATGGGCACAGATTGCTCTGGTTTGGAGTTTGGACACCTCCCTGCCACCCAGAGGGTGAGGGACGTGGCAAATGGAGCAGCCTCAGCAGGAGGAAGGGAAGCTGGCTATAAAACACACTCAACAGCAGTGGCAAATCCTCCCCAGCACTGCTGACACCCAAAAGGACATCGCTCTTGTCCTCCACCGCCTGGCCCACAGTCCTGTTTGCTGCTGCATTTATGTTCATGGCTTTGAGAAAACAACTCTGCTCACACCTCACCTTCCTGTGCAAGAACTCTGATTTTAAGCTACAGAATTTGGAGGATTTTGTAGTGCTGGGACCCTGGAAAAGTGGGTGACTTCTGGAAGTGCTCTCTGACGGTTACGAGTGACACTAGAGGGCATGAGCAAGACAACAAATGCCCTCGTCTGCCACCACTGAAAAGCTCAAGTGTTTATTACAGGGCCAACGAGCTCCTCTCAGTCTATCAGCAGAAGAGAAGGAAAGCAGACATGGGGGTTGTCCCTGGCTGGCAGGATGAGTGCCAGGGTGCCAAATCTCAGCACAGCCAAGCGAGGAACAAGTTTCTGAAGGTAATTCCTGAGTGCAAAGCTAATCCACCCCTGGCAGGAACAGGACATTTGTCTGGTTCACTGTTGTAGCCTCATTAAGACTTCTCCCAGCAGGGTCTCTGGCTGTATCTATCCATCACTGCCCTGTCACTTTATGGTCCGAATGGGACCTGTGTACCTGCTCTCCCCCTTCTCAGCTTATCTAACAACAGACCCTCCTTTGCCTCGGAACAGATTCCCTTCCAACAGGGTGGAAAACACAGGACCAAAGCTATGCTGGGCTTCCATTTGTCCACCAAACCCTGCCAAGCCAGTGGATCATACTCAGGTGGAACCATTTACCTCAGGGGTAGGGAAGGAGCCTGAGCCTCCCCGCAAGGAGCTGCTGGCACCTTTTGAAAGTCAGCTGCTTTCCTGTGTCCTTTGGAGTTCCCAGGCAGGCCCTGTGTCCACTGCAAAGACGTTGTGTAATCCCAAGGTTTTGCAACCATCACCTGACCCGGCTGCACAGTCGGGATTCCGGGTTTCACCCCATCCCACTGTGCTGGAGCAGCTCTGGCCTCCTGCCCACCTTCCCTCCCAACCCCAGCCAAGGCTGTCTTTACTCCTGGCACACTAAAGCTTGGCTTCAAGTGGCAGCTCAAGCTCTGCAGGGCAGGCTGAGAAAGCAGTGAGGGAGATGCAGTGGGTGGGAAGGAGCACACGAACATCACAGAATCCCAGAATGGTTTGGGTTGGAAGGGACCTTAAAAGCTCATCTCATTCCAACTCCTGCCATGGGCAGGGACACCTTCCATAGCCCAGGTTGCTCCAAGCCCCGTCTAACCTGGCCTTGGACACATCCAAGGATGGGGCAGCCACAACTTCCCTGGACAAACTTCCATCTTTTTGGGTGAGTTCATATCCTCAGATCACTCCAGACCCAGACTCATCACTTAGGATGCTGGAACCACTCTGGGATCACCACTACTGTGGTAAATCCAGCGTGACTCCCTCAGAGCACACCAGACTTGCCCTGTAAAGGCTGGAGAGCTCCAGCAACATCTCAGCAAGTCTTGGCCAATCCCTGTTGGAGCTGGAGATGAACCATTCCTGAACCAAACCTCAAAGCCTGGGTCTGGGTTGAGTCAAACTTAAGGACAGCACAAAGCAAACTGTCACATGACCTTCCCCACCCATATTTAACCCCTGTGTCCCCACAGTGTGACACCTAATTATGCCACAACACCAAGAGGAAGTTATCTCAGGCAAGATCACCACGTTATTCCTCAGAGAAAGTCTTTTCCCCATTCTGGCATCAGGAACAGGCAGTGCCTTTGCAGGGACAGGACTGGGAAGGCTGTGCCCTGCAGGGTTGTTGCTGGATTAAACCCCTGCCCAGACGAACACCTTCAAGTAAGAGGGAGAATTTAAAACTCATAACAACAGTAAAACCTAACCAAACAGTAAGGATCTGAGGGCTTTGCTTTGGAATAAAAGATTAATAGAGGTATTGATTGAGTCGAGGGGCTGGGACAAAGGCTGAAAGCTGTGTTTATTTTTTAGCATCTATCTGTGGACTCGCCGTGCTCGCGTCTGAGCAAATATTATGTTAAGGAAGTTTATGAACTCACACGTGAAGTGTGGCTGGGTCACCTCCAGCTCAGCCCAGCAGTTGCCTGAACGTGGTGCCTCCAAAATACACCTGCAGGAGTTCCAACAGCTTCACACACAGGACTAAACCACGGCTAGCAGGGGACGCTGGCGGGGAAGGAAGCGGCAGAGGCGGAGGAGGGACGCGCTTGTCAAGCACAAGACCAGGCAAAGTGCAGGGCCATTGATCCACAGGTGCTCCTGTCCCAGCACTGCTGCACACACCTCGTTTTGGGAGAATTTAGGGACAACCACAGCAGTGCAGCAGCTCAGGCACTGCTGAGTAATTCGGCCGCTGCCTCAGTTTTGGCACCTTGTGCCGGTACTTGGGGACCCCGTTGGGCAAGAGGTGTGGCACTGCTTCTGCTGAGAGCCAATCTGAGCATAGAGGAGCTCAGAGAAACACCAGGGGGGTTTGGGAAAGTGTCCTTCAAGACCTAATGCATCTTGCAGAGCTCCAGCTGCTGTCAGTAATCAGTTAACCTGCTGCACCCACCAGACCTCCCTGTGTCCAGATCCTGACGTGAGGAACCAGATCCCACCTGGAGCCATCTCCTCCCACTGCCGCCCCTGTTTGCAAAGTCTCCCAATCACAAGGAAACTGGCTCCAAAGTATAATCCTTGGAGAGGCTGAACAGACCAAGTGCAAATCTATTCACACAAATCACGGTTCTTTCCACCCTGCATCCTCGTTAAGCCCTTCCCATGTGGCTCGGTCTCCCTGCAGCGCAGGGACCCGGCTCTTGGAGGAGCTGAACATCACCCAACCCCACAGCAGCAGCAGCAGATGGGGATGGGATGGGCAGGATGTTCTGAGTCCATGGAGAAGCTGAGATTCTTCTGCTACATCCCCACATGCCTGCAGGAATGGACACCGCAGAGGGAGGGACCAGGGTGCTAGAGCAATAAACCCAGAGTTGTGTTCTCGTATCACTGTGGATTTGAAACACCACTTCAAAATAAAGCAGCTGTTACAGGAGATGGAAAAACCCAGCAGCCTTAAGTGACCATTTCAAAGCTTTCAGCTCTTTAATTGTGGCTTTCCACACGCTGATAGAGAAACCAGCGCCCTTGCCACAGGAAGCCTCTTCCCGAAGGGCTCTCTACACCCCTGATATCCAGGGAGATGCCGAGAGAGCATCTTGGAGAGAGACCTTCTGAACATCCCAAAGGGAAGGAGGATGTCCCAGCCCTGAAGGTGAGGTGGTGGCAGTCACCCAAGTGACAGTGAGGGAGCACAGTGACCACAGTGACTCTGGGGTGACCACAGCTCTCCAGAGGGAGTTGTCAGTGGAGCTCCTGACTCCTGCTGAGAGGATGCTTTGCTCCTCCTCTCCCAAGGGTGGCTCTTCAAAAACCAGTCAGAGCCACGCTACATCCTCACACAATACCAGTGATAAACCTCTTTGTGCTGTAGATGCAAGTGAATGCTTTCACATACCCTGAAGATGGCAGATTCCAGCCCTGTTTCCAAAAATTATGCCTGCATTCATGGTCCCGATCCCATTTCCTCCCAGTTAAGTCCCCAGTGCACTTTTGGACTTGCCTCAAGTCCCCCAACTCGCTTTTGGACACGAGGCATCAGCTCCCCGCTTGCTTTAGGAACTCCTGAAACGTGAACTGCAAATCTGCACGGAGCTACATGAAATACAAGGGGCTCCCTTCAATTAACACACATTTTTTGCTCTTACAGCTTGGCTGTTTTTCCCTCCACTCCATCTCCTGAGTCTTTAAAATCCCACAGGACTACAGAGAAAAAAAAAAACACCAACAAAACAACAAGGCAAGCAGGAAATAAAAAAGCAGGTGAGGAAACAGAAAAAAGTAAAAAAAAAAAAAAAAGGGAGTTTCCTATGGCCCACACGAGTTTAGCCCCCCAGCTGACCACGGCAAAGCAGCAATTCCTAGGTGGGATGGTGGTGGGGGAGGGAGGCGGGTACTCACTGGTGCTTGTGCTAGTGCCGATGGTGTTGATGGTGGTGGGGACGGAGGAGGAGGAGTAGAGGGGCAGGTGGCCGTTCTCGCACGCCAGGTTTTTGTCCTGCCAGCTGGAAGCGCTGACGCTTATCCCCGAGTCCCGAGAGTTCTGCCACCCGTTGAGCTTGTCGTCGGAGTTCTGTCTTTGGTGATAGTAGTGAGCCTGCCCGTAGTCCAGCGAGTCCGAGCGGCCCCGGCCCTGCCCGCCGAAGCCCCCCCCCGACGTGCGGTCCTCCAGGTGGTTGAGCCACATGGCCAGGGCGCTCCTGTCCTCCAGGGAGGTGGCGGGGTGGATCAGGGCGTAGGACAGCAGCTGCCTGCTCTCCTCGATGTGCTGGTTGTGCTCGATCGAGTGCGCCAGGATTTTGGGCAGCAGCTTCATGTACTCCACCTTCGCCTCGATGTTGCCGGGCTTCAGTAAAGGCAGGTGGGTTAGCAAGAGGGAAATCACTTTGTCCTTGGATTCCTGTTGCCACTGGTTGATGATTCCTGTTGGATGAATGGAGGGGGGGGGAGAGAAGAAAGGGAGATAATTGAGAGATTGGCAAACGGAGCTAATTAAGATATAAACAGAGCGTGGCAGGGTAAATCCAACACATGGGATTTCTGCACCCAAAGGGATGTCTGCATGTGTGATGCTCACATCCCAGGCCACGGGGGGTTACCACGCTCCAAAAACCATCATCATCATCATCATCATCATTCTATGAGGCTCTGAAAACAGCCTACGGTCCTACACGCCAGGTTCAAAGCCCATTACTCAGTGCAGATGGCCAAATGCTTCTCACAGATAAAGTTTCCATCTTGAATCGATGGTCTGAACACTTTCAGACCCTCTTCAGTACTAACCGTGTAGTTCAAGGCTCCAAAAACCACGGTCATGGCAAAGTGTGCACCACTGGATGCCCCAATTTACCCAAATGCTCTTGAAAATCACTAAAAAAGCCACACCACACTCAGCTCTATGGCCACACAACTCCACTGCTGTTACCCTAACTGCAGTCATGATTTGGTCCAATTTTTTCCATATTGCTGCAGATTACAGAAAAGACTAAACAAAAGCACTTGGTGGATAAAGCCACCCTTTCAGAAGTACTTGCTGGAAAAGGGAAAAGGTCAAGATTCAAACGAGATAACACAGGTTAGAGCCACAGAGGGAGAAAGGAAGAAGCATCCCAGCAGGAAAGCAATCACACAACCAGGGTGCTGGTCCATCCACCAGCCCCAAACGTAGGGAGGGAAGGGCTCAGCTGAAGCAGTCCCAGAGTTCTTGTTCCTCTCTTAGCTCACAGCAGATAGAAGAGGTCTTAGAAGACCAGACAAAAAAAGGCAAACACAGGGTTTAACTCTAAAAATATGCAGAAGGAAAAGCCAGGGAATTACAAACTGGTCACTTAACTCGAACTCCTGGAAAACTGATGGAACAAATAATGAAACAACCTATTTGTAAGCACTTAGAAGATAACAAGATGATAAGTGACTGCCGACACCCATTTGTCAGGAACAATTTAATTTCCTTCTGCGACACAGCAACCGGCCTGCGAATGGCTGGGGGAGCAGGCTGAGCTGTACATCTTGATATTCATTAGGTGCTGCTCACAGGGCTCCCTCAGCAGCACAGCAGAGAGAAACTGCTCTGATGTGGGACACAACTCATCCCAAAAACCGCAGGGAGGGAGCCGGTGGCGGTGATTCGCCGTCAGAACGGGAGGATGTGCCGAGCAAGGAGACACCGCCCAGCACCTCATCAGCGATGGGGGTGATGTGGAAAATGTGCTCAGTGTGCAGGCACAGTCACATGAAGCTGGACATGAAGAACTGCCTTCTACAGGGTAGGATGGCCTACGACACTGTGAAATCTCCGTCACCAGAGGTTCTTCTGAAGAGCTTTTATACAAACTCCCACCCAAGGACAGCTCAGGATCTACCCAGACCACCTGAGTGACACTGCCCAGCCCCAGGACAGCCTCTATTCCAGTGCTGACCAAACCCCTTCAACCTCTCAGCCCCTGCAGCAGGCTGTGCCAAAGGATACCACACCTGAACCATCTCCCTCTGCTTGCTTTAAACCCACTGCCCAAAACTGCACCAAGTGCCATGCTGAGAGCTCATGTCAATAAAAAAAACCTCCAAAACTTTACGTTCTCCCTCCCTGCCTGCTGTCTCCTATCCACTCTGCGTGGGAAGCTGCTCTGAATCACTGATTATCCCTAAATACTCCACGTGGTTTTGAGACAGGGTACCTGAACCCCACACCAGTGAAATGGCTGTCCACCTGTGGGATCACTATCATAGAATATCCCAAGTTGGAGGGGACCCACAAGGATCACTGAGCCCAACTCCTGGCCCTGCACAGGATATCCCCAAGGATCAATCCCACCATGTGCCTGAGAGTCTTGTCAAAACAAGGCACTTCCCTGGATTAAGGGTTGCTGTTGGGAAGACCCAGGAGTTTAGCCTGATGATCCCTGTCAACTCCCAGCTCAGGATATTCCATGATTGTGTGACTCCATACGACCCATGCTGCTGGCCAGCAGCTGACCCACCCCTCCCACCCCCCCAGCACCCCCTGACCCAGAAGGGGGCTCTTACAATAGGGCCTTTTCCCAGTTAGGACCAAACCCTGCAGTCAGTCCCCGGGCACAACAGAGGTGCCGAGCAGCGCTCACCCCTCCAGCTCTGCCTTCCCAGCTCCAAGGTGTGCAACCACTTTAACAGGAAGCCACTAGATGGCTTGCTGGAAACGCCAGCAGCTCTCACTGGAACTTTCTGCAGTGGTATTCACTTCTCCACAGACCTACCCCTCCTCCAGAGCCACTTCCCGAGCCAGCCGACAGCGGGGCCCGGGATGTCTCGTGCCGACAGGAGCACGGGACACGACGTGGCACAGCTCTGGAGGAGAAGGAACTGCTTTGCTGCAGCAGAAGTGACTTTTTGCTACTCTGGGTGTGCTCCCGTGCCCGTGGGAACGCTGTGGGTTTGTTTTGGTGGTAAAAAAAATGGGATTTGGGAAAGCAAAGCTCAGACTAAGAGAAGCTGTAAAACACACAGTGTAGCGGGACTCAAGGTCCACCAGAGCACCTCCATATTTTCCATGTGTTGGGATTAATTTGATTCATCTGCACCCTCTCTCTCCCTTGGCCAGTGGGTGGGTTGAAAAAGTGTCCTATTTTCTCCCACCGTGCTGCAGGGAGGGATGTCACCCATCCCCTTATCACCCCACTGGGGTAGTCTGGCGGTGCTTCCAGGCTGGCACAGCCAAACCCAACCCTGGCACCAGCCGGGGTTCTGCAGCAGCTGGGATACACCGAGAAACCAAAGATCATTAAAAACAGGCCTGCAGTGCACTGCTCAAAGAAGTCAGTGCCACTTGTACGGAGGAGCCAAACACAGGCAGAGGAAGCAGAGTCCGGTGTGCAGGAGAGCAGGAGGAGGGTGAGGAGGATGGGGGAGGCAGGTGGCCATGGCTGGACTCCTTTTCCTTGCACGGGAGAGGGCTGAGCGTGAAGGTCACCACTGGAAAAACGCAGGATGGTGCCAGAGCTGCTTCCTTGGAACCTTGTCTTGGAGGTCCGAGTTTAAACCACAGCCCCAAAAGATGGAGCACTGACCCAAAAGCCTGGGGCTGCTGAGGGACCAGGTGCTCCTCCCTGCCCCAGCCTGGGCAGGAGCTGCTCTTCCTCTCAGCCAGCAGCAGGATGTGCACAATTAGACAAAAATGGGAAATAATTAGATCCGAAAGAGGTTTGGCTCTCTCCGAGATGGGGCGGAAGGTCAGGCTTAATCCCATCTGCCAGAAAACAGAGGGATCTGGAGAGGGTGGCGCAGGAGGGAGAAAGCTGGAGCTGCCTGTGGGCAGGGGGACAGCGGCTGGTGACCCCCTCAGGCCTCTCTCCACCCTCTCCCTGAACACAGGAGCCCCTGTTTCGGCTCCCTACCTGCTCCCACGCCCTCCTGGCCATCTGGGACATCCCACCCTTTACTGCCAGAACGAGCGCTCTGGGTCAGCCACGATGAGGATGTGTCCTGGTTTTGGGGTCCCACATCCCAGGGTTTGACATGATACCCCTGGTGGGTCACACTAATCACTTTAGAGCCTCATTAGTTCCCCTGGGTGCTGCTTTCAGGAATGCCTGGTGCTTCCCATCGCAAGGATTTTGGTGCTCTATGGAATGGCACAACTACTGGTATTTGCAACAGGCAAATCTGAGCCCAAAGAGAGCCCCAAAAGTCAGAAACTCCTCCCAGCTGCCTTGAAACTCCCCAAAATCCCTGTCCTGCCTGTTGCTGTCACTGAACTGAAATGAACTAAAGTAACAACTGACCATGAGCACTGCAAGGAGCCAGCTCCCATCCCAGCCCTGTACTGGGAAGGGAAGGGAGTTGCTGGTGCCTCCAGAGCAAAAAATCCCAACTTTCATTATGGGGCATTTTTGAGTGAGAAGCTGAATGAGGGGGGATGTGAAAGAACCTTCCACTGCAGGATTACTTAACCAACAGGATTTTGCTGGTAGACAGCCCAGCTGATGCGTGTGCAGAGAGCCTGTGGATAAATCCAGCTCCAAATATAGCCGGGTCCCGCTTCCAAGGCTGAAACTTGTGCTCGTGCTATGAATAGGACCAACACTATCCCCAAAACTGGGGCTTCCTGACTGGGGAAAGAGGTGGTGTTTGCCAATTTATTAAGCTCTCGTGGGATTTCTCTCGTCACAAATCTGCTTAATCACTGCTGGATCCCAGCAAACTGCTGACTGCCTCCACATCCAATGGTGATGGATCCACCTCTAACCCTGCAGTGCACAGGAGACCTTCCTGCCTTCACTCTGAACCTGCTTCCTGAGGGATGGCTGGGTTACTTCAACCACCAGCAAGGCATGTGGAGCTCCTGAAGTCGTTGATGGTGTACCAGGATGGCTGCCCCTGAATCCCTGGAAGTGTCCAAGGCCGGCTTGGACAAGGCTTGGAGCAACCTGGGCTAGTGGAAGGTATCCCTGCCCATGGCAGGGGGTTGGAATGAGATGATCCTTAATGTCCCTTCCAACTGAAACCATCCCAGGATTCCACAATTACACTGACTGGGGTTTTGACAAAGCAGGCAAAATGAATGATGTGCAGTTTATGAGCTCATAATCAACAGTGTTGATTAACACTGAGAGAGTTTCAAAAATCGCCCAAGGATTTTCCAAGTGACAAAGAGGACATTCACACAGCAGGCTTGGTATCAATTGCTCCTCAATGCTAAGTCAGTGCATTTAAGGGCTCCATTTGTCAGCAATTTGCTCTTAAATTGCTGGTTTATTATGCCCTTGTTTTCAGTTTAACAAAGTTTTCCAGAAAAAGTTCTCAAAAGCCTATTCAGATAATTTGTCCAAGCAAGTAATAACGAAGAGATAGAACCACAGAGCCATTAAGGTTGGAAAAGACCTCTAAGTTCACTGAGTCCAACCATTAATCAGATGCTCAGATCTGAAGGGCACACTCCAAGCACCTTCCCAGCTGGGCTGAGAGCAACAGCACTCTCAGATGTGTTCAGGGAGAAAAACTAGGAGTTTGGACTAAATATTTAGGCTGAGATCCCTGATCTTGCCAAGTGACAAAGTGTAGCATTAGGGATTGGAGGAACTGGGTGCTCCTGGACGGCAACCAAGCGTTCCCAGGGATGGATGACCCCGAGGTTTTCGTTTTCGTGTCTCGGACGGCCAACAAGCAAACCAGAAATCCAACTGGTGCTTAGGCAGCTGGAACCTGCTTCAAGTGAGCCTGAAACTGGTGGCCACAGAGCAAGTGATGGCTATTTCTGGGTCTGCAGGAAGGTTTTACAAGAGGCTTCCTCAGCAACCAGAAGAGGCTCCCATTGTTCGCCGTTTCCTGGATTACCAGAGCGGCACCAGCTCCGGGCGATGGGCAGAGCTGCTTAGAGGCACCCACTTCTTTTGTCAGAGGCAGAAAAACCAGCACTTGGACTCCTCCTGCCTGTGTAGAGACCCAGCAGCACATCACTACCCACCAGTTTTTCCACATATCCACAGGAGATGCTGCACTTCCACCAAAATCGCCCAAATCTGCGGTGACCGAGGTCATCGCCCGCCAGCCCTGGGATCTCACCCCCATTCCAGCTGCCTGGGTGCCTCCACCAGGGAAAAAGGGGTCAGGAAAGCTGACCCTGCACAGGATCACAGCCCAACACCTCAGCTTGGCCTCAACATCCTCTCCCAGTGAACAGCCACCAAGAGACAAACCTCAACCCTATGTTTACAAGCTGCTTGTTCCAGTGGCTCCCAAGCACTCGCCTTCGTTTCCAGTTGGATTCACCCATTTTAAGATTGAATTTGTCTGGCTTTAGATTCTGAACTAGGTGGTCTTTAAGGTCCTTTCTGACCCAAACCTTTTCAGTGATTTCATGAGTGGGGTGGAGAGACCACACCCCACCTCACAGGGGTGGTTTGCAGCAAAGTTAAAGCAAAAGAGCAAAAAATGAAGAGATTTCACCCACAAATCTGAATTTGCACCGAGTGTATCGACCAAGGGCGGGTTGCTGCTGGTCCCAGCCTTCCCACAACTGGATTTACTGGTCTGTGAGATGGTCCAGCTCCCCACAATCCATCACACAAATCCTGCCTCCAGCAGTGCTGTAGATGTGAAGCTCTGCCCTGGCTCCTGCTGCAGCAGCTCGACTGAAGGTGAACCACGGAGTGTTTCCAGCCAAAGGGATTTAAATTCCTATTTGCAGTAATTAGCACCTGCACAGCAGCCCAGTCACAAATACTTTGTTTGGGCCAATTTACATCATTCTCTTCGTAAATCAGCCCCACTCAAAAGGCCAGCATTAAGGAAAACAAAGGGAGAAAACCCTGTTGGAAACTCTCTGTACCCCATCCAGAGCACATCAATACCCTCGGCTGTTAAACCTGGCAGCCTTCTCTCTCCACCAGAGGCCAAACTACCAGAATTCCAGCATGTGCCTCCTCGTTATTGCTACTGAGGCTAATTAAAAGGAAAAAAAAATGCCAGTGATAAAGGCTATTGCAGACCTGCCAACTGCACGAGGCAGAGAGACGAGCTGACGCTGCAGTGCTGGTCAACCTGAATCCTGCTCCTCCCGTCACCAAGACGGATGCAAAACCACGGATAACGCAGGGAAGGAGGCACCAGCGATGCTTCCAAGCACCTCTATTGTCCCACCAACTTCCCCCTGCTCGGCCCAACAGGTCTGAGTTTATAATTTCAGCCTGTGCCAGCGCTGACCTCAGCACGGGGCGGGGGGATCTAATCCCACGCGTCTGAAGGCAGCGGGAGCTGTGCCAAACCCCATCGTGCCCGCTGGATCCGGCACCCCTGGCTGCCTGGCACCTCCTGTGAGGGAGAGGCCAGCCCTGCATCGTGGGAACAGTTCCCTCACAGGCCCCCAAAGCCGCTCAGCCCGGCGGATAACGCGGGATTTTGCAGAGGAAAAGCCAAGAAAAGCTTGCAGTTGGCCTTTTGCTGTCACTCCCTCCCATGCAGGTCTAAGAGCCTGACCTGCGGGGAAATTTGGGAAGCAGTGGAGAAGCTCTTTCCCTGGAACAAGCCTTGGCTTGGAGCTGGGAACAACCAGAGGACCTGTAAACAAGCCCTGCACACCAGGAGGGCTTGGAAACAGCGACTGGTGGGAATCAGGGCTCTGTACTCCTCCTGGAGCACCCAGCCCAACAGCTGGGAACCTCCAGGTCCAAGGTGCTCAGTGCTATCCCAGCCTCCTCAGGAGATGAGGATATAAAAGGGCAAGCATTCCCCTTTCCCTGTCTGGTCGCTTTCCCGCTCGGATTTAAGCGCAGACGACCTCTCTCTGAAGGACAGATGGACTCTCTGTCCATCACACCCAGGAGGGGAGGACACACAGACAGCAATCTGCGCCTTGCAACACCCAAGGCACGTGCCCCATCTCCCTTCTCCAGCGCTCGCATCCCAGCCTGCATCCCGCCTCCGTCACGGTGCCAAGGAGCACCAGCACTCGATGGAAAACTTGCCAGCGGTGCTCTGCAACCTCCGGGTTCACATGGTGCTGGCTCTCCTCCGTGTTCCCAGCAGACACATCACACTCTCAGAGGCTAAAAATACATCAAGTGCTTTCCTAGTGTTTCTTTTCCACCCGAGCCGCTGCTGCAGGGAAGCTCCGAGCAGGAGGGGAGGTGAGCAGAGTGGATACAGGGAAGAGAGGCCAGGAAAATGGAGCACTAGGCACAGCATGCCCAGCAAAATGAGGTGGCTGGGGAAGTCCCTGCTGCAGACAACGCTGGTTCCTTGGAAAAACAAAGGCAAGAGCCACAGCCATTTCTGGTTATAGAGAAGGATTTAAGGACAGGCTGGATGGGGCTTGGAGCAACCTGGTCTATGGAAGGCGTCCCTGTCCATGGCAGGGGGTTGGAATGAGGTCATCTTTAAGGTCCCTTCCAACCCAGACCATTCTGGGATTCTATGATTCAGCACTGACAGGAGCACAGAAGAATTCAGGAAGGAGCATCTTCTCCAACTTTAGTGACCGAGATTAAGAAGCTCCTCGTAAATTAACTACAGAGTGTCCCTCTAATTTGTTAAATGGAACAGTGAGAATTTAACCACCAAAACCAATTCTGTCCCAAAGACACAGCCTTTTTGCAACTGCTCCCAGCATCCCCCAGTGTGCAGTGGGCAAGTCCTTCACTACCCACTGCCAGGGTATCTCGAAGGCACTCCATTTTTGAAGAACAAAATCCCAGAATGGTTTGGGGTTGGAAGGGACCTTAAAGACCATCTCCTTCCAACCCCCTTCCACAGGCAGGGACACCTTCCACTAGCCCAGGTTGCTCCAAGCCTCGTCCAACCTGGCCTTGAACACTTCCAGGGATGGGGCAGCCACAGCTTCCCTGTGTAAGTCTTTCAACCATTTCTTCCAACTCCAAAGCCAGGTTAAGGAGATGCAACCATATGGCAAACAACTTCTGGGGGAAAAACACCCCAAACAAACCCCCTCCCCCCAAAAAACCCCTCGTGGGGGATGAGACATGGGCCCTACTCGAGTTGTTGCCCTTTTCAAGCCAGTTCTCCCTGGGTAGCAAGTTCAGCTGTTTCTTGCTGGCAGCTCCCTCTCCATCAAGCTCTCCAAAGCAACAGCACCTCCAACAAGTGTTAGCAGTAATTGGGAACTTCAGCACTGAACCCAGGCTCAAAGACAACCCCCAAACAGACCACAGGATCATTTAGGTCAGAAAAGACCTCTGGGATCACTGAGTCCAACCTGTGACCCATCCACACCCAGCCCAGTGCCATGTCCAGTCACTCCTTGGACACCCCCAGGTGTCCCCAGGACTCCACCACCTCCCTGGGCAGCCCCTTCCACGAAGAAATGCTTCCTGAATCCTGGGATCCTCTCATCCCATCCCCCCAAACAGGCTGATGAACCCTCCCCAGCAGACAGAGCAGGGCAGGGAGCTCAGCGCTCTCCATCCAATCTGCAAACTCACAGTGGGAGCAGATCCCCATTATTCTGGCCAGGCACAGAACCAATGGGGAGACCCCTCACCAAAACATCCCTTAATTCCCTCGGAGAGCCACAAGGACAGAAGAGCCCAGTCCCACTGCGAGCAGAAATAAATAAGATTTTCATATTTTTGCCGCTATTTTCCCCCCCCTGCCTCCCCGAGCTTGCCAGAGCTCCAGTCATTAGCAGGCTGTTTGTACAAACCCAGATGTATTTTTAGCACCGGAGAATCGCATGGCACAATCATTAAGGAGCTTCTGCAGACAGCAACAAGAGCAGGGATTTTTCCTTCTCTAAATTGGCTCCAGCCACCACGGTTTTCAGCCCAAAGCAGACTTTCAGGAAATTCAGAAGGAGCGGGGAGCCTTTTTCCATGACATATTTAATACCGAGCTGAAGAACACTCGATTTTCACACTGTGCATCCGATGGGAGGTTTTATGGATTTGTTTTCCAGGCTGTACCGTTGCACACTTTTGCTATGGATCATAATACCCTGTATTATCACAACACTCCCTAGCAACAGGACTTTAATTTAGTGCAGAGGATTTCCAGTGCTGAGAGCATTTCACTGACTCAGAGCAAAGATGACACGCTGGGAAACCTTATCAAAAGCCCCACGGGTGCCAAGGGAACCTACACTGCATGAATGATGGTGTTCCATCTCCCCAGCGCAGCGTGGCCAGCACTGGCACAGAGAACACCTTGGGAAAGAGGAATTTGCTGCACTGATCTCACAAGCCACAGTCCAGCCGGCGTGGAGTGATGTCTGCATTGATGGGAGTGGTGAAGAAGAGTGAAAATCCAACGAGTTCTGTCTGCCTGCTCAGTCATAAAAATGTGGGAAGTGGTTCAGCGTCAGAAATAAGAGCTCAGAGCCAGATGGGGCATGAGCAAGGATGGGATCCCACCTCCTGCTTTCCACCCAGAGGCCAGGAGGAGGACAGACATTGGGCAGACAACCTCCTGTGAGAGCTGTCCTGAAGAGTGAAGCCAACCTGACCCCAGACAAGGGCACACAGTGTTGGTTTCCTTTACCTGCTGGAGCCCACAGACTCCTGGGCATCCCAGGCATGCTGCTCCCAAGCCAAAGAAGGGGAGGACAGACTTTGGGAAGCGCAGGAAACAGTGCCAGAACACAGAGGTGCAAAAAAACCCCCATCGATGCTGAGGTGAGGTGATCCTTCATCTCTGCCCAGCGGGGCAGCAGAGCAGGAGGAAGCAGGAGCACCATCTGTGGGTGGGTGGAGGAAGGATACTGTGGCAGAAACGACTCCAAAGCCCCGTCCCTCCTGGACAGCGGAGCGGAGGGGAATCCATCAGCCCTCGTGCAGGCAACGGGGAGACAGAAATATCAGAGCAGCCGCGCCAGGTCCGAGGGACAAAGATATCCCGACGAGATCCTGGGTCAAGTGGCTTTTGCTGGCTGCTGTGCAAAGCCAGAGGAGCTCAGCCTGGCCTGCAGGGGCAGCCGGGCCCACAGCAGTGGGATGGGCCTGCAGGGATTAAAGCCACAATTAAACAGGGGCATGAAGATTCCTTCTGGGAGTCCCCTCAATCCTGGGAGCCCACGGGCTCAGCCCCAGCAAAACTCTGCTGGTTTTGCTGCGTCTGGGACCCGGGGAACAGGTGGGAAATGAGTTCACTGCCTGCTTTCACTTACACTGGGGTTATGAAGCTCACATGCCTCTGCACGCCCTCGAATCCAGACTTTCAGTGGGATTTCCTAGGGTGCAGGAAGCCAAAGGAGTAAAACACGCGACTTCTGTACCTCTTCTTTGAGCCTAATCCATGAAAACACCCTAGCCTTTCAGAGAGGAGACTACAGGCACAACCACAAGCAGGGAGGAAACACTCCTCTGATTTCTTGATTTCAACTGCAAAATGCCTTTTAGCAAAAGCTCAGTTGAAATGCAGATGAGTTTCTTCAAAGGCTAAAAAACCCCCATATATATATATATATAAAAAATTATCTGAATGTCATAACGGTGTTGCCTAAAATGGATGAAGGATTTAGAAGGGGGAAAAATAATACTAAAAATAAGTTATGAAGGGTATGTAAGGTATTGATATACAGCACATGGCTGAAACTGTTAATCATTGAACAGATTCCAGTATAAAAATAAAGAGACTGAAGCTGCACATAATGGAGGAGTTGCTCTATTTATAAACTTCTCTGTGCAAAGGGCAGCGAGGGCTGGGATGAGCCGGCAGAGGAGGAAGAGGGACGCTGCTACAGAGCCCACATTTGAGGGAAAATACAGCAGGGTTTTGTGTTTTTTTTTTTTTTTTTTTATTATTATTATTTTTTTAAGCATTGTCAACAAAATCCAACCGGGTTGTCCAGGAGCCTGTGTGCCCCAGCCATGTGAGCAGCATTTCCAGCCCTGGCATGTGACAGCTCTCCCAATTTAGCCAGTAACTGACTCCCTCTGACCTGTAATAACACCGCTCCCAAATTAGAGCCCTCAATTTGACTTGGCTCTGCTCCTTCCCTCCCAGCGACATAAAGCATCCTTTTTTCTCCCCCCTCTCTCTCCCTGAACATTCCTAATCCCGTCCTCTCACACTGCCAACTCAAACTCCCATTTTGCCTTTTCCCATTTTTTTCTGGGAGGGAGGGTTGAAGGGGGTGCAGGCAGCAAAAGGGCAGGGATAAAGCCCGGTGGAAAAACACCGAGAGACAAAAAAAACACCCCAAACCACCACCAACAAAATCAAACAAAAATTCCAAGTTGGTGACATTCAGCTGGAAAAGCTCAGTGACTCACATGCAAATAAAATCTGCCCCAACTCACTGCTGCATGACGCAGGCCACTGGCTCCGGCATGAGAAAAGGGCCGGGATGAAATCATCCACAATTAACCGGGAGCTTGGAAGGCTGCAAAAAGCAGCTCCCCCGGCTTTGACAGGGAACACAAAGGAAGGAAGTTCAGCCGAGTGAGAACATCCCCCTTTTTTTCCCCCCTCCTTTCCACCGACACCTCTCCCCATCAGTCATTCCCGAACGCCGGCCGGCTCCTCCGGCAGAGCCGCTCGCTGCCAGCTTTTAATGGGCTTTCCTGGAAGACTCACTCAAAAGTAAAAGAAAAATAAGGGTGGCTACGTAGCGAGGCAAACCTCCCCACACACCCTGCCCCCAGCCAGTGGCTCCTTCCAGAGGTTTCTGAGATACTGGAGAATTGACACTCTGGAGCGAATCCAGTCCCTCCTCGAATCCTACCCCTTCAGCACGGCCCTCCCCTGGGGTTGTGCCACGGACCAGCTCTCTGGCCTCCTCCAGGATAAAAACAGTATCATGAGGGGGAAAAATAAACTCAAAAAGGTCATTTTAACCTGGATCAGGAATCAAAGCATGGCTCTGCAAAAGGCTTTTGGTGCTCCACCTGAGAAGGGAAAACAAACCGGGAACCAAGTGCTGGCCTCTCTGTACACCCCAAAAATGCTGCTCTGGGAATCATCTGGTGAGCACCTCCCCCCTGCTCTGCTCTGGTGAGATCCCACCTGGAGTTTGGTGTCCAGCTCTGGGGACCCCATAACATCAGAAGGATACTGGAGCGAGTCCAGAGGAGGCCATGGAGATGCTCCAAGGGCTGGAGCACCTCTGCTATGGAGAAAGTCTGTGAGAGCTGGGGTTGCTCAGCCTGGAGAAGGCTCTGGGGACATCTTAGAGCCCCTTCCAGTGCCTAAAGGGGCTCCCAGAGATCTGGAGAGGGACTCTGGACAAGGGCCTGGAGTGACAGGACAAGGGGGAATGGATTTCCACTGCCAGAGGGCAGGGTGAGATGGGATATTGGGAAAGAATTCCTGGCTGTGAGGGTGGGGAGGCCCTGGCACAGGTTGCCCAGAGAAGCTGTGGCTGCCCCTGGATCCCTGGAAGTGTCCAAGGCCAGGCTGGACAGGGCTTGGAACAATCTGGGATAGTGGAAGGCATCTCTGCCCATGGCAGGGGGTTGGAAGGAGATGGGCCTTAAGGTCCCTTCCAACCCAAAAGCGGTCTGTGATTCCATGATCCATCCAGGATGCAGGAGGACAGCACCCCAAGCATCCAGAGTGGTCACCACCTCACCTCAGGTGGGACAACACCAGGAGAGACCAGGTGCCCAGCTGCACAGTTACTGGGAAAGTGGGGACTGAGGTGCCATGTCCCTGGGATTAACCACAGTGCCGTGCTTCTGGAAGATCCCAGCCCAAACCAAAGGCTCCTCAGCATTCCCTCAGTGGCTGCAGGAGCAGGGTGTGAACAGGTCCATAAAAGGGAACTGGGACACACGAGCCTCCTGCCAGCGAGCCTACATTTGCTCCGGAGGAATCTGCACCTCCTGGGGGGGGGGAAAAACCCCTATAAAAATAATATCTGGAGGTCTGCAAGTGGGGAAAGGCTGTGACAGCCTGCAGGACCCGCCTGCGCCCAGGCCATCTGGTCACCCACCCCTGGTGACACTGCCCTCCCCTCGCCACCAGATGCTAATTCCTTTCATCCTGCCTGGCCCTCCGCTGGGGTAATTTTAGGCCTGTGAATAGGCCCATCTGCCTTTGAGATGCTCGTTTATTTTTGGCTAAGCCCCCCCCCCTTTCACCACTCACTCCCTCCTGAAGGGAAGCCCAAAGCAGGCGCTGTTGGGAATGGGGTGTTCCTCGTGGTCCTTGTCTGGTCCTCTCATCGCCAGGAATTAAGGAGCTGTCTGCAGGATGCTCTGAGCTGCTGTCCCTCCTCAGACTGGGGGTGTCACTGCCCTCAGAATTTACTCAGCAAAATTTAACAGGGCCAAAGCAAAGCCTTAAACAAACCTGTTCCTATCCTGGGATGCTGGGGGCTGCTCCCAGCAGACATGGAAACAGTGAAAATGAAAGTAAACGCTGGGACTGCACCAGCCAGTAATGCACTTTCCACGTATGGAGAGGAAACGTGATGCCTGGAGGAAAAAGTAGTTTTAAGGGAGGTTTTGCTTTTCCACACGTCTAAGTGCCATGAATGAAAATCACTGTCACGATTATGGTAAATAATAATTAGCAAAATACTGCATAAAAATGCTTAAAACCCCCTCGTGCCCAGAGAACACCCCTATGGAGGAGCCTCCCCTTGCTGCACACACCCCACAGGCTGAGGAGCAAGAGCCTGTTAATGCTGCCAAGCTCCTCACAGGGAGAACACAATCAGGACTTCAAAAGAAGAAAATTTCTGTGCAGGGCTGGAGGTGTTAAATTCAAGCCCTGGCTTTGGCTGGCCTCAACTCCGCCCTGCAGGAGTCTGGGGAAACACCTGGTTGCTCATTGCTTCAGATTTTCTGCAGTAAATGAAAGAAAAAGTAATTTAGTGGATCTGATCAGATCTCAAGATTTGACAAGATTTCCTCCCTGGGTAAAAACTGACCCATTTTGCTTCGGCATTAAGGTACGGGGAGCAGAAAACCACAATAGCTTGGCTGTGAATTGAGGACAAGCAGCTACGCCCCCACACTGGGAGATGCAGAAATCCCAGGAGGATTCAGGGGATGCAGAAATCCCTCCCTTCCCCTTTCTGCCGCTCACACCCCCCCCAGAGCAAAGCACTTGACCAAAGCCAGCGATGAGTCACCGCGAGGAGGAGACTTTCTAATTTCACCCTCTTTGATCCTGCCCCGAAGTGCCCACGTCAAAGAGGAGGGAGGGGAGAGCCGGGGCTGAGTCAGGGAGAACGGAGGAAAATCTGTGCATCTACAACACAGACACTCAAAGCAAAGTGAAACTCCTCTTTTTTTGGAACCACCCCCCCTCCTCCCAAACAAAAGTGACTGGAAGAGCTGGCTCTCCCCAGTCTGTAGCAGTGGCACTCAGCTGACTCCCTGTGTCTTTCCCAGCTGCACAGGAACTCATAAAGGCAGGAACACGGGGTTAAAACACACCTTTCCCCGGGAAACTCACCTTTCCCTGGGGAATTCACTACATTCCAGCCCTGCCCGCAGCAGCTGGCTTCTCCTTCCTTTACAACCAGCCCCACATTTTGTTTCTCGTGTACCCACGAATCAAAACAAAGGACGACGTTTGTTCCCTCAGAACGACACCGCTGTTCGCCCAGATTTTACCCCACAACAACACCCCAGGAGCTGCAAGGATTCCTTGGAAGGGAGGGGGCTAAAACAGTGTGACAGCACTGCAGCCACAGCTCTGTCACCAGCAAGGTTTCCACGATGCTCTTTCCACCGAGAACACGTGACAGGGTCAGCGTGGTGGACACTGAAGTTAAAGGACAAAGAAGAACACTGCTCCTTGCAATTCCACTGGTTGGATGGTTTGGCTGTGCCTGGTTCCTGATGCCCACCAAAGGCCCCAAAATTACGTTGAGGAGCCCAACTCCTGTCCCAGCTCTGAGCAGTGATGAGTTTGACACTTCTTAGTGACTGAAACAGGAAAAGCTTTCACCACTAATCCAAGTTTTCACTGAAACCAAAATCATCCTCCTCCCCTTGCCTGGCTAAAATGTCCATTTCCAGCTAGGAAAAAAAACCAAGAATAATTTGAGATGTCTTTTTCTTGACCAAATTCTGTGATTTTTTGGGAAGAAACTTCCAACATAATGAAAACCCGGTATTTTTGTGGAGGGAGTGGGAGGAACAGACCTCCCTGCAAAGGAAAACTCCCTTCCCTGCACCTTTTTTCCCCCTGAAGAGCAGCAGACATGTTGCAATAACCCACAGGAAGGATTCAACCCTCACCACTCACAAGTGATGAACAGGAGAAGCAACAGGATTTCGGGAAGCTGCTGACCTCTCTCTTATTCTCCAGGTTACTCACAGGAGCCTCAGGTGGCTCTGAGCCAATCCACGGAGACACAGCAGTAAAGGTGCAGAAATCCACTGAATCAGGAGAGATGCACAACACTCAGAGGGGTCCAACAGCCTGATCAGTTCAGGGCAGACCAAACTCTAAAGAACAAATGCCTCTTCAACACTGACAGGCCTGGGACATCGATCACCTCCCGAGGGAGCTTATCCCAGTGTTTGATCACAACTTGGTAAAGGAATCACAGAATTGTAGAATCGTAGAATCTGGTTGGAAGGGACCTTAAAGATCATCTCATTCCACCCCTTGCCACGGGCAGGGACACCTTCCACTATCCCAGGTTGCTCCAACCTGGCCTTGAACACTTCCAGGGATGGGGCAGCCACAGCTTCTCTGGGCAACCTATGCCAGGGCCTGCCCACCCTCATTACGAAGAAATTTTTCCCAATATCTAATCCAAATCTCCCCTCTTTCAAGCCATTACTCCTTGTCCTTCCAACTGAAATAATCTGTTCTGCTCTAGGCTATTCTATTCTATCCTATCCTGTTGCATTCCATTCCATCCTCATGCAATCCCATACAGCTGGGCTCTGCTGCAGGCAAGTCTATCCTGGAGAACAGACCAGATTGCTGAATATCTCCAGCAATTCAGACTCTGCCTGGAGAGGTTCAAACCAGAGAAAGGCTTTACTGTGTCATGATACAGCAACAGCATCATCCCACTGATCAATCACTACATCTGCAGCCTCCAGCTCGGGGGAGATCTGCTCTATATCCCAGTTCCCCACTGGAAAGTGAAGCTCCCAGCCCAAAGGGATTCCAGCAACTGCTCACACGCTCCAGGTTTCCAACTCTCTTTGTGTGGCGTGAAGGGAAACTTCAGGGTGGGTTTTACACAGCTCTGAGTTACCCTCTGCCTCCTCCAGCTTCCCATCGTGCCTCCTCCTGGTACCAGGAAGAGAAATGCCATAACCAGAGGGGAATTGCAGGATGCAGCTCTCCAGCAATCCCTTAAAGACAGGCACTCACACAAGTAATGCCTGCAAAGCTCCTCCTCTGGGCTACTTCACAAGCAGCAACACAGCAAGAGACTTGTTAAAGGCAGAAAATTGGACACCAGGAACAAATTCCCAGCCCTGCCGCTTTCCCCAGTCCCTCTGCTGCTGTGGAACATGCTCATGTGGGCACTGGACAACAACAAGCTGCCACTCTCAACGCGAAGCAGCGTGACAAGAAAAGCCTCAAAACGAGCACTGAGAGGTTTTCTATGGGAGCACAGCAGGAGGGCATGTTATTCCCAGAGATGCCTCTCCATGAGACGATGACAATCAGTTCAGAGGACCAGCTCACAGCGGCACAGCGAGGGGGTGGGGAAGGGGGTGAGAAGCCCTGGTTTCCCACTCCCACCACCTACCACGGGGAAATACTGGGAACCAGATTTTGGGGGGGGAGATCAGAGATGCAGTGAATTCCTGGCTTGATAAAGCCACCAGTGTGAGGCCACGCTCAGCTTTCAGACCTCATAATGGCCAGCACTGTCTGCAGGAGGGAGTTATTTTGGGGTGAAACCTGATCGGCTCTCGGGGCAGCGGCACAGAGGCCGGGGGAGAAGTGTCTCCCTGCTTTCCCTGGGATGCAGCTGCCAGGACCTGCCTGACCCGCAGTGCTGGCACCACCCAGCCCCTCTCCCACACCCTCTGTGTCACACGGTGTCTGCCCATGTCACTGGTGCCAACCTGGACGGGATCAGGATGCTGAACACGAGACAGAGTGGAGGAGAATACAACAGAATAGAATATTATTTATTTTCTGCTGGGATCCCAGAGGACTTTCACCTCCTGAATAATTTCCTAACATCCTTTCCCCTCTGCTACTCTGAGGCACAAGCAGTGAGGACTCCTGCTCACAGGAGCTGACAGGGATGGATTGATCTCACTTTGTCTGTGCTCAGTGAACTAACACCTGCAAAAGCCACGGAGCTGCAAGGTTGGAGCTCAGCAGCATCTCCTTCATCCTTGGCCCACCTCTCCTCTACTTCAAGCACTTTGACAGGAGTTTACAACTTTCAAATGCTGGGGGAAAACAAAGCGACCCAGCCTCTGAGAACACTTCTACCATCTCCTTTTGTTTGAGGCATTTCCTGGGTAAACCCATGAAGTCAGAGATACCCAACAGTCCCGTGGTCCTGTGCAAAGTTTGTATTAAAGGATGCTTTTCTTCTCTCCTGCTCTTAAAATAAAATGCCAGTTGCTCCAGCCTGGTTAAGCCACCACCCTGCAATGCAGTGACTTCCAGCTCTCCCATCATTGGGGATTACCAGGCTACAGATCCACGGCCTCACCATCCAAACCCAGTTTCCTGGATACTTCCACCACCAGCCTCTAAACTCTGTTGAGGTCTGGACTTCACGGGCTGCTGGTTTTAATATTTTTGGATACTGAAAGCAAGGCGAGTTCCCTGCGAGTTCCAGCCATTTTCTTTAACCCTTTTTTTTTCAGAGGGAATATTTTCCATGATGTTGTGGAAGAAATACAAGTGTGGGAAGGCACAAAGGTGGCTCTGGGACACAGCTGGGTCCTCCCATCCCTGACTCTCAGCACACAAGTTCTAACAGACTGATGGGGCTGCCTGACAAACACTGTTGCTTCCAACCTCTCCTCATGTAGAAGACCAAGTGAAGTTACTTTTCATTACATGGATATGTCTATTATCAACATAATTTATGGCCTGGCATTATTCAGGGAGATTAATGAAGCCTCCTTGCTCCTAAAGATAAAACCTCTTTCCAAATCCTTCCCATGCACGTATTGCTTGCTCAGAGTTCCTGCATTATTCATCAGCAACATCAGGGCACTCCTGCAGTGCCTTTTTCATTGCAGTGCCCTCCACAGTGGGCTGTTCCAGCTGGGATGGGGAGACCCAGACCCAGCTCCTTCTCCCAGACAGGGCAGTTTAAGTCCTCTGGGATTCTCCAGGTGAACGGGACCAAGACATCTCTACACTGTTCCTCCCCAGCCTTTCACAGTGGAGTTTACCTTCCAGCTTCCTCCTGAAGGAATTTTCTGAGCAAAACCAAGAGGAACATCAAGCTGATGCTGGTGATGACAAATGTGGCTGATGGATGCAACCTGACCCCCTGCCACGCTGCAACACCTCAGGCTGGCTCCTGGTCCTTTTCTGACCGCGGATCGATGCGATCCAGAAAGCCCTGAATGGTTTGAACCTCCCAGTGCAAAACACCTCCCACCTCACAGAGTGAAGACCCACAACAGCTCTTGACATCCAAGTGCCAGGAGAGCAGGGCTGTCCTTGGGAGCTCTTGATCCTGCAGCACCTTCAGAATCATTTAGGTTGAAAAGATCCCTAAGGTTGAGTCCAACCATTAACAAGGCCACCACTGACCCGTGTCCCCCAGGTGCCACATCCACACAGCTTTAAATCCCTCCAGGAATGGAGACTCCAGCACTGCCCTGGGCAGCCTGTTCCAATGTCTGACCTTTTCCACAGCCTGGGCATCCTGCCAGGCAAATCTCCCCAAAGTTCTACGAGAAGCCAAGGCTGCTGCACGAGCAGCAGCAGCATCTGATCAGCCAGTGCATGACACCGAGGAAGGACGTGTTTGTCACCTCTTCCTGGCCTGTTTCACAAGCTTTGTGGCTACTGCCATGCCCTGGGCACCTTCACACCTCACAGGGGTGAGGCCTTCAAGGGAAAGCAAAAAAAACCCAAGCTCTCTGGCGAGGTGGTTGCAGGCAGCTACAGGAATATCAACGCTGTGGGCACCAACTCCCATGAAACTTCAGCACCAACAGGCACAAACTCACCCAAGAGCCAACAACAGGAAAGTCAGCCTTGCTGCAGATCTGAAGCAGAGCCCTAGTGCTGTAAGGTCCTAAAAAACATTCACCTTGTGACAGTGCTGTGCCCAATGAGCCAATGTGGGAAGACAGGACCCACCTGACTGACTGCTAATTCAGGAATGTCCAAGCCAAGCCCACCAGGCCAGTGTTCCTCTCTCAGTGCAGAACACACAGAACCCAGCCCTGGTCACAGCCCTGCAGAGCTCTGGAGATCTGGAGCTGGGTGACACTGCCTTGCATTGCCCAAAACCAGGCTCTGGTGCAACGCTGGTCGCACCAAGAGAAACCCACCACCAGCATCACTCCACCTCGGAAAATCCTATCACCTGCACGTTCAGAGCTGAAGGAAACCCCTGGTGCTGGCAGAGGAACAGGAACAGGCAGGGAAGGAGGCAGCAAATACCTCTGTCACTTTATGAAAACACACAGATCCTCAGCAACCAGCATTTGGGAACTTGCTTTTGATCTCAGGTTATGCCTGTAGCGTCTCTTTGATGAAACCTGTATTCCATAAACAAATCCTAGCCCAGGGGAGGAAGAGGGGAATAATCAAACATCCCAGCTTGCTGTTGAATTTCCCCAAAATAAACAGCGTGCTCAGAGTACCAACCCAAGCCTTGCTCATCCTCCCCAGTTATCACCACCTCAGCCATCAAAACACTGGTGTCCTCCAGCAAAGTGTGTCGTGGATCTTCATCGTCCTCCCCGCATCGCTGCAGCAAAACAAAACCTCTGCTCCAGCCAAGACCTCCCTTGCTAAGTGTGTTTGTACGAGACAGGAAGGGAACTCCAGCCCCAAGGACACAAATTTCATTAGTTTATGGATTAGGGAAAATTTGTGTGCAATCAGAGCACCAAAGGGTTGGACCAAGGAGCCAGGACAATGTTCACAGGAAGAGTTTAAGAGGACACATGAGCTGTGTGTCCAAACTGGCCCAACAAGACTAATGCAGAACGACAGAGAATCCACCTCAGTGCTCTTTCCAGGGGTCTATATAGGAAACATTTTGAGTAACTTTATAAACAATATAAAGATAAAAACATTCATTCAGAAAATTCCAAGTTAACTAGTTCAAAGGGCATCTGCTTCACTTCCTTCTTCTTGAGGATCCTGCACACATCAACTGATGCTTTGATCCTACAGAGTAAGGCAGGGCTGTATCACAGAATCACAGAATGGTTGGGGTTGGAAGGGACCTTAAAGATCATCCCATTCCATACCCCTGCCATGGGCATGGACACCTTCCACTGGCCCAGGTTGCTCCAAGACCCATCCAACCTGGCCTTGAACACTTCCACGGATGGGGCAGCCACAGCTTCTCTGGACAACCTGTGCCAGGGCCTCACCACCCTCACAGCCAACAATTCCTTCCCAATATCCCATCAAATCCTGCCCTCTGTCAGTGGGAATCCATTCCCTCTTGCCCTGTCCCTCCAGACCCTTGTCCCAAGTCCCTCTTCAGCTCCCTTGGAGCCCCTTTAGGCACTGAAAGGGGTTCCAAGGTCTCCCTGACGCCTTCTCTTCTCCAGGCTGAACAACCCTTGTACATCTTCCCATGGGATCTCCTGCAAACCTGAAGCCACTCCACAGAGATTCAGATCCTCCCTGGCTGAGCCGGACCGTGGCTCCGTATTCTTCTACAGAAACAGGATTAATTCACACCTGCTGGGACAATTCCTCACCTCTGGCAGCTGAAACCACATAAACCAGTCGGATGCTTTACAGCCAGCGAGTTTCTCCACCTCCTCTGCAGTTCAGTGAAATTGTTTTTAAGATCCTTTGTCCAGAACAACACAGACAGGGATGTTTACTTAAGAGCAAACCCGTAGGACAGAGAGTGCTTTTCCCGAGCTTCCCGAGGCACGTGGGTCCTGCTGGAAGGTGCAGGGCTGGCAGGGAGGGGAGTCCTGCTGAACAGCTACAGTAGGTGAGACGACCAAACATCTGAAAGGCTGGAAAAATAGCTTTAGAAAGCATTTAGCTCCCACACTTCCATGTAATCAGATACGACGCTAGCCAACAAAATCCTGGGTTTAATAGCCAATCCAAGTTTTCCTTGGCTGGCAGACAGAATTTGCTTTCTGTTTTTTGACTCCAGCACAAGCCACTCCTGAGAAACAGATTTTGCCTGCACTGCATTTTAAACAAGTCGGGGAGGGTGTGATTTAGAGGAGTCGGTGCTCAGGGGCTGGGGTGATGTTCTCCCATTTCTCACTGCTGAGCAAATGCCCTGCTCCCACCCGTGTGTCTGGCATGTGGGAAGCCTGTCTAGGGCAGCAGTTTGTGATCCCCCCGTGATTTGTGAATGATTTTCCATCGCTCTGAGCAGATTTATCCTGTTTTAGAGCCGTCCTATTGACACACTCGTTGTGTCGAGCTGCCCTTAAGATCTCCCTGTGTGCACAGGTCAAGACTCCACATGGAGAAAGCAGGGTGTCCATCTGAGTGATTCCATGAATTCAACAGGAGAAAGAATCAGGGATCCCACAGGCAGCATCCTTCACTTCCAGGGCACAAGGAGGACAAGGATACCAACAACCTGACAATCTTATTTTTATCAGATAAATAGTTTTCAGGCAGGCAGTTACCTGTGAACCCTCAAATAAATATGCAAGGCCACCGTGATTAAAGGATGATCTGTGCAGCCTCAGCCTACATATATATATATATATATATAAAATATTTTATAATCTTAGCCATTTTGATAATTGGCCCGTTCAAATTTGGGTACCAGGATTCCCTCTGAAGTGGGGAAGTTGGAGGGTTCAGATTCCTCTCAGTGGCTGCACGACCTTTGTATCAAACTCTCCAAATCCACACATGCCCAGAGTGTCAGAGCCTGTGACCCAGAGGTGAATATTTCACAGTTGTCCAAGGCAGTGGCTGGACTTGATGATCTTAAAGGCCTTTTCCAACCTAAACTATGACTCCCTGGGTGTGCATTACGATAAACACACTGGTTTTGCAAGAAAAGATCATTCTAAAGGTCTAAAGGCAGATGCTCACGCTACACGAGTGCAGGAGGCACAGACAGGATTTCTCTGTCTTCACAGGTGAATTAAACACCCCCACAGGTTGATAAGAGCCATTTAGGGCTTTATTTTAACTGGGGTTTTTTTGACCAGCCCTGTTCAGGGACAGGATCCCCAAGACAAGCACCCTGTGGGTGAATCCCACAGCCCCAGGGCTGGCTGGGTAGGAGGCAGAGCAGCCCAGCAGACACAGCAAACCCATGACCACGGCTCTAAAAATACGCTCCTGGTATCACGGCAGGCCAGGAATAGACCGGGAAGGGAGGATGGATGAAGCTGTTCTGACAGGATTTTCCTTTGTTTTATCTTTTCACACCTTCCCAAGGCTGCAACTGTGAACGATTAACCCTGTGGGATGAGCCTACGTGCCTGGATCTGTGGGGGGACCTTCTTGCTCCCTACCAGTCCCTGACAGGAGGGGGGAGCTGGGGGGGATTCGGGCTCTGCTCCCAGGGAACAAGGGACAGGATGAGAAGGAACGGCCTCAAGTCGAACCAGGGAAGGTTTAGAGTGGATATCAGGGAAAACTCTTCATAGAAAGGGTGGTCAGGCATTGGAACAGGCTGCCCAGGGCAGTGGTGGGGTCCCCATCCCTGGAGGGATTTCAAAGCCATGTGGATGTGGCACTTGGGGACATGGGTCGGTGGTGGCCTTGGCACTGCTGGGCTAACTGCTGGACTCAATGACCTTAAAGGTCTTTTCCAAACCAAACAATGCCAAGAATCCATGATATCTCTGACATCTTTCACTCTGTCTTCCCTGGCTGAAGGGATCAAAAACCCTACTGAAAGCCCACAGGTACTGATCTGCTCGTTTCACTGCCGAGAGGGAAAAGAGCAAGACCTGTCTAGAACAGGCAGGGCTGAGTGTGAAGAAATATCCCTTCAGGTGCTGCATGAAGGGCACTTCATGGGGAAGAAGTAAAAAGAGATCACAGCCACTGCCAGGTATCCTAAGGGCCTGCCATGAGGTTGGAATATCCCACCTTCTCCCCGAAAAGGGATTCACAACGTGCATTCTGAGACAAGGATGGAGCAAAAAACGTGGCAGGTCTGGGGAGAGACCCAGAAAAAACAACTCACAAAAAAACCCGCTCTGAGGCCATTCAACAGATCCATCAGTTGATGTGAGGGCCAGGAGGGGCTGAACTGGGGTCATTTACTCTTACTGGCTGAATTAGGAGAGTAAAGGTAAGTTTACAGGAGGTGAGCCCTCCACCCTGGCCAGCAGCAGCTCCACCAGGTACCCTCTGGGAAGCCAACATTCCCATGCTGAGTCCACCCAAACCCCTGGTTAAGCTGCTGCAGAGGTTAAACACAAGATAAAAACCCAAACCCCACCTCCAGCCTTTCATGATATCAAAACCAGCTCCTGCCCTCTGCTGAAACCACCCGTGTCGCTATTTATGGATGGATGGATCAATTCCTCGTGTCCTCCTGGATAAACTAAGTGACCGAGTTTCCTTAATTATTCCCCCAAACACAAGGACTTCTCCCAGGGGCACCACCCTCTGACAGGGGACTAACAGAGATTTATCCCCCAGGCAGCACATCTTTTATTCACTGTTACCTCTGCCTGAAGATCCCACACTGGTCAAGGCTGAATTTAACATCTTCCTCCAGTGCACCTCTGCTTAACATGCAAACCAGACAAATCAACTTTCCATTCAAGTTCATCAGCATTTAAATGAGGGCGAGTCCCTGGAGGGGCTGGACTCGAAGTCTAAGGACGAGGGGAGGAATTACAAAAATTAACACCCGTGGTATCGATCACAAACTCAGCAGGTCCATTGCTCTCCAGATTAATGTCTCCAGTAGCTGGTCCTCTCCTAACCTGCAGTCAACATACCATCCCTGAGCCTGGGTTTGCTACAAGGGAATTTATTACAAGACGTGGAGGGAAGGACACTCCCATCCTTCCCTGCTGGGGGCACACAGTCCCTGTGAGACCCTGGAACTCAGCATTCCAGGTGAGATGTGACCCACAGCACGTGAGGTGCGACAGCACGGAGGAGCCTCACCTTTGCTGAGAGTCATAAAATCAGGAAAGTTGGAAAAGCCATCCAAGATCGCCGAGTCCAACAGCACTGCCAAGCCCACCACTGACCCACGTCCCCAAGTGCCACATCCACATGGCTTTTAAATCCCTCCCAGGGATGGGGACTCCACCACTGCCATGGGAAGCTTGTTCCAATGCTTGCCAAAAAAAACTGCTAACAGAGAAACTCAGAGGTGAAAATCTTGCTCCCAGCTCCACACCCACACGGCAAATTCAACTGATCCCTTCTCCTTTGGCAGAGGGTTTTGCACAGCCCCTCGCCGCCTCCATGAGCACCCCCAGATCTCCTCCTCATCCCAGTCTCCCTGCTTTTTCCTGCACAGCGGGTGCTGGGAGTTGCACCCTTCTGCTCCTGACTCCGAGAGAGCAAAGGGGCTGGACTGCAGCACAACCCTGACCCCGAGTGCCAGGGGGAGACGGGACATGTCCTGCCGGCGCATCACTGCCCAAGGAAATCAGGGAATTAGGGAGAAGTCCAAAGAGGCTACAACCAGGCTGTCTGGGGACCTGCCTTGTGTCTGGGCTTCCAGGTGAAAATCCGAACCACCGGCAGGCGAGCGAGGAGACGGGGATGAAACAGGGCCGGGCTCCTTATCCCCCCACCCCTCCCTCCCTTCTTCTTCAAGGGCTGCGAAAGTGCCTGAAAATAGAACATTTTGTAATGGCAAAAAAAAAAAAAAGAGTAAAAGCAGCAGAACTGGGTCAATCAGCGAACGGGCTGATTTAAGAGCGAAGTCGCAGCGTTCGTAATGGGCTAAAAACGGCGCTGATGCGTTGCCGAGAAGGAACATAATTAAGAGGCTTTTTAAAGCGGCGCTTCCCCACCCCAGCCACAGAAATCACAGCTCACACTACCAGGATTGCTTCCACCTCATGGAGCAGGAATGCGCTGGCGTGCCGCAAGCTGGCCGAAGAATGCGGAGTTTCCGTGGGCCGGGAGAAGATCCCGAACGGCAGCGGTTCCCGGCATTCCTTCGTGGGTACATCACTGCTATCCAGTTATAAGGCACGGCAACGGAAATGGGGATGGGGAGGGGGTGGGGGGGGTATCTGATGTTTTGGCGTTTAAGGAAAGTTGGTGTAGCCCAGTGGGCGAGGGAATGAAACAGAGATTAAATAATGGGATAGGTGATGGGGTGCCTCTCACTGGAGGCTCTTGCCGGGCATGGCCCGGGAGGACCTAAGGAATACTTATATAAGGAACACACCTTCCAACGGTTCATTCAAGAATGAGCTCCCTGGAAGAAAACTCTGCCCTAATTAGGTGCAGATGGCCCAATCCGAGCAGGTTTGGGAACTGCTGAGGGGAGAACTCCGGCCCTGCACTGCCCAAAGGGTCACACCAGCAAACCCCCTGCCCCCCTTCCGACACCAAACCCAGACCGGCGCCTCACAGAGCAACAGAACTTTCCTGGATTCTCCCAGGGCGGTACAACGGAATCACGGAATTATTTAGGCTGGAAAAGACTGTTAAGATCATCGATTCCAACCCCAGGCAGGTCCTGTGCCCCTCAAAGTCTGCTGGAGCCAAAGGGCCATGAGCTCGACTACGGATCCTGTAGCTCCAGAAACCCGGCAAATACTTGGGGTGAAGCCACTGCTCCATGTCCAAGGACACCGTCACGCTTTGGAAGCATCTCTGGGGACATCCCCACCCACTCTGCCCTGCCAGAGACGAGCAGAGTGGATGAGTCAGACCCAGAAAGTTCATTCCCTCGACTTCTGCTCCTTGCTGCAATTAATCTTTGGGGTAATTAGATAAGCAGCCATCCCTCTAAACTCGTCAGAGCGGTCCCAACCACCTTGGGGCTGGTGACCTCCTTCCTAATAGACACCTCCTTCCCTATCCCACGGTGACACCCCTTTTCCTCTCCATCTGTCCCAAACACAGAGTGATTTGGGACCTTGGAAAGCTCTGCATGGGTTGAGGATGATGGGGGTGAGAGGAAAAGGAGGGGACACAAAAAGGGGCACAGAAAGAGCTGCTCCTCTTGAGAAACCCCAACTACCCCAGTTTGAGCTATTCCACCTCCCTCTAAACATCCCAGCACGGAGCCGGCGCATGGGGCGTGCCAAGCCCCAGCAGCTCCCCGCTGGAAAATTTTGGCTGGTGCCTCCCCCCTCCCTTCCACACAAAACCCTCGCCCTCCCTCTCTCGCAGGCACGCACAGGGAAAGGGAGGGAGAGCAGAGCAGAAACCACAAGCAAATGTTCTGGTGTGGTATTTCCCCTCCTCAGACCGTCCCTGCTTGAGATTCGAATCGTGTTTAAGGAATTTCAAAAAAAAAAAGAAAGGCAAAGCCCTTCCCCCTGTGCCGGAGGCAGCTCCAGAGGGACAGGCTCACCAGTGCAAACACAGATCCCTCCACAAGAGCTCTTCCACAAACTGGAAAATAACGAAACGTGGCTGGGAAATCCAGCATTTTTCTTTTTTTTTCATAGGGAAAAAATAATGGCGGCAGACGATAGATACACGTTGGGAAACCTCCAAGAGCTTGACCTTTAGCTGAGCAGAGAGGACGGTCACACGAGCACGCCTGAGGATTGCACGCACATGCGAAGGAGCTCCAGAGGATTTTCCAAACCCTCCACAAACAGATTGCACATCTCCTTTAAAAGAAAAAAAAATGAACCAAAAAAAAAAACCCAGAAAAAAGAAAAAAAGAAATGTTTTCTTCACTGTTTGCCTGTCAGGGGGATGCTCCAGTCAGGGTTACACACGGCATTACCCAACCCTGCACTGCACTCTGGGAGGGTTTGTTTCTCATGGACTCTCAGCTGAATGGCAGGAATGAGCCCTCTCCCCTAATTTTAAAAGAAAAAGGAAAAGGAAAATGAAGGGTTAGATCCCTCATTACTCCAAGGAATCTTTTCATTGCTCTGACAATGAAAAGGAGTGCAGGGAAGCGTGGTGGAGAAATCCATTCATCTTCTGAGGGTCCTTGGCTCAGCCAAAATGAGATGATTCAGCTTAAGCCCAAAAAACTCTCACAGCGAAGCGACAACCAAAGCCACTCTTGTCGCAGAACGATGCAGGGGACTCGACCCTTATCTCTGGAAAAACTGGGATCAGAGGTAACCAACCTGATGTGACCGTTTCCATCCCGCCTCCCCTACGGCCGCTGGAGCTGCACAATGTTTCCAGCGCTTTGGAAAAATAGTTTCAGGTTCTGCTGCCTCTATCTTGGCACCGAAACCAAGTTTCCATTAGTGAAAGGCTGAGGGGATGATTTCACTCCAGAGCTGAAATGGGGAAACCAGCAAAATGAGTAAGATGCAGCTCAACGTACCCAGGGGTCTTTGTCATAAGCCTGTGCTGAAGAATGGGGGTGCATCAGCTTTTTTTTGGGGGGGGACAAAACACCCAAAACACCCGGGGAGGTGCTTTTAAAGAGGATTTTTGGGCTGTGTGTGCCAGCTAATCCACCACTGCCAGGGATCATCCGGGATGGCGTGGGATAGCCGGTGTGGGGACACACCCCAGGAGGGTGCAGGGGTACCCCAGGATGGGCAGGGGTACGGGGAAGAAGGGATCCAGCCCGGGAGGACACCCCTGGATCCAGCAGGGTCTCCCCAGGCGGTGAAGGTGCAGGAAGGCAGCAGACAGGGAAGACAGGGAAGCTGATCTCCGACTCGCTGCCAACGGACGCCGAGGTTATTCACGTCCAAACAAATAATTCTGCTATAAATAACACGGCTGCTCCGACTTCCTGAGCGAAACCCTGCTCTTCTGGAGCTCCCAGAGGTGGAAGGAAATGGCGTCTCCTGGAGGAGCTCGCTGCAGGAGGTGGAACCCCCCAGCACCCTCTGGGGGGGGATCACGGACCGGCTCCTCCTCACGCTGCCCCCGTCCCCCAAAAACCAGCTCATGCAGGTGGGACACGCAGCTCAGTGCACATCAAGGACAAAAAAACCCCTGGTTTTCCTTCTTTTTTGACTTTTTCCTTCTTTTCGTGCCACAGCTACAAGCTCTGCAGTTGAAGCCATTAAGTGGCAGCTCCTCACAAGCACCAGAGATCCCTTTCTGGCACCGCCTCTCCGGCCGAGCACAGCAAAGGCACCTTGGAGTCAAAAAAGCACCAAGACTCATCCCTGGCGAGGAGCCAGAAGGTGCTGCCGGCATCTCCAGGCAGCAGGGATGCAACAGGGACCCAGGCCAGGCACGAGACGGAGCTGGGAAAGGTGCAGGTATTCCTTGGATCCTCTTGTCTTTGGAGCATCTCGGTTCCTGCTGCTGCTGGGCTGCCTGGAGGAGTCTCCGTGGTATGGAAACAGCAATGGTCAGGTGCATCCGAGCCCTGCCCTGAGGGAGACATGAGGCTGCTCCCAAAACTTCTGTGAGGCTGCTCCCAAAACCTCCTGCTTCCTGAGGCACAGCCATCCGTCTAGACAGAGGACATTCCTCGCCCTCCACCAGCCCAGTGCCTGGTCTGAGCCATGTCCTCACTTGCCAAGGGCAGGATCTGAGGTGAAATCCCGCAGGGAAGTCAAGAATGCCTCAAGAAGATGTTTTGACACCTGCACTCCCTGGACCACAGAGGTTTCAGCAGGAGAATGCCCAGGTGTCTCCTCCAGCCCCAGGAGCTCTCCATGGAAAGGCCACGTCTGGCAAGATACCTTGGACACCTGGGATAACCAAGTGCCTGTCTAGACGCCCAGGAGGGCACTTGCTAGGGTGGAAACATCCCTGGAAGTGTTCAAGGCAGGACTGGATGGGACTTGGAGCAATCTGGGCTAGTGGAAAGTGTCCCTGCCCACGGCAAGGGGTTGGAACGAGACGAGTTTTAAGGACCCTTCCAACCCAAACCATTCTGGGATTCCATGAAACCAAACCCCCAAGAGCAAAGGATGGATCCTGCACCATTTCCCAGCCTTGAGGTGCTACTGCAGCTGGAGACGTCAGGAATAGTGAGATATCCCATCCCCAGACACCCAGAGCTCCAGAGAAAAACACACCAGATCTTCTCCAAGAGGTCTGACCCACATCCTCCTCTCTCCAGGGGAAAACCAGCACAGGTGATTATTTCAAGGTAGAACAGCAAAATTGGCTTCTTTTTTCCCCTTCTGCTTTCAAAGAAAACCAGGCGTGTGAGGCGCACAAAGGCCTGAGTGCTTCTTCTCCTGTGCAGCTATTCTGTAACTACAACTGCCCACAGGTCCCTAAACCTTTGAACATTTGAGTCCCACTGACTTGCAACAGGTTGCAGACATGAAGTTATTTAAAGCACTTGTAAAATATTAATTGACATTTGCCTTACAGAAGGGGAAAAAAAGGGAAGAGACTGAGACAGGAACCCCAGGGATCCAGACGATCCAATTTCAGGCACCTAATTAAAATTAAATTTCAATTAATTTCCAATTACTTTATTTTAAACTTATTTTGTATTTATACTTTTTTTTTTTTTTAAGTTGCCTAAAAATGAGTCTGTCCCTTTGGTTGCTTTTCAATTAGATATCATCCTGACACTCAAATTGATGCTTTTATTTGCTAACTCCGAGGTTATTCAAAATCCCTACGCATTTAATTCAAGGACTTCAAGAGAACTTGACAGACATTCCCCACCTCCCTTTTTCACTACGTTGGGGATGATGAATCATTATATTTACTACTATTTTCTTCGCAGTGACGTGTTAAACTTCACTCAAGTGGAAACCGAAGAGCGGAATGACAAGGTGGCTTTGGTGCTGTGGAATACTCAGGGAGAAAACAATGGGATCAAAGCTTATTTTGCTTGCACTGTGCTTTTCAATTTTCTTTTTTGAGTTATTTTTTTCTTATTATTTTTTTTTTCTCCTCAGTCTCAAGAGTTTGGAAGTAACAGATCCTTCCTTAACCTGGGGGTTGAATAGGGAAGCATCCCCGGCCTCGGCTCAGCCCCGATGATTTTCTTTGCTTTGAAGGGACCAGCCATTGAACAGAACCTGACAATTCAGCCAAAAGGATGAAAATTTAGCCCTTCAACAACCTCTTTACAGATACTTTCCTATAAACTCCTCACCCCCAGCAGTTTGACTTGAAAACTCTGGCAGCAAACAAGCAGCACTTGAATATTTAATGTGAAGCACACAGCAAAACCCATCCTGGTTATGTTTTTATACTAAAGAAGGTTGTCATTATGCGGAGTCTAATTTTCATTCTCTCCCTACAAAAAAAAAAAAAAAAAGCCTTAAATAAAAATTAAGAAAGCCCTGTTTGTTTATCTGCCTTTTTCTGTGTTTACATCCCACACTTAGCCTGAATCCCCCAGCACTGCACAAAGGCTGGGAGCTGCTGCGGAGAAGGCGGATGGCTGATGCCGTGATAAATACCTGGAGGCTTCTCTGCCATCACTAATGAGCAAAAATATGTATAGAAGTAGGGGAAAAAAAAAAAAAAGCTTTCCAGAAGTTGGAGTTACAGTGCTCATCTCTGGAAACATTCCCACTCGTTTTTGGAAGCATGCATGCCGGGGGGGAGAGAAAAAAAGAATCCGACAGAACCTGTGGGCGTCTGAAGCCACCTCAGCTTTGAGAGACTGAAGATCTGGTTTAAAATTGGCAAAAACATCCTTCTGCAGAAAGACAAACTGCAGACAGACACGATTCAGTGCTGCTCAGGAGTAAACCTGCACCAGGGATGTTTGCAGGGAAAGTAAAGCAGAGGATGCGACAGCGAGAAGAAGTGCCCCAGAAAGCTCTGCACCAGATTCCATGCACTTTCCAACGGGAAATGGTTTTTTTCCTGACAGCATTGCTGACATGTCAAGTATGTCTTCTTTGCCTCTTTCTTCCCCCACAAAAAACCTCAATGAGCACTGGTTTAAATCAGAGCTGCTTCTGTTCTGAACAGGGAGTTCCTGGTCACTCCAAGATCCCTCCTTCCGTAGGATCTGACGTTCGTCCCTGCTCTTACTGCTTGAGCGCAGCCACTCCAGGGTCACGGTGACAGATGCAGTTGTAGAGAAAACTGAATATCCAATAAACAACTCAGTAAAGTGACTTCTCTGTGCCAGTCCATTACATGTTCTTCCCAGGATAAGCTCCGTGCTGCCGCACCAGGCCGGAGCCCCGGGCGATGTGACCGGCTCCCGATGGAGCTGAGCCAGGATCGCAGGGAGCAGCAGGAGCCGTGGCTGTGCCAGATCATCAGTGGCTTACCCAGGAGCACACAGGGGGACTGATGACAGCAAATAAAACATCCCCACCGAGCCCAAGATGGGCACAGCAGGAGCTCCAACCTCGGGGAGCGGTGACTCCGCAGCCGGCGCTCGGATGTCCTCGACGCCACATGACAGTGTTGTGCCTGGCAGCTCCTTCCAGACACGCCAGCCTGGAGCACAGCACCACGGCCCCAGGGACGAGCCAGGATCCTCAGGAGGCAGGACACAGCTCTGTGTGGTGCTCAGGGGGCTGGGGAAAGGGAGCAGGAAAGCTGCCAGCTCGCAAACATCCTACGTGTGCTCCCTGGGCTGACAGTGACACCCACGCGGGGGATTCAGTTTGGGAGGGGATGAAGACCCTGCCACAGCCCCCTGCCATCCCCCTGCATGGCCACAGCAGGGACAAGGGCTGCCAGCCTATCGAGGTCTCATTTAAATCAACAAAGGAGCAAAGATGCATCGTTGTGTTGGGGTTTTTTGGGGCTTGTTTTTTGTGTGCACAGTTGAGTGACACTATCGGGTCTAAAATCACTTCTGCATAGTTTCCAATTGCATGTACCTTCAGCACAAGGAGCTGAAAGATTCCTGGCACCAGCACATGCCCCAGAGGGACTGAAATCCTACATTTCCTGCCCCTAAAGGCTTTTCAACCCCTGGTAGCTCATGGGCACTGCAGGGGCCAAAACCAGGTTCCAGGTCACCCTTCACTAGGGGATGGTCAGTTCCCCCCATCAGCACAGCGACCACTCTGATGTAAACAGCCACAAAAGAGAAGAAACACCCTCTCCCCCATCCAGCAAAAATTGATTTAAAAACCAGTGTAACAGCCAAGAAGTTACCACTCCCTTCAAATCCCTAACGCGCAGCCCGAGGAACAACGTCAGCAAAAACTGCAAAGCAAACGCCGATTTTTGTTTTTTAAACTGTGCGAGCAGCAGTTCTTCAGAATTCAGCTTTTCCCCAGTTTTGTTTTCCTCGTGAAATCTGTCAGTTTGAATCATTTCTCCGGATCAGGAAAGTGCTTTCTGATCCTCCATCCCCAGACCCGACAGCTCTGCTCGTAACGCCTTTAGAAAGAAAGAGGGGAAAAAAAAAAAAGGAAATCTTTCTGTTCTCTTACTCCATCCTCAAAGAGGCTGGTTTTATTCCTGATGCTCCAGCATATTTCTGTCTTTTACCACACTTCAAGGCTATTTTTTCCCTGCCAAAATATGCAAGGAAAAGCAACACAAGCCCTGCAGCTTTGGGGGAAGGGCCAGCCCTGCAGCTCTTATTATCTTTGGATGGGAAAAGGGAGAGAGAGACAGAGACGTTGTTAATGCCTCGGATATTTCTAGATCCTACCACTGTCCTACCAAGGAAGTCTGAAATATAAAATGCCATTGAAAATGTCACATGGGGCATTAAAAAAACCCACTGTAAGAGCCTAATTTGCTTTATTATCAGCATCTGGAGTTTTTTTTAATCCTGGTTACTCAGCTCATGTGCTGCTCTTCTCAAGTGAAACCATCTCCAGACCTTCACCTGGGAGGGGGGTCACAAGTTCCTAAACGTGCCTCTGATGTCAAACATTTCATGGGTTTGAAGGTTTCCTTGCAGCTGGGATGTGATGTGACATCCAGCTGCACATCCAGCCAGGGGAAGAGTGAGATGGGGCAAGACTCCAGGTTTGGGTCATTCCCCTACTGCTGACAGCACGAAGTGTGGAAGTCTGTGCACGTTGTTATTTTGTGGGATTAACCCCATCCCCTCAGCCCCAGAACTGCCAAGTGCAGTCTACATCAACTCAATCCACCGTGGCTGTGATGATCCATCACCCCTAAACCCCCAGTCCAACCACACGGATGCTCTTCTCCAACGATCCATTTAAAATGGGGGGGTGACATCAACTGATCTGCTGACAAGTCAGACAGAGAGCGAGCAGAGCTTCAAAGGTTCACTTCCTTCCCCCAGAACGAGACACAAAGTCCTGCAATCTGTTATCCATCAGGAAAGAAGTAGCCCAAGGAGATTCCCATTGTTCTCCCACTTCTGGGCGTCGGTTTCCCAAACTTACATCTCATCCCAGTGGGTCTGGATGGAACCCAAGGAAGTCCCCAGAAATGCCAGGCTTCTGGAAAATCAGAGTTTATGCTTGGAAAGCATCGCTTTATAGGCCTTGCTACCGAGAGGATTTCCCACACTTCCCATCGGAATGATCCCGGCACAAATCCCCTGTCAGGCTGAGGATGAGGCACCATGCAGGTCACAGATTAAGGGACCACAGCAACCATACAGGAATGGCAGGAGTTTGGACCTTCCCAACTTCAGCAACAAGTGTCCCAGGAGTGTGGATGACAGGGCAGGTAAACAGAACGAGAGATTCAAAAACCAGGATGGTTTGTTTGGGTTGGAAGGGACTTCAAAGAGCACCTAGTTCCAAACCCCTGCCATGGGCAGGGACACCTTCCACCAGCCCAGGTTACTCCAAGACCCATCCAACCTGGCCTGGAACACTTCCAGGGATCCAAAGGCAGCCACAGCTTCTCTGGGCAACCTGTGCCAGGGCCTGCCCACCCTCACAGCCAACAATTCCTTCCCAATATCCCATCTATCCCTGCCCTCTGTCTGTGGGAAGCCATTCCCCCTTGTCCTGTCCACTACAGACCCTTGTCCCAAGTCTCTCTCCAGCTCTCTCAGAGCCTCTTTAGGCACTGGAAAGGGCTCTAAGGTCTCCCTGGAGCCTTCTTTTCTCAAAGTTGAACAGTCCCAATTCTCTCAGCCTCTCCTCAGAGGATGGGTGCTCCAGTCCTTCTACCATCTTCATGGCCCTATAACATCCCTGACTCCGTGCTCCCCACACCCCTGGGGCACCCCCAGCCATCAGCCCCGTTCAGTACAACCAAAGCAAAACTCTCAGCTTTTCCTCCCCAGCTCCACAAAACAACGGGCATCTGTTCACCGACTCCGTCACGACACAAACTCAGACTTTACAGAGCAGTTTATCCAAAGCAATTCTTTCCAACTCAGGAAAACCAAGGCTGTCCTGGCTGAAGGACAGTCCACGCTGTTGCTCTGCACGTCAGCTGCCGGGCAATCCTGCAAACTGCCCTGAGTAAACAGCAAAAATGCTGGTTTGTTTTTGGTTTTTTTCCCCTTTTGATCGGCATCTCCCTGAGATGCTCTCACAGGAGGAGTCTGGCTCAGCTCTGGAGACCCAACAGGAACAGGACTTGCCGTGCCCACGGTTTGGGAAACCCCTCCTACCCCTCTCCACAGATGTTCCTCCAAACAGGACTGCTAAGGGAGCCGACACCTCCCTGTCCGGATGAACACACGGCCGTGTTTGTACCAGCACCGCTTTAATCGTCCCCACCAGGTGCTCTAAGGACAGGCTGGACCACGGAGGGACCATTGCAGACCTTCCGATGGGAAAAAAAAAATAGCCTTCAGGGTTTATTTTTCCCCCTGCAGAGCCTGCCCATCCCTGCAGTGCCTGGTTATGAGCCCTGGAGCCGTGGTCCAGGTGCCTGGTTTGAGGACACGAGCCGTCCCCTGCTTCCCTGGGTATCCGGCTGGAAAAGGTCCAGAGAGCTCTAATTAACCAAACTGCTCATTTACCGTCACGGAGTCGCTTTTCCCAAGGGCTCCAGCGGAGATGAGGGAGGAATGCTGTGCCCTGTGGGGGCAGAGGGACGCAGAGCTGTCAGCTCACACAGGTGCCAGTGTAAACCAGCCTCTCCAATGGCTTTATGGACAGGGAGAGTTGGGAATACAAAAGCTCACCGAGGCAGGAGTAGCTCCACCAACCTCCCCCAACACACCAGGAAGGGGTTTGCCCAGGGATGCTCCTGGATCCCAGGCTTGCCACGAATCTGCTCTCCTCAAGGGCACCCAGGTCTCATCATACATAATCCCAGCTCCTCTCAAAATAAGATTTTACCATAGGAAAGGAAGAAACAACCACGAGCAAAAGGATTCCTCAGGTAAAAAGGGATCAGGGAGCCCATATAAGACTCTCCTCCAGACAGAAACAAGCCAACTGTGGAGCCACAAACAGTTTAAGGGAACAGCAGAGAGCGTGGATAACAAGGCACATGTGGGAGAGAAAAGGGGAGCTGTGGTTAAAAATAAATTTAAAAGAAAAAAAAAAAGCAAAAGGCAGGAGAGTGGGACAAAAAAAGAAACCCCACCAGGAGTGATGCAGAGCTGGCCCTCAGTGCTCCAGCCCTTGTGTTTTCTGGCCTTATTTACGAAACACAAATAATCCAGCCTTCTCCGTAAGCAGCCAGATCCGGTGGAATTACATGTCTGAATACCCTCGGTAAACAGACAGAAAGCTGTGGAAACACAGCTTAAGGCAATGTTCCTTAACAAGGGGGCCTTTATCACCCAACCTGGCAGAGGGAAACTCGCTGGCCCTGGGCTGAAGTCCCTGCAACTGGTGTGTTCCACCGGCTCCGACCAGGATACCCCTGGCTGCACTCATTAATTTTCCCCTCTCACGATGCAGATGGGACCCACTGGAAACAGGCAAGGAAAAGGGATGCTGCTAACCATCACTGTCCCTTCATGGGGGTAGGAGAAGGGGTGGTGAGAGCAAAAACTGTGTCAGAACCACCCCCCCCTCAATGCTGAGCACCCGCCTTATCTCCGGGTAAAATCCCTGGCACGTCCCACCGGCGAGGACAGGCACAACGGGAGAGAGGATTTCCTGCCAGAGGAGCACATCACCCACTGGAGAAAGCAGCAGGCAAGAGCTGACCCCATTTCCCAGAGCTGCTGGAAAATGCTGAAATCAAATCCAGCTCACCCAGAAAGCAGGAGCTCAGCTCCGGGAAGGAGGGAGTGCAGTCGTCTGGCCAGACCCGGAGGATCAGCGTGCTCCCTCCTGGCTGCAGGATCTAAGGGATGGGAAAGTATTTTCCAGACCAAAAACACACTCATTTATTTTGCAAAGATCTCCTATTAAGGAGAGCCCTGTTCCTACAGGGAGAAACTCCCACCTCTGCCGAGAAGCTGCTCCAAGCTTTTTTGCAAGGAAACCTCAGGGCAGAGGGGTCTGTGGAACAATTCCTCCTTTACCCACCATCTGCATGGGTGAGGCAAAGGCTCCTTGCATGCAGGATGAGTGGCAGGACTCACATTTTTTTGCCCCAGATGGCCACATCCAGGTACCCCCAAAGCAGAAATCCCAATCCCCACCTCTCCTTCTTTTCCACTTCCAAACCCCTTGCCATGGGCAGGGACACCTTCCACTAGCCCAGGTTGCTCCAAGACCCATCCAACCTGGCCTTGGACACTTCCTGGGATCCAGAGGCAGCCACAGTTTCTCTGGGCAACCTGTGCCAGGTCCTCCCCACCCTCCCAGCCAAGAATTTCTTCCTCACATCTGCTCTAAACCTGCCTTGGCACTTTGAAACCACTGAATGGTTTCATCCACAATGAGGACTCAGGTACAGAAAGATGGGAAAGACGAGGGTTTGCTTTGGAAGCTGGAGATTGATGATTCTTCCTAAATATTTATACTTCCAAGGGTACAGAGGCCTTTCAAAGCCACACCTAAAGCCAGCAGCACATTTCCCTGTGCAGGTTCACAGGCACCCTCTGAGCACTGCCCAGCCCTGTGCCCACACCTCACTTTGTGCTTACTGCAGCGTTTTCTGACCAAAGACCTCAGCCTGAATCTGTTCAGCTCCCCAGCTCCCTTGGCAGGTAGATCATCTTCCTCTTACAGAGGGAAGAGATAAACAATCCCCCAGGATTGCCTTCAGCACAGGTCTTATGTGGTTTTTGTTTCTCCCAGATCTGCAGGGAGGTGTGTTTGCAACAGGGAGCACACGAAAGGTCAAGCATCAACACAGATGCTGATGCTCTGACTTCAACTCCTGCCTGCCCAGGCAGGAGCTGTGCCTGTGTGCTCTCTAGGTCCATGCCAGCAGGATTTTTTGAGCCCAGAAGAGCCCTTTTTACAGCCCAAACACAATTACAGGACAAGGCTGGATATCTGGGATGCAGGGACGTGGGTCACAGACCTTGAGACCCTGCAAGAACCGCTCTCACCATTGCTTCTCTTCCCTCAGTATCAACATTCCCTCCAAACCTCCCAACTCCTAATGCAGGAGTAGGGATGTTGCAGGTGAGGTGGAAATACAGAGGGCAGTGGATCCAGCAGGAGGAGGAGCAGGAGGAGCAGCTCCCACCACTGCAGATGCCCCATCCCATTCGCTCATCCCATGCCTGCATGTGCTGGCTCCTAAATTTAAACCAGCCAAGGCCTGGGGACATGTGCAAGCTGAGGGAGGGAGGGAATACATCCCCACTCTTTCCTTTGGCTCATCTCCAAGTCTTGGATGGAGGGAGCAGCTCTGGCACCCACCAGGCAGAGCCTTCATTCCCATTTCCCTGTCAAAGGCGGCGCAGCAGCAGCAGCAGCTGCTGAGAGCCTGGATTAGGGGCATCACCTCCCAGAGTCGTGGGATACCAGGGATCCAAAGGGTCCCCCTTCTCCCATCCCACAGCAAAAGCCTGGGTGGGCAGGCACCTCCTCATCCTAACACACTGGGAATTCCCATCCATACCTCTCTGAGTGGAATTACAGAGTAGTTTAGGTTGGAAAAGACTTAAGACCATCAAGTCCAACTGCAAACCCAGCACTGCCAAGGGCACCACTAACCCATGTCCCCAGGTGCCACATCTACACATCTTTGGAATACCTCCAGAGATGGAAGCTGGAATTCCACCATGCCCTCTGGCTGCACAAGCTGATGCTTTCCTGGAAGGTCTCCAAAGGACTCCAGGGTAGAACCAGAGGGGACCCCTCTGCTGAGAAAAAGGAGGGAGAAGTGGGATCCACACGGGAATCCCTTGACTCAGCGTGCTGCAACCTTCCACTAGCCCAGGTTGCTCCAAGCCCCAGCTCCAGCTGTTATTTCAGACAGAAAATGCTTCCTCTGTCATGGCAATCAGGAAAACGGAGATATTTCTGTGGCTTCTGCTCCGACGGGAAAACGGCTGGAGCTGAGAAATGTGGAACTGCAAAGAATCCCCTGTGAGCCCTTCTCAGGCTGCCTTGTTGGCTCTGGCACCAGGGACACAACACTGCTCTTTCTACCTAAGCAGGATTTCCCCTCCTTTTTTCTCCTCATAACCCCACATCACCAGCCAAAGGGACACCTGAGAGGAAGGCTGAACAGTAACTGTGAAAAGAGCTGGTTCTTCAGGAACAAGTGGAATACTGCAGGGACAAATTCACCCCCTGTTTGACAGACAAGAGGAAGCCAAACTCCTTTGGACAGAGAGAGGAGAACTGCAGCAGCCCCAGCTTCAGCCCCAACCGTCCAGTTCCATCCCACAACCCTGCAGGTCTTTCCTACGACCACAGACCCTTTTTGCTCAGCCCATGCTGCCACCACAGCTCCCTTCTCCCCAAGCACATCCCTAACGTGATTTAGTGTTTCCACCCTGCAGAAAGCACCTAATGCCTGGGGGAGAGGGACTGCAGCATTCCTGCTCCCTCCCAGGGATGAAGGACACGATGAACCACTTGCCCTCAAGACCCTCCCTTATCAGCTGGCTGATAAGGAGGGAAGGAAAATCCATAGTTACAAAACCTCCATCCTAAACAAGCAGAGAGATGCAGGACAGGAGAAGGAAGCCGTGCCCAGGCTGGGTGCACAAGGACCCCCGAAGATGCCAAGGAGATGATTTGGGACCCCCCAGCCAGCCTTGGGAGAGCCTGTCAAGAAAAGCAGCAGGGCTAAGAAAGGAGGGAAAACCACTGCACACATTCCCCAGTTTTACAAGCTTTTTCCAACTGCTAAAATAGAAAAACCCTGAGCAAATTTAGCAAAACATGTCAACAAGTTCTGTGCTACAGCCCAGACACACGTGTTCTCCTCCTCAGTAAGATGCATTTTTAGAAACCTTCTTTTGCAAAACCTGTTGCTGTTGGTGGGCCTTTTGTTTTCCTTTCTAGCTCCAAGTACTCACAAGCATCCTGGAGATTTAAAAAAAAAAAAGAAAGAAAGAAAGGACATTTTTAGACTTAAATGCGTGGAGGGGACTAAGAGTGTGTCACCACGTGTCTGGGATAGATGTTAAATCCTCCAAAACCATATGCTGGAGATTGCTCCAACAAAAGAGACTGCAATGATAAAGAGAAGCCTTATGTTCAAGTACCCGTTAGTTGTGCAAGATTAGAAATTAGCTCACAATCCAATCCTTGCAGAAAGGCTTTTAAAAGCACAGGATTTCTCCTTAACATGAAAGCAATGAACTGATAGCTCCTCATTATTGAATTACTCATTCAGATTTAACAGCAGCACGAGCACAGAGCTTCTTGTCATCTTCTGTGTCGTCCTGACAAACTGCAGGGCCAAGGGCCAGGGTGTCACATCCAGGATGGCAAATATATCCCGTGGGATTCACACGTAAACCCCCCTCCCAGAGTCACAGAGGGGTTGGAAAAGACCTCTAAGATCATCAAGGCAAATCCCTGACCGATCACCACCTCCTCAAACAGACACAGAGTACTGAGTGCCACGTCCAGGACACCTCCAGGGATGGTGAACACCTCCAGGGATGAGTCCCACAGGGACCTGGGCTGCCCTGCTGGATCTGAGGTCAAGGATTTACTGTCCGATCCACGCAGTGTATCCCCAGGGCATGGGAAGTTTAATTATGGAAAAAATAGGCCACTCAGTAGAATCAGAAGGGAGAAAACAAGGTGTTATGTTCTTCATATGTTTATCCAAACAGAAACCAGGTTGCTGGTGACTTGACCCTCTCAGGAGACAGGATGGAATACAGATACGCTTCAGGAAGGCGCAGGCACACAACCAAACACGTGCAATTATCTACATGCAAAATGTACCTGCACAAAAGCAGAACCCCAAAAGATGCCACAAAACCTACCAGGCACCCCAAAACTTCCGAGGAGCTGGGCAAGGCGCCTCCACCACCAGTGGCACGCTGCACCTCCGAGTCCCTCCACACAAGCCACCTAGGAAACAGCTCGTGCCAAAACTCGTGCTGATCAAACACACAGGGGGTGGGTGGACACCTCCATGCCCAAGCCCAATGTGGCCACACAAGCCATCCCCTGAAATAGCTCCTTCCCAGCCTCCTCCTCCTCCTCTTCCCAAACCTGGCTTTGGTTTCAGCTCCAGTTGTTCCCTCACAAACTGCTCCTCCTTAAATAGTCTCCCCTCCTCCTTCCTAGGGGAGGGTTTGTCCCGTGGGGTGACAGCGGGCTGCACGACCAGCAGGAAGCTAAAATAGACTTTCACCAAGATGAACACCCCGCTGGCAGCTGTGACACAGTGAAATGCAACCACCTGGAGGGTTAATGTAGGCAAGGATCAATGCAGAGACTGAAATTCATAAACAGACTGAACATTTCTTTTCTGCAGTGTATTCCCCGGAAAGGAGGAAGGTGGGAGCACCCACAGAATAAGGAATACAGCACTCAGGCAGAACAGCTGTGCACGCCAGGAAGAATCAGGAAGAAATTCTTGGCTGTGAGGGTGGTGAGGCCCTGGCACAGGCTAGCCCAGAGAAGCTGTGGCTGCCCCATCCCTGGAAGTGTCCAAGGCCAGGCTGGACGGGGCTTGGAGCAACCTGGGCTAGTGGAAAGTGTCCCTGCCCATGGCAGGAGGGTGGGATGGGATGATCTTTAAGGTTCCTTCCAACCCAACCATCCTGTCACTCTCCACGTGCAGCATCAACACGGGCGAGGAGACGGAAACAGGAAGGAACTAACGATGTTCTTGTCACCACCCAACGCGCAAAATTAGAGATTAATAAAGCAAAGCAAATAAATCTGAGATGCGTTTTTGGGGCAGAAAGCCCCTAAAGGGACCGGAAGGCAGGTGCTTTGATACCCTAAACGAGTGTCACTGCACGTATCCAAAGTCTGCCCAAGAGTTTTCAGGAGAGGTGGGTTTTGCAGTCTGGCCATCCGCAAGCAAGTGGTGCAGACCAAGGACTGAGCAACACTGCAAAACCAGCTGTGAACACTCCTGCCATCTGAACCTGGCCAATGGGAAAGAAAACTGACCTGGATGCTGGGATTACCATTGGAAAGCCCAGCCTTCCCTCCCTATCCATCAGAAGTAACAGCAGTGGCTACTTGCTGCAGAGCAAGCCAGGATTTGTATTTATTAAGCAGAACTATCAAACAGTTTGTGGTTCACCACAGAAAAAATTCATCTTAGGGAAACCAGAGCGCTGGTGCAGCATCAGATACAGTTATCTCCAGAAGTTGTACCCTTATCTGGCTCCAACACACGGCTCCTCCTCGGGATAGGCGGTGGTGGGACGTGATAAATGGTCAAACCATCCTTAGCAACGTGAAGGCATCGCATCTATAGAACACCGGCCTTGTGTAAGAGAGTAAACACACAGAGGGAAAAGCAGCTGGTGATATGAGGGGAAAAAAAAAAAAGGGGGGGGGAATCCCTACTTCCCTGCCAGGATTTATTTTGAAGTGATGACTGCTCAAGCCTGCTCGGGGAATCGGTGTGTCGGGAGGAGCTCCCGTGCGAGAGGACGAACGGTGACTCAGCAGGTAAGAGTTGTCAAAAAGGTGTCCAAAAATTGAAAAGGGTAGGAAAAAAAAATCCTAAGGAAAAGCTATAAATACCTCGAGCAGTTTTGCTTTGTGCCCTGGGTGGATGCCTGTGGCTGCAGATGATGCTCGGTGAAGTGAAGGGGGGAACTCTGTCCCCATCCCCAGCACCAGGGGGGTTCCCTCCTCCAAAAGCAGGACCCCTGACCCCAGGAATCACTCTGGGATCTGTGCCTGCCCCAAACACAACGTGCCAGGGGATCCCATCACCACTGAATTTCAGCTGTGATGCTCAAGACAGCCCCTCAAGGCACACCTTGCTCCAGCCTTCATCCCCCTTTACACATCGCTCCGGAGAGGATGGGATCGGGATTTTTAAGGTACATTCAGACCAAAAAAAAAACCTCTCTTCTTTTTTTTTTTTTTTACATTTTAAATAAAAGTCAAAAAGCCCAACCAACATGAAAGGCTGCATAAACACTCCTCCTTTCCCCAGCAGAAATTACAAAAATGCCTTTGAATTTGTTTTGGCAAGAAACAATGTTTTTTATGAAAGAGCTTCATTGAAAAGTCACAATTTGGAATGCATTCATCTATTCTACATTTTTTAAAAAGTTTTAATTACCACTTTAAGGGTATTTTGACATAGTTTATGGTTTGTTAGATTGTGCTGTGTGCTACAAATGCCAAACACACCTTTTTGGAAGAGCCTTATTATTGTACTAATGCAAAATGTGGGGTTTGTGCTGCCGAGACTCGTGTCGGCAATTGAAAAATAATAAATTAATTCCATTTGGAGAAAACGCTGCCATTTATAACCCAGCAATTAAGAACAGATTTAATTTTAGATATTGCTGCTTTCTTCAGCTCGCTGAGTTATTCAGCACCGACACTGGTACTACCAGTTTATGCTCAGTTCTTTAAAAAACAGACCCAGGCCAACTTCTCACCCCTTAAATTAGCAACGACAGACATGAAAAGTTAATGCTGTTTTCCTCTCTCCTGAAAGCTGCAACATACGGATTTTGCAGGGGGAAAAAAAAAAACAACAACAACAACAAAAAGCAAATGCTGGGATTTCTGCTATAATTCCATCCAAATTCTATCAGCCAGGGGCACAGAAGGAGTTAACAAAAAAAAACCCAAACCTCAGTGGAGCGAGGCAGAGCTGACTGTGTTTGCAAACCAGGGTGTGCAGACATTTGGAGGGAGAGGAAAGCAGCCCGAATCCTGGCTCTGGAGGGATTCCCACACCCCCATCTCCCTCCCCCAGGCCAGGCAGTGGGGCAGCAGGTAGGAGATGGAGAAAGGAAAATGCTCTTTATTTGGCCGTGGCTCTGGCAGCAGGAAGGTGATGCCCAGGGAGGGCTGGTGCTGCGGGCAGGGCTCCAGCTGGCACCGGCAGGGGGGGATGGGAGGTTTGCCGGCTGCATCCCACACAGGGAAGAGCTCCAGGGAGCAGCACACCCATCCCGAGGGTGCCAGGGCACCAGAGAGGGAAGGCTGATGGGAAATGGGATGTGTCCTCAGCATCTGCCCTCGGGCACAGGGCACAGAATGCTCACTGTGATCACCAGCAAGCTCTGCACGTGAGAACAGCCCCTGAGGCCAAGGAAAGGGAAGAAAGAAGGGACACACAGAGGCTGCAGCAGCCGTCCAGACTTGGAAAGCAAAATTAACACCTGTGGAACGGGGCAAGGAGTGAAACGGTTCTCTAACAAAGGCAGTGGAGGGCCCTGGGCATCCCCTGCAGCACTGAGGTGACACGGTTGTCACAGCAGCACAGGACAGGCTGGGGGATCCCCAGGGGCGGCAGGACCAAAGCACGGTGTGCTCTGGCCACGGGAATGCTGTGGGGTTGCTGCAGGAGAAGCAGGATGATGCTCTGGGCATCACCCAGAAGCCAGAACGGGCAGCACACCCAGAGCTGCATGAAACCAGCCCGGTTTGGGGGTTTTTTGACATCAAGATGATGAAGACAACACTCACCACAACAACAGTGCAACAAAACGGTTCTGTAAACCAGTAAAGGGATCACCCCCAAAGCCCAGCACCTGGGGGTCCCAAAGTCTGGGATAGAGTGGCAGGGCTCACACAGATCAGCTCAGATCCCAGGAGAAAAGCTCCCTCCATCCTTGGAACCTGCCATGGGTAAACACGGATGTGTTTTAAAGAGAGCCACGCGACGAGGACTCAAAACCCAGCACCCTCAGAGGGGTTTGCCAGCCCCTGAAGGATCCAAGGGCACCTTCATCACGCCTTTACCTGCCCTCCTGGGACACATCTGAAACCAAGCAAAACTGAACTAAACCTTACAGGGCTCCCTCTCTTCCTTGTACAAAAAATGAAAAAAAAAAAAAAAAATCCCCAAGCACATATTTTTATTTACCAAGGTTCCAGCAGTCTCATTTCCTGCTACGTCCCTCTCCAAGGCAGGAGTACTGCTGCACTAACTGTAAGTCTATGGAGAAAAAGGCTTCCCTCTGCTTTCACACTGGAATTAGTTACGCTCAGCCTGACCTTGCATTATTTTGAAGCTCTGCAACATTAAAAGAAAATTAAGAGTGACTTGTTAAATCCTTTCAAAGGTAAAACAACCCAACTGCTCCAGGTTCCCTTACAAAAAAAAAAAAAACCTGCAAACCCAAACCCAAAACGAGCTCTTAAATCACAACCAGGGCTTTAATGTGGTAGGATTTTAGTCTTATATTTTAAATTCATTCATTTTTTTTTGTTCATCTGAACAATCACAGCGGCTTTAATGAGCTCTCCCTGTGAAAACTCCCAGCTACAAAGGCTCACATTTGCTCGTGTTCCAGAGCTCCACACACCTCGAAAGGAAATCCTAAAGCATCGCGTGCTTCTTAGCAGCCAGATTACCAGCTTTTAATCCTCTCTGCCAGATGTATTTTTAATCTTTTTGTGTGTAATAAAGCAAATTAGTGTAGTTGTACGGGCAGACCGAACCAAAATACGCACATCAGATTAAAAGAAGACCCGAATTTGGTTGTGTTTTGAAGATCTGGCAAGGAACGGAGCTGGGGGCTGAATTCAGCCCTGCAGGCATTGCCAAAGGAAGAAGCTGCTGCACGGTGAGTGAGGAGCTTCATCACCTTTCAGACACAACTCACAGGCTCCCATTCCTCTGCCAGGTCCCCCACAAGGTCCCACACCAGCTCTTGGATGAGCAATCACAGCACGGTTTGGGTTGGAAGGGACCTTGTAGACCATCTCATTCCACCCCCTGCCATGGGCAGGGACACCTTCCCTAACCCAGGTTGCTCCAAGCCCCATCCAACCCGGCCTGGAACACTTCCAGGGTTGGGGCAGCCACAGCTTCTCTGGGCTGGGTGTGCCAGCTGTGACCCCCCGCAGCCCCAGAGGAATCTCTACAGCAGGAACCCTTCTCTGAGGTGGCTCTCAGCATCTCCCCTCCAAGGGATGGGGCAGAAGTGGCCTGGGACAGGGGTGGAGCCACCAGGTCCAGGCCAGTGGCTGTGAGGGGACAGGTTATGTCCCAGGAAGCTCACGAGTGAGTTCTGTGCCACAGAACCAGGTGCTGACCAAAAGACCAATTTCCAAGACGTGCAAAGAGCACCAAACCCGTAAATCTGCCAAAATCGGGGGCTTTACACCAGCAGGGAGTCGGATCTCAGGGGTCTGTGGGACAGCAGGGCAAGTCCTGAGCCTCCTGTGGCAGGATCCCTGGTTATCACACACTGAGATTTCTGACTGCCCAGGGCAGGGGGGGAAAACAGCAACTATTTCAATTTTATAAACAGAAAGCTACTGAACATCAACGCTGACATCCAGTTTGGCTTCGGGAGGGATTTAAAGAACTTGGGCTTCTTCGTTCCCTAATCCCACACCGTGCTTCCCTGCTACCAACCAGGATCCACTTCTAACAATGCAAAAGCATCTGCCCACATTTTTGCAATTATTCCAGACCCGGCAGAGAGCACCCTCCCCTTTCTGTAGGGTTAATCTAAAGAACAGTTGCCAAAATGCTGGGAACACAGTCGAACAAGAGCTCCTCTGATGAAATTCCTCCACTCCATAGAGAAACCAGTATCCTCCAGCTGCTGTGGCTTGTCCAGAGAGATCTCCGAGTGTTTACCCGCTCCCATAAATAAAAGGGGGAAAAAAAAAAAAAGATGACAAACTGAAAGATTCGAGTGCAGCTTGCAGAGAAAAAAAAAAATATGACTGCAGAGCCCCTGCCATGTAACCACAACACAGGTTTTACTAATGCAACATTTGCCTTGTGTGAAATACAAACCCGGGGCAGCAGCGGAGGGAGGGCAACGCCGGCCACCTGTCCCGGGGACAGAGACCACTTCCAGCAGCTCCATCCCCTTAAATCCCCCTTCTCAGCTGGAATCTCTGATCAGTCATTTATAAAAGCCAGGGAAGGCAGGCTGGACAGCTGAGTTACAGCAGCTATTTATCCACGTATGCCTGAATTCCAGCAGACACCTTTATTTATAAAGGCTCTCTCCGGCTGACCGGGATTTGACATCGGCTACAAAAAGCACTCGGCATCCAACTGGCTGCTCCAGAAGAATGTGAGGAGAGGTTGGTGAGCACAGGCCAAGCTGACACCTTTACACAGATTCCCTGCTGCTGCCATGGCTTGGAATAGAGCAGGTTTAAGTAATTGATTTCCTGAGCAGACACACTGAGTTGCACACCTTTGCCTCTTCTGCTGCGGGTTCAAGTGAATTGTTTTCCCCCTATCGCTAATTCTAATAGAATATTTGGAGTATTTTATGTTTCCTGTATGTTCATATATTTTACATGTGTTCTAATGGAATATTTAGAGTATTTTATGTTTCATCAGGCCTATTTCCCCTCACTTTAGACCTCCTGGGTCTGCACTTTCTTGCTTGCCAACCTTTAGGCTCACCCTGACCTGAGAGCCCTGAACCTGGACACTCACTTTCCATGAAACTTGGGAAAACCCAGGACTCACAGCTAATAAAAGTGCAAGGGGATGGGGAGGAAGGAGGTGGAAAGAAAAATCAGCTGCTCACAGCTGGTTTTCTGTAGCTCCAACAGTCACAGTGGCAACCCCTGCTAACAGAAGGTGACCAAGCGCAGGGCCAAAGTGTGAATTCCGCTTTAAATGGACAGAATTCCCAGGAGCAGCAGGTGCAAACACAGCCTGCAGGGCTCAGCTGGGCCAAGGGAGGTTGTGATTACCTGTGGGCTCACACCACACTCCTGACTCTGTTATAATAATCCGAAACAAGAGCTGGGCCCCAGCTCCCCATGGGGCTCCAACAGAGCCCAGCACAGGGATGGTGAGGAAGAGACTTCCTTGCCTGGGTTCTCATTTTTAAAGCAAGGACCACCAAAAGCATCCTCCTGTGACTTTCCAAAGCAGCCCTGGAGAAGAGAAAGCTCTGGGGAGACCTTGGAACCCTTTTCAGTACATAAAGGGGCTCCAAGAGAGCTGGAGAAGAACTTTGGACAAGGGTTTGGAGCGACAGGACAAGGGGGAACGGCTTCACACTGCCAGAGGGTAGGGTGAGACTGGATATCAGGGAGAAATCCTTTACTGGGAGGGTGGAGAGGCCCTGGCACAGGTTGCCCAGAGAAGCTGTGGCTGCCCCATCCCTGGAAGTGTCCAAGGCTGGGTTGGACGGGGCTTGGAGCAACCTGGGAGAGTGGAAGGTGTCCCTGCCCAGGGCAGAGGGTTTGGAACAAGGTGAGGTTTAAGGTCCCTTCCAACTCAAACCATTTTGGGAGTCTGTGATCCTTCCTGCTCCCAGTACAGGACTGAGCCCCAGCACAACTCTCCAGCTAAAATTCCCTACAGATGATGAAAATCTGGGGGCTGAGAGCGACAGGAGCAGCCAAGGGACCTCGGGCATCCCTCACAGCACAACCTGAAGCTCCAGGGAGGTTTCCCAGGTTCCCCTGAGGCGCTGCCAGATGGGATCCCCACGGGCCACCCTGAAGCCTCCAGCAGCAGGATCAGGAAGGAGCTGTGTCCCTGTGCTGCTGAGTAAGTTGTTATGGTTACTGAAGGGTTTGCTGGGCTTTTTTCCCCTCCTCTTTTAAAAAGAATTCTTATCAGTTTAACATAATACCACCAGTCAATAACAATTCTTATCTTAAAAGGTCACTCAGGTAGTTATAACTCAACATTTCATCTGTGTTTGCATTATCTGGAGGGAAACAGCCTGGAGACTTTGTAATTTTTTTAATTTTTTTTTTATAATCCACTTCTTTGGAACTGTGAGATTTAGAAAATAAAAAAAAACCAAAACCCTACCCAGAACCAAGCTGACCCTGTGGCAATTTGAGCACATCAGGGAACTGAGAGACAAAAGGTAGAAAAATCACATTGATGTTTGCTGCATGAGAAACAGGGGGAATATCCCAACAGGAAAACTGTGAAAAGCAGGGAAATGCATGGATGCAGACCAGAGCTGCTGCAGAAACACCATGTGCTGCTTGCAAACGTCAGATCAGCCACATTTCTCCACAACAAAAGTTGTGGGGTTTTCCCTCCACATTTCTCACCCCGTTTTCCTCCTCACTTCCCACTGCAGCTGGAGGACACAGAGAAGGGGGTCAACACAAAAAACCCAGTGATGAGAAAAACTGATCTGTGATTTCAGGGTTAAAAACACAGTAAACAAGGAGCAAATGCAGCGGCACGGAAAGTGGGTTTTAAAATGCTTCCAGCCAAACCTGGTCAAACCCTGTTTTATCTTCTCACTATTTCTTCTCATAACTACAGTTAAAACTCCAAACACAACGTGTGCCCATTCCCCACCAGGCAAGGTGCAGGAGAACTAACTGGTTAATAAGGAAGGCAGGTTTGTGGCTTGTCTGAAATGAGTTTCATCAAATTAAAAAAGAAGAAAAAAAAAAAAAAGAAAAAGAGCAATCTGGAATTAATTACTTGTGAGGATCAGTAACAGAGGAGAAGCTTTTTAAAGCACTCTGTGCTTCTACTCCAGGGCTGCCTTGATCAAGAGCAAAGAGCGGAGCGGAGCTGCTGAATCCTGCAGATGACAGTCACAATATTAACATTATTTTAAGTAAAATAACATCTTCAGGCATGATAGCTCAACCAGCTGGGCCACATCCAGCTCCTGCAAATAACAGGGAAGGCTTGCAGGGGCGGTGGGGGAAGCTGGCTCAGCCCTGGGTGCAGCAGAGCCGTCAGTACCAGCCATCCGTGTCTCCCATCACGGACAGCCCCACTCTCACAACACGGAACGACCATGAGTTTGTTCAAGGACAACACCCGTGGATTATTTTTTATAGGATACAAGGAAGCTTTAGCGCTGCGGCTCAAGCGCTGCAAAGGCCCTGAGAAGGGCAGTCACCATTAACAGCACAGAAATATACGGTTTACACCCTGGGTTCAAGAAGATCAGAAGTCTACAGAGTCATCACTGCTCCAGAATGAGGTGCTGCACCACACACCTGCACGGCACTGCATCCACAGAGCCCTTTCAGAAAAAAAACCATGCTAAAATTCAGGCACCTTCACCAAAATCCCTGATATGGCCCTGCCACAGAGTCACCTCAAGCAAACACTCAAATAAAACCACCTGCTGTGAGCCAGGCATCGGATGGGTGAGCCTGCACTGGGAAATCCTTGGATTACACCTCCTCTTGCCTCAGCCAGACGTGTTTGTCTCTGGCACAGAAAGACCAGCAGAAGAAGGTAGAAGGAAACAAGGCACCTGCCAGTACAAAGCAAACTGGGTTTCTGCCTCCTCACCCTGCCCAGACTCATTTTCTGCTCATTCCCCAGAAGCTGAGTTGCACGGCCCTCATGCTTTGAGAGACAAAATCCAGCTCGGAATCCCCCCCGTGCCAGAAACAGAACTCCCTAGGCCTGCAAAAACCCCCTTCCAAAAAAACAGCCAGCAACACCTTCTCCAACAGAGAAACAATCCCAACCTTGTTTTGATGAGATCCTGCCCTTCCACTTAATGCATCTGCTGCGGAAGAGGAAGTCGGGAACGGATCTGCTCGCTCCAACCTCAACTTCGTTCGTGATTCCTGGGCCAAGATGGAAAGCCACCGGCTTGGCCGTTTGCCACTGCCAAACTCACGCTCAGCCGTGACCTCTGCAAAGCTCTGGGTCTCCTTCTTAGGACCAGAGCACTGCAGAGTCAAACATATTGTTTAAGGAGAAAGGATGAGCACGCAAGCCTGTGGATCCCTTGCATCAGACCTGCAGCCTCTTTTAGATCCCTAGGCAGCCCTTGCGTAACCAGGAGTTAGTAAAAAAGTAATGGTCTTGTTTATTCAATGAAAATAGAAAATACAAAGGGCACGTGCACACACACAGTCCATGTGAGGGCTCATCCCACCACCCTCGGGGGGGGCTTCTGCAGGCAAAAAGGATTTCGAACACCACGACCTGCGCTTTGGGTGGGCCGATGGGGTGGGAACCCCAAAACTGCACAGCAGCTTCTCCTTCCTCTGAGGAATCCCACCCTGAGGAGCCGTGGGCTCCCATCCCGGCGTTTGGATGCAGTGGCAGTGCGAGGGGTGCCCTTTCTCCCAGCGGTTATCTGTGGTAACACTAGACACGAGCACGACGCCGGAGCGCTAAAGCACTGACGGGTGCGCCTTAAAATAAAGCCAGCGTTCACACCAATCACTATTTCAGCTACACCGGCTGCAAACACAACTCCCAGCTTGGTAACGAGTGGCCTCCGTGGGCCATGAATTAAATAAAGGCGTTTTCTTGATGGAACATGAGAAAAAGAAAGGGCAGAGCTTGAGAAATCATGGGGATGTGGGAATTCGCACCGTGATCCACAGAAACCTTCATCAGCTCCTTCAGGGAAAAGGCAGGAAAATTTGGCTGACTGGAGCATCAACTGGCCCAAACGTAGATGTAAAATACAAATGGTGGGACAGGCACACAGCCCTGCTCAGATGCTGAGGTCTAACATGCCAAAGGATGCAACTGTGCAGGGGATCATCCACCAGCAGCAGCCCAGGCTACGAGCAGAGAGCTTTCCACACTCATCCATTTAATCTCGTTTGCAGATAAGTGTATTCACAAACTAGATTATTTTAATTGATGGCTCTACAGCTGGTTCCTGTTCAGCTCTAGAGCTAAAGCTGTCCTCAGCCTCTCCCATCATGGGCTGAGGAGGGTGATGCCTCGTGCAGTTCCTCCCCTTCAGGGCAGTTCCTCTTCCCTGCACCCGCTGTGGTGGGACAGAACTTCAGATCCACTGCTTTTCCAAGCACAAATACGAGATACCTGCACAGAAGGGGAGCACTTGGATAGGAGTCAAGGGAGAACAAGCCAGGCCAGGGAAAGAATTCCAGCTCAGGTCTGCAGTGATGCATGAAATGCTTCTCTGCATCTTCCACACGCACTTCAACAGCGGGATTTTTCCCAAATGAAGTCAGTAGGGAAATTAAGCCTGACATCAGGCCCCTTGCTGGGCCATGAATTACCTGACAAAATGGTTAAATGGACACTGCAAAGGATGGAAAAGTCTCTCTGGGAGAAGGCAGCCCATCTGTGGGCAACCCTCTGGCACCAGTGATGCACCAGGCAGCAAACCAGGCTGTTCCCATTCGTTAACTTTTTCCTTCCCATTTTAACCATTACTACCCAAAAATGTTCCCCCAGGCAAGTGCTGCCACCCCCCACCCAAACAACCTGGCCCTTGTTAGCCCTGCCCATGGAAAAGACCTTGCCATTTGTGCTCCCAGTGCTTTGGAAATGAGCCACAGGGAGCATCTCCCTCCTGCTCCAACTGCAAGGGACACGTGCCAGGAACCACGAGGGAAGGAGTTTTTAAGCAAATAAGAGAAAATACCAAAGAATGAAGTGCAAGCCCAGAAGAGTCTCCTCTAGGTCCCAGCATCAGGGACAGCAAAGGGAAGCCTTTGTCATGCCATGCCACAGACCTACTTCCAGCCAGGGACTGGCACGAGTCAAGCATTGGCTTGTGGTGCTTCCCACAGCCACCCTGAAAAGTATCCTTAAAAACTAAAGTATCTCTGAATTACAAGAGAATACCAGGTATGCAGTGCTGGTTAACACTGCTCTGTACCTCTGTACCCCTCCCTCCTCTTGCTTCTCTCCAAAAAGCCCAGCACAAACAGGTTTTAGCCCCCAGGTTTGCAAACCAAACCTGGCAGCAGCTCAAGCACCAGCAGAGATTAAAAGAAGTGTGTGAGGGGGTCACTGGGGGCCAACTGCAAAATTTGCAAGGTGGAGGGGTAGCAGCTTCCTGATGGGCTGGGAGACTGTCTGTGGCCAGGGCAGCAGCAACAGCTGTAGGGCTGGAGCCACAGGGACCTAAGGATACAAGAAGCAAGGTCTGCAGGAACATGTAATACCTTTTAATAGACCAGATGGTACAGCTGGGGAAAAAAAGCTTCCACAGCCACACAGGCCCTCCTTTGAGCTGGTGCACCTTCGTGCCTGGCCATTTTTTCCAGCTGCATCAGTCAGTCTATTAAAAGACATTACGGCTCCCTGCAAACCTCGGCTCTTCCTCCGGCCAGTCCTTCCTTCCCAGGATGAGGAATCCAGCTCATCCCGATGCTCCCATTGTGATACCTGACAGGCTGCTGAAGTGAAATAAAGATTTTTGGCCCTAACATGTGGAGGAGCAGTTAATGTCCTGTGCACAGGGCAGGGAAAGCTCGTTGTCCTTCAAGGCCAGGAGTTTAAAGCTGCCGCTCTTCCTTTGGTGCCAGGTGGGTGTTTGGACGCCTGGAGAGCCCTCAGGAGCCTTTGGGCACCTCTGTTCACCAGCAGAGAGCACAGGAGTGAGGAAGGCAGGTACAGGGATAGGATGTGGGACTACTTCAGAAAAAAAAAACCCAGTCACACCTCTGGCCATCAGAGAGGGGACAGTCAACAAGACGAAAGCAGAAGCACATCGTGCATTCCACGCCCAAAGCCTACAGACCCACTTTTCATGGATCCAGCCTTCCCTATCTCCTCACTGGGTCTGTAGCCCACCCCAAGCACATCTCAGTGCCTCAGGAAGAGCACAGGTCCCTCTCCCACAAGGCACAGAACGCTCCTGCCTGACCTTTACCGGCGGCTCCGAGGAGGTCGCCGCGTCCTGACGGCTCCGAGCAGCTGGGGCCGAGGCTGCCCAGCAAGGCCAGGCTGGAAGGAAGGAAGGAAGTTATAGCAGGCTTTTAAATAGTGCTGTGCAATACCTGAAACTTCTATTCCTGTGCACAGATAATATGGTTTCCATATTCTCCCCCCCCATGCCCAGCAGGCCAAACTGAATTAGCAACGACCCACATTCTTCACCAGCTGAACCATTAAAGCTTTTGGAGGCCTCCACGCAGGACAACCCCAAGATGTGCACTTCTCCAGTGAAAAAACATACACATTTCCTTCCATGTTGGCTTCCCACTTCTGTTTTCCTTTTATAATCAAGCAACGCCTTGAAATTTTAAGAAGACCACAGACTGCAGGTGGTCTCACAGCCAGCCCCCTGGGCAGCCCCCACAGCACATGCAGTCACCACATTGCTCTGCTCCCACACACCGGTGGAGTTCTCTGCAGGGTGTCTTGCAGACACCTCCCATCTGAGGTGGGCAACGTGGTTATATCCATGCTTGAGCAGTTATCCAAAGAACCACGGAAGCAGGAGGCTCCTCAGGGCTTTCTGAGGGTCGTACACAGCAGAGCCACGTTGGGTTTGCAGTCCTAACAAGGAGAGCTTGGCTGTGATTGTGAAAACACCTTCACACTTGGAGAAAAAAAACAAAATAGAACTGCTTCAAACTGCTTCTCCATGGCAATTAACTAGTTAAAAAGAGTAATTTTTTTCTTCCTTGAGGTTTTCCCACCTCATCTGCCATAGGGTAGACCTGTCACCAGGCAAGAAACAAGCTGGACACCTTCACTGAGAGGAGTTTTCCTCTGTGCCTGCTCCACACACCTGAAAGCTCATGAACCCCAGCTCCACCAGCCAGCTCTGCTCTCTCTTTGGGATCAACACTGTTGGTGATGATATTGCCAAGGATGGTGTTCATCCCCCACACATCAAAACAGCAGGACTGCCACCTCCTCTGAATGACCATAAACCAGGAGTAACATTCCAGTTTCCCCACCTCCCCACAGGGTTGGGACAAGCAGCAGGTCTTGCATGTGCAAAATAACTCACTTCCCACGAGGACCCGATGTAATTCCAACACTTGCTCCGGCACATCAGCCCAGCACTGCTGAAGTCACAGTGACATCCCTTCCCAGACAACGGATTTCACCTGTGCCCCATGGAACAGGAACATCCCACACCTTACAGCCAACTCCTACAGCCCATTAGGGCCGTGCAATCCTCATCACCCCACAGTCCCTCGTGCACCAGCACCACCACGTCCCCAACATCAACATGGACACCGGTGGGGCACCTACAAGCAGGGAGCCACCATTTCCAAGCCAAAAAAACACCAGGAAAACGCACCAGGAGCTACCTCAGGCCCCAGCCTGGGAGGGAATCGAGCCCAAATTAGTTATGCAAACACCAGGACTCAAAGAGTAACGAGTAGCACAAGGCTGGATGATGACGCTGCCGCTCGGGACTTGGTGTGACTCCACTGCCAGGCAAGTGACAAGCGCCAGACGGCAAAACAGGCACGGAACAGGAGCGATTTAAGGAATACAGGTGGCTTCACGAAGAAGGCAGCGCTAACACTGGAGCCTATAAAACCATTTCTTAACAGATCTTGCTTGCAAATCTCAGCTAACCTTCCCTCCACTGCAACAGGATTGCCTGGAAGAGCGCACGTCCTGCTCCACAGGATGCATGGATACGTCCATCCCATGGGAAAGCCTAAGGGGGCAGGTGTTTGGTGAGACAGAGGCACCCAACAGATCCAGGTTTTGGCACTGGGAGTTACAAACGCCCTGGAGGAGCAGCTCATTTTTGGAAGGAACCTCGGGGAGAGCTCAGTCAGCTCCACCGACGCACCGAGGGACGGGCAGCAGGCGGGATGCCAAGCTCCACGCGCAGGAGAAACCCTCGCGCCAGGCAAGGTCAGCGGGATTACAGGGGCAAGCAGGGATCGCTCGCACGAGCGGAGATGGGAACGGCCCAACCCCTGGTCTGCACCCTGGCTTACCCCGAGGAGACGCCACCACACAGGCGGCCCTACGTGACTCTGCGTCGGGGAACACTCCAAAACCCTGCTCTCCTTCAGAACCCGCCTTTCCTGAGGTCAGGATGCAAATCTGCCCCCTCCAGTCCCCTGACCCAGCGAGGGAACTGGGCCACCACCAAAGCCACGGTATGAATGAAAAACTGCAGTGCTGATAAAAACACCGAATTAAAAATATATGGTTCACGCCGAGTTGCAGAGGGAATCACAGCAAGGCTGTGCTAAGGCTGCAAATGTATCCCGGAGCAGCCCAGCTGGGAGAGCTTGTTCCCGCCAGGACCCCCCCACCGCCCCCCGGGGCCTCCCCACCCAAAGGGATGGACGAGGTTCATCCCTTCAGCTGTTTATAAAAGCAGCAGTATTGCGCCCAGACGCAGCATTCCTCCCTCTAATTCCTACAAGCTATATAAGGGAACGGCCAATTCCAGCCTGGCTCGCCCGTAGCCAGCCCCGATCCCTCTGCGCCGGAGCAGCCCCGGGCTCGGTTTCCTGCAGGAGGACTTAAATCCGTCCTCCTTCGGTGGAACACGGCGCTGCGCTGGACCCTGTCATCAAATGGCAGCACAGGCAGCTGCCAAACCCTGCCGGCTCGGTGCTCTAATAGGGAACAGCTGGAGAAGGACCCTGCATTCCTCCCGCCCCGTCCACACCGGGGGCTCTGTTCGGGATCCGGCCGCAAGATTTCCACCCATCACGGAACGCGGCTGCTCCCCGGCACCGCCGTGCACAGCCCAAACCCCAAATCCCAATCCCCCACTCCCCCGAGGGGTTTAAACCAAAGGGATGCTTTGCAACTGAGGGTGTTGCTTTTCTATTTTTTTTTTTTTTGGGGGGGGTGTTGGGTTTTCTTTTCGATTTTGGGATTTTTTTTTTTTTTTGGAGGGCTTGGAGGAACAGAACTACGCAACTAAAAGACGTTTTGCCTTCCCCGCTCAGCCTCCCTGTTTCAAAAACTCTACTTTAAGCGACTTGCATGCCTGTTTACATCCCCCCCTTAGGAACACACACAACTGTAACACCACCACCACCCCCCCATAAATAAACACGGCACGATTCGCCCGACGCTTTTGCCATTTCCACCCTGCTCCAACTCCGTTTACTTCCCAGGAGTTGAGCAACTTGTAATGGTGAATAAATAAAAGCGAAATACACTTTCCGCAGCCACGCACATTTTCTGTCCTGCACCCTCAGTAACATAAAACAGCCCACTCGTATTTTCTTAGAGCTCTGCTGAAACACAAGGGGGTATTCAGAGCTTCAGGAAAGAAAAAAAAAAAAAGCGTCCAAACAGGATCTGAATGATGAAATAGGAATTGCCACATTTAAAAAAAAAAAGAATAAAAATTAATAAATATAAAAAAAATAGGACAACCCAGTTACCCAGACCTTTATACAACAACAGTTCGTCTGAGGTAGCGATGGGCTGCTTTTGCATGTTGCAGAGAGCAAATCAAGCCACGTTGTCCAAAAGAAGCCTAGAAAATCCAGACTCTACGTGACCTGACTTACTTATTTCACAGGAAACTGCATGGAAGGAGGAAGGGGGGGGAACGCGGGGGGGAGAGGGGAAAAAAAAAAAAAAAACAACCCACCAATCATTCATGCTACCGTAGTTACACCACGCCATGGAGCGGAGTAGTTTGCTGTGAAAAACCAAACTGAAACAAGCCAAACCCCGTTTGGAAAATAAAACGTGAGGAGGAGAGGAGAGGAGAGAAGCTGTTCCCGCAATCGAGCCGGGGAGCCCCCCTCTCCCACACCGCGCTCGTTTCCTGGGTGCTATTTTTAACAATTTTTTTTTTTTTTTTTTAAATACATTTTGACGGCGTTAAGAACACGGCTCGGGGAGGGTCGCGGCGAAACGCCACTCACCGGGGTTGTTGGCCTCCCCTTCGAGGATGTGGAGCTCGGTGCAGTCTGCCAGGGAATGCTCGAGGCAGAGCTGGAGGAAGCGAGCCTGGGTCCGGCTGACGCGTTTGAGCAGGGAGAGCAGCGCAACAGTCTGCTCGCACTCGTTCCAGCCCTTGAACCACCCGGCCAACACGCCGACCTGGTCTCGGAACATCATGGTGAGCCGGAGGGACAGCTCTGCGGGGAGAGAATAAATAACCGGGACAGCCTCCCTGCCCCCGGCGCCGCCGCCGCCACCGTGCTCGGGGCAGGGCTGTTCAAAATAAAAATAAAAATAAAAATAATAATAATAATAATAATAGAAATAACGGCGATTAAAAATAAAAAGGGAAAAAAAGAAGAAAAAAGAAGAATCTCCTCTGCGACGCGCGAAGGGTGGGTTTGGTTTCGGACGCGGCTCTCGGCCTGGGCTGGGGTTTTTTTTGCTCCCTCTCTTCTGGCTTCGGTGCAGCGCTGGATTCCTGGAGGGAGGGAGCGAGGGAGGGAAGGAAGGAGGGAGGGAGGGAGGTGGTGGGGCCAAAAAAAAAAAAAAAAAAAAAAAAAAAAATTTTAAAAAAAAAAAATTTTTTTAAAAAGCCCAAAAAAAGGAAAACCCCAGCGTCAGGGCTGCCCCCTGCGAGGGGGCGGGAGGGGGGAGCGACCTCCTGCCGGTGGCGGCTTCACACCTGGAACAGAGAGAGGAGGGGGCGTCAGAGGGGCTGTGGGGGGGACGAGGAGGAGGAGGAGGGTGGGGAGGAAGGCTCGCCCGCAGCCCCGCTGCCTCCCTCCCACTCCTCACCCGCGCCTTCCCACACCCTCCCCGCGATCCCTCGGCGTCCACCGCCACCGCCCTCTGGGATTGGGGGCGTGGGGGGGAAACACCCGACACCCCCCTCACTGCAGCACAACCCCACACCACACAGACACACACACACAAAACTTCCCCCCCTCCCCTCACCCCGTACACACTCCATAAAAACACACTCACCTGACTCATGCCGGCCCCGGGGATCGGGGGAGGAGGGGGCGGCGCGGCGTTCTGGGGTGGCCGTGCCATGTCCGTGGGACGAAGGGGGTGGGAGGGGAGGGTGGGGTGGGGTGGGGGGAAGCGAGGGAAGGAGGCGGGAAAAGGGAAGAAGTGGGAGAACGAAGGGGGTGGGTGGCGCGAGCGCGCGCGCTCCGCGGCGCGAGACTGAGCCCGGCCGCGCGCCGGGCCCCCGCTCCCCTCATGCCGCTCATTTGCATACGGGTGACGTCATGCGGGGTGGGCAGGGCCAGCCTCGCGCAGGGGCTGGGGTGGGGCACACACGCGCGTCCCTCATTCCCGTCCCACCTCCCACCCTCCCCATCCCTCCTCGCGTTCCCGCCACTCCCCCCCCGGAATTTTGGGTGCTCCCTCCGGCACGGGGAACGCTGGAAAACACGCTAGGGCCTCCCTCCCGCACAACGCACCCTCCGCCCCGCTCCACGGCCTGCGGATTTCCCGCTGGAGGAAACCTCCCTCTAGCGGGGCTGCGGGGTAATGGCAGGGGGGGATGTTTTTGGGTGTCTGTGGGGAAACCCGCAGCTTTGGGCTCTGGTGAAATGTGGCACCGGGCAAAAATGGCAAATTCTAAAACGATTGTATTTGAAATTTCAATTTATTTTTTTTTTTTTGGCGGCGTTTTTTTAAGTATACGTTTGAAACAGACACGTCCAAGCGCTGCATGTGCAGAGAAGGACGGGATTTGTGCTTGGGGTTATCCATTTCCCCACGTAGACTTTATTTCCCTTTCCCATTTCTCATTTATTTCCATTTATTTGTTTTTTAACTGTTCCTTTTTTTTTTTTTTTCATTTTTTCATTTATTCCCATCTCATTAGAAGGGATGAGTGTTACAGGTACATTCCAAGAAGGAAAACGGGGAAAGAGAAATCCCTGTGTTTGGAAGAACACAGCAAAATGCTGAGTGGAATCGAATGCTTTACAAAGCATAAATAAAGGTGTGAGGTGCTTTTATCTGTGGGCTTTTTATTTGGAATAAAAATGGTTTGTGGGGAATATCTGGCAGTTCGAAGCCATTCCCTCTTGTCCTGCTCCTCCACGCCCTTGTCCGAATTCCTTCTCCAGCTCTCTTGGAGCTCCTTTAGGAATTTGTTTCCCCAAAGTGGCTCTGTGCTCTGGTGGGTGCTGGAGAAAGGAAAACTCGGTGTTTGTGCTCCCTTTGGCTTTAAAAGCAACCCATCTGTCTGAACCTGTCCCTTTTGGGGGAAAAATCTTAGCGGGGAGACAAAGGCCGCCCAAATCCACCGGGAACACCTGATCCCCGTGTGCTGGAGCATCAATCCCACAGCGGGATGACGAGCAGGATCACCAAGCAGGATCATCAAGCATAAATGGTCCATCTCACCCCAGCTCTGAGTTTGCCTTTAGCTCTCAGTCTGTCTGGTGACTAATTAAACAAACAGGAGCGGAGTTCCCTGCCAACAAACCCCGGCCATCTGTCTCATCCTACGGCTCCATCCTAACAAATGCTCCATCAAAGAGCTCCTTTCCCCTCACCTAAGTGCTGACAGTCCTCCTGCTGCCCGGGTGTGCTGTGGGATGGCCCATGGAGCCACGAGGATACACCCTCCGTACGGGAATGAGGAGGGAGGCTCCTTCCACCGCCGGCATCATCGGCACGAGGGGCTCCAGGCAGAGCTCCACGCGCTCCAACGCTGCTAATTTAAGGGTTGCCAGGCTGGCTTCGCCAAAAAACGCCTCCCAGGTTTTGCATTTTGCACGTCTGAAGTGGCAAGGGAAGCGATCAGAAGGATATTTAGGGATGAAGCATCAAACACATCCCTCTGCAAGGCTGGGAAGGCCGTCGAGAGATGGGTCCCCCCACAACAGCAAGCAGTGAATGAACAAGAGTAAAAGACCAAAGCCAGAGTCTGTGCCGTGCTCCAGGAGACACCCAGAGCCTGCCTGCTAATTAACCCCAAAATAATCCCCTACCACTCAGGAGCACACGGTTCCTACTCCCCGGAGTGTCCCCGGGAAGCAGATGTGGAGGAGTGGAGACCCTGACGTCACAGCACACGCCGGGATGTTTGGAAGGTTTCTATGGTAATTAAAAAATAGATCCGTGACCCGTGGAAGAAATTCCTTGCTGCATTCCTTGCTTTGCAGGGTGTGTGCAGATCAGTGTGATGGGAAGATCCTCCTTCCTGGCTGGAAGAAAATCTCCTTTCCTGACTGCAGTGGGAGGACTCACCAACACCCCCATGGCCAGCTCTCTTCCCTGTGGATGGAGCATCCAATGTGCAGATCCCATGTCCTGGGAGCAGAGACACCCCGTGCACAAACACAGGGCAGAGGGAGTTGGGAAGTGGGATAACTCTGTTTTATATGGTAATTCCTGGGGGACCTCTGGATCTTCGTGGATCCAGCTGGAGCATTCCTGCAGGGCTGCAAGTTTTGGGGTAAAAAGTGGAGGCTGTTTGATGGCTGGGGCAGAGCTGATGTTGTACCAGGGTGGGTCATGGAATCACAGAATATCCTGTGTTGGAAAGGACCCATAAGGACCATCACTTCCAACTCCTGGCCCTGCACAGGACACCCCAACAATCCCACCCTGTCCCTCAGAGCCTTGTCCAAACACTCCTGGAGCTCTGGCAGCCTTGGGGCTGTGCCCACTGCCCTGGGGAGCCTGTTCAGTGCCAACCACCCTCTGGGGGAAGAACCTTTTCCTAATATCCAGCTTAAACCTCCCCTGGCACAGCTCCAGTGGTTCCCTCAGGTCCTGTCACCGGTCACAGAGAGCAGAGATCGGTGCTGCCCCTCTGCTTCCCCTTGGGAGGGAGCTGCACCCTCCATGAGGTCTCCCCTCAGCCTCCTCTCCTCCAGGGTTGGAACAGCAACATTTAGGCATCCTCTGCAATTCTGTTTACCATTTCAGAGAGAAAACAAGAGGCCTGTGGTAACATTAGCCAAGCAGGTGGTCTAAGCAAATTAGTGAATCTTGACGATTCCCGAGTTCAAAGGAAGCCGTTGCTCATCCCCGTCAAAGCGATCTGATAACATATTTAGCTGGAGAAAGGATGAGTATATCCACCAGCACACAATGGCCCAGATTTCCTAGCTCATTAAACCCAAATATTAGCGAAAATATCATGGTAAGCAGGCTGAGATAATTAAACACAACATCCCTTCCATTTGTTCCTAAACACAGAGTGTGGGAATTGGCCACTGGGATGCTAATGATTTCCTTACCTTGGGTGGTGAAGTGGAGCTGCACAAAAAGCCCTGACAAAAGTAAATATATAAAAAAAAGGGGAAAAAAAAAAGAAATATAAGAAAATTAAAAATAAAAAGTAAACATTATAAACCTCTGTGGGTCTGTATTTCCAAAGTGGATGGGGCAGATGTTTAAAATCACAGAATCCCAGAATGGCTTGGGTTGGAAGGGACCTCAAAGCCCATCTCATTCCAACTCCTTTCCACTGTCCCAGGTTGCTCCAAGCCCCATCCAACCTGGCCTTGGACACTTCCAGGGATGGAGCAGCCATAGCTTCTCTGGGCAACCTGTGCCAGGGCCTCCCCACCCTCACAGCCAGGAATTTCTTCCTATTTTCCAATCTAATCTCCCCTCCTTTGATTTTAAACCTCTCCCCCTTGTCCTATCACTATCTGCCTGTGTAAGAAGTCGCTCTCCCCAAATACAAAACTTGGATTTATGCTCCTGTGCCCAGCCTGGGGTTCAGGGCTGACCTCAGGTCTGAATTCACCATGAGAGCAGCAGCGATTCACGAGGGTCTGTCCTGCCTGGGGCTGGGAGAGGAGGACACAGATCTCCTGCACTAAAGACATCAGAGGAAACGACAATCCCAGGCCTGGAATACCCCAATCTAACTCTACTACACTGCATTTTTCCAGCATCATTTTGGGGTGGGGCATGCACTGCTCATTTTCCAGCCTTAAGGTATAATCCTCCTCATGGATCAGCTCTCAGTCTGGATGTACAACCAGCAGTGGAAAATTAGGTGCTGCAGCCCAAATCCTCATGAAAGTAGCACGGGCTGACTGCCCTGCTGCCAGAGGCCATGGGGGATGAGGGCTGGAAGGAAAAGCACCTTTAGCCCTCTGATTTTGAGCTGTGACGGCAGATCTGAAGGGGAAAGAGAAGAAGTGGCAGCATCTGAGTGCCAGTATCTGGTGAAAGAAGCACTGGGAAACACTGGTTAGCATGGGAAACGTTGCTGATTTGTTTGTTTAGCCATTGTCAAGGGGTTTCATCTCCAAAATCACCATCATGCTGTGCCTGGAGCACGGGGAATCCACCCCTCCTGCAGTGTCAGCTCTGCCCTGCACGCTCGATGAGTTGGCTCACAGGGACCCCGGGGACTCAGAGCCAACAAAATAAATCATCTCAACTAATGGTTCTCGAAAAAAAAACACCCCTGGCAAGTGTATCCCAGGCTGCTCTCACCCTGGTGATGCTAGCAGAACCGGGGATGAAGAGAGCCGGGGAAGAAGGAGATGTAAAAGGAATGTGAAGGATTTATTCAATCAGGAAGCTCTGCTGGGCTGCTCCCATTTCAAACAACCCCTTGAATATAAACACTGCACAACCTGATGGGCAGCAAAGTGAGTGTTTGCAGAATTTGACTTTGCAGGACTGAGATTTGTGTGTGTGTGTGTGCTGAGGGCTAAGCCCGACTCCAGCCCTGCTGGGCCTTGGGGGCGGCAGTGCTGGTTTGTGGGGCACACCAGAGATGTCCCATCCCACCCTCTCCAGCTGGCACAGCTCCACTCACACCTGGGATGGGTCTGCATCCCTCAGCAGCTCTGGGTCCCTCCCCACGCCCACTAACAGCCCTGCTGGCGAGATCCCTCCCTGGATGGCTCTATCCCATCGCCTGCCTCGTGTTTACCCCTACAACACTCCAAGTTTTCCAACCATTTCCAGCCAGGCACTGAAAGCAGCTTGTCGTGGGACTTGGAGCCGACTGAGACTGCGTTGCAAGCAGATGGCCCCGATGAAACAAGACACTGATCCCCAAGGAGGCACCACTCAACTCGGCTCCCCGGCTCCGGCAGCTCCAGGACAGGCTTGGAGATGTGCATTAGCAGCAGCGGGGAGGAAATTGCTTCCCTGACCACCCCTCTCAGGCAATTCTCTTTGGAGGCCTGGTTCCAGCCCCAGGCACGTGTCAGCAGCACTGACACTGTGGCAGCTTTCCTGCTTGGTTATTAATAATGGAGCAGCTGACACAGTGATGGTAATCTAAGAATTTCCTTAAAGGAGGGTTGGAAGAGTTGCCAGGGCTGGGGGAGGGTTTGGATGTAGGGGGGAATGCAGGGGTGGAGGAAAAGCTCCACACTCCCACCTGATGAGCTGGAAGGGGATCCAAGCACAGAAGGCAAACACAGGTGGAAACAGCTCTCACTGAAACTCCTGCTCTTGGCTCCAAACGAGAACAACTGGAAGCTCTGCCAAAATGCCCCGAAACCACCACTCCTGCCTTCATGGGTATCGACAAGTTCTCCTCTGCAAGAGGTGGGAAAACAAGACAAGAGAAGGAGAAGACTCTCACAGAAATGAGGGGACAGAAACAGGGGATAAACCCACCCTATTAGGTCAGACTTGTGAGGGTTTTGTGTTCCACCCAGCTGAACCAAGGTCTGCCTCCAAATGCTGCTACAGAAGATGATGTTGCTCCAAAGCAGAGGCACACAAAAGACTGAAAATCATTCCCACCCTTGTGCTTTAAGGGGCTCTGTTTGGAGAAACAAAGCTCTTGATCCCAAGTCAGTGGAAAGGCCTTTGGGTTTGCCTCGCCCTTGTATGGATTGATCCCATTCCCTGCAGCACAGAACTCCCCACAGTTACCACACCAGGTCATGGATCGTGTTCCAGTGTGGATGGATGTGGTTAAAAACTGGTTGCTGGCTCCAGGGCAGAGCTTTGCTGTGCCTGTCCCCAACTTCACCAGCCTCCAGCCAGCCCTCTGTCCCCACCAGCTCTTTCAGGAGCCCTCAGACCACATGGGACCTGTTCCAGCTGGCCATGCCAGATGTATCCAGAGGGGGACAGTGGAGCCTGGTCATTGGAAGCAAGAGGAGGAGGAATTGCAGAGAAATCTGCCCATTGCCAACCTGCCTGGCAAACCCTGCAACAAAGTCCATCAAATTAGTGCTGAGGGTACAGCTCTGCAGAGCCTGGAGACTTGTGAGTCCATGAGCTGCTGTGAAATAGGTGTCTCATGGGCTGTTGCAAGTGGATCCAGCAGCTGGGAACACCAAGGCAGAGGGTGCTAAAATAAAGCTAAAATAAAGGATGCAGAGGATCCCACCAAAAAAAGGCATTGGGCCAACAGTCCTTTATATCATCAAATTCCTGTTTCAGGACAGAAAAAAAGAAAATGGCTTGTTAATCATAGAATCACAGAATTATTTGGGTTAAAGACCATCCAGTTCCAAACCCCTGCCATGGGCAGGGACACCTTCCACTAGCCCAGGTTGCTCCAAGCCCCGTCCAACCCAACCTGGAACACTTCCAGAGATCCAAGGACAGTGCCAGACTTTCTCTGGGCAACCTGTGCCAGGGCCTCACCACTCTCACAGCCAAGAATTCCTCCCAATATCCCATCTATCCCTGCCCTCTGCCAGTTTGAAGCCATTCCCCCTTGTCCTGTCCCTTCCATCCCTTGTCCCCAGTCCCTCTCCAGTTCTCCTGGAGCTCCTTTAGGCCCTGGAAGGGGCTCTCAGGTCTCCCTGGAGCCTTCTCTTCTCCAGGTGAACCCCCCCAGCTCTCCCAGCCTGTCCCCAGGGCAGAGGAGCTCCAGCCCTCAGAGCATCTCCATGGCCTCCTCTGGACTCACTCCAGCAGTTCCACATCCTTCCCATGTTGGAGACCCCCGAGCTGGACACAGAACTCCAGCACTAATAACAGAGCATTAAATGCTGCAGAACTCGAGGGAGACTTTTTTTGTGAAGAAGTTGGTGCTGAAAGGGAAAACTGGAACTGTCAGACTTATTTACACATTCTCATGCCCCTGGGAAGATATTTAAAGATCAAAGACTGGAAAAGCCGTAGCCATTCTTAAACAGGAATCCACCAGCTCTTGGCAAACACCTTCTTTTTGGTCCTATAGCAAAATGTACAGGTGAGTTCTTGTGTCATTCAGGCAGAGGAGGGTTTGGGTGATGCTGCAGCTGCTCCAGCAGGGTTTGGTGCTGACCACCTAGGAGGAAACTGGCTTTGAAAGGAAAATCTTGTCTCTGTGTATGGCAGCGGCTGGTGAATGAAAATCACGCCCTTCCAAGCTTTCCTTGGGCCATAAATCGCTGCCCTGGTCTCACTTTGATCAGTGGCATGTGCTGCCATCAAGGGCTCTGTTAACCCCGGCGAGTGGAGCAGCCACAGGAGGCACCGCCCGTGCCCGACTCCCTCGAGGCTCCCCCTTCCCGTCATTATCCTCAGCCTCGCTGCCAGCAACATCCACCCCAGGCTCCCTGCAAGCTGCTGCATCTTGAGCTCACAGTCCACGCTCTTCCCCTACAGGGAACACCCTGGAAATCGAGGAGCCCTCAGGAACAGGAGCCAAAAAAAATCAAAGAGCTCCGAGCACCGCGTCCGTGCCGCTTGTGGCCGGCGAAGACACAACACCCGCATCTCACAGCTCTGGTGGCAGGGGGCTGATGCAAGATAACCCCTGGTGGATCTCTGGGGTCCCACTGCCTCCAAACTCAACAGCCTCTGCGGAATTACAGGAGAAAATGAAGAGGATAGCTATCAAAACAATTCACAAGTTAGCAATCCTCCCTCCAGCCTGTTTGTTAGAGTGTTGCTCACGAGGAGCTGATGGACACTGGAATAAACAGCAGGAGGAGAGAGAGAGAAGTGATGCACTGGGCTCCTCACCAGTCCCCTGACTGCAGCTACTATGGAGGAGCCTGCCAGGAAATATTAGATGTGAAGTGGATATGTAATGGGAGAGGAAAAATTATTAGGAACTGCCAGAACCCCTCAGCTGATAAAGACAAAAAGCTGGAGGAGGCACTGAAAACCTAGAAAAGCTTCCTAAGTACAAATCTGCTGATAAAAGGCTGCTTCAGGCTGAGGATATCAAACACAGGTAGCAACTAATTGTCCAGATAATTAAAGCAGGACTCTCTCCCAGTTCAGCTGCAGCAGCATCCACACAAAGGTGCCTTTATGCAGGCGTTGCACATTCCCAGAAATTTATGGAACTAAACCACTGGAAGCCCCTTTTTACAGGTATAACCATCGCTGCACTACAATCTCACCTCTCTCTGCCCACATGGACATCAGGGAGTGAAAGCAGCACACAGAGAAACACGCAGAGCTGCCCCAGTGACTCTGCAGAGACTTTCTGAGCCCCTCTGTGGTTTTTGGGGGACCCTGCAAAGCATGGCACTCTCCAGTGCCTGGTTGTGGCCTTGCAGCTGCACTCAGGTTTGCACCTCCACCGCTGTGTGCCATCAGAAACGGCAGGAATACTGAAGTCACCCAGGAATAAACCCCTAATCCTGGTTTCCTCTTTTTTTCATGCCCGGCATCCTCCAACAAGGCAACACCAAGCCCTTCTCACAGCTTAGTTCAGAGGACTTCTGCTGTATCAGATGAAATTCAGCTGTCCCTGGCATTAATTACATCAGCTCCACGCACACACAGGACACCAGGGACAGCCTCAGCAGGGGCTGCACGTCCACTGCAGTGACAGAGGCCAGTCCTCGTTCGTTCTGGGAAGGGGGACGACTGAGCGAGTGGTGACTGGTGCCCCAGACCCCCTTCACCTGGCACACGTCACCTGCAGCCCTGGCAGAGCTTCCTCGGGGCATGAGGAGACCCAGGAACGTGCAAATCGGCAGGAGAAACTCGGATCCAGCAGATTCCTGGCTGCTTTCACTGTACTTAAAATGATGTTAGCCCCTAAATGAGGCGCCCGAATCAGATCCACGCGGGAGCTCATCTGAAAGCTGAACAAAACACGTACCCGGGCAGCATGACCACCCTTTCAGTGAAGAAGTTGTCCCTAATATCCAATCTAAATCTCCCCTGGCCAAGTTGAGGCTGTTTCCTCTTGTCCTACTGCTTGTTTCTTGGGAGAAGAGACCCACCCCCACCTGGTGACACCCTCCTGTCAGGGAGTTGTGCAGCAACCACTCAAATCCAGACCTGGATTTGCCCTCCGACCATTTTCCCTCTACTTGGAGGAGGCAGGGAACGAGGGAAGGAAGATCCTAACACAGCAGCTTTCACTACAGAAGGAAGATGTCCCTGTCATATTCAATTGGTGGCACTTGGAAAGACACCTTGGGACATCCCTAAGCATCAACCCATTCCGAAGCCTCAGCTCTAATTAGTTAACGAACCAAACCAAACCAACCTCTCCTGCAGCAAAAGCCAGCACAGATCTGTAACACCCCAGTGCTGCTGGAAAGAAGCAAGCCTGCTTGCCAGAAGCGCTCCTTGATGTCCCCAAAATCCATAAACATCATCTCTAATGAGCAGAAAAGGAACATTATGTTACCTCTATTACAACAGGGTGACAGAGCACAACAGCCTCTGTCAATAGACTGTGTTTTTGTGGGTCACAGGAAGGTTTTACTTCTCTCTTAGAGCCTTGAATCCCTGCTTTAAGACAACCAAGGGACACACAAGGCAGCTTTAGAGCTGCTCCTTTTCCTCCTTACCTGATCTATATTTTGGGATGGCTCCTTAGAAGAAGGGCAAATGTAATGAGCCAGCTACTGTACTTTTTATAACTCTCCCTCAGTTCCTTTCATTTGGGCCAGCAAGGAAGCTTGTTAGAGCTGAGAAAGCAACTAAGCATCTCTGGAAAATGCTATTAAAAGAAGATGAAACAAATGAAAAGCCAGGACAGACTTAATGGTAAATACATGGCCTGGCAGTTCAGCACAGCTACATCCTGTTTGCCATTATTATTTAATTCTGGCATCGATTGAAGGATGAGACAGACCAGGCAGCTCTCTGTGGGTTTACTTGAATACCATTTCAGTCTGAGATTAAACAAGCCCACGGGTTTGGATCCCGCTGTCTCGTTGGGAAATTTCAGCCGATTGATCGGATATCGGTGATTACCGCGGTCCAGCAGCAAACAACACCTCTCTCATCATCCAAGTGGGCAAACAAGCCCCTGCTAATCATCAGTGCCCAGCTCCAGGCTGGAAGCAGCGCAGCACTGACCTGCTCCTCTGGAATAACAGGCTGTCCCACGTGCTGGGGGAGCTGTTCTTATGGAAACAGCAGCTGCCACGGATCCAGCGCTGCTCGGTGCCCGCAGACACCTCGGGGTGCAAACAAAAGGCTGGTTTGTGCAGCAGTTTGTTCCAGAGCTGTCCCTGCCCAGGAAGGTCACTCCAGGCACACCAGATTAGCTGTCTTACAACCAGCTGCTGATCCAGGTTTCTCTGGAAATCTGTGGCTACATCCATCAATTCCCCACCTCCACCTGCCCTTTACAACCAACCGTTGCTCTTCCCACCACCCCAGTCCTTCCCTCAGAGGTAACTGCCAGGAGTTTGGAAGCAGGGTCAGGGCAAACAGTAAAAGAGAAGGATAAATGGTGAAGATGGAATACCTTTGAGTAGGGGAAGCTCCTTTCCTGGTTTGCAGCACCTTGTGTGGACCCTGGAGCTGCAGGAGAGGGCAGCTGGAGCACGGCTTTCCCTGCCTGAGCCTGAGCAGCTCTCCTGGAATTGGATGTGAGGAAAAGCTGCAAGGGAACAAGAGGGATGACAGAGAGCAGCTACTCCCCATTTTTACAGGTTCTGAGGAGCACTTTGTCTTATGTGAGCAGCTGTGAAAGTCAGCTGGTCTGTCCTGAGGGGAATTTGTGCCTCTCTTAAGAAACAAACCACTTTCTCAACAGCTGTTTTTATTGCTTTTGCCAATACACCACGGAAAGAAAAGAAATAATTTTCTGCTATTCTTTAGCTTCTTTGTTAGGCCACATAAATTCCCTGATAAAGGTAACTGGTTAACTTTGCATCCAAGCTGACCAGGCAAGTGAAAAGAGTTGGAAATGTCACAGAGCACCACAAAACTGCCCAAGTCACCACCCTGGGGAGTGATTAACCAACATTTGCACGGGGAATAAGTTCTTACAGGCGTTGCCAACAAGACTGGAAGTCTGTGCCTCAAGATGTCATAGCAAGGGCTCAGGCTTGAAAGTGTCACCAACGTGTAGCTCAGGAATAATCAACAGAAATCTTTCCAAAGGGCTTTGGCTGAAGTCCCTCACACACACACACACACACAGATCCTTCAAACCAGCCAGAAAGTGTCCTGAACCCCTCTAACTCCCAGCTCGTGCCACAGTCCAGACTTCAGCTACAAAATAAATACACAGGGGTTAACAATGAATAATATTTACTTTCCTTCATATGGTACATTCTGTAAAGTGCTAAGTTCCTAAATTACACCAAGTTAAGATGACACATGGCTCTAGTATTTTAAATACAATAAATATAGAAGGAGCTGTGTTCAGCTGCACTTGCAAGTTTTTATTCTTTTTTTAGTAGACACACTAAATTTAGTAGTCGAAATAGCCTCCAACAGTGCTCCAAGAAAAACTAGGAAGCAGTTATAAATAAAAATCACATCCTTCAGAGACATCCTACGCACTTCTCCTGTCCACATTGCACACCAGCACGGCGCTCCTGCGAGCATATGGAGCGAGGAAAAATAAGGAAGCTGAAAATTACCTGACAATAAAAAGCAAAAAACCCTACAAGTTACTGCTACATATCCTCCCATAAACAGTCTGGCTTCCACATTTAATCTCAGTGCACACAGCCCCAGGTCTTCTCATTTCTGTCTCCCGTTAAAAGACTCTTGCAGGAAGAACATCTTGCGAGCCATGGGCCAACTCGTCTTCGTCTTGCTCCTTTCTGCTGCAGAGTGGGAAAGACTCTTGGACAAACTGCCTGCACATGGGACACTGCTGGAAATACCTGACACAGCCATCACACAGACAGGTGTGCCTGCAGGGCAGCAGGACCCAGTTCACGGGGCCATTCTGGCAAACAACGCAGTCTTTGCTGTTTTCCTCCTGCAGCTCCGGTTCGTTCCCGGCCAGCCCCTCCTTCTCCAGCAAGGCCCTGTCAATGCTGCTCTTCCCAGGGAATGTGCTGCTCGAGGACGGTGCAGGGCTATTTGCAGACATGAAGAGTTGCTAAAATACACATAAGCAGGAGTGTTTAGAAGTCAGAAAATCTGCTCCAATCCCTGCACACACAGACTCACACGTGCAATGGAAGTTCCCCTGGGTCGCTTCCCCAGTGCCAGACCCTGTGTGGGCCCTGACAGCTGCCTGGCCTTCAGTAACAGGCACTTCAGAGGCATAAAAAAAAAAAATCACATAAAACACTGGGAAAACATTAAGGATAAGCCATCAGATCCTGGCTGTATCAGATGAACATCATGCATGAACTTCACCAGGAGGTTTTGAGCAGCTCGGGTTCGTTTCTGGTCTATCAGTCCCTGTGCCCAGAGGGATCTTCCATCCATCCCTACCAAAGTTACATCCACCACGCTGTCAAGTCCACTTCACTCAACCCATTCTGCTCTTGCTCATTTTCCAATCCCCTAACTCTTTTATTTTTTTTTGTCTTATTTTACGTGAAGCACAAATCCTTCTGGGTACGACTCCCGACCTCGGAGCACGTACTGCAGGAAAGAAGGAATTTTTAAAAGCGAGTTTCTCCTGAAACTTTCTTGATTGAAAGGGGAATTTGGGAGAAAGAGCTGGTTTGAGTGACTAGCAAGGAAATAATTATTCTGGAGAGAAGAAGCGTTGAACAGCTCATTTCTTCTACCGCTTTACAAAGTGGACACAACCTAGGACTCCTAGACTAGAAGCAAGTAATTTCTCCAGGAAATCTTGAATATTTTCACAGAAAATATTTCTGTACAGTAAGTTCCTCGGGAACTACTTAGCTGATAAAATATTTTTAACTACCATCCAGTTCTTTGCATGACAATAAAAGCCTTGTACTAATTTAGGCTCCCGAAAGCCCACACGAACTAAACTTAACGCTGTCACACAAGCGAAACAAGACTCTCTGTGCGTGTCTTACCTTCAGATCATGGTATTGACCTTGAGCCAGGAGGAGATACTGGTATAATATTCTGCAGGAAAGTCTGTAGCTTTCATCAGGAATGTGAATTACAGCCACCATTGCAATCTGCAGGCAGAAAAAAAAGCCGTGTTTAGTGACTTTCCCTCTGGTTGTATCGCCCTGTGGAGCCAGGCTGGGAGAGCTGGGGGTGTTCAGCCTGGAGAAGGGAAGGCTCCAGGGTGATCTTAGAGCCCCTTCCAGGGCCTAAAGGGGCTCCAGGAGAGCTGGAGAGGGGCTCTGGAAAAGGGATGGAGGGACAGGACAAGGGGGAATGGCTTCACACTGCCAGAGGGTTAGATGGAATACTGGGATGAAATTATTCCCTGGGAGGGTGGGCATGAGGCCCTGGCACAGGTTGCCCAGAGAAGCTGTGGCTGCCCCATCCCTGGAAGTGTTCCAAGGCCAGGTTGGACGGGGCTTGGAGCAACCTGGGCTGGTGGAAGGTGTCCCTGCCCATGGCAGAGGGGTTGGAATGAGATGGGCTTTAAGGTGTCTTCCAACCCAAACCATCCCAGGATGCCAGGATTTGGCATCCCCTGGTACGGCCTCTGACCTACCTAATCCAGGACAACCAGGAATTCAACAGTGTTGACTTCAAGCACAGATCACAAAAAAAAAAATATGCTGGGTTAAAAGATAAATTTTGCTGGAAAGGATTCTGGAACCCCATGGTTGTCTTTGGAGGAATTTCTCTGGAAATACAAGCCCTCTAAGCTTGCCTGCTGAGCCTAAACCACCCCCCACCCAGGCCTGCCCAGATTACGTAATAGCCTCTAAAAAGCAGGGAAAAAAGAAAAGTGAAATTCAGTATTATTGTAGTTCCCAGAAGCTGTCGAAAGAGAAATGAAATATAGAAGCTGTTTTGTTGAAAAAAAAAATAAAAAATATTAAAAGCCAAGCAGACTTGCACTTCCAAATCCACACACGGCTAATTAAACAGAGAGTTTAAATGTGTCTGTACCTGCACATATGGATTTGTACTAACTGAATTCACTGTTCTGTGGGGAAAAGGTCTTTTTTTTTTTATTAAATCACAGCACCTGAGATCTGAGCTTCTTTCAGCTTAGCCCTGCCAGTCTCCAAATAATTTCTGCTACTTTTATACATGGCCATGCTACTTTTCTGGAGCTGGAGGAAAGTCATGGCACAAAACCAAATGGGGATGATCTGGATGACAAAACCAGTTAGGATGAAAATTAACCCCCCTCAGGAAAGATATAGTGGGAAATCAGAGCCCCCAAGAAAGAGATACTGGAGTACCATCAATAGTGATGGACACACACACAGAGAACAATGCAGAATGGTTGCATCATACTGGCAAATATCCTTTTCCACAGTATATTTGTATTTTACAAGTTTGTTTCAACAAACCAGATGTGATTCTGACATTTGCCTGGCAAGGACACGGTGGAGTTACTCCTTGACCAGATTTACAGATTCTGGATGAGCTCCTTTCCTCCAAAACCAGAGGAAAAATAACCCCCCAAACACACTCTCTTTCCACCCCTTTCTGCTATGCTGAGGAACAAAAGAGAGGTGTTACAAAGTCATCTCCATGCTAGTGTCAAACACATTCAAATATTAAACTTACAGTCTTTATATTAAACTATAAAAATGTATACATATCCACATAAAAATTTATTAATCTGGGGGAAACACCTCGAGCAGGATCAGGAGGGAGCAGGGCAGGTGACAAGAAGCCAAGGACAGGCATCACCTGGAAAGAGGACAGATTTCCCTGGCACTGCTGTGATCACAGTTTCCAGATGAATGCATGGAACAGTGTTCAGTGAATTTCGGGATTTGTGTTACTGTTCAAGCAGTTGGTGCTAAAACATAAAAATAATCTCAAATAATTCAAAAAATAATCAATTTAGGGTACAGAAAGGACATTGAGCTGCAGGTGCCAAGGCTGAAGCTGCTTTAACAGCAGGAGATTAGGAGGAGACCCTTTTTTGGGGGAGCTGGGTATCTCCTGTCAGTCTGTACCTTCACCCCTTCCTGCAATTCAGCTCCTGAGACAGAGCTGCATGGCACAGACCTGTGGCAGAAAGGGGATTTCTGTGTTTCCAACAGCCAAGTCAGCAATCAGCTCTGTATCTGTGCCAGGCATTAAAAAAAAAACAACCCTCCTGCCTCGCCAACAGAATCCAAAATTCCTTATCGGTGCAAGAGCTCCACCTCAGGTCTGTGTGATCTGGAAAATCAGAGTACCAGCTGACTGACCTGCCACAACCCTCCTTCCTCTGGCCACAGGGACCTTGGCACGCAGGGGCTTTGGGAGATAAGCACCTTTTAAATATATTAAAATCATCCTTTTTTTTTTTTTCCTCCACGCTGCTCAGGAGACACCAGCGACAAGCGAGGCACAGGGAAGGGAAGCTGCTTTATTCAAGCCTCTCTCCTGAAACATTCAGACCTCAAATACAGTGACCCTAAAATATATTCTGATACCACTTACAATGTCATAAATTTCTCTGTCTTCCTCATCTGCCAACGTCAGCAGCGCTACCAAGGGATAGCGAGATCTGGGCACGGGGCCAAAATCCACAACTTGAGCATCTTCTGGTAACTGGCAATACTTCTCCTCCTTGTCATTTTTTTTAATGCTTTGTCTGTGTCAAGGGAAAACAATCGGCGTGGCTGCAGTTGCAGTCAAACCTAGCGTCTGCACACAGAATATTTGCCACGGTATTTGTTCACAAAACACACGAAATCTCAACACCCCCCCACTTCCCCACCAAAAAAATCAACGTAATTTGTCAAAACAGAAAAGGGTAAAAAAAGAAAAGGATACAAGTACTGTTGCCTGTAGAGGTACTCGTTGTACAGGGCATCCTCCAACGCCTGAGGAGTCTTTATCCTGAAGCAGTAGACGTGTTTCTGCAGCGCTTCGTGGAGTTTCTGGACGCTGCAGCCCCAGTAGCAGGTGAGGACACAGTCCTCCAGACAGTCAGGTGTCAGGGTTACACCCTCTGCGAGACAGAAGAGAAGGGTTTCAGGAGCTCAGCCACACGAGGGAATTCTGGAATTGCCAAGTGTAGCTTCTCAAAGAGCAACAACCAGAAAACAACTTCACAGAGTCACAGAAGCCCAGAATGGTTTGGGTTGGAAGGGACCTTAAAGACCATCTTGTTCCACCCCCTGTCACGGGCAGGGACACCTTCCACTAGCCCAGGCTGCTCCAAGCCCCATCCAACCTGGCCTGGAACACTTCCAGGGATGGGACAGCCACAGCTCCTCTGGGCAACCTGTGCCAGGGCCTCACCACCCTCACAGACAACATTTCCATCCCAATATCCCGTCTAACCCTGCCCTCTGGCAGTTTGAAGCCATTCCTCCTTGTCCTGGCACTCCATGCCCTTGCAAAAAGTCCCTCTCCACTTTTTTTGTAGGCTCCCTTCAGGTAGTGGAAGGCTGCAATTGGGTCACCCCTAAAATTACAAACATTAATATAAAATAAATTATTTATCATTACAAGCAAACCTTCTAACAATTCAGACTCAGTTTGGTGTTTATGGAGATGGGGAAGGCAGTGTGAGGAGATAAAACGGCTCATTAAGCTCACAAAAGTAGCACATGCACTTTATGAAGGGTAAATTTTAACCTCTGGTAACACTTTACACACTCACAGGCAGACCCAAGAGCACAAGCCCTGGCCCAAAGTCCATTCCCTCCCCAGATAATGGTATCAATTGGATCACTGGCCTACAAAACTCTCTGTGGTCTCAGAGAACAAGGCTCTTGATCATGCAAAGGGAGGAGAAAAAGATGCACGTGCTCCATTTCTTTACCAAAAATCAAGTACCCAACCCGTCAACTTCTAAACACCAACAGGAGCAGAAGCGCCCAAAGCTCCTGGAAAAAATCCAAACTACCTGAAGATTCAGCTGTTGGGTTTGTTGTGTTGGGGGGTGGGTTTTATGCTGGGGGAGGGGGATAAAACTGCAGCAGCCCTTCCTGGTGCAGTGGGAGGCCCCACATCTGCGTGGGTGGAAGATGCTCAGCTCTGGCTCCTGCTCCCCGGTGACGCAGCAAGGCAGGAATCTCCTTTCCTTACGTGGGTGGTCTCAAGGATGCTAGGAAAGAACTGAACTCTGATCCAAACAGGTACTTAAATTCAGCTTCCACGGAAGCACAAAGAGAAAAAGAGGGAGATTTTCCATTTATCTATTTATTATTTAAAAATAGGGCACTTGCAAACAGTGCTGGAGATCCGGGCTTAGACTTCAGTGGGCGGCACATGTTCCATAACGAATTCCATAGATTCTGTTCAATTTACAGCAACGCCCACAGGAGCTGGTAATTTGCAAATGTTTTAGTGACTTAAAGATCTGTAATAGCAGGAAGGGTTTTATTAATGAGAATTAAGCTGCACTTAAATATCCAAACATTTCGCTTCTTAAAACAGCCTGTCTGTAAGCCGTGAAAAAAAAAATATTTCTGCTGGAATGACGGGAGGAATTATGATCAAGGAAAAGGGTGAGAGCGAGACTGAGGGTGATCTTTAAGGTCCCTTCCAATCCAAAGCATTCTATGATTCTGTGAAGAAAACAGCACCAAGTTCAGGCACCCAAATTGACAAAAATCACATCTGACTTGTTAGCGACGCTGCAGCAGGACGAGGGATTTCCAACCCAAAGGGATTCTTCACTTGTCTCATCCGCTTTTTCAGTACCCTTGTGCTGGATTCTGTTTCCTCTGAGTTCCTCAGGATAACGGGAACACCCAACCCAAACCTATGGGACACAAAACAACAACAACAAGTGGGTTCAGTGTTAGTGTTGACACATTTTATGTTTTTTTTCCCCAGTTCTAAATACCAAACAGCACAACAAATCAGAGCTGAATTGGTTTTCCAGAATATCCGCTTGGATGCATGGATATTTCCTGCCAATCTGACTCCAGCTTTTCGTGGCAGAAGACAGGACACAGGGAATCTTTAAAGGAGGGATGCTTCACTCCTGCTTTTCCAGAAAGGGAATAAAATTCCTGAAGTGGTCAATGCCCTCTAGTGGTAAAGGGTTAGGCCAGAGCTCCCTCCCAGCTGAGTCTTGCACATCCCATCTCAGGATCAGAGCTGGGAAAAAACAAAAATCACTGTTTGCAAAGAAGGAGCAGCCTCGATGGCCTGGGTGCTCCAAAGGAAAACCTTGGAGGAAATCATTCAGCCCCGGGATATTTCCTACAGCCAGCAGGATGTTTGGATGGGATACTAAGATCCTGATTTCCCATTTAAACCTCAGTTACAACCAAATGCTGATGTATTAAATCAGGGGCTCAAAAAGCCTCTGCTTTGAGCCAGAAACCAAGTGCAAGATAGTCAAGACTCTGAATCAAAGCTGAGACACTGAGACCCCTTCAAAGCCAAAACCAGAAGGTCAGACCGAGTGATATTCTGGCCCTAAAAGGATAATGGAGCAAAGGATTAAAAGTTTAAACACCCTATGAGTGAAAATAAATATCAAAGAAAGCAAGGAAGAATAATTTGGAGGAAAGGAGGCTCAGGGGGGACCTTCTGGCTCTCTGCAACTCCCTGACAGGAGGGTGGAGCTGGGGGGAATCGGGCTCTGCTCCCGGGAACAAGGGACAGGAGGAAAGGGAACGGCCTCAAGTTACACCAGGGGAGGTTCAGGTTGGATACTGGGGAAAAAAATTAACTTTTTAAGGTGGCAGCCGTAACCTCCAACATCCAAAAACTCATTAGAGAAGCTTTTCAGAGAAGTCCCAGATATGCAGCCCATGGGAGTCTTTGTTAATGCATTTTAGGAAACATTTATGAATTACCCCAGGCTGTTCCTTTGGTCGCTGCCACCTGTACTGCCGAAGTGATGGCCTGTTCCATGGCTCTGAATTTTGATTTAGGCAACCCTCAGAATGTTGGGTGCTGGAGGGGTGCCCTTTACAGGACTAACAGGGAAAAACACCAGTCAAAAGTGACTTTCAAGTTGAGGAAAATAATTCAAGGGGAAAAAAAAAAACCTCAAAGCCGCTCTCAACAGCAACAACCTGCTCCTGGCAGTGTAATAAATATTTGCCTGTCCAGCAGTAAGTGTGGTGTTTCTGTAAATTTTAAGGTGGCATTCAGTGTAGAGGGATGAATAAAGATACAGTTTCTTTTAATGATCTAACAATCCATATGATGAGCTGGTAAAGGGGAAAATTAATCTCTTCAGGGCAGTGCTGGTTTAGAAAAGGCAGGAGTTTCACTGGGTTTGTCCATGAGCTGACTTCTCCAAAGAGCTGCACTTCCAACAGCTGCTCTGAGCCTTCAGCTCCTCCCAAGCCAAGCATTTACCTCCAGCTAAAAACACAGTGCACAGGCAGCCAGGTGATCTAAATTCCACTCCATCCCTGTGCCCAGGGCACCTGCTGGGCTGGCTCTGGGAGTAATAACCTGCCTGGGCTCTGAGCAGAGCCACAGCTATCCAGGGCTGGCCATGAAAACAGATGCTCCTCCAATCAGCGTGAGGGCTCACAAAGGAGAGCAGGGACATTCCTGAGCAGCTGCTGCTTTCCAGGCTGGCTGACACCACCCCAAACGCATCCACAGAGCAAATTAATGCCAGAAATGATGGGGGAGACAAAAATGGCACCCCAGCAACAGCTCAGGTGCTCTGTGCTCCTGTGACACCATTTCCATTTACAGTGCTCCGTGCGGCAAATGAAGGGTTCAGTTGTTTTCATTGGCAAGTTCAGGAGCACTTGAGCTGTAACTGCAGCTCCAGGCACAGGGAAATTCCTTAGAAGATGCTCCTGGACACGGCCATGGAATGGCAGAGCTCCCTTTGAGCAGCCAGTACCTCTGAGCACCGGCCTGCACGCTCACTTGTAAGTGCCGAGCTCCTGGCTACTCCTCTCCTCGACTGACAGTCCCTCAACACTCTAGCTGGAAGAAAATTTGCATGTATTTCCATAAACTGCAATAACACCGAGTGCAGGTGCACCTGGAATCTCTGATCCTGAAATAAAAACGCCTCTGGGCACTGCTCTTCAACACCCTGTGGCCAAAAAGCAACAACAGGCACGTGCACACACACAAGGATCTTGTGGCACACCTATTTCCACACAGTTTCCAGTTATTATAAACAGGTAAACAATGATTAAATTACAAAAGGATCACTGGTTTGGGGATGGACATGCTGGGGATTTATCTGAATCATGGCCCAGTGTCATCTTTTTCTAAAGATACCTTTAAAGCAAGATGATACTGGTGATAAAGATATCTTCTTTTTTTAAAGAACCGATGAAGTGAAGAAGTGGAGAGAACTGGATGGCAACTTAATACCATCAGTGCAGAGGGACAGAGAGACTTATAAAGAGGATTTCTACCACCTCTGTCCCCAAGCAAACAATGGGGTGGAGCTTCATCCAGCACAAAGAAACGAAAACAAGAAGACCCAGCACTGGGGGAGGAACTGCAAGGCAAGAATTAAACTCCTCATGAAACGTATCTGAAAGGTCAAAAGATGTGCTCTGTTCACCCCGAGACCAACAGAGGCACGTGTGCGAGCCAGCTGGCAGCCAAAAAAAGGCTGTAAACAAGGGAAAAGCCTCTGCATGAAAGGAGTTTTGTGAAGAAATTCCTCCTGTTGTCCAACCTGAAGTTCCCCTTGAGGCACTTTCCTCTCGTCCTGTCCCTTGTTCCCTGGGAGCACATTCCCCCCCGGCTCCCCCCTCCTGTCAGGGAGTTGCAGAGCCAGAAGGTCCCCCCTGAGCCTCCTTTTCTCCAGGCTGAGCCCCCCCAGCTCCCTCAGCTGCTCCTGCTGCTCCAGCCCCTTCCCAGCTCCATTCCCTTCCCTGGACAGTAGCTCAGCACATACAAACACAGACCTTGCCGATATCACGAATAACATTACAAAAAAAACATTCAGAAGAGTTCGGTATTGCTGAAAGAAGGAAAGAGCTTAACGTGATTTAAATCCCATCCAGTTCCAACCCCCTGACAGGGGCAGGGACAGCTTCCCCTAGACCAGGGCGCTCCACGCCGCGTCCAGCCCGGCCTTGTCCCCCGTGTGTCCCCCCCTCCACCCCGAGCACTGACCAGCCGAGGACGACGGCGCTGGTGACGAGGAAGCAGACGGAGACCAGGGCGATGTAGAACAGCGGCGAGTACTCGTACAGCGTCACCAGGAACACGGCGGCCATGGGGCCCGCGGGCCCGGGCGGCGCCGACGCCACTGCCCTCAGCCTGCCAGGAGAGGGGCGGGGCCAAGGGGGCTGAGACTGAAGCCACTGCCCTCACACTGCCAGGAGATGGGCGGGGCCAAGGGGGCTGAGACTGAAGCCACTGCCCTCAGACTGCCAGGAGATGGGCGGGGCCAAGGGGGCTGAGACTGACGCCACTGCCCTCAGTTTGCCCGTTAGAGGGCGTGGCCTAGGATGTGGCCACGCCCACAGTAACGCCCCGAGCACGCTTCGGCACGGTGGGGTTTTAAATGTTTAAATAGCATTGAAATAGTTACATAAAAGGATAGGAAATAAAATAAAATAAAATTGTATTTCGATATTGTTATATGTTAATACTTATTATAGAGTAAAATTTCTTATATAGTGAAATTTATGACATTTTAATATTTATTCTATGTTGTCATATATCATATTGTATGAATGGTATATAGTATATTATATCATTATATTATATTATGTCATTATATTATATTGTTATATTATATTTATTATAGTATATTATAAGATTATATATATTATATTATATAATAATATTATATTTATTATATTATATAATAATATTATATTTATTATATTATATAATAATATTATTTAAATATAAGCTATTATAAGCGATTATATTATAAGCTGTTATAAGTTATTATTATAACTATCATTATAACTATTATTATAACTATATTATTATTATATTATTATAATGTATTATAATGTACAGTTTGAAATATGCATGATAGTAATACATGTATTATACCATATATATGCCATACATATTAAATCATAATAATTCAGAACAGCAGGTATTGTATTATTTGATACAATGAAACACAGCTGGAGTCTAAATCGCTAATATAATTAATGCAACCTCTTAAATAATACAGTGAAATGTTGATATTTATGTTGAGAATATTGATATATTGGTAAGGAAAATATGGACATGCACCTCTCGGCAAGGGTTGTCTGCTCCATCTGGAGATCCATCTCCTGGTTTGCACAGCTCTGGGTGGGGGACCAATTTTTCCAACAGAATGTTAACATATTTACAGTTACATATATACAGTTAACATACACATGGGCCCACATGAGGTGTGAGCATGTTATATATATACATACATCTGTGTCTATATTTGAGTTATAACTATACAGGATTTCCACGGATAAATGAACTAACTACAGTGTTAATCTATATACAGTTATATAAACACAGGGGCCCACAAGCACAGCTCTGTGTGTGAGCACCTCTTTCAACAGCAGTAGAGCTGTGCCTTCCTGCACACACCCATCATCACTGCCTTCTTTTCCTTCCCTTCCAGCATCATTTTCCTCTTCATTTGCAGCAACACTGGAGCCGCCTTCTTTATTTCCATCATTGGTGTCTTCCTCCACACTTGTATCATGGCTTTCTGCTTCTCCCTTTGCAACAACACTGTCTCCTTGGACTCCCTTCTCCTTCATCCGAGTGTTTTCCAGGGCCAGGAGCTGGACTTGATGATCTGTGGGTCCCAGCTCAGGACATTCCATGATTTCATGGAATCAACAGCTTCAGTTTTGTCATGTGTTTGGCATTCCCACGTTTCTGTGGCGTTTGCTGAAGCCTCTTGGTGAAAAATCTACATTTATCTTATAAATCTGGTGTCATTTATACAATTCACAAGAGGCTGTACTTTCTCTGAGTGAGTAAAGCAATATTCTCAAGTCTCAGTATTACGGAATCACTGAAAAGGCATTTCCTCTGCTGTTACAGCAGTTTAAATTCCCAGCAGCACGAAAAACGCCAGATATTCACTCCAGCACCCAGACAGCGAACACCCCACCAGGGAAGAGCAGCGTCCGCCCAGCAGGGGCTGCTCCGATTTGTCCACTTTACTTCCAGAATTATTCTCCGCAACAAGCACCACAAAATCAGCCCAGCTCCTGATTTGCCTCATACGCTTCGGTTTCAGGGCTTTAAAACAGCGCGTCGTTTCGTTTTTAAAAGCACATTGAGGGCTGCCGAGCCGAGCGCGCCCTCCCCTCGAACCTCCCCTCAGGGCGAGGCGGCGCGCGAGGGCGAGCGCGCGGGTTGCCATGGCGAAGGGCGCGGGACGGGGGGGCGGGGCTTTCGGGGCGCCCACCGCGGCAACGGGAGCGGGGCGGGGCGCGCCGCGCGGTCACGTGGGGCCCTCCTTTTCCCGCCCCGCCGCGCCCGTGGGGGGGGTGGGGGGATCTGAAATTACCGCGTCACCCGGGTCGGGCGGCGGTGATTGGCGGGAGGGCGGGAGGAGGGGCGGGGCTTGCCGCGCGCAGGCGCCGTGGCGGGGCGGGGGTCGCGGCCGGGCTCGGCGGTGGCGGCGGCGGCGCGCGAGCGGCGGCGGTTGGTGCGCGCGCCACGATGGTGAGGAGGGGCGAACCGAGGGGAATGCTGAGGGAATTCTGAGGGGGGAACCGGGGGAAAAACCGGGAGGAGGGGATGGGGGTCCCGCGCGCTGAGGTGATGCGCGATGGAGTGGTTCGGAAGCGTTTCGTGGGGTAAATGGTGGAGTAATCAGGGAAAACGCGTGATGCGAGCTCCAGGGAGCTGGCTGTGTGTGTCTGTGAAGCGATCGGTGGCTCGTTCTGTTCGGAGCCGGTCGCTGCGCGTCCTGGTGCTGTTTTCGGCTAATTCGCCGAAGAACGTCTGATTGTTGCTCGTGGGAAGTCGTTCGCCCGAGTGGTGGGTTTGGAGCTGTGGATGTGGCTGGAACAAGGGCGGGCTGGCGGATAAATGTGGGGGTAGTTTGCCTTAGTGCTGGTTAACGGGTGAAGGGTTGGCCATGGAAGAAGGAAGGAACGTGGTTGTAGTGAAGGTTTGGGTAAACCCCTGTGGAAGGAGCATTTGCAAGGCAAATTGGACCGAGTCTTGGGTTCCTCTGGTGAAAGGAGAGAGCCCTTTCACATCTGGGCAATTCGGGTTTCCTGTCAGACGCTGGGCTCAGGGAGCGATGCAGGGAATCCCCCCCGTGGCGCTGGCAGCTGTGCCCCTGTCTGTGCAGCAATCCTGCCTTGGCTTCCTCGGGTTTTTATTGAGCCAAGCGCTAGGCAGCCGGCTCAGCCCCGATAAACAGCCTGGCTCTGATGGCACCGAGTGTTCTCCTTCGAATTCCCTCGGGGAATTGTTTTTTTTGTTCGGCCGCACAGGTGGAGCGAGGGCAAGGCTTGTCTGCTGGGAGAAACTGCTGAGCCCAGAGGATTGGGAGGGAGGCTTCCTTCGGGAAAGGGCATTTCATCCAGAGTGTAACCCCAGCTTTGAAAGGCAGCCCTGAATCATGCTGGTTTTTTAATTTTCTATTTTTATTTTCTGTTTTTAATAGAGACCTCCTGAGTTGGTATTAGTGACGTCTCATGCAAAATGTAAATTCAGCTGTGAAATGCAGCCCTGAGTTTTGCTGGGTTTTTAAAATAGTTTTTAATAATTTTTTTCCCCCTGTATTAGTGAGAGTGGATATTAGTGACTTTTCCCAGAATCACTCAGTTAGGTTGGAAAAGACCTCTGAGATCATCGAGCCCAACCTGTTTGGATCAGAGGGATCCATTTGTGCATCAGAGGGAGCCAAGAACAATCCTTAGGGAAAAAATAAGGCAAAATAAAGGAGTCTGCACATTCTGTGCCTGAGCTGTGCTGTCACAGCAGAGCCTGGTTTCCTCTCCAGCTGTCCAAAGGAAGCAGAGAATTTGTGCCAGAATTTGGTCAAGGTGGAGATCTTTTCAGGACTGACAGCAAACATGGGATATGGGAAGTGGGGAAGCAGAGCCACCCCTCTGCTTTTTGAGGGGAAATCTCACAAATAATGGTGAACACAAGGAGATAGAACGGAGAACTTAAATAGCAACTTCTGGTTTATGAGCAGTGATTTCTCTCAGTGAAAGAGCTCCTTATTAAGAGTATTTAATAGGTGAATAATTGCACTATGTTTTTTCTTTGAGGAATTTTTTTTTGGGAAACCTTGAAATACAGTCATTTTGGCCCAAAAGCCACGATGCCTTAGAAGTTTACAAATACAATACAAGCTGAAAATATTAAATAACTCTTCTTTATCTGGCTGGCATGAACCTCTTGGATAGAGAGGTTGTGTGTCTAAAATGCGGCTCAGGAAGTGGCCGTGGTTGGCTTGGTGCAGTTCAGAAATTGCACGTACAAGGCAAGATAACCTGCATGGCTGCTTGTGAAATAATGATTTCCTTCCTCATCTCCAGCATGATGACTAATGTGTTATCTGGGCATCTCTGCTGACAGCTTGGTGTGCACAGGGGGGAAAAAAAGGCTGCATGTTTTTTGGTTAAAACGCCTTAAATGCTTTGTGTGTAAATCTCCAAAGTTCAATTAGTGTTTCTGTGGGTAAAAATAAGCAGTGACCCTTAATCACTATGTTCTTCTGCAATATTAATAGTAGCTCCTATTATTTCAAGGGCTTCAATTTCTTTACCCCGTTTACTGACCCTCCAAGGGGCTCCCTCATTTCAGGACTTGGCAAAGTGTAAAATTTACTTCTAAGTGCAGAAGTATAAAATCTACTTCTGAAATGTAAACTTTACTTCTGAGAGCTGTGATAATAATCCCACTTCAGAAAGAGTTAATAAAATATTCCTAATTAACTGCATGGCTTTGAGGAGGGATATTTAAACAGATAAATGCTCTCTTAATGTGTTGGATTTTTTTTTTTTTTAAATCTGGTTTATGTGATGTTCTGAAACTTTGGCCAACTGCATGCAGGCCCACTTCAGCAGGGTTTGTGCACACATCCGTGTGACACAGGGATTTCTTTTCTGGTTTACTTTCCAGAAAGATTTATCTCTCCCTCCCCCGTGCCCTCTCCTTTTTTTGCAGAGTGAATCTCTGGTGGTTTGTGATGTTGCTGAAGACCTGGTGGAGAAGCTGAGAAAATTCCGGTTTCGCAAGGAGACCAACAACGCTGCCATTATAAGTGAGTTCCAAACATGCCTGACAAAAATTGCCCACAAAGTCCTGTCTCCTCTTCTCCTCCCCCTGTACCGTTGCTGCTGGGACAGGTGAATGTGAGCCAAGAGGATGTTTGTTGTAGGAGCTGCACTACTTCCAATTCTGCCTGTAATTTGAACACCGAAACAGTGCTGTTCTTACGGTACGAGACTCCATCTGCTCTGAGCAGAGTATTTATGGGTAATTACGGCTCAGAGTCTACCACTGTTTGTGAAATGATTTTGGGAAGTCATGGGACGTGCTGAAGAAGCAAAGCAGAATCACAAGGGCTGTAATTGTTGAATGCTAAAAAGCTTCTGCATCCATTGTATAAATCGATCGAAACCAACATTGATCTGTGTTTTATTTTGATTTATAGTGAAAATCGACAAGGATAAGCAGTTGGTGGTGCTGGATGAGGAGCATGAGGTTTGTTAAATGAATTGTAAATAAGAGTATCTTCAGCCTGCAATATATTGTTGTCTCTAAGGTACTGCCTTAGTTTCAAATTGTTATCAAACTCTTAATCTAATTTGGGTCATGAGCTTATTTAAATGCATGGTCACTCTGCATGTAAAGCACAGCACCATTAATAGTGAAACTATGCAGAAGCAATTGAGTTGACTAATTAACTGCACACTAAAAAAAAAAAAAGTTATTTTTAAAGCTGTTTTAACTGTGTAAAAAGCATCTTTGGCACCTGCTGGCTTTTTGAAGAGATTTCTGCTGTGTTTCCACGTAGATCTGCACATTTGCCTCTGAGCTGGTCTGCCATCAATTAGAAGCAGGATTGCTAATCCCCTGCAGACTCTAAATTTGATGGGTGGCATAATAAGGTCAGCCCAGTGTGTGGTGTTTCTTAATGGTCCATAGGGCAAAATTAAATCCTTCCCAGGGATTTGAGCATTAACCATAGCTCTTGTTCCCTTAGAACGTAGAAGTTAATGTAAAATTTAAATAGAATGGGGGCTCCTTTTTGATTGCTGAAGGAGGAAGAACTGAATTTCTCAAATTTTTCATTTATGTAGCTGATTTTAACATACTTTTTGGTGTGTGCTTGCTCACTTCTGTTTAGCACTAGAGTTAGCAAAGTCTGGTAGCTGCCAACATAGCCAACTAGAGCCAAAAGTGTTTGCTAAACTCATTATGCCTAAAATAGGGATGATTATTCATGCTAACATTAATTCTGTGTTTAGTCATAGGACTCTGTTGGCACACAAGTGTTCCCAGACTGCTCTAGTAATTTGGGAGGTCATGATCAGTTCACCTGTAGATGTACATCTGCCTTGCAGGTGTTTCACTGTCCCTTATTCTGCTTTAACCCTCCAGTGCAGGACCATTTGCTCAAATATTGCTTGTGTTTAATGTCACCAGGGTATTTCTCCTGATGAGCTCAAAGATGAGCTGCCTGAGAGACAACCTCGATATCCTTCTCACGCTGCTGCCGTTTGGTCTTACTCACTGCTGGAAGCTGCTCAGAACGTTGGACTTCACCTTTTTAGGCCAATACTTGCTGTGATTTTACCGATGCTTTATTTGTGAGATAATCCAGGGATCCGTTCTAAGGGTGCCCTGAACAGTTGTCCCACTTGTTGAAACAATGACTCATTTAAGCCTTTCCTGAGATTTTATTCCCTTTTAGACTATATAATGTTTGGGGAAGTAAAGCCAAGCCACGCTGCTGGTAATGTAAAGAAGTGAGTAAAATGTACCAGTTCGTGGCTGCTTCTAAATATAGAAGTGTGTCTGTGTAGCTCAGGATGTGTTTTGGTTCTTTCTTAGGATGTGGCTGTTGTTTTGCTGCAGTTACTGATTCTGGCATTGCTGTGGGCATGTGATCTGGGGAGGAATCCTTGTTTTGAAAGAAAAAAAGAAAAGGGGAACAACAGAGGGACAAGTAAATTATTCTTTAATGAAATAAAAGGGGTACTTAAGTTGTAAGTGAAGAAACTACCTGCCTGCATCAGCCTCCAGAGCTGGCTGGCACCACTCCATGTGCTGTGCTGAATCTTTCCTTTCATGCCCACAGTGCAGTGGGAGGCTGTAAAACAGAAGTCCTGGCTAAAACTGCAGTTCAAATTCAGCAAAACACCTGGAACAACAAACTGCTTGGTCAGCAAAGAAAGAATTGGGCTTTCATTAAGCCCAAACCACACTGGTGGATGTGTGGGAAGTCTTTTTACCAAGCTGGGAGAGGAATATTTGCAATGTGAGGGTGATTTTTAGCCCTAATGGGAAACATTACTGAGAGACAGCCCTCACACTAAGGCAGGGTCAGTTCTGAAAGTCACGCGTGGAAGTGAAAGCAGAACAGTGAAACTTTTATTATCAAATTAAAACATCATCTGAAATGCAACAGGAATTTGTGTCTGCATCAAGGTCAAGGATTATATCCTAATAATCAGTTTCTTAGTTTCTTTAACCTCAGAAAAAACATTTATTGTGTATAGTTACAAGTACCAGCATGAAGATGGAAGAGTTTCTTATCCATTGTGCTTTATCTTCTCCAGTCCAGTTGGTGAGTGAACATTGGGATTGGTAGCTACTGTGTGATGTAAATTTGGGAATATTCTTTGCTGGGGAAGATAAAATTGAGTGCTTAATGCTCTCAGGGAGGTTTTCCTGCCTTTGTGGTTCACATCTAGGGCACTTAGGATGTATGTCTTGCTATCCATGAATATTAGTGACTGGAAGGGCAAGAAATTCCTCATCTCAGAAGGACATGGGAACCCATTTATTTCTGAGGACCTTAACAGTCCTATGCCTTTCATTGTGTCCACAAAAGGAACAGGACTCTGTAAGAGGGTGAGGATGGGATTTGAGAGGAGGGTTTCCTGGGGCCTGGATGCAATGGGCAGCAGCAGAGGATGCCTCCAAACAGGGCTGTGACAGCTGTGGGTGAAAAGGAGGAAAGGAGGGCTCCCTAACCCACATCTGGGCAGGTGAAAGTGCTGGAGAAAGTTCCAGCAGAAACAAGCTGTAATCCTGGATCATCCCAAGTTTGTCCAGAGCAGTTGCTTGCTCTGCTTGTGTCGCAGCAACCTGCAACATGAACTTACCTGGGCAGGGAAGGGTGTGATTTTAACAGAAACCGCATACCCTGTGCCTTGGTTTGGGCTCACAGAGCTGAGTTGCTCCTGGGACTTCCATCTGTGTTCTGTATTGTGATAGTGTGGCTTGCTGGTATTACTGGATTATCCTTGTTATCCTCTGGAAGAAGATAAACTGATTGTATTGTTTTACCACTCATGACTCAGAGCTGGAGTCTCTAAGTATGTGAAACAGTTTAGCAACTAGTGAGCATGTTCTTCTGTAGTTACCTGAGAATCTTCCTATGAATGTCTTCAGCTTTCAGCTTGGAATTTAAAAAAAAAAAAATCTTATTTTTGAAGTGTTGGCAGTCAAAATAACTAATCCAACCCTCTTTTTTTTCTCCCCCATAACTACAGGATGTAAGCCTGAGCAGCAGATGATGTATGCTGGCAGCAAGAATAAGCTTGTACAGACAGCTGAACTCACTAAGGTATAACTGACCACTGAAATAACTGTCCAGGTTGCAGAGGCTGTTTTGTGTCTTGCTTGAAGTGATGGCAAAAAGGGTTTTGTGGGACTTTGTGGTTACAGTGAACAGAATCTGGTTCAGGAAGAGTGAAGGAGGAGCGTGGGGGGGATTTCTGTGGTTTAGGGTACAGAAGAACAGTGTTCTCAAAAATGAAAATATGCACCGATGGACTGGCTGCCTTTACTTTTGGGAATGAATTTATTGATGGAGGAATAGACTGAGGGCTCAGTGTGGTGTGAAGCAGATCAGTTTAGCTGCTTTCTGGGTTTGTGTGCTTGCAGCACAGCCTGCAGAACAAGGAACATGTGCCAAGTGCTGAACAATTTCTTCCTGTACTGTGGTTCCTCCAGTACTGAGACCAGAAGAAATCACTGCATTCACCAGGCCTAGGTGTATGTATATCCTAGACAAGAAATGTCACCTGTTTTTCATTTTGGACATCTTTGAAATCTGTGCTTAATTGACACCTAGAATCCTTAAATTTTTTAGCTTCAAGCAGGAAGGCTTAATAGAGTCAGTAGTCACTTCAGGTTTTTCATACCGTGTGAAATGACTTCACCACTCCACAACAGCAGCACTCCCTTTGGGTGTTCCTTATCCACAAACTGCTTTGGGTTGGAAGGGACCCTAAAGCCCATCTCATTCCTAGCCCTGTCCAACCTGGCCTTGAACTTCTACCTCCTCCAGCTGTAGCTTGTAAGAAAAGACCTCTCTGTTTTAAATTAGACCTCAGGTTGACAGGAGTAAATGGGAAGCAAGCAGAAGATAAGGTGGTGGAAACAATCAGCTCAGCCCCAAGAAATCTTTTTTTAGGTCTGTCGAAACTGCATCTTGGAGGCCTGAGAACTGTGATAGAAAGGAGGAAGAGAAGACAGTTCAGTAAGCGAGAGAGAAGGGTTGGTAGGAAGAAGGTGAAAGCCTGGGCAGTAGCTCAGTTGGAGTTACTTTCACCTCTGAAATAGGAGAAATTCAGTCTGAAAGCTTCTGAATGCAAGCCCAGGAGCAGATATAGAAGTCCATGATCACCTTCCTTCTGAAGCTGGAGAAGACAGCCTGTCTCCAGTTGGGGTTGCTTGCTTGCTCTTCAAATGGGCTTTATTCTTGCCACTTGCTGAGCTGTGTTTTCATTTTGGCTCATGCTGTGACTTCCTCCTGGTGTGATTTCTGTGTGTGACTCAGCTGAGTCCTCTCATTTTTTCAGTGACTTGCATATTGGCTTGGCTTCTGTTAAGCTGTTCTGTTCTTACAATGCTGAATTTTGGGGTTCCTCCAGTTTGAAGGTCTGTGAATTTGTACAGTTTCCTTCCCTGACTCTTTGGATGAGATGATCCATCTGTGGGCATCTCGTGGACTGCAGTGAGTGCTGCACAATCCACGTGGCTTCTCTTCAAGGGTATTAAAAGCCCAAACCACAACCAGTTCCTTGCCCATGTGGAATGTAAAAAGAGTATATTGGTGCCTTTGATCTTATTTTCTGTTTCAAGGCTGTGTTCAGGGTTTGTTTAAGACTTCACAAAGCTTTGGGTTGGTGGTTTTTAGGTTGTTTTAGGGGGTTGCCCAGAGAAGCTGTGGCTGCCCCATCCCTGGAAGTGTTCCAGGTCAGGTTGGACGGGGCTTGGAGCAACCTGGGCTAGTGGAAGGTGTCCCTGCCCATGGCAGGGAGATGGGCTTTAAGGTCCTTCCAGCTCAAACCATTCATACCATTCTGGGATTCTGTGATTTTTGGGTTTTTGTACAGGTTTTCTATTTTGAGGTATCCCAGGCTTGTTTCTTACAGGTAAAAACTGGATGTTATGGATTTATTTCAGCTCCAAGAAAGAATAATTGTCTTTTGGGCTGAGCAAAATTCCTGAACTTTGGATTTGAATCAGCCTAGAGATGAAATTGTGTTCTTCAAGTAGACAGTCCTGCTGAGATAATACATGTGAGATGGTGCCATTCCAGGGTCATTTTAGAATGTGGTATGTGTGCTGTTCTCATAATTTGAAGGAGAAGAGTGAAGCCTAGGAATAGGAATTAGGAGATTCATGTTCAGGTTACTTTTGTTCATTGCCGTGTTCTCTTGTGTATTTTCCACCGATCTGATCCTTTCAAGAAAGCACCTGAACATTTTGGGGTTGTCCCTGGTGTATTGCAGCTCAGACATCGTGTGTGGGAGGTGCTGCTTGCGTTGTGTTGTTATCCCCTCCCGGTGCCGTCCCCTCGGGAATTGATGCCCTGCCCTTTTGTTTAGGTATTCGAAATCAGAAACACAGAAGACCTCACTGAAGAGTGGCTGCGTGAGAAACTGGGCTTCTTCCACTAAGGAAAACCTCTGTCCTAAGTATTTATGTCCCATCCTGGTGATACTGGAACCAGACATGAATACTTACATCCCAGCAATGCACTGTATTCACAGCTGTCTCCTGCAGTATCTCTCTTGTGCAGAGTTTGTGCAAAGAATAGCAGGTCTGTCTCCTTGAAGTAACAAATCTTTGCAGGTGTTTCCTTATTTGTACCTGCTAAAAGGGAATACTCCTCTGCAGGGACTCCTTTTGCACTCTTGTGACTAATATTTCTGTGACTAAAATAGTTGGGTTCTGGATTTATAACTGTGTACAAGTATCATTTGGAAGCTGACGCTAACTTTTTCTGAGCTACAACTGCATCCTGATGACACACATTAGCCATTTATACGCAGAATTTGTGTACTGTCACTTACTTTTCAGATTTTTTTTGACTTAAAGTCGTCTCAATTTTGAAAGCTACTCCCTGGAATCATTTGGTATTAAAAAGACAAAATCCTTGTACAGCAAATCCATCCATTTATCTTTCCACTGAGTCCATGTGAACTGTCTCAAATTCTCGGAACTAATTTTTGTCATTCCAGCAATTCCTCAGTTGCCTGAGTCAATCTTTCTAAATTTCAGGGCAAAGCTTTGACTGTCCAGTTCTCCTGCTAATACAGTCTCACAGGAACTAGCTGATAACTAAGGGCTGAACTACAACTCTGGTTCCTCTCGTACCAGATTTCTTCTTGCATCTCTAACTTCTGGCACTGTTGAGAAGTTTACCTCTGCTCATTTCCTGTTATCTGAACACCTGGTGATACTGTGTGCCTTTCATTTGTTAGCTTTAAAAGGACTTGAGAATTTTACACTGCCACTTCTTTACAAATTTGGTAAAAACTTTGCTAGAAAAAAAAAATCCAAGTAACATTTCTTCCTAGTGCCTCGTGCTGCAGCTGACATCTGTTAAAACAAAAAGCCAACCTCTTTTTCTTTGAAATTCCAATCATCTGCTCCGTTTGTAGGAGTCAGGAGGTTAAAGCTTTTCATGATAATGAATGATTTGTATCTCTTTTGTTACGAAAGTTGGCCACACGTAGCTTTTGAGTACTTTTAATTACAAATCTCTAACTTTCTTAACCGCTTGTTGGTCAAAATTACATTCCAGATGAAGCTTTTGCATAAAAGCGATCATTCGATTCTCATCATCGACTTAACGGTTCATCTCTTTGAAACAGCGGATCTTCTAATGTGAAAATAGTATTTAACTTTTATAAATGACCAGTCTTTTTACAGGTCTGTTTTATACTGAATAGAGTAGTTGTCTGAGGTGGGACACGCTCAGCCTGTGCCGTGGCAGAGGGGGCACTCACGGGACAGCCTCTCGCTGTGAGTGTTTGTTGTGCTGCTGAACAAGTTATCTGCGTAAGAGCAGCTTCCTGTTGATAACATACCTTAAAACACAGCTGCCCCAACCAATCTGCTCGCTGGGAAGGAATGCAGTGTTACATTTGGAGGCCAGTATTTCGTGCTGTGAAACCTTTGCTGAAAGAAGGGTTGTTTTTTTTCGGTCGTGAACATAACCCTGTGTTAGTGTTACAACACTAATTCCTGCAAGATCACAAGGAATCCGTTTGCAAAGGTCCTCAGTGTTGGTGAATCTCTTCTTAGTTTGATGTTATTGCTCATTTATTTGTATATAAATCTGACTTGAGAGGAGCTTTTCAAAATACATGTTGGAATGATCCAATTAAATCGATCTTTCGGTGCGGGAAAGAAATGCTTGTAATTAAATTCCTGTGTTAACGTAGTGAACTGGAAAAACAATTTCATTTCCCTGGATGAAAAGATGTTGATTATGAAACCGTTGCTTGATCATTCTGTACTGCAAATCAATAAAAACAATGTCTTTTGTGACAAACATTGTATAAACAAGACTTTGGCTCAAAGGATAGCGTCATTCCAAGCATCAGCCTGGAAACAGCAGGAATCTTGGGTGTTTTTGGGATTGTGCTGGAGGTGAGGCGTGTCAAAGTACAGCGTGGGCGAGAGGGGAGAGCTGATGCTTGGAACGTTCAGCTTGATTTGCAGTGGGGAAAACTGGATTAATCGTCTTTGTTGTACTTTGTACACTGGTGGGCTGCCAGCAGCCAACTGCTGCCTGCACAGAAAGAACTGTCCCAGAGGCTGTCTCGGGAGGGAGGGGAGGAGCTGCTGCAGTCAGATGGTTCAGTTTGACTTTTCATCTCTGCACTGCTCCACCTTGGGCCAAGAAAACCCTGCTCCTTCCAGCTGCATCTTCAGCAGAGTTCTTCCACTTCACGTGTTCTCGTGCCTCCACTTCAGCCCTTTCTGCCTTGGGTGCTGCCCCTCCAGCCTTGCAGAGAGCAAACAGACCCTGGTGAGAGTTCAAGCCCAGTTTCTCCTGAGAGGTGATGTTGGTGCTGCTCAGCCCACCAGTATTATTCTCCAGCCAGCCTTGCCTGGCAGCTGTACCCCCTTCCCTCTCTGAGCTGTGCAAGCAGCTGCAGGTGCTCAGAGGGTGTTTGCTGTTCCAGGCTTGTTCTGGTCTCCTTGGTTTTCATGCAGTGTTTTGACACAGCTGTCTGCTGCTAATTGTCCTGGGCTCTTGAGATGCAGGCAGTGCTAATACCTGACTAAACAAAGACATTAATTATGTCCAGATCTTTCCTGTATCAGTCCCACTTGTTTCCATAACATCCTTTTCCCACCTTATCTGTGGCACTGTGTGTTCTGTGCTGCTGCCCCCCCGAGCTCAGTGGGAGGCAGATGTGTCCGTGTCCAGGCCAGGATGTTCCAGTGTAATCACACATTTCTCTTACATTTTCAGACCTCTGAAGAGGGATCTAAAGGACAACATAAATTAACCCACGGGAGCCTTTGTAGCTAAAGGTCTGAGAGTCAGCATTTTCCATTGGCAGCTCCTATTTTTCAGGAGTTAGTAAGTTGGCCTTAAAATCCTTGGCCTGGAGTTAAAGGTCTCTCCAAGGGAGACTTCTGCCACAATTAATCAGGTTTGCTTTAAATATTGACTAGATGGCTGGGACACAGCTCCTGTAGTCCAGTTCACTGATGGTAAGCTGAATTAAAGCATGAGTTTGCATGTCAGCCCATGAAATGGACTTGTAGTGTTTGAATATTTTTAACAAAAAAAAATGTAAATGCTGGTATTTTGATGGTTTAAGTGTATTTGTAGTATCAAGAATGCTGTTTTGATCTATCAAAGGAGGCAATAATGGAGGTGTTGATACCTTTATCACTTCTCCAAAGGAGTGTCTTGTGCACTTGTATCAGGAATCCATTTTTGTATCTTTAACTGTAAAATAGCTGGTCCAGAAATGATGTTAAACTGGTGACAGGGGTCTGACTCAAACAGGCAGAAGCAAGAGTGTTCATTTCCTCACTTCACTGTGCTCCAGAAATAAATACAAACATTTTTTTGGTACAACATGTTAGGACTGTGAAACGGAGCCATGGTGGGACATGGGAGGGGACTCAGTGAAACTCTTGCTGAGTTTGTTCCACGGTCCCAAATCACTGTTGTAAACGGTCTGAGAGGTTCAGGGCCAGGTTTGAGGATTTGGCAGTTCCATGAAAATACCAGTAACCAGTACAACTTCCATATGCTGTTTAGTCTCTGCTAGTTCACATTGCATGTTTACTTTAAACCAAATCTTTTTTTTTTTTTTTTTTTTTGCTAAGCATGGTGCTTGTATTGGTTTAAATAAAATGTTTCATTAAGAGGTTGTGTTGCCCTGTTTTAACTGCAGAGTGGTACGTGGGTGTCCGACAGGGAAAATCTGGGAATGCTGGTATGACCTCCCTCCGTTTCTCAGCTTGCTGGAGCTGTGGAATACAATACAGAGTGCAGGAGCCAACTCAACAGTGTCAGAGTGGCTGTCAAGGAGACCCCAAGGCTTGAAGGAGACAGAGGAATTTAGTTGTACTTTTCCTTCTCATCTCTTTCCTGCCCAAGAAACCACTGGAATAATTTGATCAGAGCACTCCTTTTCCTTATTCTTGCTGTTTCTTCTTTTCATGATCTTTGGAGACCTTTCTCCTGTATTGTTGAAAAAACTGCCCAAGGTAATCCAGGGAATTCAGCCTTGGTACCTGACATGCTCTGTTTGTGCCAACACTGAAGAGCAGGATTAATAGGCCACAAATTAGACATGACAGAAATAAACCCCTTTGCTCCCAGGTGGGAGAGCTCTGTGAGGGAGAAAATGCACAGCTGCTGCAGCACATCTGGCTCCTGGATGGCATCTCGGTCACCAAAGTCACAAAACAAAATCTCTTGACAAAATCTTGGGGGGGGAAATAAAAAGCTGCTATGGGAGCAGAACAGTGCTGCAGAACAGCTGAGTAAAGGAGAGGAAAAAAGGAATAAATAGCTCTCCCACGGGAGGGGAAGGTCACCTGTGTGATCACTGAGTGCTTCACTAGGAAATGAGGCGATGGTTTATTGGTACTGCCAGATCACAGACAGTGAAAACAACAGCAGAATAAAAAGATTTGCCAGGACATCCAGGGATGTGAAGTGAAGGGCAGCTGCTTCCAGTCAGGAAAGGTCACTGACTTGTAATAGTTAAGATGAAAAGGGCAGCTGAGTGGTTAATAAAGTGCAAACCAGAGAAGGGAATGGGAAATAAAACGTGAAACCTGCAGGCAGCAGAACAAACCTGCAGTGTCCCCGCAGTGTCCCACAGCTGGGGCTTTCTCTCCCGGGTGTGTGAAGAGATGCCTTGCCCAGGGCTAGGAGTTTTCTGAGGAGATCCCTTGGCTTGGCAGGGGATATCTCTGGGGAATATCTCTGGGGATAATGTGGAGAAGAGAAGAAACATGGTTGGTTCTGAAGGAGCTTGAAGAGGAATCATAGAATGGTTTCAGTTGGAAAGGACCAGAAAAATGATCTCATTCCACCCCCTTCCACTATCCCAGGTTGCTCCAAACCCCATCCTGCCTGGCCTTGGACACTTCCAGGGATGGGAGCTGGGGCAGTCACTGCCCATGTGTGTTGGAGTCTGAGCTGCCCGTGCCTACTGTTCCGTGTCCCCCACGGGTCATGGAAGTGATTGGAGTACAAGTCTGAGTCCCCAGAGCTCCTCACAGCTCCTCACAGGTGAAGGCCCTGCCACGTTGTTGGGTGCATGTGAGGGTGGGGAAGTCGAGCACAAGCCGGTGAGATACTGAAGTGGTGCCACTGGGAGGCAGAACAGCTGGATATGGAGCAGCCTCGAGGGGAAGAGCTGGTGGGGCTGTGGGACACCCCCGAGGTGTGTAAGAGAGCTTGGGATTTGTTCAGCTGGACTCCTGTATGGCAGGGCTGAGGGTTTAGGGTGGGCCTCACCCCTTGGAACAAAAGGCAGGACATGTGGCAGGTGGGTCATCCCCTGCACTCGTTGGTTGGCACAGCTGGGGCAGTTTTGGTGATGTTCCCCAGGGTCTAAAGACAATCATGCTCAGCTTCCTTGTGGGAAAGCCTGCACAGAGAGGTTTATGGATCTCAGTGCTGGAGATCTTGGATTTGGCTTCTACATGTGTACCTCAGTTTGGTAACATTCTCTGCAGGGTCTATCAATCTTCAGTATCTGCAGGGAGGTGTCAGAGGATGGATCAGGCTCTGCTCCACCGTGCTGAGCAGTGGGACACGAGGCAAAGGGCAGGAACTGATGCCCAGGAAGTTCCACCTGAATGTGAGGAAGAACCTTCTTTCCCATGCAGTGACCGAGCACTGGAACAGATTGCCCGGAGAGGTTTGGACTCTCCCTCGCTGGAGATACTCCAGAACTGTCTGGACACAATCCTGTGTAACATGCTTTGGGATGACCCTCCTTGAGCAGGGAGGTGGGACCAGAAGAATCACTTCCAGCCTTGCCCATTCTGTGATTCTGTAAACGTGGCCACCATTCCCCAACAAGGTCTTGTAGGCCTTTCTCCACACCTGCTGTTCCTCTGTGTGCCCCTGAAATGATGTGATCCTCATGGACAACAGGCTGTGCGCTGCAGGGATGTGCAGCGTTCCCGTGCAGCCTCGCCCTGCTCTGACCTCCACGCCTTTCCTCTAACGCGCCATGAAGCGAGGGAGATGATTCCAGCCCGTTTGCATGGATGTGGTTAATCAGTGCAGTCCATTGTGCTCCTCCGTGGGGGGATCGTCCCCTCTGGACCGTTCCTGTCGTGTTTCATTCTTGCAGGGACTGCAAACACTCCCTGGGTTAACCCTGTTCACCTCTGGAGCTCCGTGAGACGTCTCCTACGGAACGTGATGGAGCTCGGCCAAAACTCCCCCGACAGCTCTGGCAGCTCCTCAGCAGGGGACAGAGAGGAGACAGGAGCAATTATCATCCAGAAGGACTCTGAATGCGGAACAGATGTGAACACTGGGAAAACAGCACGTCTGTCTTTCACGGCAAATTTACTCCTGCGACGGGGAAGTCCCATCCGGGCTGTTTGAAAGGCACACGCTGTTACCCCCGTCCCTGCTGTTCCGTGCCATGAGTCCCATGAATGCAGCTTCTCTTCCCTTTCCTGCAGCCCTCGGCTCAGCAATTAATATAATGCACCCTTGAAATCCCTGTGCCAAACAGCAGCTGGTGTTGTCACCTCTCCTCTGCGGAAAATGGGAAGTCGGCAGAAGAAACTGGGGCAGAAAACATTCAGCTGAAAGGGAAAGGGGCACCAGCCATCCCACACTTTCACTGAGGCCTTAATGGATGGAAGCGGAGCAAAAATGAGGGGTTTGTGCCCTTATGGAGCTGAAGAGGACAAGAGAGATTTAGCATTTCTTCAAAATGATGTCTAATTTTAAATATCCGCCGTTGGAAAACGCTGCTGGATAATTGGAAGGAGAACGTGCCCGCCTTGCTCACAACTGCAGTCTGCCTGGCCATCTGCTCTGCCAGCAACAAATCCTGGATTGATCCACGAGTGTGATTAATTCAGTGAGGCCGGCGGGATCAAGGGATCAGCTACAGACAATATTTATACCCCACCTCCAACTGTGAATGTGCAATTGTTTGGTTCAGGAGGACAAAACAAATTGTATAGCTGTATTACTGGGAGAATAGGAGAATAGAGGCATCCACTCAACAGCCTATTTTTTCCTTGGATGGCCCCATTCCAGGGTCTCTAAGTAGAGCCCAGCATAAGCCCCCATTCCCTGTCTGGGAGGTGAATTGGAGCTGTTCTCATTTCACAGAGAGTTCTGCATCGTCAGTGCTGCTCTTGCCTCCTTCCTGCAGTTTAGTCCTAAAATCTTGGAGGTACTGGCTCTGTGCCCTCATCCACATGGGCTGGAGAGGCAGATGTGGAGTGTGAGCCAGGCACTCCACCCTCCTCCCTGTGCCTGGTGGGAGAACTCCCACGGACACAGAGCCGGAGCGGGGCAGGACTGAAATCTTCAGAACAGCCAGCAGGGTGGATTTCTAGCACTGGTACAGCTTTGAGCTGATTTGACAATAGGGATGTAGCTGGAGAGATCAAAAGCAAGATTTGTGAAGGAATTTAGATGTAGATGAAGGCCTTTAAAATCCTATTTGCTGTGATTTAAGTGTGTGAGTGCACATTGGGCCCGAAGGTGCTGTGCTCAGGGACACACGGAATGTTTGTGGCAGAACAGGGACACCAAAGTCTGGCTGGTGAGAAGGCACTGAGCCCTGAACAGCTTATTTTTTGGGGAGCCAGAAACAATAAGGATGTTAATCCCCATCCCTGGAATTGTTCAAGGCCAGGTTAGATGGGCTTGGAGCAACCTGGTCTAGTGGGAGGTGCAGGGGGGTGGAACTGGATGATCTTTAAGGTCCCTTCCAACTCAAACCGTTCTGGGATTCTGGGGTTCTAAGAGCTAAGGACTAAGGGTGACATTTTTGGAGTCATCATTGCTACAGATAGGCTAACATAGAATGTTTGGGAAAATCCCTCTCTTTGTTAATGAGCAGCCAAATCCCGAAACACTCTATAAAATGGTTCTTGAAAATACAATTATTGCTTGTCCACACACCGGTATCATGCCTTGGTCTCAGAACTGTATGGAGAGCCATTAGCAGGAGCTCTGTGCAGCAAGAGAAAAACAAACCCTGTTGTTTAGAGGACAGGTTGAATATTCAGTATTTAGCCTATTAAATGAAAACTGTTGCCATCTGACAGTAAATGTTGGAGGGATTGAGGCCACGGGTGGATTCTGTAATGAGTCATGGTGAGAGATGCCTGGCAGTGTCTGTGCTTGGAAATTGGTTTTCAAATGTGATCGTTTCTCTCGAGGCTCACTTTCATGTGCAAATGAATTTATAATGTTCATTTGTTTATGTGGCCATTACATAACGGGAGAGCCTAAACAGGGATTCTGGAGCTGAGTTAATGGGTGCTACAGGAAAGGATATTTGCCAGTCTGGACTTGCAAGTCCAGGGATCTTTTCATCCTGTGTATCACAGACTGCACCAACACCCCCACCCTGTCACACCATGCCCATATAAAAAGTCCCTCTCCCTCCTTTTTATAAGTCCCCTTAAACTGTAGATAAATATTCAGATTTTCCTCTCCTGAAAACCTGGTAAGCAAAGTCCTTATTGAAGTCAGCAGGATTTTTGTTACCAAGTTCCACAGTATTAGATTCTTGTCTGGTGTCTGTAAGTGAAATGCCAATTTTCCCAGGGATATTATTTTTAATGTTGAAGGATGTGGTTAACCTGCACATTTCTACCGTGATAATTCAGAGAAATTGCTCCATAATCTTCCCTCACAGCTCTTTGCCAAAATCTTCCCTCTGAACAGGCTGTAACACACTGAATTATGAGTGATTATATGGCTGTTTTCCGATAAGGACAAGTACTTGAGAGGGATTTAAGATGAAGTGAACAGACACTGACATTTTCCCTTGGGATTCCAATCAGGATTAAACTCTGTGTGTCCAGACAAAAGGGAAAGTGCATTAAAAGCTGTGGGCCATCTCCAGAGCTCCACTGTGGCTTCCTGGCATTGTTTACAAAGTTTAATCTGAGAAAATTCTGACAAAACACTCAATTGTTGTTTGATTTGAGATCCCAAATAAATGAATGAAATGGGAATTGATTAGACCCCTTCCTACAGAAGTTGCTTTTCATTTCCTTTTGTGTTATCTTAAAAAAACCCCAACCTCTAATACAAGAAATCCTTCAGTGCACAAATCTTTGTTGTGCAAGATTACAGCTGCCTTCCGCTTTTCCTGACAGCATAATTGCAGTTGGATGGTGTGCCAGCACCCGAGGGAATAAAACACCGCATTCCTTGAGGCAGAGTCTGGATGAATTGCAAGTGCAAATACGTGGCTGACACACCTTTTTACTTCTGATACTGCATATCCCCGTTGCACAACATTCTGACGTACAGGAAAACACTGAATATACGGCCGGCAACAGCACACCACCTTTGCTTGTTTGGGTGTGGAGATTTAGTGCAGATTTGTGTGCATTTCTGTGTCTCAAAGTACAAATTCCTGTTACAGCTGAGCATGGTGGCTTGGAGTGTGTCTGGTGAGGAGCCAGAGCTCCTTCATGAACAGTATTAATAGATGTGGTGCCACAGCAGCTGTAATTCCACTGGGGTTTGTCCCCCCAGGGAGGCTCGAGGTGTAACAAAGCAGGGTTGGTCACTGCATCTGGGTGGGTTTTAGGGAAATATTTACCCTGAAGGATCAAACTCCTGGTTCTTGGCAGGGACACCTTCCACCACACCAGGTTGCTCAGGGCTGACCTTCCCTAAAGTTTATTTTAAAATCTATTTTCTGGGTTTCATGTGGAGGTTTCATCGGTCATAATGACACCACAGTGATTTTATTGGAGTAGTTTGTGGGCAAGATGAGCGATTTTATACTGAAACATCAACTTTATCTTTGCAACAACTAATTTTCTACAGACAGCTCATTTGCTGCAGTTTTCCCTGTATTTTGTTGAAGGAAATAAAGCATCTGCTCATCTCTCATTGTGACACTCCATTAATTGCTGTAACGCTTTCCGGCAGATAGCACCGGAAAATATTATTTACTGTTTGGCAGCTGTTAGTTTTATGGAAATTATTCCTCACGCTGCTCCACAGGAAATGACTGCAGTGATGCCACCCCAGCTTGAAAGGTGTCACTGTGACTTTTATATGTCCCTTTGGAAGGACAGTGTGTGATTTTGTCCTCAAACTCATTTCTCATCTTGCTGTTTCCTTTGAGCAGGCTCCAAGCTGCATCGATTGGGATCGTATGACCAAACACCCCCTTCCCTGGGGCACACACAGTGCACCCTTCTCCAGCGTTTCTTCCTGAATTTGCCAGCTCCTTTTTCTCCAGACATACTTTGTGCTGACCAGGTAATCTTACACAGCCAGATAAGGACAGGACAAGGGGGAATGGATGTAAACTAGAAGAAGGATTTAGATTAGATACTGGGAGGAAAGTCTTTCCTGTGAGGGTGGTGAGGCCCTGGCACAGGCTGCCCAGAGAAGCTGTGGCTGCCCCTGGATCCCTGGAAGTGTCCAAGACCAGGCTGGATGGGGCTTGGAGCAACCTGGGATAGTGGAAGGTATCCCTGCCCATGGCAGGGGTTTGGAAGGAGATGGGCTTTAAGGTCCCTTCCAACTCAAACTCCTGGAAAAGCCGGCAGTTGATGGCTTGGACAGGTGCAGTGTTTGCTGCCTGGATAGCCAGGCCCAGGGAGTGGTGGAGAATGAGTCTAATGGTGTTCCCAGGGAACAGCGTTGGGCCCAGTCCTGTTTAATATCTTTATTGATGGTCTGGATGAGGGGATTGAGTCTATTCTTAGTAAATTCGTGGATGACACCAAGTTGTGTGGTAATGTCGATCTGCTGGGGGGCAGGAAGGCTCTGCAGAGGGATGTGGACAGGCTGGATCGATGGGCCAGAACCAGCGGCGTGAGGTTCAAGACTCTGGGTTTTACACTTTGGCCACAATAACCCGAGGCAGGGCTGGGGGCAGAGTGGCTGGAAAGTTGCAAAGAGCCTGGGGGTGCTGATCAACTGCAACTGGACATGAGCCCAGCTGTGCCCAGGTGGGCAAGGAGGCCAACAGCGTCCTGGCTAGGGTCAGCAAGTGTGGCCAGCAGGACCAGGGCAGTGACTGACCCCTGTACTCAGCACTGATGAGTGCCCTCGAGTGCTGTGTCCAGTTCTGGGCCCCTCAGTTAAAGAAGGACATTGAGGGGCTGGAGTGTGTCCTGAGAAGGGAATGGAGCTGGGAAGGGTCTGGAGCAGCAGGAGGGGCTGAGGGAGCTGGGGGGGCTCAGCCTGGAGAAAAGGAGGCTCAGGGGGGACCTTCTGACTCTGCAACTCCCTGACAGGAGGGGGGAGCCGGGGGCGGGTCAGGTTCTGCTCCCAGGGAACAGGGACAGATCAAGAGGACTTAGTCTAAAGCTCTGCCAGGGAAGGGTTAGATTGGACGTTAGGAAGAATTTCTTCACAGAAAGTATGATTGCGCATTGTAATGGACTGCCCAGGGCTGTGGTGGAGTCCCCATCCCTGGAGGTGTCCAAGGACCGACTGGACGTGGCACTCCGTGCTCTGGTCAAAGGTTGGGTCGACAGTGGCACAGGTCTTTTCCAAGCTCAGTAATTCTTTGAATCTGCGATGCCCCTATTCTGTTACAATCCCCTCACGCTCCACAACCGCATTTTAACCCAAACCCCCCTCCCCGTTCTCGCCCCCTCCCCTCGCACGCCCCTCACGAAATGGCGGCGCGGGCGCGGCCGGCAGGGGGCGCTGCGGGCGCGGCCATGGCGGCTGCGCGGGCGGGTCCTGAGGCGCCCGGCAGCCCCCGCGCCCGCCGCCGCCATGGCCTTCACGTTCGCCGCCTTCTGCTACATGCTGGCGCTGCTGCTCACGGCCGCGCTCATCTTCTTCGCCATCTGGCATGTGAGTGTGGGGAAACGCGGGATGCGCCCGGCCCGGGAACGGGCCCCGGAGAGCCCCCGGGCGGCCCCGGAGAGCCGCGGAGGGAGCGGGGGAGCCGCATCCGGAGCCGCCCTCAGAGGGGGAATCGGCCTCTGTGCGGATAAAATGGGTTTTTGTACGGGCAGATGGTGACTGGATGGGGGGAATGGCTTCACGTGGACAGAGGGCAGGGTTAGATGGGATATTGGGAGGAAATTCCTCGTTGTGCGGGCGGTGAGACCCTGGCACAGGTTGCCCAGAGAAGCTGTGGCTGCCCCATCCCTGGAAGTGTCCAAGGCCAGGTTGGACGGGGCTTGGAGCAACCTGGGATAGTGGAAGGTGCCCATGGCAGGGGGCTGGAACTGGAGGATCTTTAAGGTCCCTTCCCACCCAAACCATTCCATGATTCCGTGGTTTTTTCTCGAGCCCTGCACTTGGAGAGCAGCCGAACAGGTCCCAGCCAGGGGAGGATGTGATGCTTGGCAGGCATTTGTTCTCTAGAAGTGGCTTTTGTGCTTTTTTTTTTTATTATTTTACTTTTTCCTTGTTTTTACGGCGTGAAAAGCTCGAGTGTTCACATGCTTGTTTTTTTTAATGGATGCACCTTTTGGACATATAACCTGCTCTAGGTGACCCTGCCGAGGGGGTTGGACTGGGTGATCTCCTCCCAGCCCTAAAAATTCTGTGATTCTGTGATATATGTGGGATCAGCACTTACTTAGACAGTGAGGCAAAATACTTGACAGCTTTTAAGCTTGCTGTTGCTTTTTCTGGATTAAGGAAGCCCATCTCTGGTTCCTGCTGGCCACCAAGGTAGCCCTGTGTGAGGTTTGGGGTCTGGGGTTAAGAACTGATGGGAGAGGATGTGGGAAATTTGTTGCTGGTGGGGAGCAGGAAAAAGATGGAGAGTGGGCAGAGGTCTTTGAATACCTGAAGAATCTTCTGCTTTCTTTTTTGTAACCCCCATTTCCCATGTGTTTCATCTGTGGGTTTATGATGTTAAAATGTCCCTGAACACAATGGCAGCAGTTCTGTGACAGAATTCCACTTTTCGTGGATAAAATACACTGTTGCTCCAGGACTGAGCAATCACAACTGTTTCATTTTCTTTCCCCCTCAGATTATAGCATTTGATGAACTGAAGACTGATTACAAGAACCCCATAGACCAGTGTAATACACTCAATCCTGTAAGTAGCACACTAGACTTTCTGTTTTGTTAAATAAATATATGTAAAGTGCTTTTTTTTTTTTTTTTGGTCTTATCTTGATGCAATCTACCTAGGCAATAGAATTGCATCTGGGTTGACAAAACCTCGCTGTTGGTAGAAGTTCTAGGGAAATTCTTTGTCTGATTCTTTACTTTCAAGTTGAATATTCTGACTGTTATTAATCTGCTGGTGATCTTGTCAGCTGTCATACTAACATTCTTTCAATCTGCTTTCCACACTTTCGGCACAAAGACAGTTGAAAAGGTCAAAAAGATTAAAAGAGTCAAAATTGCATTAAAGGTGTGTACTGCTTTTCAGTTTCATGTTTTTTGACGCCACTCCCCTCTCATTTTGTTAGGAACATTTGTAATACTGTTAAGCTCTTTTGTTTAGCCTGCCTGTTCATCTGCTCGTTCTTTGTTCCTTGGGGTTTATAACAACCTCATGGGTTTCCATGTTTTGTGCAAGAACAGTTCTGCTTGCTCACCCAGCGGCGTGGGGAAAACTGTTACATGCCTGTCAGGTGTCAGAAAGAAACCGTGTTGTTTCAAGCCAGGTTTACTGAACTCTGAGGTTAGAGGAGAGCAGTTGTTTGCTTTAAGCACTGACCAAGTCAATTCTGATGTTTTTTGGAGGATTTAGGTGGGTGGAAGGCGATAGGGATTGTCTTCACTTCTGTATTTTGTGTTCCAGGATCAGGGGTGTGTCCCGGGGTCCTCTCTTGGATGCAACTCTGACCCTCCTTGGCTTAGGAAAAGAATTTGAGGCCAACTCTTTGCCTGCATCTCTTACAGGCCAGCAGCAGAGGGGAGGCTTGCTGAAGGCCACGCAGTTTGATCCTGCAGGATTTTGTGCATCTCTCCTGGTTTTCACGCTGTGTGTGCCCAGGCCGAGGGAGGGCGGAGGGGTCAGCACAGCAGCGTGGCCTGGGCTGAAACTTTAGTGTGGTTTAAGTAAATTGTGCAAGTTAAAGACGAATTTACAGTAGCTGGAAGGGGGGAAAAAAAAACAAACCACAAAAAAGCATCTTAGGTTTACAGCACACAAATTAAAGTGGATATTGCAGCGTGAGGAGGGTGGGCAGGAGCAGAGGTGCCAGGCAGAGGTTGCAGCTCGGAGAGGGGCTTTCCTGCTCGGAGAGCTGCGCATTTAACAGTTTCCCTCGCTTGGTCTGTTCCAGTCATTCCTGCTGCAGTGTGGGAGAGGCCAGTGCTCATTACATGGATGCATTATGGTCTAACTGCAACCTCTGTAGTGCTAAAATGCGCATGTTTAACCAGATCTGAACCCCCTGCATGGAGTGTCCTTTACATGGCAGCTTTGTCACCTGGAAGGCTGAAATGACTTCATGTTTGCTGTTCCTGTGAGAGCAGATGAGCCCCTAAAAGTGGAGTGGGGATCCAGGCTCTTAAAGGGAATCTGGGCAATGGTGCTGGACAAACACACAGGAGGGTTGTTCTCCTGGACAAAGAATCAAAAAATCCTGGTAGGAATTGAGACACCTCAGTAGAAAGATTATCCCAAAATAGTATCTCCTTCAGTTCACTGCTGATTCCTTCTCTTCCCTGCTCCTGTTATAGTCGTGTCTTTTCTCAGCAACCAGATTCATCCTCCCTCGTTTCTGTGATAAATATGGCAGAATATGATGTCATTAATTTTCCCTGAGGGCAGAAAGGGAGGATAAAGTGTGGGAGATTTGAAAGAGGCAGGTATTCCAGTGTGGGAGTAGGGTATAATAAACAAGAGAGAAAAAAAACAAATTTTGAGCTCTTTGTAGGTAAATAAATACAGATTTTTTCAGACCTGGTGGATCTTTCTGAGCAGGCTGCCAAATGCATTGTGTGTTGGACAGGGTGGTTGTTGTTCTGCTATAAATAATTGCCATCTGTAAATGGTAAGTATGCAAAGAGGGGTCTGGATGAAAATATTTTCTTGGAAAATTTCATGTGTGACAGCTGAATTTTGGTGGTGTTGATGCAAGTTTGCTTTGTTATCCTTCCTTTAGAGAGGCAGGAGGGTGTAGCAAAGGAGGTGGTGAGAATCTTTGTTGGTAGCTGTTAGATTTCTAGGAAGATATTTTTGGGGCCTTAAGAGAAGAATAAAACAATTATAAACCACTGAAACTTCGATGTAATCGCCCTGTGCAGTGTTAGTCACTGCCCAGAAAAAGAGGGGCAGAGTGTGGGGTGTGTGTGCACACAGACAGTTGAAATCTTTGGGTAGAAATGGAATGTTTTTCCTGAGGAGAAGTTTTAGTAGGCCTGAAGTTGAGGAAGAGAAGCTTTTACAGATCTGCTGCTTCTCCTGTGGAGCCAGACTGGGAGAGCTGGGGGTTCCCCTGGAGAAGAGAAGAGTCCAGGGAGACCTGAGAGCCCCTTGCAGGGCCTAAAGGGGCTCCAGGAGAGCTGGAGAGGGACTGGGGACAAGGGATGGAGGGACAGGACAAGGGGAATGGCTTCAAGTGGACAGAGGGCAGGGTTAGAGGGATATTGGGAAGGAATTCTTCCCTGTGAGGGTGGGCAGGCCCTGGCACAGGTTGCCCAGAGAAGCTGTGGCTGCCCCTGGATCCCTGGAAGTGTTCCAGGCCAGGCTGGACAGGGCTTGGAGCAACCTGGGCTAGTGGAAGGTGTCCCTGCCCATGGCAGGGGGTTGGAACTGGATGATCTTTAAAGTCCCTTCCAGCCAACCCACCCTGTTATTCCATGCATGATCCCTTCTGACCTGTGTGATAAAGCAATAAAAAGCACTTTGGGGTGACCTGCAGAGACCTTTCCCCTCGTGCTGGGTGTGAGATCCCGCAGCCCTTTGCATGTGTTTACTCCCTGTCCCTCTCCATGTTATTCCTGTTAACAACACTAACACACCTGGCATTCCGTGCTTCCCGTGGTTCCACAGTACACTGAGGATGGGCTCTGTGGGCTTCTGCTGGAAGCATGTGCTGTAAAGCATGCACAGTGGGAACTGGGGGGAAAACTGCCACCTCCCCCCCAAACTGCCCGTGTGGAGCTGAGCCGGGGGTGTGACTGGTGTGGTCGGGTAAAGCTCTGCCCAGGGTGTTCCGTTTTGGCAGTAACTCCACTTTGGGAAGTTGTGGATGTGTGGATACCAAAACAAAGCTGTGAACCAGGAGAACACAAACATCTTCCTGCCCATGAGCCGTTCTGAGGAGCATGTTTCCTGCTGATATTTCACTGTTGCATGAGCAGAAATATCACGATGATCTTTTCTGAGGGTCATTAGTAAAGCGTGGAATCTGTCAATTTATTAGAAGCAATAAAAACAATATTGATCCGAGCATCTGATTTTATAAATTTTTCTACTTGGTCCATGAATATATCATGTGAAAACAGCAAGGCAGCGCTGCTGGCTGCTGCTTTCACATTCCACAGTCCTGTTCTTGTTAGTGTTGGTTTTAAATATGATTTTTAAGCAAGCACGCACCTCCAAAGCAGCTGAAACGCCACACGTTTTGCTGTGTGATGGAAACTTCTAACTCATCTTTTTCTTTTCCAGCTTGTACTTCCAGAGTACCTCATCCATGCATTCTTCTGTGTCATGTTTCTCTGTGCAGCAGAGTGGCTCACACTGGGTCTCAATATGCCCTTGTTGGCCTATCATATTTGGAGGTAATTCTGGTGTGGCTGTGCTCAGTGAATTGTTCTCCTTCTCCTGTTTCTGTGTCCCTGTCCCGTGTTCTGTCTTGGGAAAGCAAAGACGCTTTTTGATGCGACACCATGAAAGTTTTGTGGCTGCTCAATAAGAACCATCACTTGGCTTTGCTGGGTGTTTTTATTTTTTATTCTCTTGTGCTGTGTGAGAGTCCAGTTGTGTTGTGTGTCCTGGTATTCCTTGGGGGGTGGGGGGCAGGATCCCGTGTTTCCCATGGCCCTCATCCCACACCTCCCTGTGCCCCCGTTCCAGGTACATGAGCAGACCCGTGATGAGCGGCCCGGGGCTCTACGACCCTACGACCATCATGAATGCAGATATTTTAGCCTATTGCCAGAAAGAAGGATGGTGCAAATTAGCATTCTACCTTCTATCCTTTTTTTACTACCTATATGGGTAAGTTTTTTTCCCCCTCAGCCTGAAGTTTTGGCTCAGTGCACCAGAGAAATATTGTACACAGGGATATATTCCTTCAGTGCCTGAATGGAGCCTGCAGGGGAGCTGGAGAGGGACTTTGGACACAGGCATGGAGTGATAAGGCTTGGGAATGGCTTCCCACTGCCAGAGGGCAGGGTGAGATGGGATATTGGGAAGGAATTCTTGGCCGTGAGGGTGGGCAGGTCCTGGCACAGGTTGCCCAGAGGAGCTGTGGCTGCCCCTGGATCCCTGGAAGTGTCCAAGGCCAGGCTGGACAGGGCTTGGAGCGACCTGGGCTGGTGGAAGGTGTCCCTGCCTGTGTCAGGGTGTAGAACTGGATGATCTTCAAGGTCCCTGCCAACCCAAACCATTCTGTGACTCTGTGATAAAGTGTTTATACAGTGCCAACTTTTCTGACAAGGAAATCACAATCACCATGAATTCCATTTCAGGCACAAGTCCTAATTTGGTGAGAATTACTCTTTTGAGTCTGAATTCCTTTACTGGAGACTGGAAAGCTCCAAGCTTTTCTTCTTTTAAGCATAATGTAACAAACCCTCAGAGCATTTCCATTAGGAAGCTGAAACATTAGTATTTTTAGAGTAAAGTATTTGATGTATACATGATTTTTGTTGAAGAGTCATTGTGTCAAATCTTCAGTCTCAATCCACATATCTCACATGAACCTGTTCCTTAAAATGTACATTAAATGTGTAACACTGATCAAAGTGATGCATGTTCATCTTTTTATTTTCTTTTGCAGCATGATTTATGTCCTGGTGAGCTCTTAAGAAGACACTCAGCAAGCTTTGTTCCAGTTAAGTGCATGCAAAAGCCACAAAAACCATGGATTCTTTACAACGAGAACCTCTGACCAAGAATTAAATCCGGAACCCAACGATCGCAATTGCGTTAGAAAACAATGCCTCCCCTCTTTTTAAAATGTTTCCACATTTGACACTTGTGGAAAGACTGTTTTCTTATATTTTACTGGGACGCTGAAATTAAAGAATTACGTGTAAATTAATATAAAGGTGACTGGGGTTTGGAAAGTTTTGACTTTGCACTGCATAAGGAACAGCCATAACCTTGGAGTAGCTGTTGGTTACTGCTAGCCTTAGGACACTAGGGAATTGCTGTAGGCTGGGCTTTGTAGTGGCTCACTTGGACTTGTGTATCCCACTCTTAACTCTAAATCAGCTGTAGCTCCGAGTGCTTGGGAAGGAACTGGAATGCTCTGTTTTGCCCGTAGGTGACGTTGGTCTTAGGATATGAATTCATGGACACAATTGCAAAAATAGTTCTATTTTGGTTTGGGTTTTTGGTTTTTTTCTGTCTGGTTAGTCTTTCCCTGTTTGTGCATGGTCCAGGTCCTTCTGTGTGTCCTCCAAACATTAGCCCTGCTTTAATCTCGTGTCATTGTGATAGGAGAAGCTGAATTGTCCATGGAGGAATGAATTTAAATGACTTTTTTTTTTTTTTAAATGTCTGTGCTGTCTGATTAACAAATGGATGAACCTCCAACATTTACCAAGTCCAGCAATGAAAATACTCTTGGGTTTAAGAGTAATAAATACTCCAGACTTTTTTCAAAGCAGAAAGTGAGATTGTGAAACTGCCCCGCTGTTCCTTAGTGCAATAAATGACAATAAAAAACAAATCTCAAATTCAGCAACACCTCCTTTCATCTGGTGCCTTGGTTTGTTTTTAAATTGGGCAGATCCTCGCTGTGTCCATCGCTCAGCTTTACATGGATAATTGCATCCCCTCTAAGAATAGGACATGGAATCAAGCTATGTCTGGAAAAGGGAAGATGTTTCACATAAATACTGTAAATTGTGACTGCAAACAGCTGCTTAGTTTACGAGTGATAATTAGGAGTCTTTGTCATTTACCTGTGCTGGAGAACAATGCAGAGTTGCCCAGTTCTAGTAAAGCTTTTTTTTTTTGTATGAACTGTGTATTTGTTCACTTTGGGTCTCTGGGGTGTCAGAGGCAACAAAAGTTGTACCAGTGTTTGCTTTGGGGTCCATCAGAAATCCAGGTATCCCAGTACTGGTGTGCTGGGCAGTGGAACAGCTGGGGAAGAATAGTATGAGACAGGGCAGGTGCTGAACATCTCTGCCTGAGGAGGGAGAGAGCGGTTGGGAATTTGTGTTGCAGGTGTCCTGGAGAGCTCTGGCATCTTAAACAGCCCTGAAGGGCTTTTCTGCCATCAGCTCAGTTGCTTTCCGAGCACTTTTATAACCTGGTGTGGGAGATCCCAGAACCCCAGAACGGTTTGGGTTGGAAGGGACCTTAAAGACCATCCAGTTCCAATGCCCTTCCATGGGCAGGGATACCTTCTACTGTCCCAGGTTGCTCCAAACCTCATCCAACCTGGCCTTGGACACTTGCAGGGATGGGGCAGCCACAGCTTCTCTGGGCAACCCCAAGAAAGTGAGTTCTGTGGTGGAATTATTTACTGTGTAAAAATGCTTGTTCAACAGTTCTGCCAGATATCATTTGGTGCCCCTAAACTCCTATTTTTTTAGGACATAATGAAAATTTCCATGTTATTTATGCTGGGTGTGAGTGATCTGTCCAAGCAGAGAATTCTGCTTAATCTCTTCCTGGTTGGAATCCCTCCTGCAGCTTTGGGACTGTCCTTTCTCCTTCACAAATTTTCCCTGTTCCAGGCTATTACCACACCAAGTTTGGGTGCCCAGGGGATGCAGAGTGGCAGTTTCCTCCCCTCTGCTCTGAATTCCAATTTTTATAATGTACTGGGGCTAAGAGATGTCAGGCTGTGCTAACTCTAAATCATCTTCCTGAAGGAAGAATAGTCCTGAGAGCTTATGGCTATGTACATAAAATTGCTTTTCTGATTGTCATTATTTTTGGAATTCCAGGAGGCAAAAGATTATGGAGAGAATAAAGAACATTTCTCTCCCTGTCAGCAAGTTTCCTGCTGAGTCACAGGATAAATACTTAATATCTGAAACCCATCAGCTGCAAGGATTAAACACCGGGGCACATTTGGAGCAGAGTATTTTCTCTAAATGGAAACTGGAAGAGTTCCTTTGTCTGCTGTAGGAGTAGAGAAGGGAATGACAGTAAAGACTAATTAATCTGTAGAAATTCACCTTTAAACCTGCGCTCGAGTGTCTGGGTTTAAACATATTAAAGAGAGAAATTTAAATTCAAGTGGGTTCTCCTTCCACTCAAAGCCACCAGTGCTGTGGTGGAGTCTCATGTCACAACTGTCCTGAAAAATCCAAGTTTTATCAAAAGCTGCCTGTTCATCTTCCCTTTCTGAGTGGATGTAGTGGAAGACGAGGGATGGGCACTGTTGGAGCAGTGTTCCTGTGGGATTCTCTCAGCTCACAGCGGATTGTTTGTTTACTTTCCCTGCTGTCAGCAGGCAGAAGGGCTGTGCCAGAGCCTCACCCACGCAGCTACAGCAGTGTCTCTTCCCGGCAGTCACCTCAAAACCCACCTGTTGGGCTTGTCACAGATCTTTGGTGCAACACCTCCTACCTGTGGAATGAGGGCACCCATTCCTGAATATTCCTGAACACAGGGACCAGAAATGTGACGTTTTAGAACGAGTTCTTACAGCTCCTAAGGGGTGAGCCCTCCAGCCTGGCTTTGCTGTAAAGCAGAGCTGAGGGTGTTTGTAAACAGCTCCAGTGATGTAATTCTTACCCAGCTCCATTATCCCAACGTGACTCCAGATTATTACGTGGAAAACCAGGCATGCAGGCCACCAGACCAGCAGTGAGCACAACCACACTTGCACAGGTATTTTTCAGGCAGTGATATTAAAGTCATCGGGGAGAGGGAGATGCTGCACATCCTGCAGGATCCCCAGCCCCACCCCAGTGTTTCCCACCCGGATTTGGGAGGGAGCAGCCGTGTCCTCCCCCAGGCAGGAGCAGTGAGGAAGTGAAGGTCAGGGGAGAGGTGTCCAATCCGTGTGTGCTCCACAGACACAGAGATGCCCAGGGCAGCTCCAGCTACCGTGATGCCGATCTCGGCACCGTGTCCGTCGTTGCCAGGTGTGCAGCCAAGTTCTCCCGGAACTCGTGGAGGAAATTGTACTGCTGGAAAAGCACAACCAGATCTGCAGTGAGTGCTCTGTGCTGTCAGAAGCATCAGCAGTCTTAAAAATCTCTTTGATACCCCAGGATGAAAACTGCACCCTAGAGTCTGGTTTGTTCTTCTTGTGCTTAATCCAACCCTCTGGAATTTTTCACTGGATCTTGGCTTGGATCCCACGGTTCCCCATCAAGGGCTCCTGTGAGCCCAAGGTAATGCAAAACATGGTCCTCATGGGTGGGAGCAGAGTGTCAGAATTCAAAGCTGCTTTATTTTGCATCATGGAATGATTTAGGTTGGAAAAGCCCTCCAAGATCATAAAGTGCAACCATTCCCCAGCACTGCCAAGGCCACCAGTGACCCACTGTCCCCAAGTGCCACATCCACATGGCTTTTAAATCCCTCCAGGGATGGGGACTCCACCACTGCCCTGGGCAGCTGTGCCAGGGCTGGACAACCCTTTCCATGAGGAAATTTTCCCTAATATCCAACCTAAACCTCCCCTGGCACAACCTGAGGCCATTTCCTTTTGTCCTGTCACTTGTTCCCTGGGAGAAGCTGCTCAGCAGCATCAGCAGGGAACAGCTCAAACTCCGGGGAGAAGCTGTGGAGCACGTTGGAAAGACAGAGGGATCCCTTTGGGAAGGGAAAGGGAAAGGGAAAGGGAAAGGGGCTGGCCGAGCTGTCCCTCGAGTTTGGACACTCGAGTGTGTCCCCTGCTGCAGCCCCGTTACCTTGATGGTCTGTATGGCCCCGGATCCCCTCAGGTTCCTGAGGCTCTCTATCACCTGCTGAGGTGCCAGCGTGTCCGACAGCTGGAGCAGGAGACAGGCAGCCACTGCAAGGGAAAGGTGTGAGCACATGGATGCAGAGCCACAGGTTTGTCCCAGGAAAACCACCCCAGCAAAACTCCTGTCAGGGTCACACATCTGCTGGGTTTTCTTCCTGAATCCTGTTTCTGGGCACTGACCCATCTGTTCCTGCTCCTGCCTAAGGTTTCCTACAGGCTTTGGAAACACCCTTTTACCCTGCCTTCCTAGCAGCTCTTGGGATGCAATTCCTAGGCTTTTCAAGAATGAGTGCCAGTACACCCAGTTAATTCCCCTTTGTGTCTTCTGGCTGTATCACCACCCCTTCCTTCTGGGTCCCACCGGGAACTAATGCTCCTGGAACACTGGGATGAGGGAAGATGCAGAAGGACAGGTCCATCCCCTTTACATTAAGATGAGTTCTTACCGAGACAGGAGCGCCCGAGGCCACCGTAACAGCTGGGAGAGAAGGAAACATCTGGTTGTAACAAGCTGTGGGAAACTGCAACACCCAGAGACCTCCCAGAGCATAAATACATGGACACAATTCCCACCTCAGTATCATCGAGAGCAGCAGTGCCACAAGGGAGTCAACAAGAATTTCTGTGTATTTTCGATATTCTATTTCTATACCTACAGGGATACCTCCTATTTGTTCTCCAGATCTTCCTTATGTGTCTTTCCAGAGAAACTCCAGTTTTAAAGTTCCCCTTCATTCCTGGTAACAGTCCCAAAGGCACAGGGGGGGCAGAAAATGGCACGAGGATGGACACTCTCAATTTTCTTTAGATCCTACTCCAGATCAAGGTTTTGAGGAGAGCTGTGAGGACAGCAGGGTCCTGCACCAGCAGGAAAACCAAGGACTCAGTGGATGGATGTCAGCTGGGTCATTCAGGGAACATGGAACTTGGAAAGCTCTCCCCCATGAGCTCAGCTACAGGTGTCTAAATAAATTACTTTAAACCAGTTTGATGCAATTTAAGAGGGAATTTTGCACTGCTGGAACCCACTGAGTTCCTAATAAACAGCCTGTTACACAATCATAGAGTGGTTTGGGTTGGAAGGGACCTTAAAGACCATTCCAACCCCCTGCCATGGGCAGGGACACCTTCCACTGGACCAGGTTGCTCCAAGCCCCATCCAACCTGGCCTTGGACACTTCCAGGGATGGAGCAGCCACAGCCTCTGACATAGAGCTGGTTTAACTCACATCTCCTGCGGCACACCTGGTATCCAGGTAGGCTGGGAGCAAGGAGAAATGGGACATTCTAATCTTAAAAAGGACAAGTTCTCTCCAAAAAGGTGGAGAAGGAGGAACAAGCAGCTTTTCACAGCTTGAACTAACCCCAAAGACTGCAATTCCCATTTCATTTCAAACCACTCTGTTTCACCTGCTTATACATCTAACCAGCACCTACTGTATCATTGTTTTCCGGTTATTTTCCAGGCAGCTTCTGAGCTCTTCCAGGATTTTGCAGCACGTGGCGATGTCAGGAGCGTTCCCATCAGGAATGGGATGGTGGTGCACGCACATCCCGTGCTGTTGGTAGGTGTCTATCAGGTTTGGCACTCGGTATTTTGAGAGCTCTCCTCTGGTACAAAGCACAAATATGTCCTGGATCCCAGAGTTCTTCAGTTCTCCTGCCAATGGATGGATACACTTGCAAATAAACAAAAGCCTCTCGAGCCCAAGGATACTCAGATAAGCTGGTTGGTGTTGGGCCTTGTTTAATCTCTGAGGTTAAGACAACAGCAGGGAGAAATTTTGCTTGGAGCGGCATTTCCTGCCCCTGAGTCTCTCCCACGTTTGCCTTCAGATAATCCAGGTGAGGAGTTTTCTCAATTCAGAGGGAGCCTCACTGGGAAGCCCATCAGCACTCAGGAGAGCATGTTAACTAATAAAGCACATTCCTGTCCCATTGCCAGCTTAAAATCACTGAACCCCAGAATGTTTGGCTTGGAAGGGACCTGGAAAGATCATCCTGTTCCACCCCCTGCCATGGGCCTTCCACCAACCCAGGTTGCTCCAAGCCCCATCCAACCTGGCCTGGGACACTTCCAGGGATCCAGGGGCAGCCACAGCTTCTCTGGGCAACCTGTGCTAGGACCTCCCCACCCTCACAGGCAGGAATTTCTTCCCAAGCTTCACTTATCCAAACACTGTGGGGTTTTTGCTATTAGTCTCTGCCCTTCTGGTGCTCACAGATGAATTCTCAGCACAAACCTTCACATAATCCCATCTTTCTATCCCAACCTCACTTCCCTCTGGGAAGGGGATATCACAAGTTTGTAATTCATCCTGATCCCAGCTGCTTTAAAGATGCCTCGTGGTTCCTGTGCAGGACACACAGATGCCTGTGTAGCTGCAGCCTGGAAATACCCCAACTATTTATCCCATATTTCTAGGGAAGCCACAGGGGAGGTGGCCCTGGCCCATCTAAAAGTGATCTGTGGCTGTGCCAAGATATTTGCTGCAGCTGCACCTTTTTCTTGCCCTTCACACTTACACACTGGCCAGAAGACTCACCTACATCCTTCTGGAGATTCCTCCTGACATCCTTAAATCTGCAACCTGAAACAAACCATGGACAACAATTCCCACTCCAGGTAAGTGACATTTATGGAGTGGCTCAGGCAACCTCCCCCCAAAAACAAGAGCAAGCAACGAAGCCACACCCCAAGCAAAGCACAGGTTTTTATTTTTTGCAAGTAGATCCCTGGCACAGGAGGCAGTTTAAGCACCATTATCTGCTTAATGCTGTAATGTAATAGGATTAAAAGAAGAAATCTGCCCAAGGTTTTAAGCTGCTTTGGGTTTTCCAGATAAAAAAGTTTGGGAAATTTTAAATCAGGGTAAAGCATAAAAAGACACAACCCCAAAAAAAACCCCAAACAATCCAACAAATAAAAGGGGTGGATAAAAATCAGTTAAGAGTTGACTGGTCTGGTGACCACAGGAGATTCACCATGGCTGCAGGTTTGGTAGTTAAAAATACAGTGAAAGCTTGTATGTTTATTCTATATATTAAAAACATGTGGTCTTATGTTAAGATATTCCACAGATCTGCTTTGGTGCTTCCAAATAAGTCACCCACAACATAGAATTTTGGGGCACAAGGTATTACCCCTCTCCAGCTTTCAAACATGCAAACTTCAGGGAATGCTTCTTACCTGGAAGGGAGCATAATCCCAGGAACTTGGAAGGGTAGAGAGGAGACAAAGACAACCTATCAGAAAACAAAAAAGAAACATAAATCAGCAGAATTGCAGAATGCAAAAAGATTCCAGGTGAGTATTTCATGGAACTCGAGGGGAATTTTCCACAGGTGCCTTGTGCAGACTCCTTGTGCCTGTGTCTGGATCAGATGTGCCAGGGATACTGCTCCCTAAATTCTTCAGTGCTTTAGGTTTACAAGTGACTGTCATAGTGTATTAAATCATATATAGATCCAAGTTAAATTGTTAATAGGTTAAGTGTTAAGAGTTAAGTTATAAATTGGTAGATTAAGTTAAGTCATAAGTTAAGTGTTAAGTTAATGGTATTAAGTGTTAAGTTATAAGTTAAGTGTTGTGAGGCCTTTGGGCTGTATTCCTATTTGTCCTTAGACCTTCTATCCTTTTGTTTCACTTTCCTACCCCCCTACCTACCACAGCCTCCACAGGCATGGAGTCTCTGGGCTGGTACTGATACTGATTTTAGATTTTTGTGTGCTTTTTCTCGGTGTATTTTAACTGTTCAGTAAGTAGTAGAGTGAACCTTGCCACGCACTCTGTTGTGCCATTGCCTTTATATTAAACCTGCTTTCACTGATGCCTTTGCTGGTGATTTTTTGAGCAACCTTAAAACGCTCATTTCATGGCAAAGGGCTTAAAACTCCTCTCATTCCAACCCACTATCCAACCTTCCACTATCCCAGGTTGCTCCAAGCCCTGTCCAACCTGGCCTTGGACACCCCTAGGGATGGAGCAGCCACAGCTTCTCTGGGCAACCTTTGCCAGGACCTCACCACCCTCTCAGGGAAGAGCAGAGCCCTGGAACTGCCCAAGGAAGCTGTGGAGTCTCCTGCCCTGGAGACATCGAAAACCCACCCGGATGACCCTGCCTGAACAGGGGGGATCGGACTGGGCGGGTTCCAGAGGCCCCTCCCAACCCCACCCACTCCCACTGACAGTTCCCCGGCACCGCTTTAATCCCACCCACCCACAACCCGGGCAGGTCACCAGAGCTCCTCTTTGTCAGACCAGGGGTTTAATGCAGTTTCCTGACGGGAGGGACCCGCGCGGGCTGCGCCTCACCAGGAGATGTGGAGCGGGCTCGAGTCCTCCTCGGCGGCCTCGTCGTCTGAGGAGGCGAAGCCGTCGGCGGGCGCCGCGCGGGGCTGGGGGGAGAGCGAGGAGCTCAGCTGGGGGACGGGACCCTCGGCTGTGCCCCGGTCCTCATCCCGATCCCGATCCCGATCCCGATCCCGATCCCGATCCCGATCCCGATCCCGATCCCGATCCCGATCCCGATCCCGATCCCGATCCCGGTCCCTCACCGGGTTCACCATGGCGGCGCCGCCACCCGTTCGAACTGGCCCCGCCCACCGCCGCACCGCCCAATGGGAAGCTGCGGCTCACAGGGTGCGTGAGAGCCAAGCGGGCCTCCCCCGCTGCCGCATGAGAGGAGCGCTCTGATTGGTGGGCGAGGGAGGGGGGCGGGCTTTAAGAGACAAGCAGAGCGGCCGGCTGTGGTGATCTTCGTCCTGATTGGTTGAGGGTCTCGCGCCCCGGGTGGCCGTTATGGGCGGGGCTTCGTGAGGGAGCGCTCGCGCCCGTCCCGCCCCGCCCGCCCTGTTCCATTTTAATCCCTCTTGGATGCGTTTTCACCCCTCTTCGTATTCCTGATAGTCGTAAGGCCCTGGCACAGGTTGCCCAGAGAAGCTGTGGCTGCCCCTGGATCTCTGGAAGTGTCCAAGGCCAGGTTGGGCAGGGCTTGGAGCAACCTGGGCTAGTGGAAGTGTCCCTGCCCGTGGCAGGGGTTGAATGAGGTGATCTTTCAGGTCCCTTCCAAGCCAAACCATTCTGTGATTCCATGATAAAACACGGAGGTGGATGTGAGCCTTCCGTCCTAGCACACTGAAGAGTAAGGATGTGCTTAAGCAGGTGCCCTGCAGAGTTTTTGGGGTGATAGTTCTGTGTGCAGCAAACGGGGCTTTCTAATGGCACAAACCGAGCAATCCTTCCTCTCTTAAACCACGAGCTTAATGTCAAATGTTCTTCTCGTGGTCCTGTTTTCCATTTTTCTGTGCAAATAGGTGTTAGGGCTATTGCATGGAATTTTTACCTGAATTTAACTAAGGTGGAGCTTTTACCTGACTTTGACTTTAACCATCATGGAGCTTTTACCTGAATTTAATTAACAGGAATGATGGTTCCAGGGGGGAAAAGAAGATTTTTGGCTGCCTCGCTTGTAAGAGCGGGTCTGTTGCTTGTGCTCTGGGCATTCAAATGGATCTCTTTTTGCAGCATTTTTCTTGATTCCTTCAGTAACTCTGGCTGTTAAATTAACAGAAAGAAATGCATAAATCGGTAGTGTGGGATTTTGGTTTCTAAAATTACTGTAAGGCAATTCTGCAACCTGTGTGTTTAGACACACGCAGAACGAAGTTGTGAAGGAGCCAGGCACAAAGAGGGGTTTTTGGCATCAGTTTAGGCAATAATGTCCCGGGGACTTCCCAGGATGTTGTTTGAAGTGAAGGGAATGCCTGGGCACAAGTGGTTCGAGTTTTGGTGGGATTCCCAGTAGGGCCAGTGCAGGATCTCCAGGTGTGGAGAGTTTGGATTTTAGTTCTGCCTTAGTAACTTTACTCCCACAGCTGGAGGTTTTAATGAGACCTGCCTGAGAAGGATTGTCAGAACAAATTGCTTGGAATGGCAGGATTTAGGATGGGTTCAGGGAATGAAGAAGCAGATGATGGGAGGATCAAGGAGAGGACCAGTTTATTAAAACCCCGAATATGATAGCAGAGGTACAAAAATTACATTATTGAGCAGAATGGAGAATTAAAACAATCCAGATGTTGCAGATCAAGATGAGCAATGGGAAGAATTAACATCCAAAGGATTGAGGCAACGCGAGGACAGCCAGTCACTGTGGCTGTAAACATCATTTTAATAACTCCTACAGCCACTGCATGGAGGAACAGGTATGCTGTTTGCTTTTATTTTTAGCTCTGGTGCCTTTAGAGATGGTGCATCCTTAATAAAGGTGTGAAATTTGCTGTATTTTTATTCCCCTTGGGATTGATTCTGCCTATTGAGGAGAAAGGTATTGCAGACTTGAACTCTGGTGATCATACCTTTATGGAAGCAGCAACATCAGACTGATAAATAAATGAAATAACAGCAACAATGGTAATGCTGCTGGTTGTTCTTTGAACAGATCAAAGGAATTCTCTGGAGTTTGGGTGCCTTCACGTGGCAGAAATCAGAATGATGTTGCATGGAGTCTGTGGCAGAAATAAATAGGGATCATCTGTAGGTGGGAAACCTAAAATAAATGCAGGAAAAAAAATTGGGAAAATGAGAAAAAAAAATCCAAACTTGAGGAAGTCCTGTGAGTGTCCTTATTACCCTTGGCATCTGGCAGAATTAAATGGCAAATGTTTGGAGCTGATTACCTGTTAGCGTTTTCTGTTTATTTCCAAAATTGAGCAGTTGTCCAGCACATCAAATTGGGATGTGCAAAAGCTTATTTATGGTGTATTTTATAGGAAAGACTAACACGAGGTAGTTTTCTGCCAAAAAGTGTCCTTTTGTCAAATAAAAAGGGAAGCAACGACACCCGAGGCTTTACCTTCTGGAAGTTTCTGTCAGTTTGTAGATTGGGTGCCTGTGGAATGTGAGGTAAAGTAGCCACAGATAAGGGCTGAAATATGTAGTTTGGGAGATATAATTGGTGACATTCAATTGGTGATTTAATCAGAATTTTAACTGGGCTTTTAGACTAATTTGTTGGGGCAGAAGCTGCTGTTTATGGATATCTAATGGGAGGGTCTAAAAAAGATGGAGCTAGAGGGGTGTGTACCAGAAAGAGAAGAGATGATGGACAAGAGTTGGAACGTGGGAAATCTTTATTTCATATAAGAAAATAGAGTTTTATTGTGAGTGTGGACAACAACAAGAAATGGAGTGGTAATTTTGAGCTTATGTGTAGCTGTTTGGGGTTATGAGTTTGGTTTTTTTGTTGCCTTTCTTTTAAGAGATAATAACGCTTATGTTACAAGACACAGGGCACTGATGCCTCTAATGCAACAATAAATACCCTCCCAGAAATATTAAAAAATATTCCCAGTGAGGAAGGGGTGAAACAGCAAGATGATCTGTGGAAAATTCCTGTGTCCCAGGCTTTAAATACGTGTGCACAGAATGGGGTTGTGGCCTGGCAGCAAAATCTGTGAATAAAACATGTAATGTGAGAAAATGGTGTGTGAAAATCCCGACAGGTCTGGTGGGTCGGCAGGGAGTGGTGCTTGCTTTGGGTCTGTAATTTAAGAAGGATATAAAGCTGTAAGTGTCCAAAGGAGGGCCCTCATTCCTGGGGACAGCAGAGGGCTGCATGGACATGTAGCATCTTCCCTCTGCCATTCTGCACTCAGGTTTCACAAATAAAATAAATAATTGATTAAATTCAGATAAAAGCTTGGCATGAACCAGCGTGTGTGTGTGGCAGAGACAGCTGGGGACTAGTGTGAAACAGGGAGTGAAGGAACTTGATGGTGTATCACAGATAAACCTTGAAAAAAACAAACCATGTCCTTTTCCTGCAAGGAGCCAAAACCGGATCAGGAGTGTCCAAACCATCAAAATAATTTTAAGAACGTTGGTAACTGATTACTCCAAACAACCATCTGTAATACCAAAAACTTGTTAGTCACCTCTCAGTTGGTATCCCTGTTTCTGGAAGTTGTATTTTGGTTAAACTAATTAATACATGTGGTGTTCCAGGAGAGGCACTGTAATGCCTTTGGGAGTGCTCCACTGGTGATATCACCACGAGATCCCACTGGGAATCATTGCACTTTTCCAGATTGTTTCTTATGGAGGGAGAAAATAATAGGTGGAAGAGAGTTTTCAAAAATTTCAACAATCTTCTTTTTTTTTGCCTCCCCTTCACTTTCAATTGTCTGCTTGTAGAAAATGGAACCACTGCATTATAAGCCATACATTGCACCCCACCATGAGGATATGAATGGAAAATTCCTGTTCTGTGAGATAAAATTGTGTCATGTTTGGAGAAACACTTGTAACTTGAGACACAAAATAAACTTGTTAGGACGGCAAAGCACAATGTTGGGAGATTCTGTAGATTTTCCACATCATTAGTTCTTCAGCCACACTTGAGTTTTTGTTTGGAGTTTGTGCTCAAACTGTGCTAAAAAAACCCCACTGACAGAAATCTCTGTGAGTGGTGATTGCTCTGAGCCAAAGTGTTTGTGAGGTGTGTTATTTCAGAGGAACAAGTGACTCCCCTCCTGCTCCAAATTGTCTGAGGGAACTTTTTATACCTCATGTGCGTGTGGGTTTTTCTTGCTTTCCATCACCACCCCAGTATGTTGGTGGCAGTTACAGACTTGGGTTTGTGGATTGTTTTGCCAGGAGAGCTCTGTGGAGCTGGAGTTGCGAGACAAGACAGAGGGACAGAAGCTCTGTCTAGCCCTATAAATCCTACTTGTTTGTTGAATTAAAACCAGCACTGAATTTTGGCCCTAAAGCTGGTGATGGAAAAACAGTGCTTTATGTAAATAAAGTGGTTTTTATTGACCGGTTTATGATGGTGACTGGCAATTGTTAGTGGAGATGAACTTCTGTGTTTCTAGGCAGGGTGCTGCCCTGCTGTTATTGAGACTGATGACGTATCAGGATACATTGACTTGAAGTCTTCAATAAATCCCTGTTTATTTTGGATCGAAATTTGAAGCTTTTTATAGCTACAAAGAAGTTCTAGTGCTGTCTGGAGTCAAGAGTTGTACTGTCCTGTGCAGCTGATTCAAGATGGTGCATGTTTCTTGTTCTCCTATTTTTTTTTCTCTGTTAACTACACAAAAGTGGTAAAGCAAATCTCTGTAATGGTACTTTTTGTTTTGTTTCCATGACTCGTTGCTTCTGTATGTGACCTTGAAGCATCTGTTTTAATGAAATAATTATTTAAAAGCTAATTTCTCCTCACTGCATGATTACTTTTGTATTTCAGGCTGAAATTGCCTGCTGAATGAAAAAAAAAAAACAAACCACCTCGAACCCCAAACTAGAAATGGTTGTAACTTAGTTTTTAGCACAATGTGGCTTGATTATAACTTGACGGAGTCTCACCAGAATACAAGTAATAATTGGTAATTCCAGTACCTGAAGGGAACCTACAAAAAAGACAGAGAGAGACTTTTTACAAGGGCCTGGAGTGACAGGACAAGGGGGAATGTCCTCCCGCTGCCACAGGGATAGATGGGTTATTGGGAAGGAATTCCTGCCTGTGAGGGTGGGGAATGAGAATGGTCTTTCATGTCCCTTCCAACCCAAACCACTCCGTTTCTGTGATCCTCGCTAGTTTTCCTCTCTCCTGAGCAGTAGAGGGCGATCCTGTATTACAAATTTGGGCTTTGCCCCCATCGGTGCCTTTCCCTTACGAATCGTTGTCAAAAGAATGAAGGTTTTTATCTCTGGAAACAAGCAGGATCGGATGTCTGTATTATTCCGTGTAAATGTTATCTTTGTTAGAGATACTCGCAGTAACTATCGGGTTTTACACCACACGGCAACGTTTCTCTGTGTTAAGTGAGAATTACTGAAGTAAAACCATCGTGATCCTAATGGAGCAAATAATAGAATGCACCCTGCAAGAACACTGTGAAAGTCTGCTGTATTGAGTAATACTCAAGAAGTGCTTTTAAATTAACATTTTTTTTCGACTTAGAATAAAAATGATAATTATTATTGGGTTTAGTAAGTTACATGACAAATTAGGGAAAGAACATTCTAAATGCATTTTGTGCATGAGAAGGGTCTGCCATTTATTTATCTGTGCACGTGGAGATGCCTGACTGCAAATTGAGGTGCTCAGCCAGGCTCTGCACTCAGATGGGTAGTTCAGGACAGTCTGAATGACCAAAAGCTCAAAGCTTGAGTTACTCAGACACAAAGAATATGAAGCACCTGACTGGGTAGGGAGTTATCATTCTATTTTTTGGTGGCAGAGTTTTTGAACTGTGTTTTTAAGCACGTTTATTTTGTACAACAGTTTGTATCCCCAGCATCACCAGGAGCCTGCTGTGCTAAAGCATTTGGCCCCTGTGAGGGAGAAAGACTGAACTAGTGCAGATGGCCTGGCTTGATAAACTTCTTTGTCAATTAATCTGCTGCAAATGCCCTCAGTCTTCCAAGTGGGTTTTCCTCTCACAGCCCTGTGATAGTTCCCTGTGGCTCCAGGATGGAACAATCCTGGGCAGTAAAGAGATTGAGATAATGACAGTCCATGGTGACAGCAGGGCTGGCAGAGCCAGCCTGGGAGAAGAAAGACACGTACTTGCCAATAGAAATACCTCCATCCTTTGGGAATTGTAGCTTGGGAATCAAAGCTGACCTCATAGACAAGAATGATGGAGAACAAGCTTTTGATTTATGACTGGATGAAACTCAAAGTCTGCCCTTCTGATCCTCCTTTACAACACACCTTTTGTATTTTATATGAGCTCTTTCACTTTATTCTCCCAATGTTATCTCCTGGGGTATCGTTTTTAAGTCTTTCAGTGTCGTCATAGTTCACTCATCTCCTTCAGAGTAGTTAGTGTTTTTTTTAAATGAAGCTAAAATCCCTTTTTAGTATCACAAATAAACTGTCATTTATATTTAACATGACTGATCAACTGCTTTGCTGCTTTTTTTTTTTTTTTTTTAAATTTTTTTTCTGGGTTTCATGAAAGGTAAACTCATATTTACCTTCTAGATTGCATCCAGGGAATCCCATCTGCACTCACTGATGCCTTGGCTGCCTCAAGTACTTTTTTGCACTTGAATATGCAAAAAAATGCATTTTTGATACTGGAATTTCTGGGTCAGATCCTTAGTAAGATGTTGAGCTCTGCTGAGGTTGATGGAGCTGTGCTGCCTTTCACCACCCATCTCTAATTAAGGCATCCACTGTAATGTCTGGAACAACATGTCCCTCTCTGGGGAATTCTTCTCTCTGCCACCTGGCTACTTTGCCTTAGAAGTTTTAAGCAAAACTGTGAGCTCTCTGAAAGTGTTAAAAATATGAATCTGGGTCTAAATCTTGTTGTCCAAGTTATACATTGTCCACATTTTCCAAATCTTTGCTGTGCCCTCTGTGACAAGCCGTGGAAAGGGCATAGAAAGCGGCATTTACGGATGGGGAGGAGTGGGACAGCACGAGATCAAGTGCAGCTCTGCGGGCAGGAACGTTCTGTGCATCAGCCCCGTGGTATCTGCACTCAGGGTGTTTGTGTTTCCAGAGATCTGTCAGTCTGCCTGTCACTGCCTCCCTGTCCCCATGACTTATGTGGCTGTTGATAAATACTGGTGATTAAGAGGAAGTGACCTCATCAGTTTGTCTTCTCGGCCACAAAGGTTTGGTTGTAACGTGACATTCCATCCTATTACTCTGGTTTACACCAAACCCAACAGCTTGTGGCCTGCAGATACTCAGGATAAAGAGCAGAGAGAGGCTGACCTTGACAACCTCATTTCTCATTCCTTTCTTGTTATAGGTAATATAGCTGAAAATGTGGTTTTAATTATAGTCCTAATGAAAACTGAAAATCCAGACAGACACTTGACAAACTCTGGTACGCTTTATATTACATTTGTGCTAACTACAAAGTATCCAGCTGGGTGTAACATTATATCTCTTTTCCTTGAGCATCCGCCTGACTTAAGCTGTATAATTAATGTGTACTTTGGCTGCAGGTCAGCTTACAGTTGGTTTTTTAGAATTTTTACATTTTTTAAGATGTTGTAATGAAACGAATATGTTTATTACCTCTGTGCCTGCATTCCCCAGGGGGGTTTAATACCTGTGGAGGAGCCCTGACTGGGAGAAACTTGGATAAAATGCCTCTGCCAGCTGAGCCTGATGCATCAGAAGCCTGTTTTCAGATGTGTGTGTAAGAAAGAGAATCAAAGAATGGCGTGTCCACAGATGTGTTTAACTTTCATTCACCTCCTTTGTACGGTTTGTTGATTTTAAGTTATGACACCGATACACAATTGCCCAGAGTAGAATTTGTGAAGGGATTTATTTCTTTTCTTTCTTTTCTTTTTTTTTTTTTTCCCCTCTTTGGAAAGAATTTTGTTTTCAGAACTCACCAATGAGAAACTGATGTTCTCAGCTAGAGCCAAGAGCACTAAAAGCAGGTTCCCTGCCAAGCCCCACCAGTGCACCTTCATCCTGACCTGTCTTAGCTCTGCTATTCCAGTTGGGCATCTGACTGCACCAGCATGTGCATGTAATAGTGTTAAATAAAATCCTGCTTTTCATGATATGGACAAATGCTCTCCTGGGGCCGGACTGAAATTAGCTTTGAAGGAATTTTATTCTGATGTAAGGCAAAGCTGCAATCGGGTGACAAATGATAAAAATCGGAATCCTTGCGTTGCACTGCTGTTCTTGAGGACCTGCTGTGGCATCTGAAGCTTCCCTTAACAAAAATATTAGTGTGTTTCTCGTGCCAAGCTTCCAAAAACCATTTCTGACATAAAAGGAAATGGCTGCAGCACAACCATGCTCACAGCAGGGGCCACAAGGTGTTGCTCGTAGAAATGAATGCATAATGATTTTCAAATGAACTTTTCTGGCATGTTCCCCGTGGCCATTAATGTGGTTTGATGTTTGTGTGAGTGCAAAAGCTCATATCTACACAAACCTATCTGCAGCTGTGCTCCAAACTTGTTTGGGGATACAGATCATCTGAGGCAAGTTTGATTTTTCTCAAACAGCCTCAAATTGTTTCTGCTTTCTGCCAAACAGAGATGTGGAAAAAAAAATAGCTTCTCATGAGGAATTATTCATGAGCAGCTTTTGCTAATGTTTAACTGAGTTTTGGAAGACAAGCTGAATCCAACTGGTCAAAAGGTCTCCCTGAAAGGGTAGAGCAACAGGTGATTGCTTTTAAAATCTACCTTTCTAGAAAGGATTGCTGGGTAGAGTTCCCTAAAGGCTGTACCTCATCCTGGAAGAAATCTTGGAAAATATCATGCCGAAGTGGTACATTCTCTTTGTTCAGAGGAGGGTGGGGTTTTTGGAATTTGCCATCTTCTCCTACATTTGTGTTCCAGAAACGCTGAGCAGCCTTGCCCCAGCTCAAGCTCTGTCAGACCAAGGGCACAGCCAGACACAGCCTCTGCTCCAAGGGCCTGTGCTCTGAAGGGATTTTTTTGCCCCAGGCAAATCCCAAACCCAGCTTCTCCCACAAATGCTTAACTGGTTCTCATGGTGTCTCCCGAGTGACTGTTTGGCAAGAGGGAGATGCACCAGCATCAACTGAAGGCATTTCCCATCTCAGAGAGGAAATAACACCTGGTCTCCAGTTAGTAAACAGCTCAGAAATGAATTAAGCCAGATGTTGCCGAGCCCTTGGTATTGACACACATGGCAGTGCAGCCTTTAAAGTGTCCCTCCCGCGGCCCCTCTAGTTATATTAAGATCTTATTTCCGTCCTATAAACATCATGGGGAATGATTAAGCAACAGTGCCCCGTTCATATCCCATGTTATGCCAAGAAAAGTTCATGGCTGCGTTGTTTGAGTGAAAGTGTGATGGAGAGTAATGTAATATCACTCACTTGTTATTGCAGTAACTGTGCTAAACAGACCTACAAGTACCTGGAAGTGTTATATGTTTAATATTTGTGCATTGTTGTTGTTTGGCTGTTTTTTAACTCATGGTGTTTTGGACTCTGTTTCTCCTTCACCTTAACCATTCTGGTCTCATTAACCTCTGTGAGTATGTTCTGTGTTGGGTGATGCCTCTGTTAGGCTGCACTGACTGAGGAGGGAGGTGCTGCTTTCTGAGCCTTTCCCACAAGAACTCAGTGCCTGTAAGTGATAAACCCCCAGCAGTGGGGGTGTTAAGTGGTCCTGGTGTGGAAAGGAGCTCCAGGTGGAAACAGGAGGGTCCTCATGACAGTACCTTGTGCCTTTCAGTTCAAATGTCGGTTTGTTGGCCTTGACAAGGCGTTGGTGCCTTTGATTGTGCAGCACGTGGAATTTGCTGGGGTAGATTTCTCAGATGGAGCAGTGTTGTTATCATATAACATTTCAGAGGAATGGCTGGAGGAAAGTTGAGAGAGTTCTGTTTGATGGGAACAATATTGGAAAACAGATCTGTCTGCAATAAACCCAAAACCCCCCATGCTGTACTTGTGCCGTAGTTCTGTGGGAAATGAGACGTACCTGTCCACATTCCTGAGTGTTTTGTGTTCAGATCTCTGATTTATTTGACCTTGCAGACCTGTGGAAGTGGATTTTTCAGGTGTGTCTGTTGTTTGTGTGTTTCTGGTGGGTCTCCTGTCTCTGTGGGGCACTGTCTGTGTTCAGTGCTCTGACAGGAGCTTCTCTACATGTGAAGTGTGGATGGTTGGGCACTCTGGTGCTGCATCCTCTGACAGCAGATTCATTCTCAGATAACACTCTGCAAAGCTTTATCTGCAGCTCCTCGTGGATGGACTTCCAGGGTGAAGGCAGGATGATCCAGTTAGACTGGAAAGCACAATTTGGGCAGCCAGACAGCTCCCTTTTGACCACACAACTGAAGGGGATTAAAAATTGGAATTACCCCAAAGTTACTCGAACTGGCTGCACGTTCCATGTTACAGAGAGGAAAAACAACACAGACAAACTCCCTGAGGAGTTTACAGGCTGGATTATTAAGTATTTTATTAATATTTTATACCATGTGCCATATTGGCTTGAGCCTAGAATGTTCTCTCGATCCAATTTGTGCAGATTCATATCTTCTCTCCTCATTTACATTAATTAATAGTTATACAGTACTTCAGGAAGGAACATGAGAGGAAGGGCACTGAACACATTCAGTTCTAGAGCTGCAGCTTCAGGGGACAGAAACACAACATTCCCTAAATAGAACCCTGGCCAAGAAAACATATCTGTATTTATATACATATACACACTTTGTTTCCTGGACTGGCCCTTTTAAGTTTTGGAGCTGGAAGATAATAAGATTCTCAACACTTTAAAGTATGGTCATGAATAATGGGTCCAAGAACAGGATTGGGCACTAAACACTAACCATGGTTCAGATGAGTTTATAGAAATCTATAGAACCAATCTGACCTTTCTAAATTTAGGGAAAAGAGGTACTTTAAAGTAATACTCTTCTGTCTGCAAGACCTAGATATCACATAAACTGTGAGATCCACTCTCCCAGCTGGGAAGGGCACTGTATATATCCAGCATGGCAACAATATATTTCTGATACTTTGAATTATGCTACACGTGGTGGCCCCCGAGCTGTGTGTGGAATAACCACAGTGCAGCCCATGGGCTGGTTTGTACCTTGGCTGCAGAGTTTTTATGATGGCCAATACTCTGAAACTCATTCAGGCAATAAATTTACTTGCCTTTGAGTTTACAAGGCAATAAACAGTTGAGGCCTTTGACCTCAACATTTACCAAATACATTTGCAGCAGTTGTGTTTATTGACAACTATTTATAGGGAAGTATTTTATACAGAATTTCACATGTGAAAGAAAACAGTGTAGTTCTGCAGCTCTTATTCTTTCTGATTTCCATCTCTGCTTCCTGTCTCCTCGACTCACTTTAAATAGATGAAGCTGCAGGTTAATGGTGCAAAACCCTCAGTTATTGACAAAACAGCTAATTCAAAGCGTTGTGCCAGATTTTTAGATGTTCCTCCATTTTTATTTTGGGTGACTGAGCTGAAGGTAGATGTATGCTACATGTTGCAAGGCATTGCATAAGTTTATTTTAAATTCTCTTTCTAAACTTAATAGGCATTTAGTTACCTGAAATCATTTACCATGGTTCAGTGAGAGAGTGTCAGGCCTGAGATTACTGGAAAGCAAAGAGGTAACAGCGACCTCCATCCCTGCTGTGCCTGCCAGCTGAGCTCAGGTTGGGTGCACCTGAGCAACTGTTCCCAAAACAATCCCTGCTTTTGGAACTGATGCTTTTAAAATTGCATTGGCCCCGACCCAGCCAAATCCTTGAGCTAATGTTTAATTTCAGACACAAAACCTGGGACTTTGGTGTGGCTGCTGGTAAGCTCAGAGATAAGCTCGTGCTCAGGTTCCTCACTGGGAAACAGCCAACACACTTTTTATCTTGCAGCATCGTGCCTGTGAGATACTCACTGCAATCTGGTGAGCTCTGGTTGCCCGAGTCCTTCTAGAAGAAGGGTTTCAGGTGCTGTGGAATTACAGCCACTCATGTTTAAACAGCTCACCAGATTCCTGCTCCGTGCCAATTTGCAGCAGTTGAGGATGTGGTGCAGAGTTTCGATCAGGAGTTCTTTATGTCTCTGTGTAATTGGACTTTTTTTCCTTGTTGCTGAGGTTCCTTTTTCCTTGTTGCTGAGGTTTTTAGCATTATTATCTGCAGGCCAAGGGCAGCAACATTTTGAAACTTATTAGAAAAATCCTATTTAACCAGATGGTCGACTCTCAGGTGGCTTACACCAAATATGTTTAGAAAGCAGTGTCTTGTGCTTCAATAAATCACCATAAATGGGTCCACAGTAGACGGTTTTCCAGTGCTGATTTTCATTCCTGTGACATCAAGAAAATGGGCTGATTCTCTAGAGTGGGTCTGTCCACACAGGAAGAGGTCCATAAACAAGATGTTTTATGTCTTTGGTGTGTTGAGTGTTTAAAAGAGTAAGAAATACACTTTATCAGTGCAGCCTCAGATTGCTTTGTGAGTTGTGTTTACAGCCCCTATCCCAGATTCACACCCTGGAGATCTGTGGAAATAATAGGAAATGCCGCTGACATTGAGGTGGTGACAAGCTGGAGTTGTGGGGTGGGATGCCCCTTTCCTGGCACCTCCGTGTGTGCCTGGTGAGGTGGCAGTGACAGTGGGCTGGAGTTCAGGGCCTCTGATAGGAAGGTGTGGGGGAAAGCCCGTTGCTTTGTTGCGTTGGGTTTTGGGTGGGCACCAGAACCCCCTCAAGGAAATCCCTCCTAGGGATGCCTGGGAAGCTGCCTCAGCGTGGATGTTTGGCTGAGCTTGCTGGGAAGCTCCAAGAGGGAATATGGGCCCTCAGTCCGTAGGGATGGATGTGTGGAGCACTGAATTTGAGCCAAAGAAAAATGACATGGAGGGGACAAGGGGGGAGGGACATGGCACGAGCAGCCTGGCTGTGACAGTGGGAAGGGCAACTCCAGAGCTGTCAGCACAGCTGTGTGTGGAGCCAGCCAAGAGCCTGGATGTTGTTCCTGCTGCTCAAAGACTGTTTGCCACAGGTCACTGCTGGGCCCTGGCGATGGAAATCCCTGCCCCACGTGGGGACAGGGCTGTGGGACCTTATTCCTGGCTGGGGCAGTGAACATGGAGGAAGGGGAGGGATGTTGTGCACATTAATTTGATTTCATAGCCAATTTAAAAGGAGGGAGGTACTTTGAAACACTTAGTGACTTACATGTTTAGATAGCAGCATCTGCCTTCACTGTCAGTGTGTGGCTCAGCCAGTCCTCCCCAGAAATACTCATTTCTAAAAGGTGTAAGAAATAAATATATTAATTTTTAAATTAATTGTACCTCCCATTAGTTTAACTTAAAATCATCCTTTATCTGCTTTGTCTCCCTTTGCATTTAAATTAGATTTCCCATTTTCTTTCACATGCATCTGTCCTAAAGGATTAAACCTTCTGGTGGCCACACATCCTGGCTGGAGGAGTCCTACTCAGGAAGAGCCTTTGGAGGCCACTGGAAAGAAATTCCCTCTAAAGCCACAGACCACAGAGCGCTAAGGAATTACAGCATCATTCCTAGATCCTCCTGCCCTCCGGGATCACTCTGTGTTCCTGGGGAAGCAATCACAAAGGTGCTGTTCTTCATTACCCATGAGGATTTACTCAGAAAAACAGCAATAAGGAAACTTGAAATCAAAAGGTGCATCAAAGAGTATCCATGGCCATAAATTTGCTGTTGACTCTTTTTTGATAAAACATGTAGACTTTTTATTTTCTATGCATAAAATGTCTGCTTTAATGGAAGTTCTTGGCTAAATCCCAAAGGACATTTTCTGCTGAAAATCTCTTTTTTAATATATCATTAGGATTTTATTGATTGAAATTCATTATTTTCCACTGGAAATTTGTCACATAGGTCTACCTTTCTTTGACATTTTCAGGAAGAGGAAAATCACTCACCATTTTTCCAGTAGCTTTAACAAGCTTCTAATATTTTTTCATTATTCAGTGGTTGTTGGATCTCACTGGTGCTCCACAGAAACTGGCACACCTGGAAGGTGCCCAAGGGGAAGAACCTTTATGGGCAGTGCCTGCAGGGAACAGGATCCTTCAGTCTGTGAACAGCACCCTTGTGGTAGGGATGAGAGTGTTCAACACTGATATTCCACTTTCTTTTCCTGGCCAACTGGCCACCAGGAGTCACTGCAAGGTCTAACCTGCCTTAGCCTGCTACTCCATATTATTTACCCTTAAATTCAAGAAACCTCATTCCTAATTTTTATTTTAAATCTCAGTTGGTATCCCCAGAAGAACCCAAAGGCTTTAAGTGCATATTGTACTGATCTCAGTTCCAAATTTTTAACTGTTTTTAATTAACAACACTCCACTCACTCTACTGGAAATGCATTAATAAAAAACTACTGTTTAAATGGAACTCACAATCCACCAGCAAACCAAAGGTTCGTCCATTCTCACTGTGAGCTTTGGACAAACACTTGAAATCCAGAGTGGAAGTTGTTCTGATATCAAATGGAGATCTCTTGGCATCCCTATTTAGACTTTTCCCAAATGTGACCAAGCTGTGTGGCTCTCAAAAGATTTCAGTTCACAGAGCTTTAGTACAGGCTTGTTAGAGGTTGGCAGCTGAATTCTCTGAAGTTTTCATCTCATAATTCTTTACTTTACTGTTAGTGCTGTCTCTGAAGTACAGGCAGGACAAATAATAGGAAGAACACCTGATGGGAATTTCAGTGGAGAAAATGGGAGGGAAGTAGGAAGTAGAGGTAGCAGGAAATAGGAAATAATCTGAGTGGAAGGCACTAATTCTGTTCTCACATTTCTGTTGTGAAGACAAACTTTCTACCTGATGTGGCTTGGGTGCTGTTCCAATAGGACCACAGGAATGCCTGAGAGGAAATGGATAATTCTGAATTAAATGTGGAGTTTAAAGGGTGTGTACAGGACAAAGCCTGGGGCTCTGTGTTGAAGGGAAGAACAGGAAGAAGTATTGAATAACTGCTTGGTTTTGGGATAAGTGGGGTCCCTACAGAAGCTCTACCCTGAACAACCCCAGTTCTCTCCTCGAGCCGATCCCTCACCTCACGAGTGAGGTGATGAGTTAGTGGGAAAAAATTGTGTGTGATCCCATAATGGACACCTGGATCATAGAGTGCCCTCAGAAAAGGGCCAAACAATGTTTGTGGAGTTTCCTAACTTTTGGATTCTTGGCATTTTAACACAGTTTTTGGATGTCACGAGTAAAAGCGGTGTCTTCAAAGCCTGTATTCCATCCTTAGCTCCAGTGAAGCATTCCTGATCTTCGTCCCAATGAGCCTAAAGGGGCTTCTCTATCACACTGGGAGTCAGTGACAAATTGTCCACAGCAGCATTTTACAAAACAAACCTCATACCAGGTTTCCAAAGATCCTCCAGGAATGCAGGTTTCACATCTTGCCCTGCAGGGGTGGGAACAGCCACTTCCACACTCCGCCCTGCGGAGCTCAGGAGGTGGGATGTCCATGCGGTTTTGAGTGACCTTCTCCTGGAAACTGCATTTGGATTTAATGCTGGCAATGATACGGAAGCCCACATCCCATTTCCCTTGTCGGAAAAGGGGGCAGTCCCTCTGCCAGTGCAGGGGGAACACTAATGAGGGCCCTGGCTTGGAGCTGCCATCTGTAAAACAGCGAAGCATATTCTGATCGTTCTTATATCATTAAGGCCCTACTTAACCCCACCGACTTAATGAGGAACATGCAGCTTTAAAGGTAATCACAGACAGAAGTGCTCTGCTGAAAAGGGATTGATTTAAACCTGATACGACTCTGTAACTCATCCTGTTTGAATTCCTGACTGGGCTGCAGGGCTGGTCCACACCTTGTGGACATGGGTCAGAGCTGAGCTGCTTGTCCCACAACTGTAGGAGCAAAATAGGGCTGAGAGACACCTGGGGAAGTTCTTGACCCACAGGCTGCACAGTGCGCATCCAGAGGGTTAAATCACTCTGCAACCTGCTCCTTCTTTCTTGGAAGAAACTCATGAAGCTTGGCCTCTTGGCTTCTGGAGTTGTTTGGGTGATGGAAACCTGAGATCACGACTCCTGTTTTCCTTCTAGAGTTCCTGCACTTGCATTCCATGAGGTGCATGGTGCCAGCTGTGAGCTCCTGTGAATATCTGTGAAGTGTAGACTACCACCTCTGGAGCAATTCCTCTGGCTTGTTGTCTGCATCTTCCCAATTATCCCTCTGAAAAGAAGGTGGCAACAAGGAACAGCCTGTTCAAACTGATCCAGCACACATCCATGACTGTTTTTTCCAAGGTTATGCTGGGATGCTTAGAGGCTTTCCTGAATACATGGAAAACTGAGAGAACTCCCCATCCAGGGAGTGCCATTCCTGCTATTTTGGCACTTCAAATCTAGAAGGACAAGAAAAATTATTCCACACAGCCAGAATGTCTGAATGCTCCTCACCTAACTTTGCTTCCTGGCCAAGGTGGGACTCACTCTACCTCCATCTTTCCTGACAGTTTTTTGTTTATATAAGTTTTTTCTATATTCTAAAACTAGTTACTGCTCTTTTTTTGAGCAGTGTCTCAGGACAAAGGTATGAAGTTTTCCTCCTGTCTGGAAGGGCTCAGTGGTGTATCGTGTCAAGGGCAGCACGTGCAGCGTTGTTGTATCGCAAGGCAGAGACACATTTGGCCAACAGACTGTGAATCCTCACGGGAAGTGGCACAGGGGTTCTCCAAACTTCAGAACTTGGATGTTGAAAATAATTGTCTGGAAGGTAATAGTCCCCTGGAATGGACTAACAGCCTGCCAGGTTTCACATTTCCTTGAGTCACTTTTGAATTCATAAAACGTCCTGAATTAACTCCGATCCAGATTTGGTGCTTGGGAAAGCGTCGGCTTGTGGGATGAAACTTTTCCCTCCAAGGTTTCACCTGAGGAATGCTCCTGCTTACCTTCCTCTTTTGGATACCCTGAGTGAACCAGGTGAACCACTTTGTGTTTACTGTCAGTAGAAACTCTGTGACAACCCTAAATGAGGGTGGTGGTGCTGTAAGTGTCCAGCTGCTAAAATACAGATGTTGTCCAGCTACACTGGATCGATCCAGAATGGTATTTCCCTGGCAAGGTTTAGCATTCTTAATGCAAAGTGAACCCTCCTAGCAGGGCCTCTTATACTTTAGGGTTTGTACTTTAATGAGGTAGATATTTAATCAATTTTAGGGTATACTGGTATCTGCCTTTTGCACATGTTTCAAATAACAATGAAATTTATCCACAGATGAAGTAATTGAGGCATAGCCCGATTTCAGAAGGGTGCACAGCCCTCACTGCAGTGTAATTCGAAGAGATTGGGGATCAATCAAAATGTTTTAAAATTAAGAGTTTTCTGCAGCTGGGACACTCCCAAGTTGAGCTACTTCGGTTTCAGTTTATAGCTCAACGTTTTTTTTTTGTTCCCCCAAGTCAAATGGTTTATTGTACCCAGGGTTTTTTTTAACCGTCACATCTGAAAATGAAAAGTATCTTTAAAAAACCTGATATCCTGTAGAGATCTAAACTCACGTTGAGCTGCGTGACCCAAACATACCCTGAACTTTAATGGCAAGGAGTTTAACACTGAAATCCAGGTCCACATTTCACATGAGTTCCTATCCTTGTATGTCAGAATTTGAATGTAATATTGGGCTAAAATACCTCAGAATTTGCCTTCACTGCTCTCACACGAGAGCTCTGGCAATTGTTTATTGCCTCTGAGCATGATTTTAGTGATTATTTAGAAAATAGCCCTTATCCTTACAGTGGTCCATACCACACCATTTGGTTTATATCTCTATCTGCTAACTCTGGAGTGTTTGAAATTCAGATGCAGATTGTTGGGCCAGAACCATGACCAGATTTTCAGTGTTGCTTTACAAATCCTCTCACTTATGTAATGAGTTTTCAAACTTTCTTTGCTAGGAGAGCATTATGAAGTTATTCCCTGAGGTCCAATTTGTGATACCTTTTCTTGCAGTAACACCACATTTTTGGGGGAGGTCCCCATGGAGTAGAAGCTGTTCATTCTGGGGATAAAAAAAAAGCAGAATTTGGCCATCGAGATCTGATCCAAGACACACTGAGTACCACAAAGGTCTCTCATTGCTTCTCAGGGCTTTGGATTTGTGGTTGAAGAATAGGATGATTAAGTCATCAGGAGTAAAAACTAAGACAAATTGGGTTTAACTGCATCTCAGAATGATGTAGGTTGTTTCTGAGCTGGGACTCCGAATTTTATAGTTGACAATTAATTCAGAATCTCTCTGCTAACAAAGAACCTCACCTGGCTGAATGATGAGTCTTAAATGCATTGCTCTAATATTCCAGGGTGGGTTCCATGAGAAAATTCCATGGGAGTCATTACAGGATCAGGTCCTGAAGTGTGGATCAAACAGACACAAACAAATAAAACTATACTGAAAGAATTACACTGAACAGGAAAACATCGTTCAGTTTTAATGATATTTTCAATAATTCAGGACAAAACACTTAAAATGTTTCAGTGGGGTTTTTGCAAGTCTTTACAAGGTTTTCTATTAAAATTTTCTTTCCCATTTGAAATAAATTACTTGGCATCCTTCCTGTTCATTCAAAGTGCCGTGAAACAGTGTTTCAGTAGGAAAATCCTAAAACAAGCTGTGTGCTGTATTTTTCAGAGTTCCATCTGAGCACCCTGCTGAGTGGAGTCTCATTAGGTGAAGGATTCACTTTTTCAAAATTCCTTCCAGAAGGAATTTTAGGGTGACAGCAATAAATTATATATTGCACTTCAGATCTTGATTAGCAGCAAGAATCAACATGAGGTTCTGTAACTGGACACAGCAGCTGGCAGCTGCCCTGGCACTCTGTGCTTATCACTATTGCTTCCTTTGCCTGGAGTTATTATTTATTTAGCTTTTCTCCCTCACCTGCCCCTTTTGTATCCACACAGGTTTCATGGAGTATCCACACGGAGCAGGTGGGAGCCAGGCTGGCTGTGAGGGGCTCAGATTCCCTCCTTTCTGACCCTGGTGGTCCTGCTCAGAACAGGTTTATTTTCTTTTTGAGCCCTTCTGTGCTGCTGGGGTAGGATAAGGGATGGAAAAGCTTCCCATTCCCAACGTGCTGGTGGCTGTAGTTTAGAAGGACTTGCCATGAGCAGAGTTCTCTTTTAGAATACTAATTACAGGGTAAATTACAGTGGAGTTAAGTAGAGGAAAAAACTCCAGGCAAACCACAACAAATTGTTTAGCAAAGTAAATATTTGGAAAAAAGGAGCTAAAGTGTCCAACTTTTGCTCAGCGTTAATGGAGTTACGTGAGGAAAGTGAAAACACTTTACCAAGTCCATTCCACTTGAAAAAAGGAAAAGAGGGGAAGTTTTCCTCGTGTGAAATATCTGACAGCAGCTTCTGATCACGTTCGTGGGGGACACAGAGCTTGGGCGTGAGGAGGGTTTTAGAACAGAGGATTCTCTGTGTTTTGTCTTTTCTATCAATAAATGAAAATAGAAGTTTGTGGTTAGAATATGGCTTTAAGTGCATAGATAAGAACCCAAGTAAATACCAGCACTCCTCCATTCCTGAGGGAAGTTGGTGGCCTGCCCATATAATTTGCTGATAAAGTCCCATCTGTGAAAACAAAGTCCTGCAGCACGACTAATAAATTTCAGGCAAAGACCATGAGAGGTTATTTTTGCATGAAGGTCTTTGCTGAGCTTTATTTTAAACCAAAAAAAAAAAAAGGCACTTGAAACTGAAATCGAGATTATGCCATTGGCTTTGAGTTGGCTTTACACTTTTACAGGGCAAATGAGAAATCCTGCCCCGCTGTATTTCCCTGGTAAACAGTGTGGCAGGATAAACTGCGAGCAGAATAAAGTCATGGGGAAAACTCTGCTTCACAAATGACACACGTAGAAAAACAGCAGATGTCTGATGAAGTAAAGACCCGACTTATTGCCAAGTCTTTGGAAAACAAAATTAATTTCCTTTCGTCTTTGATAATGATGATGTAATGTAGTTAATAGGAAGAGCCTGCCATGCTCATGGAGTTATTAAAGAAGAAATGTTAGACATGCAGCAGGTCAGAAATATGGGTTTACTTACCAGGGCCTTTTCCATGAGAGCATTTATAGATGTAGGGGGGAAAAGAAAGTTGGTAGTGATGTAGAATGTTGCTTTTTGTCTTATTTGGAACATAAGAAATGTGTAATGAAACAGAACTTGTGAATGTCCTCTTAATGAGTTCAGAATAGCTGTCGTTCAGTGCAAAGGAGAGAATTTTTTGGTAGGCGGCTTTTTGTGTTGAGAGCTTACTTCAAGGAAATAAAATACTTTTCTGGGCTGAAATTAAAAAATAAATTAATTACCCTGCTTTTTCCTGATGAGGGTTAAACCAGGTGAAGATGGTGGATGAGTGGACACGGTATTGGCTAATTTAACAGCTAGAAAATAGCTCAGCACCAACCACTGCGACGAATAGATTTGATTTTAACTCAACAACGTAGGAAATAGATGCGATGGTTATTTATTAGCAATGCCATTTTTCGGTCGCTAGATGTCCCTGCCTGCTGCGGGAGGAATCGGTACCTGGGACAAAACAAGGTGAATCCAAAGCCGGGGCAGCTTCTCTGGAGGCTATGGAATCATGGAATCATTTAGGCTGGAAAAGCCCTCTGAGATCATCGAGTCCAACCCTTAACCGAGCAGTGCCAAGCACTAACCCATGTCCCCAAGTGTCACGTAGGAAAGTGTCCAGTTCAGGAACATTTTGAGATCTTTGTGTGTGCTTCAATGGCAGGAGAGGCAGTGCAGGAATGTACTTTTAGCAGAGATACAGGAACAAAATGAGATTTGTTCATGGAAACTTTTGAGGAGCTGCTTGACTGGAATGGCTGGGGCAGTCAGACATGGCTTGGCAAAGCCTTGGTGACTCAATCTCCTCCCCAGTGATAAACGCTACAAAGTATTTTTACTGTAATTATGAAGGTGCTATTTAAAATTGGAGTTTAGTTGCTGAGACATGAGGATGACTACAATGCACATACATATATATATGTGTGTGTGTGTATATCTGAGAGAGGTCCCACAGTCCTGCCCTCGTGGTAACTGATGTTTGGTTTAACAATGTCCACGATAACAATCTTGGCAGTGAATTTTTCTACCATCCAGCAGATTTTATATTGTGTGACAAGGCTGGGGGTAGCCCCTAATTAACCAGAAACCTAATGTTGAAGAAGATCTGCATTTATTTCTAAACCTTCTCCCTTTGAGTACAAAAGGCACAGGTTTTGCTAAATCTGACTAAGCTCCACCCTGGGGAGAACAGACACGACGCTGCTGCTGTGGAGTCTTGTTCTCGTGCTCAGGTTGTAGGATTGGGTTTTGTCTTTCCAGTAACGGCCCGTTTGCTGCAGATGGAATCCAGGACTCGCTTTGTGGAAGGTCAGCTCTGGGGAGAGCTGGGACAGATGCTGCTCCCTCGTCAGGAAAGCTTTGGGCTTTAAATATTTGACAGTTGAGCGCAGATCACGAATACAGAAAGCAGAGCAAAGCGCTGCAGAAGTGATTGTGGCCTCCAATTAACAAGTGAAAAATAGTGCCAGAGTTGAGTGTAAAATACCAAACATAACTCTCAAGAGAAAAAGCACATGTGACTGAAACAGTTCCCTTCAGCTGAAATGCGGGCACGGGGACTGCTAAACTGCTTTTATTGTGCAGTTTTATTTTTTTGCATATATGGCTAAAAGTTTATGGGCATTTAGTTTAGTGTTAGACTGCCCTGTTCCCGATGTGACTTGCCACAGGTTGTTGTAAAAATAAAATTATTTTGGGTTTTTCGAATGCCTACAAAATTGTGACGGTTATTAAAACACACACAAGCTGATAGACTGTGTGTTTATGGAGCTTGGAGACTCGTCCCTTTGGAGCCCACCTGCCAGTGAATATTTCACTCCAAAGGAGTCAGTTGAAGTTCAACAAATTAATTTTGCAGTGGGTAACTCGTGCAGAGGTGAGACCTGCTTACAGTGCCATCAAAATGTTGAGAGCAGTGAGTTCTGTTGCGTTGCAGACTCGAGGAAGTCCCTTGCCCTGGAAAGCTGCTTTTCCGCCCGTGGAATCCCCAAACTCTTTAGGAAATGAAAATTTGAAGGTTCTTTGTCATGCACCTGATGAGTCCAAACCTCTCTGTCCCCTCAGCTCCCCTCCCACACATACTCTGTGGGTAAAAGAATTCCAAAGAATAATTTCCATTGTGCTGCTTTTGTTTAGATTAGGGAGTCCATGACTATCCAGCTGGAACAAGGGCTCTTAAAATAAAACTGATCCTTTGAAATTTACATTTAGTACATATTTTTTCTAATTTCAACTGGATAACTAATTTTTTTTTATTGTGCTAATGGGCTGTTATGCATATGTGGAAGCCATTTACTGCATGCCCTAGATGGAAACAGACTCATATTTCAGCTCTGAATATTTAACACTTAATAAGGTAACCACCTGCTTTTAAACTTATTCCAGCATATTTCAATGGCCTTTACTGCTCATTGTGAACATCAGAATTATTTTTGATCTCCTTTAATGAAACAAATAACCGAACCAATTCAAGCACTGCATAAAAATAAAATAAAAAAAGCCCTAGTCCCTCTATTTTTCAATAATTTAAACAACTCTATAATATTATAAATCACTTAGAAAGGGTTCTGTAGCTTTAAAAGCCAAAGCTGCACATGGTGAAACTTTGTCCTTCTCGCCATGACACAGTGAGGGCGGGTGCTGAGCTCTGCCTGTTGCCATCAGCCCTCACCTGGAGCATTCCTGCTGGAACCTCAAACCAGGAGAAGCCGTTCCCTGCATCTGGTCCACTTTGCCCCCAGGTTCTGCTGTGCCTCGTGAACCTGAGAATGGAGCTGCCAGGGAGGCCCTGCAAGCGTGGCTGGAAGCCATGCACTTCCTCCTCACTTTGGAGCTGGCTGCTCCGGACTTCAAACAGCTTGGGAAGCCTGATTTCCAGGGATTGGCACAGCTGAGGGACAGGATTAGTTTGGAGTGGTGGTTTGTGTGTGTGGGGGAAGTGTTACCTTAATTCAGCATTTCCTGTTCCTCTCGGGTTTGCTGTTTGATTCTGATGGTGACTGTACAGGACAAGAACATGATTAATACCATATTATCAAGCTCCAAGATGCCAACCTTTTTCAGGCAGTGCCAGCAATTACCATTCCCCAGCACAGTCAGCTGCCAGGTTAGCACTGTTGCCTGCTTCTCTGCTTCTTTCCAGTTTTGAAGCATAGCAGTGCATGGATTGTGTGAATGTGGGAAGAAAAGTTCACGGAGGAAGGGCTCCCTTTGGTTTGCTGTTTATTGAATGGCTTGAGCTGTGCATTCTTCCTATGGAAAGGAAAGTGGAAAGGCTTGGGGACAGCAGAAAGTGTCCTACTGCCTGGCAGCTCTATTTGCAGGGCAATAATGCTCATTTTAAAGTCAGATGTGGCAGTGTCCTTTGGAAGGGAACTCTGGAGGTGGCACTGGGCTTCTAGACTGGTTTTCTTTGTGCTATTTGATCCCTTGAAAATAAGGGTGAGAACTTCCTCTGAGTCCAGAACTCCCTTTGTGTCCTTCCAGTGCATAAGTGGGGCTTACATGAGAGCTGGAGAGGGGCTTTGGACAAGGGCATGGAGTGAGAGGATAAGAGGGAATGGCTTCCCACTGCCAGAGGGCAGGGTTAGATGGGATATTGGGAAGGAATTCTTGGCTCTGAAGGTGGTGAGGCCCTGGCAGAGGTTGCCCAGAGAAGCTGTGGCTGCCCCTGTATCCCTGGAAGTGTCCAAGGCGCAGTTGGACGGGACTTGAAGCAACCTGGGCTAGTGGAAGGTGTCCCTGCCCATGGCAAAGGTTGGAACAAGATGGGCTTTAAGGACCCTTCCAACCCAAACCATTCTGTGGTTCCATGAACTCAAGAGAGTATTTTATGGATGGCTGGTGCAAGAGCAAGGAAACAACGTGCCCATAGTTGCTGTGGGAAGGAAGTTGTGCTGCAGCCCTTGGTACCAGCTGCAGGTTCCTTGGTGCTGATGCTCACAGTCCCGATGGACCGCGGTGCCAGAGCCAGCTGGGAAGCGAGGAAAGCATTTACCCCTGAGGCTGGGCCGTCACATGGCTATAAAACATTTCTCACAGATGTTGCTGTCAGAGAGCTCAGTATCAGTAAGGAGAAAGAAAACTTCCAGAAGGTGGATTCTCTTGGTAATCCCTGATCCTCGCTCGGAAGGAACCGCAGCGCTCCTCGGAGCGTTCCCCTCTGCCCGCAGGCCTGACCTCTGTCCTGCGGAGCCTCAGCCCCAGCCAGCTCCTGCTCTTCCACGTGCTAATCTTGGCCAGACACCGGCACAACTGGACGTCTGTTGTGTTATCCTGGGCTGTAAACAACAGGAGCAGCCACGTGTCATCTCCGAGCTCCCTGATCCAAACAGTGGCGGGAGCACCGTCGGGAGCGGTTCTGTGGAGCGTCCGGTGCGCGAGGGGGACAAGGGGAGCTGGGCCTGCCAAGTATCCCGAGCACTGACGAGGCTTGGACACGTGTGCTGGACAAGAGCAGAGCAGCAGTAGCAGAAAGGCTCAGTGAAGCAGCCTGAGTCGTTACAGCCACCGGTTTTCCTTCTTTCCAGGCAGATAATCGGGAATAACACTTTTTAAGAGAACGGTTCCCTGTTGAGGGAGCTGGTGGATGTCAGAGCAGGCTGGTAGCAGGGAGGGACTGTCAGGGTCAGTGGTGATGTCAGCAGAAAAAAAGAGTGTTCTTTTGTTCAAACTTACTCTTTATATGTAAAAGGATTTTTGTGAAGAAAGCAGTTTTTGTGATGTGAGAATTGCGCTCCACTTCTGGAGCGAACCAGGGCTTTCCTGAAGCAGATGAGTTATGTCAGCTCTAGGGTCTTATTGAGCCTTTTTACCCTCAAAGTGGAAAAGATTGAAATCTGGGGTTTGTACAGCAGAGGTTACTAAAACAAGGAGAAAACTTGGTTCTTTTCCTGGGTTTTGGAAGAAATCTGATATGTAATATTGAGGAATTTATTTCACCTCTGTGCCTTTCTTTAACCATCTGTAAAATGGGAATGATACTGGCTATGTTATGTCAGGTGCTTTAGGATGTGTAGGACAAACGAGGCAGGGAACAAGCCAGATGCTGATTGTATTGGATTATCTTCCAAACCCCTGAATCTGGCAAATCCTCACTGTACATGGATCTGTCATCCTCCTTCACTCCCAGTATCAACCCCGTGCAGAATAATTTGGAGAAATTCTTCCCTGGGAGGGTGGGGAGGCCCTGGTGAGACACAGCTTGCCCAGGGAAATCCGTGAAAGTGTCCAAGGCCAGTTTGGATGGGTCTTGGAGCACCCTGGGATAGTGGAAAGTGTCCCTGCCCTTGGCAGGGGGGTGGAATGAGATGATCTCTAAGTTCCCTTCCAACCCAAAGCAGTCTGTGATTCCATGAATTTGAAATTCTGTTTTCATGAGGAATATACACTTTGTTATAACTGCCAGTGATGGGAAGGCATAAACAGCTAAACAGCTTCACTACTAAGAGCTTTCTTCTTGTAAGGGTGAACAATGTACAGATCCTGCAGCATTAACTGCCACTTATTTTATTTTTAAACAACTCGTCCCCGTCCGTAACAGGGAACAAATTAACTTGAGCAGCGTGACAGTTTGCATATTTTCAGCATATTCATCTTCCCAGAAGAAGGCAGAGCTCGAGCTTTTAAAGCAAGAGCACACAAAGTGTAGTTCCAATCTTTACCAATCCTCCTGTGCCCCGTTTTCATGCCCAGTTCTCATCTCCCTCTTTCTTTTGTGGGTCACACAGAAAGCCCAGAGCAACCCTCGTGCTGGGCAGTGGGATCAGCCAGCAGTGCCTTGCTGTCCTCTGGGTACAGGTGAAACTGGTGTCTTGGAATCCTTGGTGGAAGGATTCCTCCCAAAATCTACATCCAGCAAGAGACAGACAGGACAGGACCAATATCCTGGATATCCTATATCCTCTGCTGTGTTTTCCTCTGCATCCCATAAAGTCCATAGGAGAGAACCCTCAGTGATGTGCTGCTAACGCTCTGTGTGTGTTACACAGGCTCTCGGTGCAGGAATGCTGACACAAACAGAAAGGAGATAACTTGGAAATTCTATTGCTCCATTTATGTTATTATTGTAGTTAATGGTCTGTCAGCATTTCCATTATAAATCCCTATTTTTCAGGGTTTTATAACTCAGCCGTAAAAATTCTCTCCAGGCTGAATTTGGCATGTGTGTTTTCAGCCTGAGAGCACATGTGTTGGGATTTTTTTTAACAAGTGAAAAAAAAAAATTAGAACTGCATTCACAATTTTTAAGATATAGAATTGCCAAAAAAAAAAAAAAAAAAAAAAAAAAAAAGCACCAACAAAAAATAGGTGATTGGTTACAGATGCTTTCTTTGCACTCATATAACTCAAAAATTGCTGAGTTATTTCAGCTGTAATTGTGGGTATGTGTAAGGTTAAAATGGTGGATTTAGTACTATTCCTTTCTTTATGGTGTTGGTATTTGACAAGCAAATAGAAAACAGACCTCTGTACTGTATACACTCACGGACGAGCTGACCCGGGTGTAAACTGACCTCCCAAACCTGCTCTACACCCCCTCCTTGGGGCCACATCGTTCCAGTGTCAGCGAGGATGGGGGTGCTGGGGGAGGATTTTACATTTTGGGGAGTTTCTTTGCCTTTGTCCCGTCACTCCCAAGGTCTGTGCCGGGCTGTGGGTGCGGAATCCACCCAGACCAGGTGGTGTGGGTAATAAAGAACCACGACAGACACGTGTTCCCCCACGCTCTGAGGCCCAGCTTTGTCCACCTTGTTTACAGAGGGCCTGGCCTGTGTCTGGGATCACCCCGGGGAAGTTTACACCAAGAGGAGTGCAAAGCACATGTTTTACTCTAAAGCATCTGAAAGGAAAAGAAACAAGGGGAAAATCAAGAGATCCTGTCTGGATTCTTTGCTGTCTGCACACGCAGATTTTCCTTCTGATCTCCCCACAGTACCTGTGGCTCTTCACTTGTGTTTGTTCACTGGGACTGGAACAGAAAAAGGGTGACCAGCACATAGAGAATTTTTATTTTACAATCTCCAGATCTCCTGATTCCCAAATTAATTTGCTTCCAAATGAATTGATTACCTCAAGAACAGGCTGCAATAGGGTGCACAGAGTTCTATATTTTTTTTGCATGTAAGGTGCTTTCTGCATAACATTTTATTATGCACAGAACCAGAGCATCACCTGCCTTCCCAAGAACAAACAGTTCCTTTCACACTCAGAGAAAGTGGGCAAGAAATTCCAGCAATCCCATGCTGTAGCGATTCCTGCCACGACTGTACTTTGGCACTGTCTAACCAGTGGTATCTATAAAAGTGTGTAAAATAACCATCAGAGAAATTTATAATCTGATTTTCTTCTTGTCTTTTTTGGTTTTTTTTTACATTTATCAGATAGATCTTTCTGTAAGTATTCGATTCTTTGCATTTTTTGCTACGCCCGCCGAACTTTCTCCGTGATGTTTTTAACGTCCTGTGATATATAACATCCCATCATATCTTAAACATTCCTTTACATCAGCCTGAAAGGTCATGTACTTGGGCTGTTTTTCATTTCACGAACATCTGGGCTTATGAGATTAACAGAACAGTATAGCATTGCCTTCTTTTTGGTCTCTTTTATTAATAACTTGTGAATAACACTTGTCTCCTACCATGTGGATTATACTTCTGTTGGGGTAATTTCCTCACTGTAATAATGGCTGCTGGTTAACCCCTTGCTCACAACTGCTGCTGCTACCAGCTCAAGGGGGTTTTTTATGTTCACATACATAGTCCTGTGTGTTTCCATGGGGTAGGAACAGGTCATTTCCCTAAGAACGGGGCTCTAGCACCATTTTCATGCTGTAAGGTGTCCTACTTGGGCTCCAGTTGTCGCTCTAGAGAAGGCCCAGGGACCCTGCAGGTCCTCTGGAGTATCTTCCAGATATCCCTGAGGCTGTAAGGTTTGTTCAGTGTCACTGGATGTCTGGGATTATGTTGTATTTTTATATTTGTGATGAGCACAGTCAGGAATTGGGGTTCTCTCTACATTGCAATGAGAGGGTCACATTATTTAATGGTGATGGACAAGGACCTGGAGTGCCAGAACAAGGGGGAATAACTTCCCACTGCCAGAGGGCAGGGTGAGATGGGATATAGGAAAGGAATTCCTGGCTGTGAGGGTGGTGCAGACCTCTGGTACAGGTTGCCCAGAGAAGCTGTGGCTGCCCCTGGATCCCTGGGAGTGTCCAAGGCCAGGTTGGACGGGTCTTGGAGCAACCTGGGCTAGTGGAAGGTGTCCCTGCCCATGGCAGGGGGTTGGAAATGGGTGATCTTTAAGGTCCCTTCCAACCCAAACCTCTCCATGATTCTGTGATTTCTGGTTTGCAAAACCATGAAACAGGAATGAGAATAATTGTGACAGTAAAGGCTTTACCTGATCGTGAGGTAGTTTCATATTGTCCAGGGACCACACAGCCAGTCAAAAGTGACACGAGAGGTGATCTGAAATCATCTAAAAGGCCAAAAAGAGTTTTCTCTGCATAGATCATAGAAACACAATATGGTTTGTGTTGGAAGGGGCCTTAATGACCCCTTCTATAATTAAATCTGTCTTTTACCAGAGTTTAACTGTCAGAACTGTGGAGGAATTGGTTCTGTACCTGTAAACAGGAAAACACAGAACAGAGAACTACAGACCTGGAGATCAAAGTCTCCATACTTTGTCACCAGTCATTTAATTCCTCATTTCTTCTCTTTTGTATATGTGTTTATTGTGTGTTTTGTGTATGGGGTTGTATCTCCCACAGCAATTCTGTGGGGTTTGGCCACAAGATGGCATCTGATTTCATGATCTTCTTTTAAAATATCACTATTTTCTTTTTTTTTTTTTCTCTCTTGATGGAGTAATGCCCAGTTTTCCTGCAGCAAATTATAACCTACTTTCCTCCTGCCTCAGGGCATGCCTTCAGGAACAGATGCAGTAGGATTTTCCATGGCATTCTGGGTTGCTGATAGTTGGAACCACCAGCAGAGATGATGGGTGACAGTTGCTGTGGATCCTCTGCTCTGTAACCCCACTCCTCCACCCTTGCAGGGTGTGACTGCTGCCTCTGTTATGATTGTTGCCTGGCAAATGAGAACTGACACAAAAACTTCAGCTCATTTCATCTGTGAAGTGATTCAAAGTCCCTTGAAGCTGTTTAACAAACTCTCATTGGCACAGAATAAACTTTGCCTGGGCCTCTGCTTACAGAAAAATATCCTACAATTCCTTAATTCTCACTAACCTGCCTAAACTTAGGGGTGATGTGTTTCCTTCTCATTTCTGCTCCAGAGCATCTCCCACGTTCCTGCATTTGGGGAATGAGGAACAATCAGGTCTGAAGGACAAACAGCCTCTTCTGAGTAGACTGGGAATTCTGCCTCTACAACTACAGGAGAAATGGGAAACTGAGATTTGTCACGGGATCAGACCTACAGCAAACTGCACCAGTGGGTTCTTGGAAGCTTGTGGAACATGAGTTGGAGTAAGTAGGATCTTGGTTTGCAAAGGGAGAACTAAAATATTCACAAATTATTCAAAAGTGTTTGGCTTAACAGTGTGAAAACCAGTGTTTCAGTGCAGCTAAGCAGTATTTAGATAACATGTTGTTTGCAAACTACTGGGTGATGTGAAACAGGGCCATTGACCTTTTTCTAAGTAACTTTAGCCAACAACAAAATTGAGAATTGCTCCAGAATATTTTATCACAGCTGACCTTGCAACAGCTCAAGAGGGCAAAAAGTGCAAATGGAGTTGAATAAGAGGTAAGAGAGGAATCATCAAAAGGTTAGAAAAGACCTTTGAGATTATGAAAAGTCCAACAATCAACCCAGCACCACCACCGTGTTCATCACTAAACCATGTCCTCAAAACGCTCACAAAAGAGAGACAAACTTTGAAAGGATGGAAACAGTGAAAAGGATTTTTAAACAAGAATTTTGGCAAATTGTGGTCTCTCTATTGGTGTATCTCATTTCTAGAGTTTCTGTGTTTGGGCAGAGGTAAAGGCTCTTTGCCCTGTGGGTTCCTGCTGCCTGGTGAGGGCTGAGCTTGTCCCACAGGGTTTTCTCAGTGGTGGGACACACTGTTACTCTCTGTCCTGAAACAGAGAAAAAGTACCTGCTTTTAAAAAATTGTCTTTAATTTCTCTGAAGCCCCTTCCTCTCAGTCCAGTTACTTATGACTAAAATGAGCAAGTGGGGATGTCTGTGGAGAGGACAGACAGTGTATGACCAGAGAGATGAGCTAAACCCTCTGGTTTTCAAATGACATTTTAATACAAGCTCTGGTAACTTTATCAAATGTCTCTTTCTGTAGATACTTGCCCTGACATCTCAGAGACTCATCTTTATTCCTGTAACATTCCAGAGAAGCCAGGAAGGGATGCTGTCTTATTTTTCACTTGAACAAGTGTAACACAGACAATTTAAGCTAGATGATAAACCTATTTAACTGTTTAATTCTAAATAGTAACTTAAGGCTCTGTAAAGACAACCCCTGAAGGATCTGGATCCAAGCATTTTGCCCAAGTTGAAGTTGAAGTTGTGTAGCAGAGCATTGAGGCTTGACTTCCCTACGTGTGGATCTCTCTTGATGGAGGCAGATCCTGCACTGCACAGCAGGTCAGGTGTGGAGGGAGGTTTGTGCCAACCTGCTCCAGCTGCTCCCCTGCCCTTCTGCCTCCTCACAGCCACCCCAGCTGTCCCAGCAAGGTGCTCCTGGGAGTCCTGTGTCAGGCTCAGGGAGTAGGGCTAATTTAAAGGACATAAACAGCAGACCTTCACTAATTCTGCCTGCTTTACAGTGCTTCCATGAGCAATTTTCCTAGGAAGCTGACAGGGCTGAAGGCTGTCCCATTTTCCACAGGTGTTGCAGGATCCAGGAGAGGATGTTTGCAGAGTAAGTAACTTTGCACATTTCCACTCTGCCTGAGCCTCCCTGTGGTTGAAGAGTCAGGAAAAAGCTGCTGCTGGCACAATTTGCTCTTGTGCTGAGATTTGGCCTGAGGAGCTCAGGGGTGTCTCTTGGTGAGTTGTGCTTCAGGTAATTATTTGCCTCTTGGTGCACTGGGTGGTACCAAAGCTCTACGTGAATGTTAAAGAGCAGATTTTCAAAGAGCTTTCAGCCAGCCTAGAGAATATTCCAGCTAACAATTTATTTTTGTAAAGAACTGACTCTCTTACCGAGAGGGGCTGTCTTTGTTTGGTATGGAGAAGTTTCAAACTCTTCCACTCCAGGTCTTAAGGAAAGAGATGACTGCAACACCGAGGAGCTAAGGACAGCTATCCACTCACACCTCCATTTTCAGCTTTCCACATCTGGTTAAGTGCATTATGGCATTTTTTGCTTTTACATATGAATCATTAGCTCTTGGCTGTGGCTGGTAGGAAAAAAGAGACAGCAATTTTCATGTGCCTTATTTCATGTCCGTATTCTTATACAGAAAGGGGATAAATGTTTTTCTAAAATACACTGTGTCAGTGCTTCTGCTGCATCTCTCATCTAAGTGCCCCCAAGTTCTCTGCTAATTGTAATCAAGTATGGTGAGACAATTAAAACAATAAGGGGAAATATGAGATCAACTTCCATTTCTTTTATGAATCCAGGGGCAAGCACATATATTCTTTTCCTGCTGAGCAAGGAAGTTCCTCTTTCATTCAGATGCACTTGAAATGTGAAGTGGGACTACAGTTTATCCTTACTCTTGTTTTTCTGCTAATGTGCTCAAAATGGGGTTAATTTGGCAAATATGCTTTCTTCAGCAGAACTGGAGACTTCATCTAAACAACCTTTCCCAGTGTAAGCAGGACAGTAAGTGGAAAAGGAGGTTATTCCTCTATTAATCTCCTGCATGGCTCAGTAAAACCCTGGCAGCCTCTTGTGTGACTTTCCTGTGTCAAATGGGACAAATTTTTATACTTTCTAGTTCTCACTTCTGTACTTCAGTCCCAACCCCAAATTTCCTTCTCTGTCAGCTGCTGCCTCTGTTCCCTTTGAAGTTCCACCGTGTGACCCAGAGAGATTTGAGCTGTGTTTTTGTGCTCCTGTTCTGACAGCTCGGGATGGGTGAGTGAGGCAGACAAGCAGCTTTCTGGAAAGGCTCAGGCTGGGCAAACCTGTGTTCAGGGACTGCTGAACTACCTGGCAAGGCCACACAAGGTCTGAGTGACTTCCAGGCACACTGAAGGTACTCTGAGAACCTTACACTGATCCTGGTTGGCTGCCCAACAGGCTTGTTGTGACAGTGACACTTTCTGCCTCCAGTGTGCTTCATGCCATCTCTCCTAGATCCACAAAACCACCCCAAAAGAGCTGCTGCAGAAACATGGAGCTTTTATTTCCTGTAGGTTTTATGAAGACAGAGCAAGTCTTGCTCCTTATGTAACAAAAAAAAAAGGCTTTTTGGGTGTTGGAGAAGCGTTTAAAATATGGGACAACTCTGTCTCAGTAATGTTAGTTATGAGTCTGCTCAAGGGATGGGAATACTGGCTGGTTGGCTCTTTTTCTAGAAGGAGCATTTTCCACTGAGCCTGTGATTCCATAGCAGTTTAAGCCAACATAAATTGGTGTACTGTGGTCTGGTGCTACCCCTCACCTCTCCTTGCACATTCCCATCCCATCTCCTCCTTTCTCCAGCCTGTGGATGAGGCAGGGCTGCTCCCTGTGTGCATGAGGGGTTGCAGTGTGGAGGGAAGGGCAGAGGTGCTGTGTTTCTGTAACACCCAAAAGCTAAGTCACCACCTGGCCAAAAATTCTGGGAACTTGTGGCCTGCCTTAATCAAATCCACATGTCCAAACAGGAAGCCACTCAGTGCTGTTCTGCATTTCCATGAGTAGCCCGGGATGGAGAGTGGGGAAGATGCTGTTGAGTATTTTTCCTAGTTCTACCACTAATTTATGCTCTTTCTGACCTTTGGCAAAACAGTTTAATTTGCAGATGTCCAAACTGTACAATGGGGCTATCAATACATTCCATCCCATAGGAAACTTGCTCGGTGACACTGTGTGAGCCAAGACATTTGAGATCCCTGGGCAGAAAGTGCTTCTGAATTGCTGCAATTATGATTTTGTTAATTATTTGCATGTTTGTCAACATGGGGCAAGAAGTCTGAGAAGATATCATAAATCAAGGACTCTAGAAAAATGTCCAAAAGAATATTTAATTCCTTTCACTCTGAAGTTTGTAAATATCAGAGTTTGTGTTAGGAAAAAAATATTTGTATGCATTCTGTCACTTTTCAGCTATAAGTAGTGCAATTCAAAAGTACTGAAATCAAAATGAAAGATTGCTTATAGTGATTTCCACCTTGATTTTCTTTTCTTGAGGGGAAATAAAGGATGTCACAAGGAACCCAGAGCATTACCCTGTCTGGGCTGTGCTGCACAGGACTAGTTCAAAACTGAGTCAGAGAATCAGTCATAGAATGGTTTGGGTTGGAAAGGACCTTAAAGATCATCTCATTCCAACCCAAGATCCACAAGATTCAGTATAGAAGAATAAAGTAAGAGGAGCTCAGCCAAACATCTCTGCTTGTCCCAGCTGTTGGAGTTTATCAGGGTCTAAACTCCAGACTGGGCTTTGTGACCCTCATGAGAAAAGCAGAACAGGTTCCCAGTAATGGACACACTCAGAAAAATGGTTTTGTTTCCCTTTTCAACGTTTCTGCTCTTGCACATGTGCAGTCAGGGCGTTTCCATGGGCAGCACTGCTGGAAGTCTCTTTCCTCCTCCACATCTGGGGTGACAGTCGGGAGTGAACGCGGGAGACCGGGCTGACAAAGAGCTGAGTATTATCCCGAGGATAAATGAGTTAACCCATCACTGCAAACACTGTGCTGGCGGATTTTAGTGCAATTAGCTCCACAAATACCAAGACATGCAGTCTGCAACCAGACTAAAAGGTCTCCTAAACAATTAGGGGACCACGGCCCCATGGACCCCTGTCATGCACATTAATGTCACTGGCCTTAGCAAAGGGGATGTGTGTGCTTTGATGCCAGGGGAATCCAGGCTTTGACGGCCCCATAAACTTCATCCCGTTTTTGGTCCCACGACTCAGTGGCATTTTATTTACTGCACCTAATAACATTTAGTCAATAAACACGTACAGGTTGGAGAGAAGGTCTAGTGTGAGCTTAATTACCTCAACTCTCTGCCTTCTCTTTTGTTATGTACATCATGGATACTTGACAGCATTAACATTCCTGGAATTGTATCTGCCATCCTTTGTAAAAGGATTGAATACTACGCATTAGTTCGGGCTCGTGGGGCATTTGTGTCTCCAACAACAGCTTAATTATGGACATTGTTTACTAATCAGTATTAAATTGACAGACTATGAGGGCTAATCTGGAGATTAACACAATAGCTTGTTTTCATTTTGTTCTTCTAGCAGTTTATTGAATGCAAGATTTAAAACAAGACCCTTTTGTGAGCTTTACCTTCCCCATCACAGCTGTGTGAGTGGAAAGGTCTGTGCATTTCTGCAACTTAGAGTTTGGGCCCAAACATTTTGCTGAAGATAGAAGAACAACCATAAAAAAGGCATGTTCTTCTGTTGTAAAAGCAACACAGGGTGTCCTTTCTGTAGGATCAGCAGCTCACAAATCTTGAGGCACATTTAAGCCTCCTGTTTGTCCTGTTTCACAAACTACACAGGGTATCATCACTCAAACAAATGCCAGCAGACCCCAGGCCCTGAGGAGTAATTTGTGGAGTGAGAAGATCTGATGTCACTGCGTGCAAAGCCATTCAGTGAAAGCTGTGGGCACTCCTGGGCCATCTGTTTTGCCCATACAAATTACTGAATTCCCTGAGAGTTCTGATTTCCCTGTGAGCAGTTTCCATTGTCGGCCACAAAGTCTATTCTGCCTGGACAGGTGCCTGTTTGATTATGAGGAATAAGAGGGTTCATTTAGGGAAGGACACACAGGTGAGAGAGTCTTATACATATTGTGTGTGTGCCCTTCCTGTCTGATGGCAGCACTGGAGATTTACAGCATTGACAGTTCCCAAAATATTCACATCTACATCCCACTCTGATTTTTCAGACTGCTGAAAACACCTCGGGTTTTGTAGCCTGGGAAACTTTGCATCCTCCTGGATTACTTGGCTGATTAAGTGGAAATGAATGAAAATTCACTTGGTAATAACGAGGTAATCTCTTTCAAGTCTCTTACTTTCTCTTAAGAGTGATGTAGCGTGGAAAGAAGTGATGCTACAGGTGATGCAGAGTGGGAGAAAGTGATGCTACACTGAACTTCACAGCACCAGTGACATGGGGAGAGTGGATAAAGCAACCAGAAACAAGTGGAAAGGGCTGTTCCCACCCTCTGTCCCACACAGAGCACTTCTCCCGTGCAGGGTTTAATGACAGCGTGGCACTCCAAGCTCTGGCAGGAAAAGAAGACAAATCTGACAAAAAAACCCTGACAAATATTTCTGAAGTGCCCAGCAGAGCGTCTCCAAAGTCAGCTCTCTTCTTCCCCATGCACTCCTCATGCTGGAAGTAATTAGTATAAAAACCCTAATCTTTTTTTTGCATCCGAGCCACGCGGTATAATCCAGCCTTTCAGGAGGATAAGTCAGTGTTCCTGAGCTCACTTGGATTTAATGTAAACAATAAAGGGCTAATTCAATAAAATGGCTTTGACCCATCAAAATCTACTTTCGGGAGCTGTTCTGCAGGCTGGGAGCCCACCTGGTGTGTTGTGCACGCAGGAATCTTCAATCCTGCATCCATGGGGAATAGCTGAGAGTGCACATGGACAGGCCTAAGGAGAGCCACTTGTTAGGGATTTTGCACCTTGCTTTGTGGGGTCACTCTTTATTCTTCTTGGAGAACGTGCTTGCCAAATACAATATGACAACATTTCTGATTTATTCACTGTGCTTAGGATAAACAAAGGAAGAAAAGGAAAAGAAGAACAAATAGACAAGTAGCTGAGACAAAAAAGCAACTGGTTTTGTGGTTTGTTTGTTTGGTTTTTGTGTTTTTTTTTTTAATTTTTAAAATTCTCTTGTGTTTAAGCTTCTTCAGAGGAGTGTGGTTTTCAGGATATTTTGAATATTTCTATTGATCTGTCTCCTAAAAAAAAATAATCACAAGAGTGGTGTTAAAAATTAAGGCATCCAAATGAATTTGTTGGCTTCTGAAAACTGAAGGTGGAGGTTTCCAAACATTTCAGCTCCCAGACTCTGAAAAGTCTCCCAGAAGAGGTGTGGACTCTTGCACAGTGAGTTTAAGACCATGGCAAATAGGGTCTTTTATTGTTGCGCTGCTGACTCCTTAAAAATTGTGTGTTATTCACAGGTTCAAAGTGATGTAAATGATGGGTTATTGTAGCAAGAACAGGCAAGTTTTATTCAGATTTTATTTTTGCTCCTCTCTGCTTAACTCAAGGGGTTGGCAGGTTCCCTGCCCGTGGCAGGGGTTGGAACCAGGTGACCTTCAAAGTCCCTTTCAACCCAAACCAGTCTGGAATTCTCTGATTTGATGGTTGTTCTTCTACACTGGGAGCAGCAGAGTTTTACAAAGGGATTCATATTGGCTTCATACCTGGGAATGTACATCCATAAACCAGGTATTTTAACTATTGTGCAGAAAGGTTAACAACCTGCTCTCTTGATCCACCTTTTTTTGCTGTTGCTTATATTTAGGTCCTTTTTAAGCATCAGTCTGGCAAGGGTGGGCACTCAATGTTTTCATGGGACTCTTGGGAAGCTGATAAAGTTTGCTGATTAATCCAATAAAGTTGAATCTGCTGCATCAGACCTCATCAGTCAGATCAGTTTACACTCTGCCTTTTAAAGCAGGTCTTTGTTTATTTTATCCAAGAAGTACCTGCTACCTGTGCATGGGCTGTCCAGGCAGGAGGGACCACCCCCCGATCATCATCTCTTCCCAGCCCCTTTTTTCTGCATTTTTCTGTAACCCTTCTTTGAATACTTGAGGAATATCCCAACCTCCTTCAAAGCATGGGCATAAAGCTCTAACAGATGTCTGTGTGTAGATGCAGTGTTGCATCTCTGTCCACCTTTTATCGAATGAACTACTTTTTGCCACAGCATCTGAGACATCTGTGTGTGTCCATCACCTCTGGAATCCTCACTGCTTTCCAATCTCCCATCCTGCTGGCAAAACTTATGTGTTATGATTCAATATATGTTGAAATGGCCAAGCCACCCATCGGTGGTAATAAAGTTTTGCTTTCTATCCATCACAGACAGAGACTTGAAAACAGGTTTCCTCACACCTGGATGCACCTTACTGCTCACTTAGACCTTTGGAAGCATTCAGGCTTGGGTGTTTCTGTTCAATCTCTGACAACCTAACAGGTTACCTGCAAAAAAAACCCAAATAGTCTCTTTTCTCCTTTCTTTACAGAAGGAGATGTAACCACTGCTTTCAACATTCAGGTTAATTGACTCATCCCCAGGTTTCAACTGTATAATCATTCCTTCCTCAGGGAGAGAAGGAAAGAGAAGAAGGTTTCTTACACGTCTTTTTTACTGCTTCTGCTGCTATTACAACATAGAGGTTTTTAAGCTTAGTCTCCCTCAAACCACAATACCTTAAAGGCCTTTAGACATTGCCTTCTAGGTCTAGTTTTGCCATTTTAGGATATTATTATCCTCAGCTATTCTTCACCAATAGAATGTTAAAAATTCCTTCCTCCCAGCTCGTCAAAAATCAAGAGTGTGATTAAATCTGAGGGTGTGTCCAAACAGTTTTAGTCTCTCTAAACCAGAGCTGCAGTGAGACAGCTTGGAGAAGGGAAAACCATTGACTTAATCCTAACTTCTTGTTATGGTTAAGTTGCAATCACATGAGGTTCCTTTTGTAATTTAGGCAGAAATCTCTAGACTAATCCACACCGCTCAAAATTCTGGTTTTCCTCCTCTCCTTTTAGGAAATCTGAGGATGAAGTTATGTGATACAGTTGAGCTGACCTAACATTGTGCCCTTCTGATGAAAGAGGTAGTTCTGCTCCTCCCCACTGTACAGTTTCATGATTAACCATTTTCAACCTCCATTTACACAGTTTGGTTAGAGATTCTCAGCCCATCTTCCAGGAGGCTGTTAACCCTCTGCGTGAGACTAAAAACCGTGTTCTCTCTAAAAATCATTCCAGTGCTCAACAAAACCAATTTTTCCCTCCTTCACTGCTTACTTAATGAGCTAAACTTCCACTTACCATTCTTTGCCTTGCTTGGGAGGTTTTTTGAAAAGTTCATTTAAAAGCCCTTTTCTGCAGTCTGTCAGGAGCTCTGGGATGGTGCCGGGTGCAATGTCATGGGTGTCAGTGTGGATTGTACTCCAAGAAGTACAGCTGGACATGAGGAGGTCTTAGAGGTCTTTTCCAATCTTAATGATTCTGTGATTCTCTAAGTCCTTCCTGAACTTGGAATCTTCCATGTTCATTTTAACAATATGTTGCCTTCACTCCTGGAAAACTGCTATTTTTCCTACTGTCTGTCTTTTGTCTCTTGAAGATCATCTTAATCATTTTCCTTCACAGGGTTCCTCAGGCAGGACTATCTATAGCCTTTGGCAAGCTAAGGGTTGTGTCTTTGACCCCTGAAGTTCCTCCAGCTTATTCTTGCAAGGCAATCTCTTCAAATGTCCACAGTGTCAGCTGCAATTAAATACAGCCAGTGATAAAGACTTGGGGCTTCCTCCTTGCTGTGACATGTTTTCAGTCATCTTTTGTTTCCTTGTCTATGCTTTTTATGTGATTCCTCTGGGACAGTGTGTGGGAGTCCCTGTGGAGTGATTTGAACCAATCTGTTGAGGAAAGATGTTTCTCTCAGGGATAAACTTTCTCCTCCACCTGAACTAAAATCTTGTGCTTCATAAAGGCAAAAATACATCTCCTTTGAGGGAGGAACAGAAATTTGGCACATCCAGTGTAGTGGCAGAGGCTGATGACCCTCTGTCCATCTGTGTTCCTGATGGGAAATGGCACTGCAAAGCAAAGCCTCAGGCTCAGCCCTGGGAATATTCTTTTAAATTCCACTGCCAGGCACTTGCTTTTCACAGTTTATATTCCCTCAGTACCATCCCCTTGCAGAGAGTTACAAACAAGCTTAGGAAATCACAGCCAGAACCTATCACAGCACATCCTTGTACCTCTTGAGCAGCAAACTACTCAGGGATCCTAAAAGCAATTAGACAAAGCCCCAAAGACCCTGGGGGCAGGCTTCACAGTCTCCAAATGTGATGCCAGTGGCAGGGGCAGCACAGAACTGCCAGGTCACACCAGGGCTCCTTAGTTGTCACTGTTTGTATCACTCTCTGCTCACCATTAGGAGTCAGGGGCTGATAACTTGGTTTCTGGTGGACAGGCCCATGTCCCTTTGCTTCCTGCTTTTCTCAGAGCTCTATTTGTGCCCAGATGGAGCCAACTCTGTTCAAGTGACTGCCAGTCACAGAGATGCAAATATCCATCAGGCTTTTTATTGGACTTTCCCTCCCATAGCTCCACCTCGTGCTTCAGCAAAGGAAGAATTCAGAGAGGAAAGGAACTGCCCTACCTTAATTAGATACCCTGCCTTTCCCAGTGACAGACTATCACTAATTACAACTCATCAGTGACCCCCCACTTGCCTCTGATGCTGCTGCTTGGTGAGCTAATGAGGGGCAGAGGAGGAGCTGCAGCAAGAGCTTGTCCTGAGTGGTTTGAAGTGGTGCAGGGAGTGTTTAATTCACTCTGAAAATGGAGTTTGCACTGCAAGACTGGGCTTTACAACAGCAATACTGACATGTTCTTGTGACCTGCTATTTGAGACCTCACTAATGCTGTATTTAACTAATCAACATTGCAGCACGTGCTTGCCTTCGCTTCTGAGGGGAAGGAGGGCTGTTCCCATTCCCGGTTTGTGTGCAGATGACCTGCTCCACCTCATTAGCTCTGCAGTGCTGGTTGGTGTGCTGGGAAGGATGATCCTGAAAGATCCACCCATCTGAAAGGGATGAAGAGCGGCAGCCTGGACAAAGCCACCGTCCCTGCTTCCCACATGGGAATCGATTCCATGGGGCTGCAGGAACAGGGATGCAAAGGAGCAATAAGTCTCCTTAGCGGGCATTCAGTGAAATGGAGAAGAGTGCTCCAGCTCTGATATTTTAAATCGCATGCGTGCATTTAATATTAAACCACGTTCCGTAATCGGCAGTTCAGGTGCTGATTTGGGTTAAACCCCTGTAGGAAGAGAAGTGCTGTCCCCTCGAGTGGTGGAGAATTATAGATTTAAAGGACTTTGGACCCTTGAAAAAACTCTTCTGTAGCTGGATGAAAAAATCCCTTTTTCCTGAAAGCTAATAGAAACAACAAACTAACCAGTCAACTAAAATAATACAATGACATTTTTCAGAATTGTCTGATTCACTTCAGCTCTCAAAAACCTGATATTTAAATAAGATGTTACTACAATTTAAAAACACTTCTGTGAATTTTACCACATATTGTGGTTTTAACCTATATATCACATCTCTTTTGACACCAGTGAGATTTCACTGTGTACTCAAAGGCACTGCAATGTTTTGCTGAACAGGGGTGTTATAAAATATGTCCTTAAATTAAAATTATTCTTAAAACCCTAAATTAGTTAAATGTCAGTATCTATTATGATGCAGTGTGTCATGAGGCAACTCGATTTGGGGGCACTCAGTACCATTAGAAGGGAAAATCCCACATTTAGGAGGGATCCAGAGAACCAAGTTTCAGGGTGAAATGATCTTCTCTTGTGTTTAAAGCAGTTGCTGAAGGCTCAGGAAGAGGGATCCGTACTGGAAATGCCGTTGGCATAGCGATAACCATCAAACTGAATGGACTCTTGGAAAGAACAACACTTGATAACAGCTGTGTTTGCCTTAAACATTTTTAGAGTTCAGTTCAGAGCAGCTCTGCACCATATATGTAGAATTTTTATGCAGAATTTGCATACAGAGAGCACGGAATGCTCTTTGCTGGGGAAATTATTTGCTTCTGCTATTTATTACACTCCCCCCCATCCCCTGGGCACACGTGGCTGCAAGGATTCGGGTTAGTAGAGAAAACAGGTGTGCCTGGTCAGAAGAGCAAAAAAAAAAGCAAGTATTCAAGGGAAGAGTAGGATTTTTGTTTGGAATGAGATGTAGAAAGCAGCCCTCCCTCTGGGTCCAGCTAAACTGACCTTTTGGCAAGAATGAATCAAGGCACAGATACCACGGCCCAGATTTACCTCATCTGATGCAGATGCTTTAATTCTGTCCTTATTAGGCAAAGGATTTAAGCACAACCTTAAGTCAGGAATATTGTACTAGACTTAGTCTGTCTTCCAAGGAAGAGGGGTTCCTCTGGATGGTTCTTCAGGTCACCAATGCACTGAGCCATCTTCTCTCTCTTCAGAGAGACCAGAGGGAACCTGTGTGGTAAAACTGAACCAGTCCAACAGCTCATGGCAGGTGACAGGGACATTCTCACCCCTCTTCCTTGCCCTTCTTCCCAATGATGGGGATCAGTTTCCTCTGCTGCAGCACCTCTCCTGCTTGCCTGACTGCACAGTAAAAGCTGAATCAACTCATAAATTTGGAAGAAAATTATACTTTTTATTTGGCCAGATGGAGCAAAAACATTCCTGCAGGCTGAGTGAATCACATCTAGGGTCAGGAGAGTGCCAGGGAACACATTAAGTAATACTGCAACATGAAGGATTCTTTTCTTCCATCAGAACTGACCTTAGAAGGTTGTCTTTTGCTTTCCAAAAGGCCAAGGATTCAGTAACCTGGTCTAATGGGAGTTATCCCTGCCCATGGCCATGAGATTGGAGCGGGATGGTCTTTAAATCCCTTCCAACCCAAACCATTCCACGATTCTCTGATTCTCTGATCCCAGCACAATACTCACAGCCTGTGAGTCTCACCTGTTATGCCTGGGTTTGGATTTGGAAATGGAAGCCTTGTGAAGGTACCGCTTCTGTGGAATTCTTCTGGCAGGGTTCTTTTTTATCATGAACCTCAGAACAACTGAAGGTGAAGCTCCCAGAGCTGTGCATGTCCCACCTACGTCCCTGCTCCTGGGACAGCACAGCCTGAACTTGTTGGGATTTGGCTGGAACACTGCAAATGTTCTTTTTCTCCTGAAGTGCACATTCTCATTTTAATGACCCACAGTGTCAGGTACCTGAATTTTATATGTCATGTGTAAGGTATCACCTCTGTCAGGTACTGCCATCAATTCCCATTTTGGGTCATCTCCTCTGCAGTGATTTAGGAAGTGGGATGAAGCTCCTGGCTCAGCAGGATCACTTCAGAGGGTGCTGCCTAAGACAGTGTCCTGGTCCCACCTGACCTGCATAGCTCATGACATCTCAGAGGTCCCATGACCAGCTGATTTCACCTGTGTCTGAGGTAACCAGACCATTTTTCTTTCCTTCTGAGGGAGAGGTCCAATGAGTAATAGCAGATATCTTCAGTTCTTTTGGTATTTTTGCTTTTCTAATCACAGTTTATTTTTTCCAAGTCTTTGAGCTGTAGATTCTCCCCCACCCCCTTTTCAGTCTTTCTGCAGAGAAAAGAATATCTCAGCAGTGGGTTTTCATAGAGGCCAGCAATAAGGAAGATGCAGTTCTGCTGTGGTTGTGCCACCTGTGTAAAATCTATATCCAGGTCTTTTTAACTCCTGGTTGTTGCCTGGAGCTCTCTTAGGCTTCTGGCACAGAAAATCCACGTAGAACCACGGAAAGGTCTCACTGTGTCCAGTGTTACCACAGTCAGAAGAGCAAAAACCAACACAGTGCCTGTTTTGTGAATCAGAATTCTGCCTTTTTGGTAGAATAACACTGTTTTTTCTTGTCTTAAAACCAGTTAAACCATAAAAATAGTGGGAGACAGGTGGTAACCATCATAAAACTGTGAAGGAATGTGCTGGCTGGTTCTCCTGCAGGTGCTTGGTGAGGGCAGTGCCTGAATGTCCAGAGCTCCTCGTGCTGATTGATTGTTCCTGTTTTTATCAACTGGAGATTCAATCCATCTTATTTCTTCCTTATTTTTTCAGTCTTACCTCAATGCCACGTAGGGGTGGAGGTGACAGCAGGTGCCACGTGGGGTCTCCTGTCCCCAGAGCTCAGACAGCCTCTGTCCCACATGGCTGAACGCTGGTACAGAATCAGATTTCCTCGTGGAGCAAGAGTAAACTTACCTTCCATGTTCCTCCCTTGTGTGCAACCTAGAGAGGGCTTTACTGTTTCAAAAGAGGGATTCTGGGCTAAGGGAGAGCTGTGCCATTTTGTATACATCTTTTTCATTTAATTTTTATTCGGGGTGAGAACAGAATTTATCTCTTAAGGCTGCATTTCACATGGAAGGAGGCAGCTGCATTCCCATGGTTTGAAAGGGATGGAGTGTCTATGGAGCAGGATCTCCCCACTCTCAGTGTCCCCTCGTGCTTTCCAAGTGCTTAGAATTACATACAAATTACAGTCTTTTGTGGTACAGAAAACTGTGCTATTTTAACTGATTGGAGGGGTGGTGGTGCTGGGGGGGGGGAATATAATAGGTTAAGAAGTGTTTTCTTCCTGTGCTCGATGGTTTGTTTAGGCTTCTGTCCTGCATCAGGGTCTGAAGGAAGGGATCTTCCCATGCCCAATGGGACTCCCTACCCTCTACTATCACATCCCTAAGTGGTGCTTCATATGTAAAATCAGCTATGAGCTGTAACACCTCCATATTCTTCAACTGCTCAAACAGTATAAAGGAAAAGAGTTATCAGATATAAATCCCAGATTACTGATAGTTCCTGGGCAGTGGGCAGGTGTTAGTGTTCATTTCAGGTGGTAGAATGATTATTAAATCCCACATCACTTGAATCCAGTAGGAAACCTGAAAAAAAAACCCCTCACATGAGGAAATAGTTTCCAAGACAAAAAACATTTAAGTTTACACTAGAGAGACAATAAGCAAATTATTGACTTCAAGAATCTCGTTTTCAGGAGGCTGTGAAAAGAGACGGGAGAAGGGTCCAGAGATCAAAAGGAGACAAAAATGTTAACAGATCTTCCTGAGAACAAGAATGTGGCAGCAGGAGGGAGACTTGTCAGAGCCATCCAGGGTGACAGCGTGGAAGGCAGAGAGAGACCTCCATACTCTATAAGGTGATCTAAAGAAATTGGCCCTCCCTGCTCACAGCAGAAAGAGCTGAGAGCTGGCAGCCAGCACCAGGAAGCCCTGGGGAGCTGCTAAACAGCTGTGTTGCATATATTGTTTTTTAAGATTTGTTTTCTCAGAATGGTTTGGTTTATAAGATCTGCCCAGAGTCTGGAGATCTGGGCTCTTCGCACTGCCAGTGGTGGAAAACAAATACTTGGAGCAAAGTATTTTTAGCTTGAGCATGACTCTGTGGACAAAAATCATCTGTGGATCAAATATTATTTTTCTAACTTAAAGGAAAAAAAATATATCTTCAACATCCAGTTTTTCAAAATTACGGTGAATTCTCCCAGCTTTGCCCACAATTCGTGTATCCATCCATCTCTTCATCCACACAAATCCAGTTTAAATTGTAAATTTAAGCACACACTCAGGTGAGTGTTATTTAACACCTGGTTGCACTAAGGTGCAATAAGAAGGGCAGTACATGGGCTGATGTCAGGAATCTGGCAAGGATAAATGTTATTGATAATAAATAATAATATGCAGACCAGTAAATATTAATAGAAAACAGCGTAACCTTTCTTCCTGCTGTTTTATTTATTTCATTAATTTTTATCCATACTATGTCCTAAAAAATATAGGATTTATTCTGAAGAAATCCCTACACAGTTGTTGGCTTTTAGGAGAAGAGAACCCTCAGTTTAAGGGTAAGAATATATTAGAGGTAGGAGATAGTAACTAGAAGAAAAATAGTTGTTTCCCAATGGTGTGGTGGAGTGGGAGTTGAAAGACGAAAAGAATTTGCTGCAGTCTTGTGAGAAGCAATCACCCCTTGGGATAATCCAAACTAATAAACCCTCTCTTTTACACTATTAAGAAATTTCTTCCTACATTCTTCATCTACCACATTTCCTGGTGCTAACGATGTGGGCACTTCTTTCCTCAAATGTGTCGTTCCCATTACACTTGGTGATCAATGAAATCTCATTTCTCCCCTCAAGATGCAAAGGAACACAAGCAACAGGAAGCAATTCTGTATTTTGAAAGACCCGAAACTCCATTGAGATGTGTCCTAAGTCATTTAATAATATATAAATAAGGGCCTACCTTTCACCTTTTTTTTTTGGTGTAAAATGCCCATTTCACAGCTGTGCTACCAACAGGAGCTCAAAACATCCATGTGCTCCGAGTTACATCTCACCAATGGCTGCAGCTCACTTCCCACCTGGCTTTGGCTCACACCAGCACAGTCCAGGTGCCACGAGCTTGGAGCTGCCTCCCCGTGCCTTTTGATTCCCTTTACTCATCTCCAGGTATGAGTTGGAAGAGCAAGAGTTCACATAAATAGAGAATGGAGAAGAATAACCACTTTATTTAAAGATGTGTCCCACAGCTGAGAATCCCAGCTGTAATCCTGATGTACAAAGAGAAGGAAGGTGACTGGGGACAGCAGGAATGTTTATGCCAGTGGGTTCTCACCTCCTGAAGATGCTGCTCTTTTGAGGAGGCTCTGATTCCCTGAAGAACTGTGGAGTTGGGGAAGGATTGCTTTCTTTGCCATGGAAATCTGTAGAGCCCAGTCTAACTCAGATGATTGGCAAGAAAACATTGTTTTAAAAATCACTTCTTTTGAACTTGATAGGAACTGTGCCACTGCCTTCAGAGGGACCTGGACCAGGCCCTGACCTGTTGAAGAAATAACAATGACAAGGCTGTTTTCCCTCCTGGCCCCTACTTTTGGCTCTTCTGCCCACCCCAGTGTTTACACTTCCTCAAGCTGGGCTGGTTTGATTGCAGCAGCACAGACAGGCCCTGTATCCCTCTGACCCAGCATTGTGTGGAGCTTTTTGCTCAGCCAGCTCCTCCAATTATTGAGGGAATAGTCTCAAAGAATCTGAGGAATCACAGATATTCTGGGGGAAAAAAAAAGGTCTGTTGGCTGCGAGTGAGCGTGTAGAGGAGGAAAAGAATGATCTAACATCTTGATTCAACATGTCTGTTTTATCAATCATTTGCTCTGAGTGGGTAGCAAAGATATGATCTAATAGGTGCAGGATTCTTATTTCCTGTGAGAAGCTGAGCATGCCTTTTGGGTGAGATCAGAATGTTTTTATTTTGGTTTATTCACCAGCTATTTTTATCAGCTAACTTCAGCGGCCACGTGGCAAGAAGCATTTAAGTCATTATGCTTCAGACTATATAAATATCATTATGATCTTCTGGCTCTTTTATAAAGCTTTATAGTGTATATTCTCTAAATCTTTCAAGGCTTTATAGTGTGTATAGCCCAAAACTTTCAAGTGATGTGCTAATTTTCTCTCCGTGTTGCCCAAGCCCGTGTTCATATTTAGGTATAAAAGTTATTATTTTCCTTTGAGAAAATGCATTTAATAGTAGTGCAATCATCCTCAGAGTTTACTTCTCTCAAATTCAAGAAAAAGAGATAAATTAGAATGAAATCAGAGTTGCCATCATCTGCCCTGGAAATCAGCGGTGTATCTGCAGTGATAAGCAGCTGGATTGACATCCACAGTCATAGTTAGGCATCTCGCTATGCCTGGATTTCCCTGGGAATTCAGACACTTAATTAGGATTTGGTTTGATTATCTCTGTGCACCTGGCTCTCTGCCTGGTATGAAGTGTCAGCAGGATCAGCCCCCTCAGCTCCTGTGCTCAAATCTGCCAGGATCCTTCTGCAGGCAAGGCCTTGTGCTCCCCAGTGACTCCAGTGGAGTCAGGAGAGCCTGGAAGCTGCTTCTGTGGAGCTCATTTGGGAATCTGAGTCTAAGTTTTATTACAAATGAGGAGCTTTCCTTTTTTTTTTTATTTTTTTTTTTGGTCTGTGGGGTGATTTCTTTGCCTTTAAGGTATCACAGAAGCAGAAGAGGTAATTGGAACAGGTTAGCAAAATACAAGGTACAGCAAGGAATTGTTCTGGTAATCAACTTTAAAGGGCTGGTACACTGAGCTTCCTTCAAGGCTGGTTCCTTTCTTCTGCCTGGATTCAGAACTAATCAGTTCTCCAGTGTATACAGCACAAACATTTCCACTGGGTAAAGGTTTGGAATGACAGGAGTGACCTCAATGCAAGTGCTCAGAAGGCAAAATTGTAACAAATATATTCCAAGCAGAACCAAACAGCCCTTAACGCCAAGCCAGGCTTGCACTGACCTCGTGATGCCACGGCCTTGCACTTGGGTGTATCACAAGGTGTTTTTTAGTAACAAGGTGTATAAATAGATAAATGAGCTCCCCCTACCAAATAATCCAGATCAAATTCATGGATTGACGTATCTTGGTTGTTATTCCTCCCTTCACCCAGCTTTGTGCCATCTCCAGTCTTTCTCAGCAGCAACACTGCCTCTTCCTCTGAGCTCTGGGATTTGATTGAATGGCACTGCCCACAGTAAGACCCCTGTGCTACTACCAGTGCTGTGCCTTTTGGAGCTCCCAGACTATTTTCTTTGCACTTTTGGATTTTTTTTCCACATGGAGTGGTTTCTTGGCCGTCTTCAAGCCATAACTTGGGTGCTCAATGAGCTTTTATGAAGAACTACTTTAAAGCTGATGTTCTGTGAAATGTACCCTGGGGATTTTTTGGATTTACTCTGTCAGCTCCACCACTTCCAACCAAACAACTTTATAACCATAGAATCACAGAGTGGTTTGGGTTGGAAGGGGCCTTAAAGATCATCCAGTTCCAACCCCCTGCCATGGGCAGGGACACCTTCCACTAGCCCAGGTTGCTCCAAGCCCCCTCCGACCTGGCCTTGGACACTTCCAGGGATGGGACAGCTACAACCTCTCTGGTTGTCAAATCATGAAATAATGTTAAGAATTTAAGACCTGTGTTCCATTGAATCAAGAGGATTGATATTCTCTGGGTTGTGAGCCTTTGGCTTTAGAAGTGAGTGCATCTCCTTATAATTGTCTTACTTGAAATTGATGCCGTGCTGATACCTTTTCTAGTTACAGTTCCCAAGATTCTAGAAACGTTGGTAAATAAATTATTTTCTGCATCTTCCGCACTTTCACCAGATTTCTTATATAAAAACTCTACAAGCTCAGAGCTCCTTGGACAGCTTTTCAAAACTCTGAAGTGTAAATTATCTCATATCTGGATCCAGGTAACCCTGAGGTAACTGAGGAAGCATCAGGGAACTGCCTCCATATGGAGATGTAATCTGTTGCTTTCTGCTCCACAGCCAGAATCCAGAAAGGCTCCAGAAGAAGATGTTGCAGCCTTGAGCAGCTTCTTTCCTTCTGCCATGACTGGAAAAGTACTGTGTGTAAGACTGACAGAGTCCACATCAGAGTGGGGCCTTCTTTAAATGCCTCCAAGGCTTGGAAAACAAAGATTGCTCTAAGGTAGGAGACTACAGATAAGAGAATTCTTTCCTATATTTTCTTTGTACTTTGGTAGTGTTCACCAGCTCATCCTTTGTGTTATGAAAATTAGAAGTTCAGCTGTTTTACTGGTTGACACTTTCTGCAGAGAGCAAGAAACCAAACTGCAGCTTCATCTCCCAACACTTAATGAACATTTCCAGAGGAGACAACTGAGAGAAAGGTGCATTATCTTTATAAAGAAAAAAGAAAGGAGAAGCCCACTCCACAATTACTTTTCAAGACAAACATTTGGGCATTTTGCCAGAAAAGCATAAAATGCTGTCCCTCATCTGCAATGTGCATCTCCCCTTGCAGCTTATCCCAGTGACTGCTTTCAGGCCTTTCTTTGAATGGAACCTAGAAAAAGTTGTATTTCAAGGAATAGCCCTGGAAAGCTTTGATTCATTGCTTGTGTTCAGGATTTGTGAGATGTGCTGTAATTGCATATGTTATTACTCTTGCAATATTTTGTATTACGTTACTGCACATTTATAGACCAAAACTTTATAGACAGATAGAAAGCAGCCTGAGAAGGAGAGCAGACATAAATCAAGGTATAAAACTGCCCTGAATAATATTTTATGTTTCACTATATTGACCTGGAATTACAGGATAAAGACATTTTCCACTGGTGCCCTGTTCTTTTCTTGCTTTCCCGGTGTGTGTGTTTCAGCCTTGTTGGAGTTCTCCATTAAATCCAGAACCTGTATCAAATGGAGCTGCAGTGTGCTGCAGCACAGGGAGGTTTCAAAGCAACAATTACCCCATTATTTCAGCAGAGATTACCTGTTTGAAATGAAACCCACACTGAATCCTTTCTGACCTGGTCCTTATTGTGATACTGATAACAAGCCACACTTTCCAGGCTTTATCTTACCTCCTACAGGGTAATCTTTTCTTGTGGAGCTTAATTCTGCTAATAGCACCCTTGACTGGTTGCCAGACAACAAACACAAGCAGGTGAAAACTGAATGGCTCCAGTCTGAGCGCTGATAACTCATAGAGACTTTTTCTTCTCAGAATTCCCTCCAAAATATCCAAGTTAACCGGTGGACAATCAATCACATTCCTTGTATGCTTCTCCCTCCTTCAGATTGGTTATTCTTTGAAAGAAATTGTGATGATCTTTTCTACAGTTTCAGATTCTTTTTTTTTTCCCCCTCCTCCAAACAATGGTAAATAGTAATTCCAGATGGTAGAAATTACTTTTAAATTAAAGCAGTTAATCCAGGGAAGGTATGCTTATCTAATTCCCCTGTTTTCAGTGGTAATGATACGATGGAAATGGGGAAAACTGATGTGCACTGAAGGTATGCAAAATAGTTTGAGATTGTAAAATGCTTCCCCCCCCCCCCTTTTCTGATTTACTGTCCATGAAAATGAGTTATAGACTCGTGAAGAAAACAGAAGTTTTTATTTGCTGAACTCAATAGGCTTCTTTCTGGGGACTTGAACTTTGCAAAGTGCTGAAAAAAAGATTACCGCATTCCACGGACAATTTCTCTGTTTGAACCAAATGGGAGGGATGACAGTGTGCTGTGCTCTGCCTTTCTGCTTCCCCAGATAAACCTCAGCACTGTTCATTGTTCCTCTGCTCTGTGTGTGTAAAATCAGAGCCTTAAAAACTCTGCTAAATTAGGTATTTGAGCCTGGACTTATCTTTGGTTGTGGCTGCCCCATCCCTGGAAGTGTTCAAGGCTGGGTTGGATGGGGCCCTGAGCAACCTGATCAAGTGAGTGGCATCCCTACCCATGGCAGGGGGGTTGGAACTACAAGATCTTTAAGGTCCCTTCCAACCCAAACCATCCCATGATTCGATAATTCTGTGATTTAACCAGTTCCTCTCAAAACCAAGGAGTGCAGAAGATCCTCAGCACCTTGCAGGTCTGGACCACGTGTGAACCAAAACCATTATCACAAGCAGGATGGTGTAAATGGACCTGAAATCAGTGCACATGCATTAACTCACACCAGCTGAAGGTTCGGTGGGGACTCATTTGGGTTTTTTTCCAAAGTGATTTTGCTTTTACCATCTGAGTATATGATTATAAGGTAACCAGTTAGTGCTAAGGGGGAATATGGTTGGCTTCACTGGAAAATATAAAAGTATCCACTGTTCCTTCAGGGAAATCATTTTAATAGATAACAGCATGTTGTACAATGTTTCATCAGTGATATTTAGATCTAAATTAGGAGCAGTTGTGAGATGGGTTGCCGATTTTCTTGTGATAAAAGGGAAATAGTTCAAGAAATATGGACCAGATGTTATCTTAATCCAATCCTCATGTACAAGAGCACACTATGAGACAGTAATAATAGTCCCTTCTACCTGTTTCTAATTTTCCTGCTCTGAAACACCCCCTGTGAAAAATAGATTAAACCAACACATCATTTATGAATCGGCACTAGCGGGTTGGAGTTTGTGTGGAATGCGGCGTGCGTGGCACCGACCGGAGGGTGCAGCCACCAGATCCTGATCCATGTTTGGAAATACTCCTTTGACAGTCATGTTTAAGACAGCAGCTCGCAGTGATTTAGAAGGAGAGTAGCCAGTTTGGGTTTGAATCAGGCCTTTGGTTCAGCGTATCCCTACACAGTTTCAAATTTGTCATCGGTGTTTCTGGGCAGTGCACATTATACAATCCTCAGCAGGCCGAGGGAAGAGGGGGTTGATCCTCAGCTGCTGTAAATCAACACTGATCCATTGATTTAGATGGAACCGCTCTGATTTGTACCATCTCATGGTCTGGACAAAGTGTATTAACTTTCCCCATGAAAATCCTTCCCAACAAAAAGCTCCATTCACAGTCCCACTGCATAAGCAGTAACTAATGTGTCTCTGTTCTCGTAATAATGTTTAATACCTGCATCATTTCCTACTTGCCGGGGCAGCCGAAACATTACTCTTTGCATTGACGTAAGAGGCCGAGTGCTGCGCATTTGTAATATTTGGGACAGCTTTTTCCACGGCTCCCTGTCTGAGCTGAAGCACTTTGCAGGAATATTCACGTCTCTTGGCATTTTCATGCCAAGGAGGCTTTTGGGCGGCTCAGGAGACAGGATTTTAATTTTCCTTTGAGGAACACAAGCAATAGGGAAGTAATTTCTTCAGCAACATTCAGAACTGTGGGAACAATTGGGGGGGGGGTGGAGTTTATTCACTGGAAGTAGCAATAGCTGTGAGGATACCAACAGCAGTGTTAATTAGACTGCTTTATCTAGGCTGGACACCTTCACATTTTGGATTATTCCAAGCTATTTGGAAAGCAGAGTAAAATCCCGTTTTCCAGGTTGGATATTTTCATATTGCTACAAACAGAGGAAACAAGAGCAGGCGATGAGACAATTAATCTTCAGAGCCGACCCACACAGCTGGCTGGCTGCTCCAAGGATTCCACGAGGACAGAACCAAACTTTTCCTTTTGAAACAAACTCCTTTGGCCTTACTTTTGTTTCTAAAAAGAATGGATATGCATGAGAGAGCTGAAGAAGGACTTTTGACAAGGGCATGGAGTGACAGTGCAAGAGGGAATGTCTTCAAACCAACAGTGGGCAGGGTTAGATGAGATACTGGGAAGGAATTCCTTATTGGAATGTGAGGGTGGGGAGACCCTGAACAGGTTGCCCAGAGAAGCTGTGGCTGCCCCTGGATCCCTGGAAGTGTCCAAGGCCAGGCTGGACGGGGCTTGGAGCAACTTGGGGTAGTGGAAGGTGTCCCTGCCCATGGAAGGGGTTGGAATGAAATAAATTTTAAGATGCTTTCCAACCCAAACCATTCGATGATTCCATGGTATAGCATTCACAAATGGATTCACCCCTCTGGTGTTTTTTGGGTGTGGGTTTTTTTCCAACATCTTTAAAGATAAATGGTCAAACTTATGCTGGAAGGAATGGCTCTGAAGGGCCAAAAGAATCAGAGAATCCTGGAATAGTTTGGGTTGGAGGAGACTTTAAAGATCATCTCATTCCACACCTCTGCCATGGGCAGGGACACCTTCCACTAGCCCAGGTTGCTCCAAGCCCTGTCCAGCCTAGCCTTGGACACTTCCAGGGATCCAGGGACAGCCACAGCTTCTCTGGGCAACCTGTGCCAGGGCCTCCCCACCCTCACAGGGAAGAATTCCTTCCCAATATCCCATCTAACCCTGCCCTCTGCCAGTTTGAAGCCATTCCCCCTTGTCCTGTCCCTCCATCCCTTGTCCCCAGTCCCTCTCCAGCTCTCCTGGAGCCCCTTCAGGCCCTGGATGGAGCTCTCAGGTCTCCCTGGAGCCTTCCCTTCTCCAGGTGAACACCCCCAGCTCTCCCAGCCTGGCTCCAGAGCAGAGGGGCTCCAGAGGTTGTGGGATCTCACAGGAAAGCTGGAATCTCATGAGTTCCCTTAAAATATTTCTAATCTGTCTGTGGATCTTTGAATACCCATGGGTCTTTTCAGTGTCCAGTTTTGCTTGGTTCTGTACAAATGCTTGCAGGGAAACTGTCTGGAGTCAGACAATGTATTAAGATGAGACAGGTGGTTCAACAGGAACTTGGATCATAAAGGAATGGCAGAAGATGTGAAAACAGAGTCCGAGTTTCCACATGCCCTGAACTGCTCACATCAATGGCAGAGCTGTCATTTGGGATGAGAGTGCCTCAGAAATACACATGGGAAACTTGATGGATTAAGGTAGTTAATGAGAGAATAAAATGAGAGGAAGAAAAATGCGGAGTGGCTGAAAATAGTTATAGGGGAGAAAATCCACCTGTAGATTGGGAACACTTGAAAGGCCGGAGCAGCAGAGCTGGTTACACACATCTAATCAAAATGCAAAGTGCAGTTTAGAGCTCTCAGTGCTAAAAGACACCAGTGGTGGTGTTGGGGTAGGTAGGTTAACGCTGAAAGTGTGTTACTAGTAATGACCAAAGACCTTTAGCCCCCTGTCCAAACCCCTTTTTTACTGTATGGAACGGGAAAGTAAACTCGATCATGTTGGGCTATTTAGTAAGCTATTAGTGCATTCATCTTTTCATCATTTGACAGGTGGAAGTAGTAGTCCAGCTTTTAGTTTTAATTATAAGGGATTCCAGATGTAGAATAGGACATAAATTAAAACCAGATCTGCTCATATGTCTTTTCAAAGTAAGCCAACTTCAAGGTATCTGCTTTTCATTTCAAAATGTTATTAAAGCTATTACTAAGAAATTCATAGTCTTAGCATGCTCCAATAATTGACACCTTTAAAGTGACTAAACAGATTTAGAGTGTGCAGAAAAGTAAATTTGTCTTAGAGAATGACTCTAATCATCCATTTACATAGAATGGACAAATCAGTGTTTGTGTTGGGAACGGCTGGGCGAGCAGCCTGTCTGCATAGCTCTGGCTGCCTCCTCCTCTGCCTGACCTGGCTGCTGGTGTTAGCTTAGGTTGTTTCCATGATTATGCTGCTGTATGAGGCAAGATAAAGAATTAAGGGCTGATCCAAAGCCAGTGAAAGTCAACGGGAGCCTTTTGATGAGCTTTCTGTCACAGTCTCCTCCTCTCATGTTGAGCTATGCTACATTATGTTGGAAGTAGCTTTTTTTTTTTTAAAGAAAATTAAATCCAGAACCAATTTTTTTCCCCAGTGATAGCGTTCTTAAACCCCTAACTGTGCGAGGAAACCTGCAGATCCCTCTCCAAAAAGCCTTCCTTTCCCTGAGACCTATTTAGCTGGTGAGACGTTACAACCGGGCAAATAACGCCGTGCATCTGACTTCATAAAAACTCTGAGGTTTCCAATAATTAGAATGATAGCTGGCAAGTCTGATAAATTAGAGAAATAACTTGTTTGGTGTAAACTGAGCCTGTTTCTGAGGCAGAAATGTTAGGCTTTTATCCTCTGGAGTGTGATTGAAAGGGTGAGAAGTTAATTTGGCAGCTTCGCTTCTATGGTTTCATAATGTTTCTCCTCCCCCCTCCCCTCAGCTTCAGGGAAGGACTGTGATTTCAGTACTTTGCGCCTGCCCTCATACAAGGCAAGAGCATGACCCGAAACGAAACCCCTCTCCCCAGGGCACATCCTGAGCAGTAACAGCTTGGCTCAAGTGTTTCTTATGAACAGCCGTCCAGAGCACTTGATCTAAATCATGCCATTTCCTTCACAGTATGGCACAGTTAACAAGTCAGTGCATCAACACAATCTGCAGATGGCAGTTCAAAAGGTGCACGTTCCCCAGCAAGATAAAGGGCAATGAGTTCCATGGGTTAGCTCATTACTTGGATTCAGGCAGGGGCTCCGTAGGGGTGTGAGGGAGGAAAAGGGGGCAGGCAAACCTTGAGAATGCATGTCTACACAAATAAAGGCAGCGTTGCAAGAAGCATGTTATTGAAGTAAAGTGCAAACAGCTTGCAGAGCATGGCTTCCTTCAGAGGTGGCTTGTTTTGCCCCCGAGAAACAAGAGGAAGAGGGGAGTGAAACCAGAGGCGACACGCAGCCTTCATTTATCCACCAGGACGACATTCCCTAAGGAAATTCCCAAAATCTGCAAGAGGCAAGAGAGCTCGTGGTCGCTCTGCATCCTCTAGGACTCGGGGTTCTGAGCAACCTGGTCTAATGGAAGATTCCCAACCCCCGGGGGTTGGAATTAGATGATCCTGAAGATCCCTTCTAACCCAAACCATTCCATGATTCTGTGATTCTATCCTGCTTGGGAAGGAACCTGTTTTCTGGAGCACCACAGAAGGGCTTCTAGAGAGCAGTGTGCACTCCTGCACAAATTACATTAGAGCTAAACATCCAGTGAAGAATCTCTGAGACATATTAGTTCCTTAGACTTCAAAACAAGGTTAAATTGGAACCATATTGCTGAAATACTTCTTAGCTAACATTTATATTACTTCAGTTACCAAATCCAGACTAAGTCCCAGGACTCGGCAGGGGAGAACATAATATATTAGGAAGTAAGATGGGGGTGTGCACTTCTGGCCTCCTATTTTATATAAATGTACAAAAAGTTTCCTCACACTAGCAAGGAAATGACTACAAGGCCCTAAAATGCCGATTTCCAGCGGCAAACGAGGGAAGTCCGCTGCCCCTCCTCCCCTCTCTCCCCTGGCCATTCTGTGTGTGCCATGCCTTGGGGATAGTTTGGATTACTTGGAGTAAGACTGTTGCATAGAAGCTCAGGTATCAGAGCAGATAATTATACACATATAGCGAGATACAGCAAAGGTCTCAGTGAATTGTCAGAGGATGAGATACATCTCGGGAGACCAAACAAGCCTCCCCTATGCTGATCTTTGTAAATGAATCTCTTTGGGAACTATCAAGATGGTGCTTTACCACGATTTTCACTGCTGAGGAAAAAGGAACTCTTCCAAGCTGTTTGTTTTCCAGGTTGTATCAAAAGCTGGCGAGTGAAGGTTTTTTTTTTTTCTTTCCTTTCTGCGCCTACGTTGGTTTGAATGCCCTGAAAGGCGCTAAAATATGTGCTGAGCTGGGAGCTCCTGCGGCAGGGAAGTTCAAGGCAGGTTAGGCAAGAGAGGAACAGCAACCCCCCCTCCCCTGCCCATAACTCCAAATCTACAAAGGCTGACTTTCCGGTGAACTCCCTGCTCTACATCCCAACTCCTGAGGAGAAACAGTGCTAAAACTGGGCAGGGCAAACCCTGAGTGGCTGCTAAGCTGAGGTGTGTTGGACTAAGTTCATTCCATGTGTAATTGGATTGATTTAGGAGGGTTATGCCAGCGAGAAATTTGGCTTCGGGCTTTTGGGTGGTGTGTCATGTTTCTTTATGTAACTTATCGAACAGGTGCTTAGCAACAGCATCTTCCACTGGCTTATCCAGAAATCTTCGCTTCTTTCTTTCATTATCCCTTCTTTAATGTCCTTCCAAGCTGTGCTGAGTTAAAAAATGAACCAAGACTTCAGGCTGTGCCCCACTGGGACACGCAGGGATGTTTCACCAGGCCCTGTATCCGTTTCTTTCTTACAGCAGTGCCTGGTAATTGCTGTTTTTCTCCATTCAGTGAGATAAGCGAAGGATAAAGAGCTGTGAGTCTGGGAGATTTTTCTGGATTTGGTGAGTTCAACCTTAAGCTAAAGCAGCTGAAGAGGACTGGGTGGGAAGGAGCTGAACTTCCTTTCGTTAGGAACGTTCCAGCTTCTGCTGAGACCGGTGGAAAACAAGTGACCTTTGATATTTCAACACCAGGGTTGTAAGAAATACAGTATTTTCCATCCCTTTTCCAGTCTCCCCTGGGAGGACATGAGGAAGGAGAGATGAGCAGTCCTTGTGCCCAGCTTTTCCTGTGTATAAGCACAAAGCCCCGTGCCCTCTGTGCTCTGTGTGGTTTCACTGGTGTGGAGCACAGCTGGTGTAGGTGATGGAGGGCCTCGTTCCTGACATCTGTGGCATCCACAACCTGCCCAGTCTCCTGTCTGTGGCCGTGCCTTTCACAGGCACTGCTTGCAGAGAAAGTGCTGTTTGCTTTCTTATGTTACACCTTAAATTCAGCCTTGTAAGATACCCCTGACAAACAAACATGTGTGGCTTGTGAAAAGGATTATCTGACAAGGTTGCTTGTAACAGCAGGAAGCAGAACTTAGTGAATTAGGTCCCTTCCATTCTCATCATCTGTGATTTCCCTCCTAATGATGGATGCCAGAGAAGAAAATGGTTTGTGCTGGCAGTTCTTCCTGATCAGTGTGCTCATATTTCTTAGCATTGCGGTGGAAATCTCTGGTGCTGTGCTGAAACAGAATCTCAGCCCCTCCCAGTGTCTTAGACATCCAGAAAACATTCTGCACCTTTCTAATGAAATACTTGGGTTATGATAGCACTGAGAAGCCCTGAAAATGGGGGACTCTGGTGTGCAAGGAGCCATATGCTGAGATATGAAATAAAGAGATCAATCTCATGTATTCTGAGCAGGGCACACAGACCTGGCCCTCCTGCCTCCCATCCCATGCTTTCATCGTGAAATCACTCAGTTCTTTCAGCTGGATCTCCAGGCTCTGTTCTTAGCACTGTAGTTTCTCTGTCCCTCATGGAAAGCCCAGGGCTGGGCTTCACAGACTCTCTGCAACTCTATCCCTTTGGACTGTAATTGATTTGGAGTCAGGTGGTGGTGTAACATAACCCCTATGGAATCTGCTGGGGAAGTTTATGGCCATTCAGTTAAAAAAGAAAAAAAGAGGAAAAAAAAGGAAAAAAAAAAAGAAAGAAGGAATATAGAGGGGGAGTAGGAAGTGAATTGAGTTTGAGTTCTGGGATGTGAAGCTGTGCTGTTTCTCAGCCCAAGGAGAAAAGCTCATAGAGACTTTGCGGTGTGGAGAAATCTGTCACCAGCTCATGCACCACAGTCCTGCTCGGCCTGGCCATGACAGCCTGGGGATATACAGAGCAACCTGTCCCCAGCTCTGGTCAGCCTTTGAGCCAGTGTGGAAAAACAGAGGATTGCAGGGGGAGTGAACAGAATACTTAAAAAAAAAAAAAAAAAAAAGAATTAATGCTCAACTGGTGGCTCTGCACTGCCTGGTTGTGTGGCTGTAACACATCTCTGGACTTCTGTGTCCCTTTACCTAAATTTCCAGGGCTTTTCTGTAGCAAAGGAAGATATTCCAGTGTGGCTCCTAGGTGCCTTGGGGCACTGCAGGCAGCCTCATGTTGTCTGCAGGTTCCAAAAGCTGATTCTAGATTGAAAATCTTGAACTGAACTGGGAAGATCTCCATTGACAGCAGTGGATTTTCTGCTTTGGCAAATTCATCTGGGGTGATAGAGATGACAGGCCAAAAAACCCTGTTCTTTCTGTGACAAAAGAATCCCCTTCACAACGTCTTGAAGAGGTTAGAAGACATTGTTCCAGCTGCCAAAAGTCCTAGAAAAGATTTGTTGTGCAGCTGGTGGGCTTTGCCTCTGAGCTACACTGAAAATACCAACAGTGTTATGTGATAAGCATTATGTGACAGCATTATGTGATAAGCAAGGCTGTAAGTTTGTCCAGGTATCCCTGCATTGCTGAAATCCCAACAAACAGAGTGAAAAAGGCAGCTGTGAGGGCTCAGATCGTGACTGTATGTAAAGGACTGTGAGACAAATACTCGTAGCTTTGGTGCAGCCGTGGTGATTTACTGATACAGGGGAAGTTGAGTCTGTGTTGAGCTGTAATATTTGTCAACAGGCCCATTTGTACAGCCAGAAAAATAATGGGCAGGCCTTTGAACACACAGGCTGGGTATTATTCTTGCTGCTGTCATTGCTGTAATCCAGGATCCTGCTTTCCAGGAGGAAGGGAGGAAGCCAGTTCTCACCCCAGGCTGTATCAGCGTTCCTCTCTCTCAGGGCTATTGGATCAGTCCCCATCTGACACAAAATGCTCCCTTACAGGGTGTGCATGGAGGGACATCCTGCTGCTGCCACAAGTCACATCGTCACTCTTGGACACAAGTGAGGTGTGAGGGATAGAAAGGAGAAGCTGAGGAGAGAGAGGGTTTGCCTTTAAGCACTTTAAACCCTGAGTAATGAGTGATATCTGAGATGCATCAGCCACACAGACATCCTGGGAGACCTCAGGTCCTTGATTACTCTCCTGTGGTGTATTTTTTTTAATTTTGCCACTCAGAGGCTCCTTCAGGCAGTACTAACAGGGGGAGGTTTCCTGAGGGAGAGGTAAGGTAGTGACAGGACAAGGAGGAATGGCTTCACACTGCCAGAGGGCAGGGTTAGATGGGATACTGGGAAGGAATGCTTCCCTGGGATGGTGGTGAGGTCCTGGCAAGGGTTGCCCAGAGAAGCTGTGGCTGCCCCAACCCTGGAAGTGTTCCAGGCCAGGTTGGATGGGGCTTGGAGCAACCTGGGCTAGTGGAAGGTGTCCCTGCCCATGGCAGGGGCTGGAACAAGATGGTCTTTAAGGTCCCTTCCAACCCAAATCACTCTGATGTTTCAGCCCCTCTGCTATAACCCTGTGCAGCACGTGCAGTGGGTGCAATGCCCTCCTCATGCTTAGTGTCCTGCTGATCCTTCTCCCAGGAGTGTCCTGGTCCCTCTTGTCTGCCCCACTCTGTGAAGTCACTGTCACACATCCTTCACACACCAGGATCCTGGCACAGAGCTGCCTTTGGGGTGATCCCTCTGTCCCTGGGGTGTCCCAAAGCCCTCCTGGGCTGCGAGCTCTGCTCTGTGCTGTTACCCTGTTCCACCTCAGCGGAAAATGTGATTTAACAAGGTTGAACCCAGTCAATTTATAGTGAAAAATAACCTCCTATAGGAAGGTACAAATCAGTCAATGAAAACAGTAATAGGGACTTCTGAATTCCTTCATGACTTTGTTAACATAGGTTATCATTTCCCGCTGCAGTTTGCTGGACACTTCCCACATCTGTAGCTGCTCCTTTGCCATTAAGCTCTACCAGATTCTTCCACAGGGGTGATTTTTTTTTTTTTAAGAGAAAATACTGAAGCCCCATGTGAAAACAGGAAACTCCATGAATTTTTTATAGTGAAATTTTTCCACTAGGGAAACATCCGTATTTTACAGTTTGCAAAATGTGTGGGACCATAAACTGTAAAACCGCACGGAGAACCACAACTCCTTTGTACTTCAAAAATAGACATAAAAGTAATTTCTCCAAGAAAGAAGGAGCATATTTTTAAAGGTGAATATTTGTAGGGCTTATAAAAGCTATTGGCCTGTTCTTGGAAACGGAATGCTCGTGTTTAAAAAAGGAAAAGTCACAGATTGTGGTGAGTTTACTGCGACTGAATCATCTCTGTAGTATGTGCTCGACTGGACCAGCCATAGCGCAGCTGCACGAGGACGTGCAAGGTTCCCACCCAGCATGGGAGCCTCTGGTTCCACACTTCCCCCGGAGATGAGGGGCAGGAGAGATGGTCCAGAGAAGGGCAGGGAAGTGGTGAAGAAGGTCAGGAAGAAACCCAGACTGTTTCATTTCTCCCACACTTTACCAGCCAGTGGAGCTGAGCTGGAATGAGGGGAAAGGAAGATGTTCTGGCCACAGGACTGCTGTGTGTCCCCCACTCTGCAACAGGTGGGAAGGGGTCATTCTTTATTCTCTCAGTTCCTTGGGGGTGGTGCAGGGATGACCACACTGAAGGCTTTGAGCCAGAGCTCAGTCTCACCCTGTGGCTGTGTCATTGGCAGTAAATGAGACTGACACTTCTCTTTTCCTGTTCAAATCAGCTGGGCTGCAGCCAGGGCTGTGCAGGACCTGACAGAGCTGGTCTTTGGAGCTGCCCAGATGGGAGATCCTGCACATGTGGCAGGATGGTGGATTTTAGCAGATGCTCTGAGCACAGGGATGGCATCACGGGATGTCAGGAGGTATTTCAGACATCCACTGTGGGAGTGGGCAAATGGGGAGGTGGCTCTGGTTCTCTGTTGGTGAAATGAAGAACCAAGGGCAGGATGTGTTCCTTGGCATGTTCAGTCATTTCATCTGAAAACTGAATTGGACCAGGGGCAGGTTGTAGTTGTAGGCAAAGGTGCTTTGGAGCTGGCAGACCTTGTCCCTGCCACCTGCTCAGTGCATGTCAGACCTTGGGAAAGCCATTTCTTCCAATACTGCTTTGGTGGAGAAGCTGGGGTGCTTGGAGGAGGTGGCCTTTCCCAGCAGCAGCAGCAATCTTGCTGTCCCCTCCTTCTCCCCCAGCAGCAGGGGCAGCAAAGCTCACTCTTCTCAGCTCTTTCCCCTTTCCCTTCCTCCCTGACTTTCGTCTCTACCTCTGTGTCCAGGCAGGAGGGGCCGGTTCCTGGCATGGCCCTCTCTGTGGGTGACAACATTCACTCCAGTCTGTGTGGCAGAGGACACTTTATCTGACCCATAATTTGATAATGACGTCCTGTTTATCCAAGTTTATCCTGCCGTTTCATATGGATAGGAATGTACTTTTCCATGCGCTGCTCAGCCCTGGTGCTGCTGCAGAGTGTAATATTCTGGTCTGCTGTTTGTTTACAGCTGCCTTTCATCTTCAATTATCCACTATATTTTAGCAGTGGATAACTGACTGATTCCTGTATTCAGGCCAAATCCCACTTGTTTGGTTCATGTGAGTAATCTAAGGAAGTCTGACCCTTTGTTCCCTGATCTGTCTGGGAATGCTTGCACGACAAGGGGTCCGCAGGCATGGGACCCACGAGCAGGAGTGGAGTCCTGGGGCTGAGACCCATCTTCCTTTCACTCCATGGGCACTGGGGAAGGGCACCAGTCCCTGAGCATGGCTCTAGCACTAGAAACTCCCCCTGTTCCCGGCCAGCTGGATAACATAAATTTTTACAGGCCGTTGGTACAGTGTGGAATATCCCAGCTGCCTTTCCACTTCCAGGGAGGGGGGAGACAAGGCCTTGGGCCATTCCAGTTGGACAGCACTCCCGAAAAGGGCAACTAGATCAGTTGGAAACACTCGAAGTTCCAAACTTTCCCAGTTCTGTGCAGCTGTCATCATTAGCACAAACAGGCTGGTGCTGCCAGGGCTGCCGGGCTTACCCACTGCTGGGGCTCGTTTTACACAAAATCCCTGCCCTGCTCAGCTGGCAAATGTAGCTTTTTGGATGCCTTCCTTTAGCTGAACTGCAGAGTTCTGATAGTGCTTTATCTCAGGATGGGGCTGCAACCACTCCATTTTTCCTGCCTTACCTACTTAAAGAGACCTGGGATATGACCACTGCAGAACATGGGTGAGGAATGTGAATTTGGAATAATTCATTTCATTCTGTCACGTGCCACCACCACTTCCACAGTGGGATCACCACCTGGTCCATCATAACAGCATTTCCTTTGGACCTGGGAGCCGTGGGTTCAGTTTTCTGCTGTGACAGATTGTCTCTGTGAGCCTCAGCAAGTAACTTAGATTCTCTCTGATTAAGTGTCATGTGTAAAATAGTGATTATAGCCTGACCCTTCGTCACTAATGCACATAAAAGAAAGTGAATTAATGTTAAGAGTCAGCCATTAAAATGCTGTGAGCCCAAGGGAAAGGAGTCTCTACCCTGAGGAGATGAACTAATTGGGAAGCACTGAAGTAAATGGATGAGGTAGTTGAGGTTTGGGGATGAAAGGGGTAAAGGTAGGACAAGGTGAGGCAGGAAGATGCAGTTTCTGGAAAACATTTGGCAGATGTGGAAGGAACATGAGGGTGTTGGAACCGGAGTCACAAGGAGGGGAATGAATGGGAGAGCAGGAGGTGTAAAAAAAACCTAAGAAAAGCACTCCAATTTTTGAGGAGAAACTACATCATTCAGGAACACTGTTCTGAGCCCCTGGGCTGGGAAATGAGGAGGAACAGGAGGGTGTTGGGATGGTGCCTCCCTCCCTGAGGTGGCTGCAGGAAGATTCCCTGCCCTGCTCACCAGGATCACTTGGGCTTGATAACTGAAACCACACTGTAAATGCCCCAGGCTGAACTGTTTATCCCCAGGATCTATCTTTGTCTTGTTTATTTGTTGGTTTACTTGTGTTTTTTCTCGAACAAAGCCCTCATTGTCTGCTCTTGCAAAGTGGAAATAATTTGGGGTGTAAACTGGCAGTGTCTGGGTAGGGCAGTGGGTTTACGGTTTTGGATGTTTGCAGAGCTTGTAAATAAAGTTACCATGCAGAGAGCAAGGGCAATCATGGCAATTAAGACCTCTGGTGCCTGAGCTGAGCAGTTTGGCTGAGCTCTGACCATGTCTGTGGGCTGTAAAGACAAGATAGTCTCTGAACAGCTGCTCCATGGGTCACTGGTGTGAGCCTTACAGCTTCCAGCTTTCCCAGTCTTTTCCAGCACAGGGAAAGTCAAATGTAATACCAGTTCTTCAAAAGGCTTTATCCAGAATCCAGAGAATTACAGAAGTAATGGACAAATTAGTATAAAATAGTGGACATCTGCATAAATATGACTTACTTGGCAAAAGTCATCATGGTACCTGTGAATGGAAGTCCCATCTTAGAAATATCTTGGAGTTCTTTGGAGAGATCAATAAGCAAGTGAGTAAGAGTGATCTGATGGATATAATCCTCTTGGTAGTTCCAAAAGACTATCCATAAAATTCCCCAGAGAAGGCTTTTAATGAAATTCAGCATCCATGGGATAGGAGAGAAGCTCCTTGTACGGATAAATAACCAACTCAAAACAACAGGATACAGAGAAATAAATGATCAGTCCTGGCAGTGAGGGAAGTGGATTCCTGAGCTGAGGCCTGTGCTGTTCAATGCACTCCTAATTGGTCAGGAGAGGAGAGAAAAAACAGTGAGAAAATCTGGTGGTGAGGCAGGATTTAGTCAGGGGAATAAAGCTGTTGATGGATAGGGAAAGAATGTAAAAGAGCTTGGCAAAAGTGAGTGATAGGTCGACAAAATAGAGGATGAAATTCAGCAGACCTACCTGTGAATGGAGGCATGCTGGGAGACACTGGGCTTCATGTAGAAAGTGAGGAGCTTTAAGCTCTCTGCTGCCATGCAGGAGAAAGATGCAATGGTCATTAATTTTCTTGGATACTTCTATGAAAATGTCAGTGCAATGGTTGATATCACTCAAAAAAAACCCAAATCATGTTTTAGGAATTACTAGGAAGGCAGTGCACGTGAAAAGAGAAGATCATTACACTGTTCTATAAATCAGTTTATTGCCCACTCATTCAGTGTGGTGTGCAATTCTGGACCCTCATCTTGAAATCACAGACTCACAGAATATCCTGAGTTCCGCAAGGATCATCCAGTCCAGCTCCTGGCCCTGCTCAGGACACCCCAATAATCCCACCCTGTCCCTGAGAGCATTGTCCAAACCCTCCTGGAGCTCTGGCAGCCTTGGGGCCGTGCCCACTGCCCTGGGGAGCCTGTTCAGTGCCAACCACCCTCTGGGGAAGAACCTTTTCCTCTAATCCAACCTAACCCTTTCCTGGCACAGCTCCAGCCATTCCCTCAGGAACCTTCAGAGAAGATCAGAGCTGACAAATGACTGGGATGGTGGTTGGGATTTGTCAGCCTGGAAAAGCTGTCGAGACTGACTGATGCAGAGGGTATCCATAGGGATCAGTTGTTTGTGGATCAGAGCTAGAGGGCAATGGGAGCTCATTCAGCTACTGGGAGTCCTGTTCAAACCAGACAGAAGGGAAGGGAGGGGCATCCCTGGAGCTCCTTGCCAGAGGATGTGTAGATGGATGCAAAGAGTTTTAAGGGTCTTTGTCCCACTAGCTAGAAGAGAGATCTGTCAGGTGTTCCTAAAGGGAAGAACCACCAGGCTGAGCACAGTTGGAGCTGAACAGTGTTCAGGCCAAGCATCATAAATGATTGTCCTGTTCTTCCTCTTTCCTGGATGTCTCCTTAGTATCATTGCTGGGAAAAGGATATTGATGCTTGCTCTGACCCAGTATGAGAATTCTCAAGCTCTCACCTGTATGTGCTGTACAGACAAACATCCACTGGACATTCAAACTCACACATAGTCTTGCATTTGAGGAGAGTGAGGTCTAATCTTGGGGGTAAGAAGGCAGTTTCAATTCAATTAGATCTTAAATTCAAATTAGACCTTAAATTCAAGCCAGCACAATCTCTTAAGTTTGTCACCTTTCTAGGGCAGAAGGTCTCTGTGAGATCATCCCATAAAGAATTCAAAGGATGTGGCCCCTGAGAAATTAGACAATATGGTCAATAATCTTGAAAAAAAGAAAAGTTCATAGATGCACCTGTATTTGCAATTGGAGGCAACAGAAAATATAACTTTTGTTTAGGGACTAAACCTTTAGCTGATTGTATCCTGGCCTCTTTCACCAGTGGAGGCTGGAAACTTCTCCCTGTGGAGGCTGGAAATGCTATCCACATTCCCTCCAACTCCTCCTCATTCAGAATGCTGGCACAAGAACATGCTGAGAAGATTTGGAGAGTCTTTTTTAGCCAAAACAGTATTGGTTTTCTGAGCTGCAAAAAGTGATGATCCACCTAATGCTGGTTCTTTTCACTGAGAATATGACATCACCACAGCATGGCTGCATTTTGTATCCCCATTTGCACCGTTTCCATTCCCACAATTTATCCAGGAAGTTGCTGATTTCATTGAGGCAAAGTCAGCCTGTTCTTGAAGTGCGTAAAAAAATCCTCCTTAGCTGGAAAGATTGGAACAGCGTACCTTGAGCATAAATAAATGCAATTTTCTCTCCAGGCCTGTTGTCATCTGCTCTTTCCATCTAGAAGGCAGATTCCAAAGGTTTGAGGATACCTGCTGAAATGGTAGTGAGCCTTTGGAGAACTGAGGAATGCTCAACATTTTCACACCCCCGTTAAAGAGGTCAATAAAAGGCTTCAAGAGGACTTACTTACCTGCAAATTGTTTTCTTCTGAGCTTTTCTTGAATTCTGATCGTGCTTACGAGACCTTTTTTTTACTTATTACCCTCCTGTTCTCTTTTTCAACTGTCCAGCAAACCTGATTTCTACTAAGTAATAACAGGGAAGAGTAGAGGGAAAATCACTCATGGTGGATCTCTTTCATCTTGGGGCGCTTTTTTTCACAAGAAGATATTTTATTAAGACTCATCCTGAATTCCTGTCCAGCAAATTAACAGATTTCCACCTGAAGTATTCACTAGTAACCACATCACTTATTTTTGTGGGAAGTGTGAAACATGAGAGACCAGGAGCAAGTTTAATAAACTGGATATATGAACACCATCACTTTGTTTAACTGGATTATGCAGTTTAGTTCCTGTCCAATGTGGCCTATTGGAAAATGGGAGCCAGTACACCTTTTCAGGACTGGGAATCTTGATTTTGGCTTCTATGTATATCTAGAGTGGATGTCACCTGTCAGACTTCCAAGGAGCATTCCTGCTTCTTCACCAGGAGGACTTAGACCATCTGGGGAGGAAAACACTGGTAGGAGTTTCTAATTTGCATCATTTGTCAGTTTTAATACATTCATATGTGTCATATCAAGCATCCAAGCTGCAACAGACTTGAGAGAAACATTTTATAGCCACTTGGGGGTATGCAGAGGAGTATATTTGGGATTTCTAATAACTGGGAAAAGAAGAAACAGTTCCTTACTTGTACACGAACTCTTAGCAATGTGATAGGCACAAAATCTCTCCATAGCTTGTTCCTGGGTCTCACCTCTGCGGTTTCTACTATAACTTACAGATCCAGGGGAGATGACCTTGGAATTTACTATTGGGACACATTGTTTTGGTTTTTTTCCCTTCGTTCCTGTTGTTTTTTCACCTGCAAAAAAAGAAGCTTTACCATCCCCTCCTGGGTTTTGAATATCTCAACAAGTTCCCATGGCTTTTCAACACTCCTCCCCAATACCTCACTGCAGAGCAGGGGGTGAGACACTGTCTTTCATCTGCTCGTTCGTTCGCGTCACAGAAAGCCCCTGGAGCCATCCACAAGGATACCTCACTAGGATCCAAGTGTGGATTTTCCTCTTTGACCTTTTCCCAGCCCTGGGGCATTCACCAAGTGTTCTGTGGTCGTGGCAGCTCACCTGAAGACACGAGGAATACAAATCCACCCATAAAGATGTTTCCACAGGCACTGCTGTCCAAGAGACCTCAATTGCCTGTATGGATACATGAGAAGCAGAAGTAGAATCCATGTGGACGACACATCTTGAACTATAATTACCATATGGCAAATAGTCATTCGTTATTGTATTGTCAACAGGCAGGGAACATGCTCTGATGTGGAGTTTGGGGTACTGCTGACAGAGCTAACGGATGAATCCTGAGGGAAGATTCTTTTTCCCACGTGACACTCAAGTCACTTTTCTTAATTGTAAAAACATCTGTAAGAAGAACCGAATGAGTTGTAGGCCTTGACAGCTGATCTTCCCAGGACTCACTCCACAAAGACAAACGTGTCTTGTGCTTGTCCTTTATCTTCATCCGAAGCATTTGCCAAGAGGAGCATCTGAATTCTGCTTGAATTATAATATTCAATTTCAGATTTTCCATCTTCAGGAAAGAAGGGAAGCTTCATATTGTGGCAGTAATGATGTTTTAAGAGTTATTTTGGATAGAGCCAGGGTACTTAGAAAGGCACTTCAGGGTTTTCTACCTTTGTGTGGAAGGTTAAAGAGGAAAAGAGCTTTTATTCAGTTTCGGTTTGGCATGAATTAGATCGTTATGAAGAGATACAATTTTCACTTGGATGTTAATAGTGACACTGGGGCCACGTGCAGATGTTAACACAAGCTGTTTGCAACTCAGCTACTTGTCTAACTCCCAAAATAAAGACTGAAGAGAATCAAGGTGTTTCAGTCTCTTCCAAACATAGTTGCCTAAAGCAACTCAGGCTGTATGTTCCCTAAGTTATCTATTTCATTTGTTTCCCTGACAAGCTCAGAAGTGAATATCTCCTGTGGAGGAATCTGAAGTGACTTTAATAACCTTCCTCCAGATTTTGTTCCTCAGAGCCTTTTCACTTTCATGGCTGGCAGGTAGCTCTGAATCTGTCCCAGCAGGTATAAATTAAGCAAGGACTTCCTAATTTCAATTAGATTATCTTGTCAAAGTAAGGTTGATAGTTAATTATCTCCAAGTACAAATACCTTCACAGATATAAAATACTCGTAGTGCTTTTTAATTTACTGGAGAAACGCCACTGGAGAAATTTATTGGAGAAACCTGCTGGCTGGAAGCTAGATGTGTTTGAACTGAAAATGGGACCTTTTTTTAATGGAAGGGGTATTTAATAATTAAAGAACCCAAAGATTGTAGCAAAAGGCCTGGTAGTTTGTCCATCTTTTGAAGTCCTCACACGAAGCCTCACTGCCTTTGTGGAAGGTTCGTGTCAGGCAGCAGCGAGCGACACTCGGTCAAACACGAATTATTGGGTTCAGCACAGGGGTAACCCAGTGAAAGTTAATGACCTGTGATATATAGGAAATCACACTGGATGATCTAATGGTTTCTTCTGGCCTCACACTCTATGAATCCATGAATATGTATCCTCTGAGGTTGCCTGCTGCTTGTGTTCCTAAACAGGGGAACGGGCAGAGGCCGCTGCGAGAGAAGGATTTATGTTTATTTACTGGCATCCCTTGTCCTTTAGCTACATATTCAGATGGTTCACACCCAGATTTGTAAGGTCTGGGAGAGGATTTGGAGCATTTGGGAAAGCGTGGTCGCTGGTAGCCTCCGCTGTGAGGGTTTGATGCTGTGAGAAGTGATTCACACTGTTCCCAAAAGGCGCTGCCTTCCAGCCCGTTACCACATCTTGGCAGCGTTTGAAGGGCACCCTGTGAGCATGAAAGGCAGGAGTGGTGACTCAGAGAGCCACAGCGAGGGGTAAGAAACCCTTTCTGGTGGAATATGAACACACAAAAATACACACACTTGTGTTCTGGGCTATTTGAGGGCGGTGCAGCCTCGGTAATTGGGCTCATGTGTCTGCCTAGAAGTGGCTGTTTTGGCTGCCTGTTTAGCAAAGAAAGGCTTTTCCCCACATTTTATTTTTCTGGAAGGACACTGGGAATCCGAAGAACTCTTAGAATCCATGAGCCATCCTTGTGCCATGCTGTGGCTGCCCATGTGTACTTACAGCATCAGCTTCCTGTGGCTGGTTTTGTTTTGTTTTCCAATTGGGAGGGAATATTATCTTTAAACAGACAAGAAAACGAAAACAACTGACTAAAAATCTCCTTCAAAATAACAATCAAGGAAGCCAGAGTGTTCGCAGGAGGGAAGGGATAATGACTGATGAAGAGGAGAGCAACCCGAGGGGAAGAAGTGGCAACATTTGGGGAATGCCGGGGAGGAAATCCTGTCTGTTTACAGGCTCTGTTTTTCCACACCTGTGGGTTAGAAATGCTGTCATCTGAGGAGTGGCCCCATATTACAAGAAGGTCAAGCACCAAGCAGACCTAATTAAAAGCTCATTACAAGAGACAATCTCCATTAGCATGCCAAGTTTCATGCAAATCCATTAGCACCAGGGCTCTCTTCGGAAGCTTTAAATTCCAGTCCTGTGCCCCAGGGACTGGAAACCGTGGCCGGTTAATTTGCCATTCTCAGTCTGTGAACATTAGGCACAGTCCTCTTACTTTCTGGATTATTTCACATTCCAGCAAATTAGTTTTATCCGTTCTGAGAACATTTTAACAAAGAAAGTTCTTTTGGCATCACATGGATAAAATAACAAGGGATAAAAGAATGAGCAGTTCCCCCAATCAGGAACAAATAACTTTAAATCTCTCCTGAAAATGCAGCCTTTCCTGTTATTCCCACCCCCCCCTTCCTTTCATTTATCTTTCGGCAGTCGGATTTTTTAATTACGTCTCTGCAGCCAGATTCCCCTCCCTCTCTCTTTATGAGGGTGCTCTCAAGAGCCATGTTTTTTCTTTATGCCATTGTAGCAGAACTTGACTAAAGATCTTCAAACTTGTTAAGTATAAAAGTTGGTAAATGATACTATTGTTCGAGTTAAGGGTGGGGGGAGAAGGGGAAGGCAGTTTATCTGTGGTGGCTGCGGGGAGAGGGAAGCTTTGGGAGAAGAGAAAAAAAAAAAAGAGGGAAAGAAAAAAAGGCTCAAATGAACTGAAATGGATCAAAGTAAACAGAGACATCTAAAAGCTTTTGTAAGTTAAAAGTGGCTATCTGTTGCAAGTCCTGCCTCATTAACTACTGATAGAAGCACTGTCTTGGCCTTCCCAGATATCTAACGCTGACCGCCTCTAACGAGATGAACTCGGGGTTATTCCCTCTCGCCGTTCCCTGCACGGCTGCTTAACCTCAACCTCTCCACCAATGTTTATCCTCGCCCCGGGATGGGAGATCCAGTCCCCAAACTTCAGTCCTCGCTCGGAGAGCAGGAAGGAAGTGGGAGAAAGAGGGAAACGTCTCCAGAGTCGGTGACTGGCCTGGACTGCACCCTTTCCACACACCTTTGTCAGGCAGGGATGGGGAGAGATGGAGTTCAGCCTCTGGGTTCCAGCATATCCCCCATGCCCTGCCCGTTCTGAGGGGGAAGCTGACACTGAGAGGTTTGTCCAGGGAAGCAGGGAGAGAGAGCCAGGAGGGATGGGGAGGGGGGAACACGATGGCTCTTTGACTGGGACCAGATAGGTCTCTGTGTAGAGTAATATTACAGCTCGCTCTCTCATAAACAAGCTGCATGCCGGCTTCTAAAGAGCCCATCTGGCATAGCTTTGAGAATGGCAATAATTACAAGCTGATGATGGACATGGAAGAAAAGCCCTGCTGAGCTAACTCATAAGGAAGTACAGGCCAGGACTGTAGGGAAATTACAGGCTAAAACTCTTTCTAGTTTAGGCCTTTTGGTGTTCTTAATCACAGACTTTAAATGTTGTAATAAACACTGTTGCATTTTATTGACCAACTCCCATGACAGGCAAATCTTTTTTATTTTATTTTATTTTTTACTATTTGTTAGTTCAGAAAGCAGTTTGAGAACAATCGTTTCTTGAGACTGAGTCTGTAGATTTACTTCATGAAAAGTGATCCAAACAGCAAGAGTCCCTTTTGTTACTTCCCAATTTAAAAAAAAAAAAAGAACGAGGGGAAAAAAGGGGAAAAGAAATATTTTAAGAGTTCCACTTACCCCTGTGCAGGACCAGGTCACTGATAATGCTGGCTTTGTTTTGAGATTATCGTTGAGGAATAAAAGATCTAAAATGAGTTGTTAAGTTTTTAGGTGAAACTCCTGCTGATTTCACTGGCTATAGGATTTCCCAGGAAATAAAGCAGTTTTAGGTATGAGAGGTATGGCCTGATCTTGTGCCCAGTGAAGCTCATGACATACTTGCTGACTCCAGTGGTCTAAACCAGTGTCACTGGAAGCTCAGAGGCCTCATCTGTGTCTGGATTTAAATCCAACCTTACTGTTGTGACCCAGAACTGTGTTTCTGAATAAAAGGGGAAATTCCAGGCTGCTGGGGCTCTGTTCCAGTGTCCCTTAGAGAAACCAAACATCATTTTCCCAGTGGAACATGAGAAATGTGAAACCCAACAATGTTGATGGCCAGTTTAGAGCACCTGCCAGGGCTGTGGTCGCCAAGGGAAGGTCTCTCTAGCACCGGGTATCCCATGTCTGGTGTTAAAAATCACTAAATCTTGAGAGTGTTACCACCTCAAAATGTCTGTGTTTTGGGTCTATGAATATGTTTATGATGTGGTTTTTTATGCACGTGCATGTGGCAGTGCCATCTCAATGAAATATAAATGGATGTGGACGATCCCTGTGGACCATTTCTATGGATGTAGGAGTGGAGTGCAAGGGAGTTGTGACAGTCAACACCAGCTAAAGTTCTGCTTCAGAGAGCCTGCCTCTTTTCCCAGACTAATTTCCCTCTCCTTTCCCTTCTGCAGGGTCTAGAAGATCAAGAGTTAAACAGTCCTGTGAGTTTTATTTGACTTTGGTGCAATAAATCTCCCAGGGTGACTGATAGACTGATAACTCTCAGAATCCATTCAGTACTTTGTGTGTCAAAGCAGCAGTGAATGTGGAGTGTTGTCAGTTGTTTTAAATAACACTGTTTTGACAGTATGTTGTTTATTACAATTCAACACGTGTGATTTGTTTTCTTGGAGAAAAATCTGCCTTTATTTTACACTGGGTTTTATTTTAGTTTAGGAACATCGGCCACATATTAGAAATGCTGCATAACACGGTGGGTTGGCTTTTACTGATCCAGTTAAATCTTGGAAAAGTATCTGTGTTTTTACAGGATGCATTCTCCTAAGAGATTCCAAATAGCAGAACATTCTGTTCCTCTAGATAAACGTTTGCCTGCAGGTATAGCTTTGTGTTTGTAAATTGTTTCATGTTGCTCCTATTTCTGCTGCAGTTCTCTCGCAGACCTTCCAAAGTTTCTGGTTTACTTGTGGCTGTTTGTGTCCCAGCATTTCATAACACAGATGCGTATTTAGTTTTCCCCATTACCATTTGACTATTTGTTCAGCCATCAGATTATTCCCCCCCCCTCCTCCTTTTTTGTTGCAAAGTTGAAGGAATGTGAGGTCAGGGAATGGAAATTTACCTATCCGAAGGCAGCTCTCTTTTCTTTCATAAACTTCCTCTGGCTTCTTAATCTGAAACTTGCTTGTCAATGGGAAATGATTTCTTTATATTTAACTGTCTCTTTCCAATACAGACTGGAATTGTTCCTAACAAAAGGAGCATGAATCGGTGGAAACTATATATTAAATGCAGGACTATTTGTCTAGTTTTCATTAGGTTGCTGAGTGAGAAGCCCAAACTCCTCTCTTTTCCCAAGGTACTCGGATATCCACCAAGTGCCTTCATCCCATAGCCTCGTTTCCTCTCCCAGTAAACCAGCTTTCCAAAAGAATGCTCCACTCTCTGCTCTTTATACTGTCAGCAGTGACAGCAACCAGCCACGCTGACATTTCTTATTGTTTACAAAGGATGAGCGCCAACAAGGCATCTCTGATCAGTTGATAAACTCTCCTAACCCTCTCCCCCCCGCCCAACCCTCTGCTCCACTGACCAAACTAACCTTTTCACGGTACACTGCCTGTAATTACCAGTGAAAGACGCTAACCAGAGAGGATCAGGACTTGAGCTAAACACAAACAAACCAGCAAAACAGCTCCGAAGATAAACTACTCACAACTCGCTCGGCACACAGGGCAGGCCAGGAGAGACGGAGCAGCTGCAGGCAGGGAGGGGAGAGAGCAGAAATCTAACCCTAAATTCCTCGTGTGCATGTATTTTTCATATGAATTTTAAAAGTGCTTGAAAAAACACGCTAGAATAGCATTAAAATAACCTTATTGTTTATTATCATAATCCTGTGTATTTAATATCCTTTTCCCCCTTCAATTCCCCCCACTCCTGCAGAAACTCCCGCCAACACAGTGGTCAAACTGAGTTCAGAGCTCCTCATAATGAGCCCAGGGATAATGCCTATACCAAAAAGTTACTTTTCAGTCATGACATGAATTTGACTTTTACCCAGCCCCCTCCCCAATGCCTGGTGTGACAAGCAGATTCTTCCCATCCTGTTTTCCTGGAGGTGAGAAGCACCAGCACGTGGAGTCTCTCTTCACTCACCCCTCTCCAAGAGCCAGTTGGTGAGGAAGGTGCTATTGGGGGCCTTTGTTTGCCAGGAATGTTGATGTTGTGGGTAATTATATAAAAATAGTTTAAATTCCGTCTTTAAAAAATTTCGTCTGCTGTTACAGATTCCACCTGAAATAGCTGGGTAATGGGCTTGCTCCGTGAGCAGAACTTTTGCCACTGATTTTTCCAGTGCTAAAGAGTCAGACACAGCTTTCAGAAGGGTGTGATTTTCTTCCCAGAGGCTCAGCTGTGTCAGTTCATTCTTCTTTTCCATGGTGGGGCGACTGTTACATGGAAAACAACAAGATCAAGTTTAGACCTCCAGCAGAAACACAAATCTTTCAACTGAAGTTTTATTTTAGGCAAAACAGCAGCAGAAGTCCTTCTGGCTCTGCAAAATTCCTTCCTGTTCTTGCAGAGGCCTTTTCTGCTGGGAAGCCAGTCATGCCATAGAATCACAGCCTCTTCAGCCATAAAATGCTTTTCATTTACTTGTGTTGGTTCTGCAGATGCCATTGATTAAAAACCTCCTAAGGAACAACCACAAGAGTAGCACTGCCACTCCTACGGCCTTTGGACAGGCTTTATCATCAGCTGGGTGCTGAACATCTAAGGGACCTCTCTTCATCTTTCTTTACTTCATCAAATTGTTGTGGTACTGTTGCGATGGATGAAATAATTTGCACCTTAGCCCTAAACCCCTGATCCTTGGCTGGAAGCTGGAGCTGCAACTTCAGCAGCAGCAAAAACCTGTTGCCAAATTATAAGTGGCTGAGATCTCTCTGTCCTTGTCTGACTTTGCAGGGCTTCCATCATCGTGCAGGGCCTCCAGAAAGGCTGCTCATGTCAACAAGAGCTGGGCAAGGTAGTACGAGGTGGTTTTCCCTTTCACTTATTTTAATGTCAGTTTTTATGGTTCTCTCTTGAGTTTTTACCTGTTCCAAGGGGATTTCACAACATTTTCAGACTAGTAAGATATGAGAAGCTGAGCCTATGAATGCAGACTTGAAAGCCTTAATTTAAGGAGCATGAAAACCTCCTTTAGAACTATGTTTCACTTAGTCTTGTTGGCTTTCCTGCCTTCTCTCTCTATCAGTCTGACTTTTTTAATCTGCACAAAAGTGGCAATCCATGCACTTAAAACATGTGAAATGAAAAGTTCTGAGATTTTGTGAATTTTCCAGAAGAATTGGGTATCTCCCTGTGCATGTGATGTGCAGGAATGCCTTTTGTTTCCTCCCAGCTCTCCTTGTCACAGTGGGTATATTCCAGGGAATTAGTTTGGCAAGAACAAAGCCAAGTCTTGCACAGACAAATGCAGTTTAATGTATTGACAAACAGGAGTAGAGTTTAAAATTGCAGACGTGAGATGAAGACACGAGCTTAAAAAAGCTTTACACAGAAAAAAACCCCACAAGTAAAAGGTGTATTTGAAATTTTTAGGCTAAACTATTTATGAGAAAGAAAATGCAAAACTGGTCAAGATACCACAGCTATTTACCTTTTTAAACATCCACAGATAGGAAATGCTTTATGCCAGTCTTTCTTTTGCCCAAAATACTCACTGACCAGTGAATGTGGATGCTGAATGCTAAGCTAAATTTTTTTTTTTAAAACAATTTAATGCATTTGGAGGGGGGTGGGGGAGACTGTAAATTAACCTTATCAGAAAAAGACTTAACTGCTGAAAAACTGCTTCCTCCCCATAAATGTAGGGAGGATTCATAGATCATGGGGCTAGAAGGGACAATCAGGGGCCATGCTGTTTCTAAGACGTTGGCCAATATTGGGTATTTCTGAAATTAGAGACAGGAAAACCTGCAGCTTGAGCCAGGGTAGGTGTTGGACAGAGATGGAACGTGTCACACGTGCTCTCATCCCCGAGTTACAGTCACTGCAAACCACTTGGGTTTCTTTTTTCCTGCTGCTAATGTAATTAGAGTTCCTGTATTCCCCACTACTGTCCTTTTATCTTGCCTCTCTTTCATGTTCCCAAGGCTCACTATCACCCTCATGCTAATGAGACACTCCTTGGCCGGGTAAATGCTTGTTGTTACCTTCCTACAGGTAAGTGAGCATTTTGGATTTGCAAGTCTTACCTGTTCTGGCTCAACATGACCCTGAATTCCTGTTTCTTTGTGTTAGAAGCTTGGTGTGAGTGTGTTCCCAAAGCTCAGGGTTGCAGCTGAGGGGGGATAGGAAAGGCACTAAAATAAAAACATCTAAAAACCCCTCACTTCCCTGTACTCACATGTGCTTGTATTGTATCAATCCCAAGAAGTCCCATGAATTAAGATTTTCACCTCATCCAGCAACCCCTTGCCCTTTTATCCCCACTCCAATGAAATCATGTCTTGCTATTTAACTTTCGTGTTACAATTAAGGTTTTTACTTCCTCGTGTGATTCGCTGCAGGGAAAGTGGATTCAGAAAAGTTTCGAGGGCCAAAAGACACAAGTCAGAGGAGCAAGTAGGTGGAAATGGAGGTCTTTTTCCATGTTAGTTATTTCCAAGTCGGGTTAAAAAGAGCTGTAAGAGCAGGCCTTGCTTCCATCAGCATGCAGTGATTGGAAACAAGAAGATATTTGCACCAAAAGCTCCTTAATTCAGGAGGAGATGCCAGTTGACTTCGAGGAGTTAGTAGGGGGAGGTGTGTGAGACAAATAAAGGTCAAACACTTAAAAGCCAGTAGGCTGATTGTTGTTTGAGCCCACAGATTTCTTGCTGGTTTTTGGATCCAATGTTTAAAAGTATGAGCTCAAAATAATGCACAGAAATATTTTGAAGGGAGAGCTAAGAGCATGAAATCGTATTTAAGGTCATTTGTCAGGGAACTGCACACAGATTCTCTACCTAAAATGAGGTGTCTTTGCTACACAAAGCCAGTTGTCCTGGTCTCTGGATGAAGCAGCTTTTCTGCTTTGTAGATTCTCACTCTATTGCATTTGCAGGTGCCTCATATTTAGTCACAGACGGCGAATAATCAGAACTTATCTGAATAAAATTTTCCTGAGTCTTCTGCCTGAACGTTCTCACTGTCGGTTCCCAGCCAAAGTGCCTTTCCAGTCCTTTTCCCTGCATTTCTGCGTAGTTCATTGCCCTCATTCCGCCACTGGAGCCCGACCCTTTTGTTTGATGTCTCTCCCTTGTCTGTGCACATCTGTTTGGGCCAGTGGCCTGCAGACAGCGGTGCAGGGAGTCTTGGAATGCAGGGAAAGGAGGTGGCCACAGTTTGCCTCGGTAGAATCCTAAGGGATGTCACAGGGAAAAGCACAGTTGCTGTCATTACATTTAGATTTTTCTAGTGCATGACCTGTGTGAAAACTTTAAAGGGCTGAAAATTTAAGTGGCATTGCTGGAAGCTGTGCTGTAGAGTAGGAGGAACATCTCTGTGCTGCAAAGCTCCTCCTCATGGGCATGTCCCAGGAGAGCTCCTCTGGGACAGACACATTCTTCCCAACCTGGAAGAGGCTGGTCTGCCTCTTTTTCATTTAGAAATTACCAAAGTGGGAGATCTGCTGATGTACCAGTGGAGCAACTATCCCAGTGGTTGTTGTGGGGCACTGGATTTTGGCTGTTATAACTGTGGTGGGCCAGGTGAAGCAGCAACACCCAGCTAAGCATTTCCATCAGGGACACGCTGTGCAATGTCAACATTAAAACCAAAATGGATTTTCGAGCAATCAGTGTTTCTTTCTGGGGAAACACTCCAAGGAAGCACAGTAAGAAATGGAGAAAAAAAGTCTGTGAAAGAGTGCCCTGGGGGATTTTGCTCCCAAGTTGCTGATCTCGTTGGTATAGATAAGGGAGAAATGAGGACACCCTACCTGATCTTGGTTAATCTGTATTTCTAAGGATTGGGGAGCAGGATTTTCCTCAGCCACAAGCTCCATCTCTGCAGTGAGGTTCTAGGGCTGTGTTCTATCTCTGTGTTGCCCCGTACCTGGGGTTGATAATAAGTTCTGCCATGGAGCCTGATGGAAATGGTCCATCCAGTGCTGGCCTGATGTTTTCGAGACACCACTGAGGTGATTGAGCACTGGGACAGGCTGCCCAGAGATCTTGTGGGGTCTCCTTCCATAGGCATATTCCAAAGCCACCTGGATCCTGAGTGACATGCACTGGGGGACCCTGCTTGAGCAGGGAGGTTGGACCAGGTGACCTCCAGTGGTCACTGGGTAAGGCCTCCCAACCTTATCCATTCTGGATTCTGGGATTCATCCACCTAAGCCCAATTCCCTCCCACAGTGAGCTCAGGCCTATGAATACTCAGCCTTCCATTTCCCCACCTCTGTCTCTGAGAAACAGCTGCTTCCCCAGGGCACCAGTCCCGAACCAGTTACCCCTGTACTTGTGATGTTTGGAACCGCCGTGATTTTAAGGGCTCCTTAAAGCAGAGTTTTCCCAGAGTTAAATAAATCTTTGCTTTAAATCCACTGTAAATACGTTACAGAATCTGCCAAACATGCATTAAAATATTTTGCTCCAGATATGCCTATGTCTAACCTTTTGGTTTCTAAGAGCTTTAATCAGTAATCTTCAAGTAGGAAGTTATTCATCTTTATTGCCAGGCAGTTCTCAGTGGCGGTCGTGGCAACAATCTTTTCATTGCTTCTGTGTTTAGTTGTTCTTTGACATGATAGAAGTCAGCTGCAGTTCAATGAGCTCACTATTTGTGCAACTTAATTGCTTGCTTCCTTTAATATGTACTCAATTTTTTCCTTTTATGAGCAGGGTTGTTGGAAAAATTAAGCTTAAGGATATGGCTATCCACTGTTAATTAACCTCCTTCCCAAACACATTAGTAAAACAGGTCAAATGGCTGTTGAGTGTTAAGTGTACCATTACTAAGGTATTTCTCAGCTGGAAAATGAACCCTGGATTGGATAAGACAGGAGTTTCCAAAAGGAGCTTCAAGGACTTAGGTGTCCATATCGCGCTGAAGTTCAATGAGATCCGAGTGCCTAATTCCCTTAAGCTGGATTTTCCAAAAGCTCTTAAGAGAGTAGGTTAAGGGGTTTGGATTTGGGGCGTGTTTGGAGCGTGCACGTTTAAAAATAGCCTGAAACTGCTTCCTTTTGCTCTTCAGTTCCGTTTAGTGGAATCTTTGGATGCGTGATCAGTCCAGGCATGTGGGTATGTGTGCATGTGTGCACAAGAGGAGTCAAAAATGGGAATGGTTTTCTTCATTGGGATTTGTACTTTGCATTATTCAGGACACCGCATGGGTTTGTTCTCTCAAGAGTGACTAATATTATAATTCAGATTTGGAATTCCTGGAATAGCTCTGTTATGTGAGGATGTATAAATAGTTTTGATGAGTATAAAATATGCTCAGTGAGGGAACTGATCTATCAAAACAGCTTTATACAGTGATAGTGTAATTTCTTTCCATGTCAGGGATATATTCAGATGGAAAAATCACCTTAATTGCAGTGGTGATAGCTTGATTGGAATTCTGCCCATCCACCTCCAAAATTGTGCATGATTTTTAAAATCATATTTAGAAAAATGGGTTGTGTTTGGGAAGTTCTTAATTTTTTAAAATATATATATTTTACAGAGGGATGGATAAGGTTCAAAAAAAAAAAAAAAAAAAGAAGAATGGAAGAAGCTGGAAGATTTCCCAGTGGGAGATAAAGGCTGTGTTTTGTTATGATAACATCTCCCAGTTGCAGTTCCCAGGCTAAGTCGGGAGACTTCTCCTGGAAGCCAGTGGGACTTCCCACGTGTGTAAACTCTCCTCATCCAAATATTATTGTGTGCTATAGCAGTGGCCAGCCAAGATATTAGGAATATTAGGGATTAGGGAAAGGTTCTTCCCCCAGAGGGTGGTTGGCACTGAACAGGCTCCCCAGGGCAGTGGGCACGGCCCCAAGGCTGCCAGAGCTCCAGGAGGGTTTGGACAACGTCTCTCAGGGACAGGGTGGGATTGTTGGGGTGTCTGTGCAGGGCCAGGAGTTGGACTGGATGATCCTTGTGGGTCCCTTCCAACTCAGGATATTCTGTGATTCTGTAAAGATCAAAGTTGCTGTGCCAGGCACGGTCCATGTGTGTGGGAGCTTCCAGGCTGAAGAAGCAAATGGAGAGGAAGGAAGGATTCCTATCAGGTTTAGAGGGCAGGGATGAAATTCCCAAGGCCACATGGCAAATCCATGGCTTCCTTGCAACAGCAGCAGGAGGGATATTATCCCTTTGGGTTTGAATCACAAACAGGGGTTTTGAATACTTCATGATGTCATACCAGATGACAGAGAAGTGGGTCATCTTTGAACAGGCCTTCTCCAGGCAGGGATTCCCAGTGAACCAGCCTTCTGCAGGCAGGAATTCCCAGTGCTGTGTCCCACCAGGACTTCACAGGCTGCAATCCCCCAGGCCTCTTCCAGGTGCTGTAGCTCCATATCCCCCACACAGAGAGTGAACTCTGTCCCTTCCAGCACAAGTTCTGCTTCTGCTCTATTATCTTTCCCTGTTTTTCTAATATACCTTTATAAAGGGCTTGATAGATGCAAGAAAGGGAAAAATAAGTATATTAGGGGAGGTGAGGGTCTTCCTTTGAATTGTCTTCCCAGATCACCAAAGCCAGGGCCAGTGGAAAACTTCTGGCTTCCAGGATGCAAGCTGGAGCTCTACAACACACTGTCTCTCTTTTATACCAGATCAGGACGCCATAAAAAGGACATAAGGTGGGTGTAAATGACATTTCTGCCAAAATCAAGGCCCCTTCAGCTGCTGCCAGCGGTGTAATGGGGCCTATAATAAACGAGCATTAAGTCTTTCTTTAGAGAGATGCACTGGAATTGCTGAAACGCTGCCAGGGTGATACAAGCATCAGGAAATCACATTTGTTCCATGTGGCCAAAACCCACAGAGAAGCTCCACGAAGCACTTCATTTTTTAGTGTGGCTGTAAATAATGTCGTAGAGCATAAATACCCAAGTCCAGTGAACAACTTGCAGACGTGCTCCTGGAAACAGATTTTCACCCTCCTGTGGCCGATGTTGCTGCACCTCAGGGCATCGGATCTGAGGTTCTCCTGGATAGAAACCCACCTGTCGATAGGCAGAAGGTGTGAAGTACCTGCAGAGCCAGGTGAGAGCCATAAGCATTTAAAATGAATGTAGAGTTGCTGCTGTTTGTAAGTGGTTGCTCCTTTCAGGACACAGGGAGCTGTTGCTGGAGTACAGCTCACACATGGATACTTGGAGCAAGAGGTGTGTCCTATTTCTAAATCCTGGGACACCAGGCCAAAAAGTATAAAGATGGATAGTGACTTTTTACATGGGTGGATAGTGATAGAACAAAAGAGTGCCATTTTATACTAAAAGAGGGGTGATTTAGGTGGGATATTAGGAAGAAATTCTTCCCTGTGAGGGTGGTGAGGCCCTGGCACAGGTTGCCCAGAGAAGCTGTGGCTGCCCCATCCCTGGAAGTGTTCAAGGACAGCCTGGACAGGGCTTGGAGCAACCTGGGCTAGTGGAAGGTGTCCCTGCCCATGGCAGGGAGTTGGGATGAGATGAGCTTTAAGACCCCTTCCAACCCAAACCATTCTGGAATTCTATAAAAATAGTGCAGGGAATTGGCAGTTGCTCCTTTATTATAGGTCTTCCTGTGTGGGGAAAACACTGTGAGGATTCCCAAGCTGGTCTATGTGGAGCTGGAGGAAGAGGTGGCACTTATGAAGTGGCTCATGTCACACTGCTGGCCTTGGGCACAGTGTAAGGACCCGGGTGCTCCCAGCTCCTCGGTCTGGGAACTGGAACGGTGCAGCTGGCATTCCTTGGGGACCACGTCCCGGTGGGATTTGGCGTGTGGCAATGCGAGCTGTACCCTCTGAGGGGCCGGGAGGGTTGTCCAGCCTCCCTGCAGCAGGACCCGGCTGGTGGCCGGCTGGGATTCGTGTCGCAGGCCAGAAGGTGGCACTGCCGATACTGCCTTGGAAAGGTCGCACCGGCTCCGGCCGGAGCAGGAAATTTGGGGGAAACGCTGCAGAAACCAGGCACTGTCAACCGCGATACCTGGAAGGGTATCAAGAGTCTGAGAGAGCCTGAGAGAGTCTGAGAGCAGCGTGAATGGACAAGGCAGCAGTTTGGGTACGAGTGGTGTGAGGGCACGGGAACATCCTGGTGCTTCATCTTCCACTGGCAAGGTTTTAATCTTGGTAATCACAGAATCGGACTGTGCAAAATGTTGAAACGTGCAGATTTATTGCCAGCTCCCAAAGGAATGAGCCTGGCAGGAGGTTTACAAAGTGAGCATTGCAGAGGGGAGCTTGGCTTTGGCTGGACAGTGTGGAAAGCTGGGTTGTTTTCCGCTGAAAATGGGCAAAACTCTCCCTTATCAGCCCCTCTGTGGCTGCCTTGGCAGTGCTGGGTTGGGAGAACTTCTCCTACCTCTTGCATTTCTTTGTGGCAGGAAATAAACACCTTTTTTGTCAATGAATGTTCGATGGTGAGGGACAAACTGGATTTTGGTTTGGCTAAAACATCAGACTGACATCAGAAGGAAGGAGCAGGTGACCACTGGCTGTGAGCATTTTGTTAACACAGGTTATCCATACACACAAAAATACATACTCTGAGGTTATACATCCAGCTTCTTTACCCTGAGACTGGGTGTATTTAGTATTTAGAAGAGGATTTTGTGCTCAGCTCCAAGGGAAGCCTCCTAAAGACAGTTTGATTGGAAATTACTCTGGAAGGCCGGTGGGCGATTCATCATCCAAATGACTTATCCCTCCCCCAGAGTTTCTCTAAAGTTTCCTGTGAGAGCTCATGTGCCCTGAGGAAAAGGGCTTTTGCTTTTTTCATTCCTTCACTCTTCACCAGCTACTTGTGTGTGGTGTCCTGGGGTCTTGGAGAAAGTGGTGCTGTGCCTGGATTTGTCTCAGCTTAACTCCACTCTTGTTTCCCCCTCACCCCTGTGTGATCCTGGAGTCACATGTTAAAGTTAAGGGTGATCCACTCGTGGACAGACTTACCAGGCACACCAGGTGGGAGCTTTGCCTGCTCCAGAGCATCTCCCAGCAGCTCCAACTGGCAGGAGAATGGGGATCTCTGGGTCCTAAACCTGCCAACCCTTGTGAACAGTCACCCTGGCCAGGATTTGTGCCTGGGTACAGTGCCCAGCTCAGGAGAAGAGCAGAGCCTACATGGAGATCGTGGAGCTTTCAGTCCTGTGGGGACCAGCTGGGTTAAATCATGAAGGGTGACAGGTTTTCCTTCTGCTGTCCTGCTGTGGATGGAAGCTGCCAGCTCAGGGACAGTAATGAGCAGCTGGAGAGAAGAGAGCTGGGGACTAGGAAGTGAAGATGCACAAGAGCTGAGATAAGACATCAAGATCTGTTTTGTCCCAGGAACAGCAGCCCTGTACCTGGAAGAGAACGTGAGGGGGAAATAACTCGGTCTCTGTGCTCTGCCCTTCATTTGGGTGCATAAGAAGTTGCTTCACCACAGAGGGCAAAGCTCCCAGACAGATGCAAGAGGCTTGTGCAGGGGAGGTAAGTCCTGCTGCATCCTACCCTACTCCCTCTTCCCCTCTGTGGGCAGACAGGGTGGCTCTCAGTGTGACCAAGCGTAAATGATGCGGCTCTCGGAGCTGGCAGCAAGGGAATTTGATTTTTTTTTTTTTCCTTTTGGTCAGGATTGCACTTGCAGTTTACAGCAGGCTGGTTTCTGCTGAAAGGCAGCTGTGACTTTGCTGTGCTGCAGAGCCAGCCCCCCATCCCTCCTCTTTCAGCCCTGGTGGAGTGCTGAGGTGGGAAGGCCTCGTGCAGCTCCGAAGGGCACACGTTTCCTGTCCCTTCCTCCTGGCAGGTTTTGTCTGCAGACACTGGCTTGAGTACCCCATAATTACATTTTCACGTTTTTTAATATAGTAACACATGGCTGGGCTTGTGGTAGAGAGCCAAGTGATGTCTTTGAGCCATGAGGACTATAAATAACCAAAGGGATCATTTTATTTGGTTGTGGAAGGAAGAAGGTCTTTCTTCAGCACTTGCTGTACAAACACAGCTCTGGAGCAAATAAAGAAGGGTTCTCTTTTTTTCTATATGTTAGGGAGATACCCATGGATTCAACAGAACGCCTCAAACGTGAAAAATCCCGTGAGTTACATTTCTCTACAGAAGGCCTTCACACACTGTCAAACTGTCCAAATTATAGCTTTGTTTTCATTTTAGTTGTGGCAGTTATTGTGCTTTTGTTAAAAATACCACTCTGTGTCCATTCTGAGCTCTTGGTAGCAAGGACTGTCTTAAAATAAATGTGTGTGTAGTGCCAGGCACAACAGGTCTGATCTGTGCCCAAGACCTTGGGGCATACACGCCCCATATGCATATATGCATATGCCATATGTGCAGCAAAGAGCTGGTCTGTGTGACAAGATGCACCTTTTCAGGTCTAGATCTTGGCACTGTGAATCTTGAAATCCACAATTCCACCTCTTCCTCCACACTGTGCTCCTTGGCATTCAGGTGTGAGCTGTGTCCAATTCCACTGTGCTGTCAAAGCAGCCTCTGCACTTGTGCCCCAGCACATCTTTCCCCCTCTGTGGTGATGCCCTTTGTCCTGCAGATCTGTCCCCTGGATCTGTCCCCTGCTTTCCACCTCCAGGCAGCCCCTGGATCTGCATGTTGTTCTGACTGGAAATGCTGAGCAGCAGATGTAGCCGAGGCTGTGGTGCTGCTCTGCCTCCAAGGGAATTCCCCACACAGCAGCCTCATTCTTCAGCATTTCTCCAGTGGGTGGGTGGCCTTGTATCACCCAGTGCTGGGACATGTCCTGCTCTGAGCTTCAGCCCAGGAGCACATATTTCATGCTGTGAGCAGCCAGCCATCCCCACCACATGGCTGGTGGATAATTTGACACAGGATCAGAGTATGGTTTGGGTTGGAAGGGACCTTAAATACCATCTCATTCTAATCCCCCTGCCTTGGAGGGTTCCACTAGACCAGGTTGCTCAGAGCTCCATCTAACCTGGGATGGGGAAGACACAGCTTCTCTGGACAACCCATGCCAGGCCTTCACCATCTCATAGTCAAGAATTTATTCCCAATATCCCATCTAACACTACCCTCTGTCAGTGGGAAGCCATTCCCTTTTGTCTGTCCCTCCAGGCCCTTGTGCCAAGTCCCTCTCCAGCTCTCTTGGAGTCCCTTCAGGTAGTGGACAAAACTGGTACCAAAAAAATGTTGAGATTCCTCTAACTTGTGGAGTTTGCTTTGAGTGTGAATGATTACACACGAGGCTTGGGCAGGGACATTTCAGCCTGTTATTTGTAGCTTTGCTCCTGCTTTGGAATAAGGCTGCCATGCCCAGTATCCGTGCTGGCTGCTGGATCTGCCACAGAAGGTTTGTAGAACTTGAACACAAGCTTCTCCTGACAGAAAAGAGATGTCTGGAGGGAGTACAAACACATACGGTGCATCTGCAGAGGTCACAAACCAGAGAGACCTTTCTGTGCACCACCTGGAGCATCTACCTATTTGTTAATATATGTGACAAAAATATAGCCAGATATATAATGGGGCCATTTCTGCCCCCATTTTGTGGATACAAAATGTGATCAAAGACTACTCCAACTCTGATTCCTGAGTTGGTGAAGTGTATTTACCACAGCCTTTCTCATTTCCTTTTGGGGAACGTTTTCTCCTGCACATGATCCAACTCCTGAGCACAGATGAGTGGCAAACCAAGATCTGACAGCGTGTGTGTTTGGTTGGGGTGCACTGGCAGCAGTGGTGTCTATCAAGAGGGACAACAACTCCAGATTGAATAGCGGGGCGCTCTCTCCATCGCCATGGGGCGGTTTTGGGGAGAAAGCTCCCATTGTTTCTTCGGCCACATCGACGGGGCCGGCACAAGGCCCTCTTGATTAAACGAACTGGCAGCAGAACAGCAAGTTCTTGTTAACCATACATGCCAAAAGGCCCTAACACAAACAATCCCCATTATAAATTAGGCCTTTTACAAACAATATTTCAAGAAACTACTTGTCCGTTTTCCATGCCATTATGCATTTTTAGGATGATTACATGTTTCTGCTGGATAATGGCCTTTTGCCAAGGGCAAAATGGAGTTTCAATAGGATTCATTATGGAGTGAAAAGTTTTTCTATTCCTACCTCCTGGAAGGAAAAAGCCACTCACAGATAAAGCTTGTGATATAATTACATTGCTTTAGATAACCAGCGACATTACTTCCCAAATGATAAGTACTTGTTTTTATCCTTCCTTAATCTCACAGGCCTCTTGTAGTCTTTTAATAGGAAGTGGTGGCAGCTGTGAAGGCCACTTGATCATCTGGGCCCGAGCAGAGTGCGAGGCTGCCTGACTGATAAAAGCCAAGACAGCTCCAGCTATCAGGAGGGCTATTAGAGGAGGAAGTGCTGTCTGCAAGGGCAGGCCATGCCAGGCAGCTCTTCAGTGCACTGCTAAATAATTATGGCCCATTATAAACCTCTCCCTTCCCCCTGTTTGTTTTACAGAGCCTGATTTCTCCTGGAATTAAGGCACGCTGTTCATATCCGAAAAGGAACGTGGAATGCTGAGCTGTCGGTGTGGGGATGTCGGGGTTTGATCCTGAAACGGCCACGGTAGGAGCCAGATCCTTGGATCCCAGTGCTGTGCACAGGAGCTCAGTGGTGCTCGGTGTAACAGAGGAGTCACACAGTGGCTTTGTGACCTGGGTCCTGGCAAAGGCAGAGGTTGCCTTGGGAATTGGAAACAAAAAAAAAGGAGGGGCTTGTAGTTCAAGACCTGATCTGGGTTGGAAATGATTTCTCCTTCCTTTTGGCCAACTCTTGGAATTACAGCATCTGAAGATAAAGACTGTCATCTGCACAGAATATCGAGATCAACAGGCTTGTGCCTGTCTTAGATGAACTATTGAGATGTTACTGTACCAGATCCCATTGCTCTGATCTAGGGCTCACGTGACCCCTTTTGTTTATAAAGATACCCATCATTCTCCATTACATCCCCCATCATTACTGCAGGAATTTCACCAGGAGGGCCAAAAAATTAGCTTGGTGACTGTGAGAACAAAAGCCCTAATTAATGAAAATTCATTTTGAGGTGGCAGAAGCAATTTATTATACCCATATAGCAATTATTGTCAAGTTAGTGATTCCAGGATTTCATTACTATTATTAAGAAGACAAGGCATTTACACTTTTATAGTCCGAGGTCTTTAGGAACACTAATTAGGGCTTTTCAGCACTCCTGGAAGGGAGGGGGATCAGCTCATGCTCACTGGGAAGAGAGGAGGGAGTTAAGTCTCTTGCCTGTGTGCCAGTGAGGAGCCTGTGATGGTATCTAAGGAGGTAGATGAGGTGAAGGTGAGTCGAGGCCACCTCGCCCTAATTCTGCTTCCCCAGCTATGAGGAGCCAGGAGAGCTGAGAGGAGGAGTGACCTGGGGGAAGGTATGTACTGTCCACACTCAGGGAGGGCATGGGAGTTTGAGTGAGACAGGGAGGAGCAGCAGAGGTAAAGGTGGTCCTGGGATTCAGATAATGAGGGTTTGACAAGGTGGGTGTTTGTTGGGCATGTCAGGCAGAACAGAACCTAAAGCAATTCCTGTGCTCCGGGTGTTAAAGGGGGAAAGAGAACAGATAATTATGGAGTGTTCACACAATCAGACAGGGGAGTTGAAAGCTGGTTGTGGGAAGTTAGTTTTTAGTCTTTTTTACATATTTTATATAATGTGTATAGCATATAGAAACATTAAAAAAAAATCCATAAAAATTAGGAAGTTGGACTTTTTATATGGTCAGATAGTGAGAGGACAAGAGGCAATAGTTTTAAACTGAAAAACAGAGGGTTAGATTAAATGTTGGTGGTGAGGCCCTGGCACAGGCCGCGCAGAGAAGCTGTGGCTGCCCCTGGATCCCAGGAAGTGTCCAAAGCCAGGTTGGATGGGGCTTGGAGCAACCTGGACTAGTGGAAGGTGTCCCTGCCCATGGCAGGGGGTGGAACAAAATGATCTTTAAGATCCCTTCCAACCCAACCCTTTCTATGATTCTATATAAATGTGTGTATGTTAACTATATATTTATGTTTATTTAGGAAAATAAAAGAGATAAAAGCATATATATGTATAAAGAAATGTATAACTGGTGGGCTGTGCCTCTTGGACTACAAAATCTAGCTCTCTCATGCTGTAGGGAGACAGAGTGAGTGCAAACAGGCATTGCCAGCTCCTGCTGCCTCTGGTAGGGAAGACTGAAGCACCAAGTGACAGCAGGTCACAGTCAAGGACCTGAAGCTGCCAAGGGAGTGCCAGGACATACTCACTGAGGTAACACTTGTGGTCAGTGTTACCTCAGCCTTGAGCAGCCAACTCACATAATCCTGCTCCTGGATTTACCAAGCTCCACCTGAAAGTGTCTCAGTGAGTGGAGAGGAAGGAATCTGCAGGCCTGACAGTGCTGTCCTGACAGGTCCCACCCTGATAAATGGAGCCAGTGCTGCAGGCACTGTGCTGTACTCCCCAAAAGGCTGTTAAAGGCATTAGTCATTAGGCATTTAATTACCTCTTTTCACCTGGACTCAGCTGACCTCTAATGACCAATATCTATGTTCAGAACAGCAGGGACTGAGAAAGTCTGATGGCAAGTGACTTCTTGCCTGAGGTCATGCAGGAAGGCTGTGGCAGAAACCCAAAGTCATTCCTGGCTGCTGGAGTCACACACACCATCCCCAGTGACTCCGTGTACCAGGCTGTGCTCACCAGGACAAGTGAAAGGGAGGAAATCCTCTCACAGTCCTGGGAACTGGGAACTCCATCCCCTGCCCCTGGAGATGGTGGAAAGGTTTCTGTGAACTTGGCACGGCGCTGCCGTGAGGCTCTCCTGCAGAGCACGTGGGGAAACTGCCGGCTGGAGAATATCCTGGGATACTGGGAAGAAGGACAGAGGGGAAATGCTGCTGCCTGGGCTGAGAACAGCCCTTTCTGATCATCTAACAGCTGCCTCTGGGCCATCACAGCTACACACTTCTGATATAGGGATGTGTCCTGCTCCCCAGAACAGAGTGATCCAGGTGGAAACCCCAACCCAGAACTTGTGCATGGAGACCCTTTTGGCATGGGAGAAATGAAGAGTGTCCAAGTGGACACTGCAGAAATTCAGGTATATAGTTACTATACTAAAAAGACCAGGATATTCTTTCCCAGTTAGTTGCCTGAGCCAGATGGTAGAAGGAAGAAGGATATTATGAAGGAAAATCAGCTTTGTTGGGAAAGGGGCAAGGAAAACTGAACAGAAAACAGATTGCTTCAAGGCACTTGGGTTCTCTTCCCATTTTTAGTGTCAAAATCACATAAAATATGCTGACAAGCTAAGGAAAGCTTAGGGAACCAAACAAATATTAAGCCCTGATAACCAGCAAGCTCCCCAAAGACCTCAGGAAGGGGAATTCCAGTGAAAATCACCGCATTTCCAAACTGCGGGTTCCGAGTGTTAATCTTCTGGAGCTGTTTTTAAACAGGGTCTGCAGCAGCTTATGTAGCCAGCTGAGCAGATGATGTGAACAAAAGAAATGAGCCACAGATCAAAAAAAAAGTCTATGGGGTTTGGCTTTTAATTTTACCTCACCGCCTTTTCCCCAGATGTGGCTGTGGGGAGGTATCGGCCAAGAAGTCGCAGGTGGCACGGTTATCTCGCTATTTACTGAGTGATGATGCCGCTACCAGCTATTCAATAATAGGAAATGACTAATGATGTGGTGGAAATTATGAACCAGGATTAATAAAACTTGAAAAGGAACAGTCTGGTCTGTTTGATCCTCTGCAGAGGAAGTCTGTCTGTGTACAAGTCTTTTCCCTGAGGTGATGTTCTTATTAGTCTGATCCGAGTAAGGAGCAAAAGGGAGCCGAGTTTGGAAGTGGCTTAAAAAGGAGACAGTAAGAGAGGACATGAAGTATTGTTGAAAAACATCCCTGGGTGACAGGCTCCTGTCTGATGTGCCTCGCAGGAGGGTGGGGGTAAGTCACAGGAAGGCAGTTCCTGTCTGTGCGTCGCTTGCAAGGGAAAAGGAATTTCTTGGAGAGCTGTGTCTGACTCGGGCCCGATTTTGCTGTTCTTTCTCCTGCCAAATCCTCCTTGAGTCATTTTGCTTGATGAGGGACTGCAGTCCCAGGCTGCTTCCAGTGCTGTGAGCAGGAGGTGCCATCTCTGAGTGCCGTGGCAGTGCCTCTGAGTAATTCCTTGGAGGGTTGCTGGGGGCAGACACTGCCTTTCACAGGGCTGTGCTTTGAGAACAAAAAGGTGTCCTTAAAGATCAGGCCCAAGAAAGGGAAGTGGAGGGCCTGAGTGGAGTAAAATCCTGAACTGAGCCTAAAGGAAGAAGTTTTAGGACACGTATCTCCTAAAATGACTGCATGAGTCTTGGAGAACTGGAGTTTTCCCAGGTAAAACCACCACCTGCTGAGATGGCACCACGCTGGGAATGCGTTTGATGTGACAAAACTGCCAGCTAGGGCACATGGTGAATTCCAGGTTGTTACCACAGAGGCTGGGGAAACTGTCCTCCCCTAACTCCCTTTCATCTCCAGAGAGGAGACTTGCAAGGCAAACTTTGAGGAACATTATATATTTCCTAGGTTTCTGGATGTTTCAAATTCCCATGACTGCGCTGGGGAGTCACTGATGATCATCTTCTGCAGGTCAGGGTTGTGGCTGCTGCTCCTTTGCTAGAGGACTGAGGGTGGCTCAGTAGGGAACCAAGTAATGATATTGAATGGCCTGTAATGCTTGATGTGTGAAGGAATTGCTCTCCTGAAATAGATGGTTCTGTGTCATTGGCTGAGATTGCAGAGATGTGAGTTCAGTGTGAACCTGTCTGGTCCAACATTTCTACCTAAAATGCTGCCAAAATTTGACAGTCTTGAATGTTTGTACCCACCACTTTGCTTTAGTCCTTCTTGGCTTTGCCACTGTTTGAACCTGTGCCCTCAGGCACATGGTGGGATCCTTAGGTTGTCCTGTGCAGGGACAGGAGTTGGACTTGCTGATGCTTGTGGGTCTTTTCCAGCTCAAGATATTCTATGATTCTGTGACAGTCTTCAAGTTCAGCAAATTTAATAAGTTAGTGTAAATCAGTTGGATCCACTGCAGTTCCAGTTATAGCAGCTGAGTGTCTTCTTCAGCCTCACCTGGCAGAGGGGTCAGTGTCTGGCATTCAGAGCTCAGGCCTTATAAAGAAATAAACATTTGGTTTCCTTTCGGGGTGTGTGTGAAGAACAAGTTACCCTTCAGACTGTAGGGTTTAGAGTTTGCTGCTCAGGCCAATGGACAAACTGGTCACTAACATGATGTGTGAGTTGGAGGCCCAGGGGAGGTACTGGGGTAGTTTGTGAGAGGTTCTACCTCCCTCCTCTCCCATCTCTTCTGTTGTCTCCAATTCTTTTTCCCCTGCCAGCTTTCTTTTTCTCACTCCTCCTCTGGCTTCCTCTTATTCTTTCCAATAATTTCTGTTTTAAAGTGAAACTCAGCTATGCAACTGATTTTATATTTATGAATTGTATTGGGCTGACCCTCTGCTTACCTCAGAGCTGGTATTTTTAAAAGCCCCGTTGTTTCCCACTGTTTCAGAAGGTTAAAAGTCCAATCTCATTACAAATGCTGTGCATATGTTGTTGTTTAGTGTTGTATCAGTGCATTACCTAAAACTGCACAGCCAATCACAGGGGTGGGATGGAGGCACTGATGCTTTTTTAAGACGTGAAATCCTGGTCCCTGCTTTGTAATATCTGAGGATCTTCCTGTTGTCCTCTTGGTATCATCAAGCATTTTCACTCCTTTCTTGGGCAACGCAAAGAAACATTCAGGGCTTGAAATCCCATAATCAGCTTTGATCATGCTGCTTTTGGGAAAGCAAGGACAGATGACTTTGTCTTGGTGGAATGTTCCTCCCTGCAAATGCTTTTGAAGTCCTTGTTATTTCCCTCTTGATTTAAAACCAAGCTACTGGATTTTTGGTGCTGTTGTCTTATTCTTACGCTGTGCACCAAGTGGCTCTTTTTCTTAGTTCTTTTTGCCCAAAGAAGGTTTTCTTGACACCAAGGTTTTCATCTACTAAGGGGAATAAAAACCTGCTTCAGATGTGATCAATCTGAATTTGCAGTGCCACCTGCACCTTTTCCTAAAATAATTAGAATTCTCAAACTGACCCTTTATTATCAACAGGCTTTACTTGTGTTTGGAATGGACCTGGTCCTGTCATGCTTAAGTAACATTTCTAGGCCAACATATTTGAAATACCCTGTAACTGGTCCCCAGAGAGAAAGCAAATGATCATCCTTGATTTTGGGGGGGTATTGAGGCTTATTTTAAGCCAGCAAGAATGAATGTAATGCCCTGATCCATTGCTATTGCTTTTTGGCTACAGAAGATTCAACCCTAACATGCCTGCACTGGGTGAGTCTTCCCCCAACATCTAATGATGGAGGTGAGGCTCTCACATCTTCTTCTCACAGTTGAAGCCTTGGCATCAATTTTATCTGTGCTAATAACAGTAATAACATCTCTGTGTTGCTGCTTCACCCACAGAAGCAGCCTCAGCTCAGCAGTGGTTCCCTCTCTTTGTTCCCTCAGAAAGTGTCCACTCAGTGCAGAAACAGATGCTCGAGCTATTTGTTTTTCTTCTTTCTTGCTCCAAGCTGGACGAATGTAATGTTCTCTGGAGTTGTAAAAGGCTGTTTTTGTATCTCACAGTCACGTTTCAGTATCAGCAAATATTTTAGATATGAGTTAAGAGAGGTACCCCACTGACAGAAGAAGGCTGGCGGAGCTTGTAGTATCACATCGTAAATTCCCTCTTCTGCTATGAAAATGCAATAAAATATGTGGCACGGCAGATTTACAGTGACAATGCTGCTGCTGTGTTAAGGCAACTATTTTATCCCTTTGTTTTAAGCCACAGTTTTTACTGTACTACACACAATGAGCCTTTCCTCTGAGAAACAATGCCCACAGGACTCACATCAAGTCAAACACAATCTCGTGGCGACTCTTCATTAGGTTGTTACACCCATTATCTCTCTGCTGCTAATATATTTTGGGAGTGAAAATTTATATGTAAATGTTTTATGTCAGCTATGCTTATAGTCAGCTTATCATGGGCCTGGTAGTGCCCCCACCCACTGACATCATCCTTGGAAAAATGTCCTTCCATAGGGCTTTTACAGTCCCAGTGCAATGTTAGACTCTCCATCTGACCACACACGTGTGATGGGCTCCCCAGCCACCTAGAGGGGCAGGGTCTTGCTTGCCAGGGGAGCTGTAGTAACTCAGGTGTGTTTTTCTCCTCACTGCCTTTTTTTGCTGTTGGGTTCTGACCTCGAAATGGCGAGTTTGGATTGCAGCCTTTTATCAATCAAACTTCAGGCTCCTTCCACCTCTTGCTGTTGGGTTGTCATAGAGATGTCAGAGCTTCATCTGGTGGTGCTGCTCATCCTGATTCAGCAGAGCATTTAAACATGTGCTTGTGTCTGTGGCAGCCCTGTGAGGGTTCATCCTCCAGCTGCAGGCAGGAGCGAGAGGAAAGGAGAGAGGTACTGGTGATTTTTCATGTGTAGTTATAGAATCCCAGAATGGTTTGGTTTGAAAGGGACTTTAAAGATCATGTTTCACCTCCTACCATGGGCAGGGATGCCTTCCACAAGACCAGGTAGCTCCAACCTGGCCTTGGACACTTCCAGGGATGAAGTAGCCACAGCTTTTCTGGGCAACCTGTGCCAGGGTCTCACCACCCTCACAGGAAAGAATTTCTTCCCAATATCCCACCTATCCCTGCCCTCTCTCAGTAGGAAGCCATTCCCCCTTGTCCTGTCCTTCCATGCCTTGTCCCCAGTCCCTCTCCAGCTCTCCTGGAGCCCCTTTAGGCCATGCAAGGGGCTCTCAGGTCTCCCTGGAGCCTTCTCTTCTCCAGGCGAACCCCCCAGCTCTCCCAGCCTGTCTCCAGAGCAGAGGGGCTCCAGCCCTTGGAGCATCTCCGTGCCCTCCTCTGGACTCGCTCCAGCAGCTCCGCATCCTTCTGATGTTGTGGGTCCCCAGAGCTGGACACAGTTCTCCAGCTGGGATCTCACAAGAGTGGAGCAGAGTGGGAGATTCACCTCCACCCTTGACCTGCTGGTCACGCTGCTTTTGAGGTAATACTGAACAAATCAATCTACAGGGCTCCTGGGCTGCTCACCAAAATCCTCCTGCAGGTCATATGCTTATGGTGGGGGGCAGGAGCTGTCATCCTCTTTATGTGTATTACTTCAAAAATGTGGATCCATAGCCAGGTAGATAAACAGATCCCATCATGTTAGATCCTAAATGCTGTTTGGTTTGGTCTGTGTTTGTGTTGTGATTAGAGCTGTGACTGTTGATGAGAAATTTGATGGTAAATTCTGCATCTAGAAAGCAATAACACAAGTGGTTAGCTGAGAATTTCAAGAGACTTAACCTGGGAGCAGAAAGGTTTAGTTATGGTGCTATTGGTGTTTTCACACTTAAGGAGTATAAGTAAATTTTATCCATATAATTTTTCCAGGGGAATAAGAAAGTCTGTGGGGTTTTTTGTAGCATGCTTAGTGGATACATGAAAGTTAACTTTCTTCAAAATTTTTTGACTCTTGTTGAGATAACAAAATGCATTTCCTTTTAAGGAAATTGCCTAATTATTAAGGAGACGTCCCATGATTGTTATGATTTACTTTAACCTGCTAATATGTGTTTACATGAATGCCTCAGCATAATAGCAGTGATATAATTTAGGAGGTTTATGTCTCCCTGCTTCCCAAAAACACAGGGGAATAAGCTGATCTCAGGGTTCTTCTTTTTATATGCTCACCAGGTATTTTTGCTTCTTTTCCCACTGTGAACTTAAAAATTTGACTGCATCCAGATAAATCCCAAAAGACCAGAAGATTCCTAGGCCAAACAAACCTTATCTTACTACATTTTTACTCTGTCATTGGGCAGAAGAAGGCTGAAGAAGACTTTGAGAGACAGGAAAGGAGTCTGTAGGTACTAACCTGTAAAGGCTGTGATCATTGTGACCCTTAGATACAGAATATCCTGTGTGGTCACGGGAAAAGAACAGGACAGGAAGCAGCAATTGGAAGAGTGAGTAAAAATTAGTCACACAGATTGGCATTTTCAACAATTCTTATCCAATTAGAAATATGTGTTGTCAGACTCGTGGTTCTTCATCATTAATACTTATTTGGGAACCTCACCACAAGGGCTGAAGGGCATCAGCTTGGAGGGGTGGAAGAAGAACATAAAACTTGACATCAGAGGCACCTGGCAAGGAGAACATTCCACCCAGGAACACAGACTTTCCTCAGTGGCTGCAGCAAATTACTGTGTCACTGTCAGGATTGTGGCACTTCCCACACACAGGGACTGAAATAGGATTGGTTTGACAAGTACTTACTCAGCAGATCAAAAGTCACTACACAAAAGGCATCAGGAACCAGCAGCCTTGGGGCTGTAGTACCCAAAAATATCTCAACTACACCTGCTTCTAAACCTTAACTGGTTTCTCCCTAATACTTAAGAGAAAAGCAACGGTGGAAAGCAACAGCTACAACCATTTGTCCACAGATTAGTGGAAGCCTCACTCTGTGTGTGATGTAATTCATAGGGGAACGACAATGAAAATCAAAGGAAGAAACAAACTGGCTTCTACTGTGACTCCAGGTCCCCAGGAGAGGCTGAACCAACCACTGATTTAACATTACCACACGTACCAACACATGTGGACAATTCCAGTCAAGCTAGGAACTGTTTTTTCTATGGCCACGAGGAAAGTTTACTATTGTATCCCAAGCCATCTGACATTTTTTCCCAAAGAGCAGAATTTCCTCTCTTCTTCTGGAGAAGTTTGCATTTTGCAAGGGAGTGTGTTTACGACAGATTCCCACATCAGAAATGGTGACATCAGTGATTGCTCTTGCAATTTCCCACCGGTACCCCAGGGACAGGGCTGGCCTTCCTTTGGCAGCACGCACTGAAATCTGGGGACAGCAGGTGCAGGAATGCTCCGAGGGCAAGTGCTTTCACCAGGCAGTACAGCCAGGGAAAGTGCAGGAGTTACCTCAATGCACAGCCTGTTCCAGGGTCTGGTTGCCCTAATTTTTATGGATCTCAGAGACAATTAACGTGTTGTAGCCCAGCAGTGACAGAAAGTGGTGACTCGTGTTGCAATAACCGTTTTAATGGAAGGAATCTTGATGTTCAATCCCAAACTGAGCAGGAACTAAGGTATTGTTAAGTGGAACTGAGGTATTTTGAAGTGTGCAGCCTGCAGGTCGTTGGTGTGAGTGCAAAGGGCAGGCAGGTGTGTGGATTCACTGGGTTGGGTGGAAAGCAGCTCATCCTTCATTTGTTATTGCTCCTTCTTTCTTTTCAGGTTCTGGGGACAAGCTGGGGCTGATGGATTATCCCCCTCATAGGCTGGGCTCTGCAACCCCAGGAGAAGGTCTAATCATCTTCCTTCTCTCCCTTGAGGCAGGAGATGAAGGTAATCCACGTTGTCCCAAGAGAATCCACATGTGTTTGCCATGCTGGAAACTCTGCTTATTCCTCCTACTCCTGTGTAACTCTGCATGCTGATGAACTTACCACAGGTGGTCTGGGGATGTGGGTTATCTGCAGTTTCATTTCTGAGGGGGTGAGCTGTCTGGCAAGTGAAAAATCAGCTTTTCACTGAGTTACACGAAATATGACTTTTCTCCTTTTATTTTTGTTTGTGTGGGATGTCCCTGTCAGGATACACAGTGAAATACTTAAAGACACACTTCACATGACTCCTGAAGGTTTAAAAGCACTGTGAAAATAAATCAGGCTAGGTTAGGATTTAGGATTTAAGAAACAACTGGTTGAGGTCATGGTTTGACTGTCCATGATGCAGCTACCCATGTAACTGCTAAATGGTTAAGGACAATTTTCCAGTTAGCTTGCTGCTGCTCTTTTAGTGCCTGATGAACATCAACAGCTGAGCTGATTGATAACTAATCATCTTTTTTGGCTGCTAATTGCTTATTTGACCATCCAGTTCTTTCTGTGTTGGATTTTCAGGTGGCCATCAGAAGCAACGAGTCTTCTGATCGCTCGCCCACGGCTTGGACGCACAGTCAGATCAATCAGCTCTTAATAACGTATTTTCAAACCCAATCTGTAGGAAGTCGTTTATGACTCGAGCTCTGATGAGTTTTAGACTATTATATGACTTTCCCAAGGAGACACCCCTCACCAGAGGGACTTTAAAGGTTTGTTACCAAGATGGTTGGAGCTAATCCTGCTGAGGTTGCCTGGGTGGAAAGCTTGTGTGTGTGTGTGTGTGTGTGTATTTCTGCATCCCCACATACCATGTGTTTCTCTTCTGTGCAGCTAGGAAGCAGATTTGTCCTCCTGCCATGTGCATTCATCAGGTGTTATCTGACCTCGGGTCCTACTTAAGGAAACATCTAACCGAGGTTGATGGAAGACTTGCCCAAGTAATGACATCATTAACAGGGCTTGTGATAAAAGTGGAGTGTCACCCACAGTGATTGTATGGAGCATTGCATGATAGCTGGGATGTCTGTAAAATCTGCACAAAATTAACTACAGCTGCACAATAGGTGATTAAACCAGTTTTCTCATGCTGTAACTCAGCCCTCCTTAATACTCATTTAAGAATTCTTTCTTTTATAGGACTGTAACATGCATGAGCCCATTCCTTTCCACCCTCCCTATTACTCTACAGCAATGCCTTGTTTAATACCCTGCTCTTATTTTTATTGCTTCTAGCAGTCGATCTCCTCTCCTCGGCCTCTGTCTTGGGAAGCTTAGCCAAGAAAGGGGGAACTTCTTGGTGGAGACAGGGATGGAAAAGGAACAGAACCACACCAGACCTGCTGAACGAGTCCCACAGCAGAAGTAGCTTTTCCAGAGAAAGATTGGCACGGGGCAGGCTCCCTTCCTTATGATTTTTCTGCAGACCTCTAAACCTGCAGATGTGGAGTCCATGCAGGACAAGATTGTCTCACTTCCTCAGTCTCCTCAGGTCCTTTTGTGGGATAAGAGGAAATTCCTACCAAGGCTTTGTGGGGCTGGTCTGTGACTTTTGTAAACCCTGGGAAATCTGGGGGATGAGGCTTTCTTGCAAAGGTGCTTGGATCTGGTAACCGCTTCAGGAAGCTCTTCCTGAAGGAGAGGAGAAATTGTTAGATCTACTTTAGGTAAAATCCTGAGGTGGTTCATCTCAAGTGAACTGGCCATGCTGGCTGAGGGCTCTGGGTCTGCTTCCTGTAGAGTGAGAAATGTCCTGTAAAAGAGGGCCATAAGCAAAGCAAGTTTCCAAAGAAACTGGGTGCAGTGAATCCACATTGCTGGTGTAAAGCATTCAAAACTCGTGAATTTGTCACCACAAGCACAAACCCAGAGAATTTTGGGTTCTCTTCTACCAGTTAATAGTCTGAGGTCCCCAGAAGTGTCTGTGCTTCTCTAATGTGATCTGAGAAATACAGGCCAGAGAAATTCCCTGTCAGATTCCTGAGCAGAGCTCAAAACCTCCTGTGTCAGACCATCTGCTGCCTACAGGAGGATGTGTTGTACCACCTTGACTTAAAGACTTCAAATCAGAGAGAACATATCCCAAGGTTAATTGTTCCAATGGTTGACTGTTCTTAAGGCTAAAACCCACCTTTTGCTTCTAAACCTTTGGGGTTCATTCACCTTTCAAGGGTTTCTTCATGACTGTAAGGATTTGAGACTTGTTTTAATTTTTAATGAGCTTGAAATTCTTACATAATAACAAGCTTCTGGGACGGGGGACTTGAACAACATATTTAATAAAATAAAAACAGCAATAAAATGGTTGGAAGGATGGATTTGGTCGCGTTACCTCATCTTTCCAGTAGCAGAAGGTAATAAGTGAGTTGTATTGTTTTTACCAGCAAATGACTGAAGATATTCTTCTGGAAAACGAATGCAGCCTGATCAAAGAGGCTCCTACCTAGTGAAATGAAACAGATTTAAAATAGATTTATCCATCAAACCGTCGAGCTCAGCTTCGCTTGGTCCCTACTGAGCAGAAGACGCCTGTCCTGTCCACCTCTAATCTGAGAAGCTCATCGTGTCTACCAGACCTGTTTCCAGCGAGACACTTGCAGAGAGACAAAACCTTGGCATGAGAGGTTGCAGGAGACAAAACCTTGGCATGGGAGGTTGCTTGTCTCCGAGAGCTGTTGGAAAGGGGAGCAGAATTCCTTGTCTGCCTCCGTCCACCCACGCAAACAGGAAGGGGGCCGTGCCAGATGATAAGTCCAACTTACCATCCAGGGTAACGAGATGCCAGAGAGGATTGTTTTCATTTCCACGGGATTTCTAATTAAGGGACATGCTTTAACTGTGTTTTCAATGGCTGAACATCCAAATGACAGTTTGATATGAGCAATTTGTCTGGCAAGGCAGATAAATTCATACCAGAGCTAAAGGATTTTCCGTTTAAAATGGGTACACATCCTTAGCTGCAAATTGGACCAAACATTCCTGTAAGTAAAGAATCCCCTTTATGTAATAACTTTTTTTTTTTTAACCTTCATTCTTTGCAGTTTTAATGATCAAAGTCTCTCCTTCTCCTGATTTGTCCCCAGTCATTGACTCTGGCAAGTGCTTGGTTTTTTTTTTCTGAACTCTCAGTCTTGTTCCAGTTTGATGAATGAGGGGAAATGTCTCTTCCCACTTCTCCTGTCCCACCCAGCCCTAATGAGCAGTAGCATTGTCTGACTGACTCCTGGGGGAATTTGCTACCTGTATGAATGCTGGGCTGGGCTGTTGCAGCTGGATTTCTTTTGATGCTTTGTTTTCTTGAGATGGTCTTGAGCACAGGTAGAGAGGAAAGGTGCTGGTGTCTTTCTGTCCCAGGAAGCTGGTGCAGAGTCTTTAGGCTATTGGGTTTCATGGAATCATAGACTGGTTTGGGTTGGAAGGAACCTTAAAGATCATCCAGTTCCATCCCTCTGTCATGGGCAGGGACACCTTCCACTATCCCAGGTTGCTCAGAGCTCCATCCAAGCTAACCTTGAACACTTTCAGGGATGGAGCAGCCACAGCTTCTCTGGGCAACCTATGCCAGGGCCTCCCCATCCTCACAGCCAATAATTTTATTTCTAATATCTAATCTAAACCTCCTCTCTTTCAGTTTTAATCCATTCCCCTTGTCCTGTCACTACATGCTCTTGTAAATAGCCTCTCTAGGAGTTTCTGGAACACTGGAAGTCAATCCAGTCAAGAAAGGTGTTGCTTTGGTTGGGGAAATGGTGCCTTTTATCATGTTCACAGAAATAGATCAAAGACACATTCACGATATCCGTGGCCAGCGAAGGGAATGTGGGCAAACATGAAGTGGGTTTGTTCCTGTAGGAGTCCCAGTATGAAACTCTCTTGATAACTTTGCCAGGTTCAGCTAGAAAGGCTTTGACAGTTAGTGCTGGTTAATGAGAACTGGGAGCTTTGAAGGTTACAGGATTGCATGTTCTCCCTTCCCCCCATCATCACATGGCACCATTCAAAATATGTCTGAGCAGGGAATACAGTTATTTTTGGTACTGGCCCAGAAACTTATCAGGTGAAGTGCAATTAATGAATCAAGTGCCTTAAAATATCTGCCCAGAAGCAGCAGGTACTCTTTTGGTGACTGAGTACAGGAATTTCATTCAGAAGAACAGCAAAAAGCTTTTCTTACATCATTTCTTCACAGTGCATCTTCCCTGCTGCTTCCAGGGACATTGTATTTTTTCTGTTCCAGTATAAATCTGCCTGCACCTTGCAAAGTCACAGGACTGGAAGATCTCAGTTTGTGTGTGCTCAGTAGAGAATCTATAACTTAAATTCAGAAGGGCCTAGGACTGGCACAAGGGTTGGGGAAAGGGAAGGTCGGAGCAAGGAGTCTCCCAAGATTATGCCTGAAGAAACGGTGTGAGGAAATTTAGCAGGACTTACAGAGAGACAGGGAACTAAGGAATCAAGGGAAACTGAGAGTGGGTACAGGTAGTGGGATAGAAAATATGGGCTGAGCATAGGAAGGAGATTTGTTCATCATTGCCTGCACTTAAGGCACGGGCAGTTTGACCTACACATTTTCTAATAGCGTGGAATGGTTGAATTTTCAACTGTACTCACATCCTTTAAGTGTAGTCTTGGGGAATAACATGGAGCAATGGGTTAAGGAGACAGGGAAGGTTTATGCTGTGCAGAAGGGAACAGCTTTAGCAGATAAGTAATTAGAGATAACAGGGCTGGAGAACACGGGGCTTTTAGGTCATGGCTGAAATACCCACACATATGAGTAAAGCCAGGAGGGAAGGGCTGTCTCTGTGCTCCTATTTTCTATAATACAGATGTTTGATAATCCCAAAAGAGGTCAAGGCTCCGGTGTTGGGCACTCAGCGCTGTTACAGGAAGATGGTATTTGCATTAAGGAGCCTCCAGTTCAAATAGACAAGGCAGACACAGAGTGGGAGAGGAGCAGGAGCACTGAGAGGTAAAGCAGGTGGCCATGGTTTGCAGCAAAGCTGATTCCTGAACTTCTGAATCCCAGTGAATCCCTGGTGTATCTGTTAAATTGTGCTGCTGTTTGTGCTCCTACTGGAGCCAAGGGGACGTCTGAGGAAATGCTCAAGGCTAAAGGCATTGTGGGATTTCTGTCCTAGAAACCAGCATCCAAAATGGGTTGATTTTACTTTTTAAAAGGCAAATGGATCAGTTCCTATTCTGAATGGTCCTGCTACCACCAAAGCATGCAGTGACCGCTCTGTGTGAGAGCAGAAATCCCATTAAAATGGGACTACAGCCCTCAGTCTTGGACGGAGATGGAGGTGTACTGAAAGCTGTTGATATTGGTTGGGAAATACACAGGTTGGTAGGAGTTTAAGCATGTACACAGGACCTAGAAACATCCTCAACGCTTTGCACAACAGCTAAAATAAGTTATTATTTACTTGTCCTGAAGATTTATATAATGCACTGTTAGTCCTACACCAGGAAAGTTAAGGCAGCAAGAACAGAATCGTGGAAACACAGAGTGGTTTGGGTTGGAAGGGACCTTAAAGCCCATCTCATTCCAACCCCCTGCCATGGGCAGGGACACCTTCCACCAGACCAGGCAGAAGCTTTGGTTGCACAGCCCATGAAAGCAGCTTCACCAGGGAACACTCCAGCTCTACCCTCTCCCTGTCCTGCCCAGCCCCTTCCTCCTGGGGCACTGATTTTACCCAGAGTTTGTGCAGTCAAGTTCCACACGAGGTTTAGCAGGAATTTATGTCAGTCTTTTTGTACACAAATCTCAACTCCTCTTCCCTCCCATCAGAAATGGATGGAAGTGCCAATACATTACGAGATCTGATTGCGGGATTTTGCTGGTCAGTTAAAAAGAATGAAAGTTTTAAAAATGAATATAAGTGCTTAGTTGCCCTCCCATACAGTGATTGACTGACAGCAATAAACCCATCACAAGAAGCAAATCTGGGCAGTTATGTCACAGCTGAAAAAGAATATGACAGCATTTGTTTTAGTTGAGTTTATTTAGGACATCCTGCTGCTAAAATCAGCCAACAGAAGGTTGAATTTCATAAAGGTAACATTGAGACCATTGGTACTCCTTTATATGTTTATTTAAGGTTTCCTCTCCGTTTACTGATGTAAACGTATTGTTCATTTTTCACATACCAAGCACTGTTGTTTAGTCTCAAGGGAATTATTGCTACAAATTTAACAACTGTGACATATTAGAAAGCACATTTAAGGAAGAAATTAAGCGTTGAGAGGATGTGACCAAATGTTTCCGTGGTGTTTTGCCAAAATGTCACTTAAATGCCAGGGCAATTTTAATCGGAGTTGCTCTTTCAGAGCTCATCTTGCCCACCAAAAAAAAAGTAAAATAAATCTTGTCCACATCAGTAGCAGGCAGGCTTTCAATGCACTTGCCAGTAAACCATTTACTAAGTTTTATTTTCATTTTGGAAACTACTTTTCACTCTTGGGTGACGCACGTGTCAGCTCCGTGCGTTACGCAGCTGATGGGAGAGGAGGAAGTCGATAGCTCAGAGTGGGGAAGCAAAAAATGTCCAAATTAGATGCCTCATGTAGGCACCTGCATCTCTAATTAACAACTGGCCCATAATGTCAGGAACTGATTTTCAGGAAGTTCTTTGTTCTTTGAAAGTCAGGCCCCAAAGTGGGCAATGAAAAATTGAAACCTGAAACATCGATAATGACTTGGGGGGAAACTCGAGCCTGATGTCAAAGCAAATTGTGAATGTGCATGTGCAAGTCTGGGAAATGCTGTCTCTGCTGGTTTTTCTGTAATTGTAATTGCTTTTCTGAAGTTACCAAAGTGAGATTGGTGCAAGAAGCTGTTTCTCATGGATGATTTTCCGTGAGCTTTCTGGGGAAAGCTGGAGTAGCGATACATTCCTGGGAGATACATTCTCCAAATTAATCTGCGTTTTAAGTGAAGTGTTTTAACCTGGGATAAGTTTTCTAGGGCTGTTTTTCTACCTGTGTGGAAAATGCCAAGGTCTAAAAACTCCAAGTGTGATTTTCCCTGCCCTGTGAAATCTGGTGCTCCACGGAGTTGGGATGGACTGAGTTGTCCCATGAGCACCATCTTCTCCTCACCTTCCTCCAGCTGCCAGCTCCAGGTGTCCCACTTGCCCTGATGCTCAGGCCAGTGGCATGAGGGACAAGATGGGCTGTTTTCTGGTTAGGATGGCTTGAACCTGCAGACTGAGCTCAGCCTGGGACTGCTGGCTTTGGGCTGAGCTCCTGGGCAGGGCTGTGAGTGGTGGGGAGAACCACGAGCGCCCTCAGGGCCCTGACAGGGTCACCATGCTGGTGCTGATGCAGATCTGAGCAATCTGAGAAACAAAGTGATCTTGTGGACCTCACATGGGTGACTCACCTTGAGATGATCAAGATACTGAAGCACAAAACAGCTGCACTAAGAGAGCAGAGATCAGTGACCTTTCCCACAAGCAGGACTGGGTGCTCTCCCTTCTACAGCAGATTTTGTTTATTTGATTCTCCTGCGAGGCTGTATGTCCAGGGAAATCTAATTTCTTTCCTTTCTGTCTTGAAGCCATTAATTATTTTCAATTGTTTTGGGGTTTTTGTGTGTGTGTGTGTTTTTGGTGTTTTTTGTTTTGTTTTGTTTTTAATTGAAAAATGTGGAAAGAACAGACCTGAGAATTCTAATTGCCAGAGCCTCTACAATTTTTGGACTTTTCTCCTGAGAAGAGCCTGATCCTGGCACTTGCTGGAATGTGTTTAGCAAAAGCTGGATGCATATGGATCCCTTGTGGGGACACTGCAGAGGACTGGTGTGCCTGAGGGAGGGATGGTGAGATCCTTTGGACAGCTCAGGGGCACACTTGTGATTTGGATGCACTTATTTAGCCCTACCTCATTACAGGGACATTACAGCCCGTGGCTTGGCAGCTGCTGTGACATTAAAATGTATAAGATGTGACCAAAGGAAGCACTTGGCAAAACGTTTTTGGCTTCCCCGGACACAAACAACAGATTTTCTCAACAATTGTAGGCTCTGGCTGGGGGTGAGTCACTGATGTCTTTAGAAGGATGTCCTGTCCCTGCACTGAGGAGACCACAACTGGCTAAATTGAGCCAAGACAGGGTAACCTTTGTGGTTGAGGGGCACAGTGGGGAACTCCCAGGTGGCTCTCTGAAATCTGGATATTATAAACCACTGCTGTTCTGTGGGAGAGCTCCTTGGAACCTGCACAGGACAGCTCCTCCAGTGCTAGAAGCTGCTATGGCCCTTTGGAGTCTGTGCAGATAATCTGATTTACTGATTTACAGCTGAAAGGTCCTCCTTAGGAGCAGATCCTGGTTCAGATGTTAGTGAGAAGGGAATTTGGATGGGGTCCTGAGCCAGCTGATCCAGTGAGTGGCATCCCTGCCCATGGCAGGGGATTGGATTTACATGATCTTTGATGTCCCTCCCAACCCGTTCTGTGATTCTATAATTTGGTAATTTCTGGTAGTTAAAGTTTTACCTTGGAATCCAAAGGGGACTTTGAGCATCCTGTGGTTTTCTGGAGATAAAATGTAGTCTTTGCACCTGATAAGCCATTTATGAAACTTCGATTTCTACTTTTGAGCTAACCTGGTGCTCAGGAGCTTTTCTGTCCTGCCCAAGATGTAGAATAAGATTTTTTTATGTTACCCCTTACTTCCAAAGAGAAAGTGTGGTGAGGCTGTAGCCCCATGATGGCTTCAGAACAATCCACAGAGAAGATCTGCCCCTTGGAGAGGTGAACCTTCATTCCTGGGTGATGCAGTAACAGTTTAGCTTGTGCAGCCGATTGTACAAAAATATTTATTTCGGCAAAATTAATTCCAGCTCACTTTTAGTTTCTTCTTTGAGTGTTTTTCCTTGTTCCTTCTCTTGGCTCCTGATGAGGTGAGAGCTGCAGTGCTGGCATGTAGGAACTCTCAGTTTGCAATAACATCACTCTACCAGTGCAGCCTAACGAGGAGCTCCATGAGGCCACAGACACCGATGCACCAGCGCTGTGATGTCGAAACTCAAGCGGGAACGGCTTCACATCTGCCCAGTAATGCAACAAAGCATTATTAACATGCTCATAAAATGTCCTGAAGTCAGTTTGGCTTGGCTGACTGTGCACACACTCGAGCCAAAGAGACTGTCCTGAGTGTGGTGTCAGCAGAGAAGCAACACAGAGTAGCAAGTGAGGTTGCAGGACCTGAAGAGACACTTTAGTGTGGCAGAGCTTTGAAAAAATCCCTTGTTTCTCTGCCTAGGCCTTACATGCTTGAAAGAGATGTAAGAAAACCCTGCACACACATCACTGTACTGTGTATGGACGTCCTCATCCTTATGCTCCCTAAGAAATTCGTAGGAAGTCCAACCTTTATTTGATATTTTTCCTGAAGTTCACCTCAACTCTGCAGTGTTTGGAGAAAGGTGCTGGTGGAGTACTGAGACAGTCCCTGTGAGTGCTGAGAGAGCAGGTGAAGAGTTCACTTGACTGCAGAGTGTCCATCATAAAAACTCATAAGCAGTGATTTTTAATCCAGCAGTGAAATAAATGCCATGAACTGACAGGTGGGAACCTGAGGATGTTCATTTCTGACCAGGAAAATGTAAGGAAATAGCAACACTGAGTAATTAAACTTTGCTGCACCTTCCTAAGGGATGCCTTGAATGCTTCATCACTGAAAGCCTTAATAGCTGTGCTGGGAGGAGACTCTAATTCAGCCACAGTTTAGTGGGATCAGGGTAGGAATTAGAGGTTGAAATCCCATTGCCATTGGGACAGAAGTTTAACTAGAGTGGCTATAACAATCCCTTCAACACTTACACTTTTTACTCCAGCTGAGCTTGCCGGGCTGAATCTGATAATTCTGTGTATGCCTGGATAGACTTTTATTTGCCTGCTAGTTTGGGAATTGGTTATTCTTTGTATGTGCACTTGCATTTACATGTGAACAAGAATATTTGTTCTTCATCAGCCTTTGTTCTCCTATTTTTAAAAGGCTTACTCATCCCCTCAAAGATTAGAATCAGCTCCATCTGATTTAGGTGACAGTTCTCACCCCATGAGCAGCAAGAAATTGAAATGAACTGTTTCTGGAATGAGCCATTGTTGATCCAAGCCGTCCAGCAAGCACTTGAATAACAAATATCTCTTACCAAACCGATGTTGGTTCATGAACAGAGAAAAAGAAAGAAGTTCACTGCATTGCTTGTTTGCAAAACACAGTTCAGCCCTTTCTTTGCCAAAGTCGAGCTGTCAGGAACTAGATCCTTAACTGCTGTAAAGCAACTCGACTCAATGACTTCGGCACAGGTGATAATTTACATTAAGTGATCATCCAGCCTCAAAGAGCCGCAGGACAGCAGAGTGAGAAAAAACAAATGGTGTGGAATGGCAGCAGAACACAGGACAGCGAGATTTCTGGGATAAACTGCAGGTATGGTCTGGGTTTTTTGCAAAGATAAGTTTTGGGGGGGTGTTTTGTCTCTTAGCTCCTATTTTGCTTAATGCTTGCAAAGATCAAATGTGAAGATAAATTTGTAAGGAGGGATAACGTGAGCATAGGTGATGCAGGTGGGGGGATGGAAAACTTTAGGAACAAAAGCTCTTCCCCTTGACAAAGTTCTTCCCCCAGAGGGTGGTTGGCACTGAACAGGCTCCCCAGGGCAGTGGGCACAGCTCCAAGGCTGCCAGAGCTCCAGGAGTGTTTGGACAAGGCTCTCAGGGACAGGGTGGGATTGTTGGGGTGTCTGTGCAGGGCCAGGAGCTGGACTGGATGATCCTTGTGGGTCCCTTCCAACTTGGGACATTCTGTGATTAAGTTTTGCTCTTTTTTGTACCACTTGGTTCATAAAGATTCTCAACTTGCAGCCCGAAGAATTGCTGTGCTCATGTTTCTGGGTCATCCCCATTACAGGAACCCCGTCTGACCAAGCACATCACATTTTCCACTGAAGTTGTGTTTATGGGCTTAGCTGGGCAACTGGCTCGAGTATAAAAATCCCAGGGATTTCAAATGTTAGAAATTAAATCATTTGCTTGATCTTCTCGTCTGTGGTTTGATCATGAGGCAGTTTTATAAGGAGCTGTCATGCCCAGGATGCAGAAACTCTGTGAAACAGTAAATTCTTCAGACCGAGGGAGCCCTGTGTGTTATCCTGCACCTGTAATGTTTGTCCTCTTTCTTTGGAGAAACTTTTGCCTCCTTGAACTCAAAACAGATTAAAATGAGCCACGCTCAGGGGTTGGCTGCTGTGTGTACTGAGGGAGGGGTAGAGTGAGTGCAAAATCAAGCAACTGCATTAGGAATATTCAGTCATCTAAAATATAGAATCACAGAATCGTTTAGGTGGGAAGAGACCTTTAAGATCATTAAGTCCAAGGGTGAATGAAACAAACCTGAGGAGTAAAGCAGCGAAAATGTTCTTGCCTTACCTTGAAATGGGTCTCTGGGTGTGTGGAGGTGTGAGGGTCTAAAAAGCGAATGGGTGACCTGTAGATTCAATTGGGCTGGAGAGGAATCTTAATGGAGAAGTTCCCCTCCTGCCAGAAGGGCAAAAAACAGCCTTCAGCACTAACAACTTTCCATTAACATTTTTAAAGCTAATTTGCTATCATTTAGCCCCTTATATTCATGGCACTTGGAAACAGGAATTAAATAAGACCCGTAATTAAGGGTTATTAGCATTATTTACTACCAGTGTTGTAGTGTTTAGAGGCACTTCTCGGGTTACTTTTTGTTGTAGCTTTTCAAATACATAAGGAGAAGCAGTTCTGCTCCAAAATATTTCCATTTAAGAACACTATTTGCATTAACAGAAATGCCCCCCAAAAGTGAAGCAAGATCTCCTTTTTTTTTGCACAGACAATATCGGCTATGCCAGCGACTTCACTTTTTGCTCACTTGCCACTCACGTTTCATGGATGAAAAAAATGCTAGTATGAGATTTCTAAATTACTTCTGCAGCAAGGGATACCGGTGGAAATGTTTTGAAAGAATTAATCTGCAAAACTGTGTAAATGCCAGGGCAGATATTGCATACTTTAATAGTTCGTGGGTTGGTGAATTCTGCAGCTGTTATCTTGTCCCAGCTACAGGAGGCATTTCTAACAAAATTCTGTGGAAGACAGGAAAAACCTGGGAATTAGCCATCGAGTTTTAGACCATGTTAAAAGAAGAATATTAGTGAATAGCTTCTCTGGCATCCTGATAAGTTTCAGGAGTCTGTAATTGGGAATAACCTGCCTCACTCCGACCAAGCCACAGCAGCTGAAGGTTTGGCCCGGGAGATGTATCCAAAATACTGCAAATTCCTACAAAAAGGAATTCTTTGTCTCCATTAGCATTTCAACACACACTCACTACAGAGATCTCACTGGGGGTAAAGCATTAAAACCCTTTCAAAAGTGGTTTAGTTGGCTAATTAGACAATAAGCACAAACCTGATGCATCCAGCTGTACAAATAAAACGTGACTTTAAAGTTTAATGTCCTGAGCTCAGAGTAGTCGTGAACTTGGAGCCAAGAGGGGCTGGGAGGAAGGTGGCTGGTTTACAGCTCGGTAGTGGCGTGTCTGAAGGCTGAAACCTTTGGAGGACTCAAAGAGAGTTTATTTTAAGTGTAACTAAAAGGAACTAAGTACCAGTTACCACAAATAGGGTGATCTTTATCTTCCTTTGTTGGCTTGCGCGGAGGGAAAAGAATCTTAAAAGACTTTGCTCAGCCGCAGGCTTTGCAAAGAGATCTTCCCTCACATTGCTGACATGTCTCTCATTTTTTGGGTGCTCCTTTACCGCTGAAGGAAATTAACAGGTCATTTTAATGCCCCCTGACGCCTTCGGCTCCTGGGTAGGTGTGATCAAGTAGCTAAACGCTTACATAACTGACATTTCTCCCCCGCCGTCCTAATGCATCCATCCTGCGGCTGCTGAAGGAAAATCAGGCTCCTCTCCGGAGCACTTTCCCACTTTGGCTATCTCGGAGCTGCACCTGTAAGCGCTCACTCGGAGAGATGGTTAATGCGCTAATTACCCAGGACCCAAAAATGCGGGCTGTAAACAAATGAGGGACTGTATTTATAATCAATCAATTTTATGACCTTCTGATGGCGATGATATCAGTGGAGTTTACATTGAGAGCCCTTGTACTCCTCCAGGGCAGCTGTGCCCCTGTGTTTTAGTTACAGCTCGGAGAAGATTTTGCTAATTTACTTTATGGTAGGCATGCTTAGGAAAAAAAATATTACCTTCCCCTAAACAGCTGAGCCCTGTTACCAAGTCCCATTTTTAAATAATGAAAACACAGGGAACTGTCAGTACCTTCAGGGTGTATTGTCAGGTGACGAGCTGTTTTCAAAACATCCACGGCAGAAAGTGGTGACTTCAGAGCAAAATATTGTTCTCATTGGTATAAGTTGCTGTGAGACAAATCCCACACCCTCTGATGTCAATGGAAAGGCTCCACTTGACTTCAAAGGAGGCTGGATCAGGCCCTAAAAGAAACGTTGCCATCGTAAAGCACCGAAAATGCTTTATGGTTCATACATTTCAAAGCCGCTCTGCTGGCCGGGGATCTCCCGTGCAGTTTACCTGGCTACGTGCAACCTGTAAATTCTCTGTTTGCTTTGCAGTGGATTTATGAGAGAAGAATGTCCATAAAGCCTGATTTGTGAAGTGTTAAAGTGATGCCCTGGAAAGCCACACAATGCCAAGGTATACAAGATGCCCTGTAATACCTCAGCCCCAGGAAGGCTCTCTGACTTTCCCCATGTTAGGAAGTTCTCACAAAGAAAAACAATGTGGTTTAACCGTAGACAGATGTGTTAAAATAACTTGATTTTGTGCCTTTTTTCTTTTATTGGAATTGCTAGCCCTTTTAATCTAAATTCAGGTAAGATTTTGAGGACAGCACTGCTTCCTGCATTTCCCAAAGCTTTCTTTGGGTGGTTGCTGGTTTGAGCAGCTTTGAAAAATGGGGCAGGATCGGGGTACACTGTGTGCCCTCAAGGTGGAAGTGCAGAGATAAGCTCCAAACCAGCAGCAGATGCAAAGTTATTCTGCATAAACCCTTTCTGCCAACATTGTACCCTGATCTAAGCATGGGTTATAAAAGAGATTTGTTCCTTGAGGTTGTGAAGGATGTGGGTCTGCAGAGGGGATCAGAGTTGTATTTTTTTTTCCTGTATTATGTGTCCTGTGATCAGATGCCTGAGAGGACTATGCTGGAGCCCTGATAATAAAATCATAGAACTATGGAAAGATTTGGGTTGGAAGGGACCTTAAAACTCACCCAGTTCCAACCTCCTGCCATGGGCAGGGACACCTTCCACTAGCCCAGGTTGCTTCAAGCCTCGGTCCAACCTGGCCTTGGACACTTCCAGGGCATTCAGGGGCAGCCTCAGCTTCTGTGGGCAACCTGTGCCAGGGCCTCACCACCCTCAGAGGAAAGAATTTCTTCTAAACATCTAATCTAAATATCTCCTCTTTCAGTTTAAAACCATCCCCCCTATCACCATCTGCCATTCCCTAGTCCTATCACTATCTGCCTGTGCAAAAGGTCACTCTCCCTTCTTTTCCATAAACCTCTTTAAGTGCTGGAAGGCCTGATGCTGGATGTTGAGTGAAATTAGTCACCCAAACGTTGCTCTGGATCTCTTCTGAGCTTCTGTGAATTAGTGCTTTGCTTATGCTACAGAGCTTGTGAACGCCTGTGATCTCTGCCAGGTGGGGATGAGCTGCTCCTACCCACGGACTGGCATTCCTAACCGGAGGGACAGGACCCTGGTGGCCCCTGGGGACATCCCACTTCCCTGGGCTGCAGGGTACAAGGAGCACAGGGTGCAGGGAGCCCCTGGGAGAGGGCTGCCCTCCTCTGTGACAGCTGAGCTCTGGCAGTGCAGGGCAGGCAGGCAGCCAGACAGCTGCACTGCCATGGCAAAGACAGCGTCTGGCCTTTTGAAAAGGGAAACTTGCCGGATTTATGTGCGGGGATGGATGGAGTCCTCCTGGAGCTGACGCGCTCTAATGAATGGGATGGGGAGTAAAATACTTTATACTTGCTATCAGGGGTTAACGACTCCTGCCCTCTCGGCTTTCCCCTGCTCATGTTTTCCCTCTCTCCCCCTCCTGCACTCCCAGTCCCCCGCTGTGTCTGTATGTTCCGAGCAGTGGCACCACCTGGTTTGTTTTCTGTGTCAGGTATGTTACAGACTGTCTGTCAGAGGTTAAACTGCCACAGCCAGCTCGGCCTTTTCCCTTGTTGTACCTGGTCTAAACTCCCTCCCTGCCTGGCTGCCTCTGGTTAGGTTTCCCAGAATGTAATGGCACCCAGAGAAAACAGCTTTTTTTGGCAGTTTTTAGTTTCTCAGTGGTTAACAGGATGATGGGGGTGGTATCTCTGCTGGCCCGTGCTTGTGGGAACCCACTCAGGGTGCTTCCATCATTCTCCCTGTATGCTGGAGGCCTTACAGCCCAGAAATCCACTGAAGTTACACATCAGAGACTATTTTTGCCTTTTCTGCTCTCAAAAAAAACCAAAAAAAAACCCTGATGTGAATTTTCCTCTGTTGATGCCGACTCTGGCCGTGTCCCCAGTCCATATCGAAGAGGTCAATAACCCTCCCCAGCTGCCCACATGGAAAGGAAACTTCAGCCTGCGGCTCACATGGGAGGTCTGGGATGGTTGTACAGGTGCTTGGCCTTAACACTGAAAGATTCAGGGCCCTCTGGTCTGGGCCAAGAGAATCTGGGCCCTGGAGAAGGGACAGAAAGTCCTGGCTTCTTTCAAGGCTGAGGCCAAGTGAAAAGGAGATTTGATAAACTGCTTGAAGGGCAGCTACAAAGGCGATGGGATCAAACTCTGCTTGGTAGTGGTGATACAGTTTGGGGGCAGTGGCCACGGATTGCAGTGTGAAAGTTCACGCTGGACATTAAGGAAAGCTTTCTTTCTGGCAAATGCAAGACTGAAACAGGCTGCTAGTGATGGGGTAAAGGAGAGAAGTCTTCAGCCCTGGAAGTTTTTAAGACTCAGCTAGAGACAGATCATCTCACACGTTGGTTTTCCTCAGTGGGCAGTGGCACAAGCCCAGGTACAGAATTGCTCAGCAGTCCCAGGACTGTGTCTGTCTTGTCTGACCAAGCCTGACAGAACTCAAGGAGCATTTGCATGGTCCTCTCAGGCTCATGGTGTGACTCTTGGGGGTGGCCCTGTGCAGGGCTAAGGGTTGGACTGGATGATCCTTGTGGGTCTCTTCCAACTCAGCATACTCTGTGATAAACTACCCACAAACCCATCCCCTTGGAACACTTGGGCATGCTCTACTGCAAATCTGAAGGGCCAATCCAAAATTTTCCTTCTGTCAACTCTCCAATCTGTGAAGGAAGTATCAGCCTAAGGCTACCCTTGATGTTCTCCCCTGCAGTAGGATGGGGACCTTTAATTGCATCTCCATAAGCCTTTTTGCCCTCGGACCACTGCCTTGTTTTGTAAATGGGAGAAATGCCTGGATGAACAATTCCCGTTCCCCCAGTCCTGTGGTTATTGTCGGCAAGATTCCTTTCTCTGCTGGTGCAGCCACTGGGAATAGTGTGATGAATGACCAGCAGGATGGCCCCAAAATTAAGGTGCTGTCATGCTGCCTGGGAAAATGGGGCTGCTGTGTCTCCAGGTGGGACCATCCACCCCTTAACTGGACCTTTCCTGGGGGTCACTGTTTGGTGCTCACCCTCTGTGTCCCTGACTCACGGTCTTACAGACTTGACCTGAAGTGCACAGGACCACCAGCAATCACATCATTCGATAAGAGTAGGATTTTGGATGCATAAAGCAGTATATAATGCTAAGTGCCATGAATAATCATGTCCAAGGCATATCGAATTGGGTCTGAAAATTAACGGGCACTTTTGACCCCTTCTCTGTGGCTCAGCTCCCTGCCTATAAAATGGGAAGTGGATCCCTTTCCCATTTTGCAGGGTGAGTGGGAACTGATCACTATTGGGCAAGCGCTCATATCTTCCATTGAAATGCTGTTTAGGAAAACCTAAAGAGAAATCATTAATTCTGCCCTCAGAGCAGGATTTGGGTTGCAAAAGAAGGTGTAGAGTGAGGGAGGGAGCAAAAAAATTGAGTAGCTGCTCAATCATTCAGCACTGATCTCTGTGTGAATGAGATCTGTAAAAATGGGCTAAAATGATGCTGTAATTAAGGATCCCATCATGAGACATAACCCAAAAGAGCTGTAGTGAGATACCTGCTTTCCTTACTCGGCAGTGCTTAATTTTAAAATTTAATTTTAAATATGGTTCCTTGGGACAGAAAGGTTATGTTCAGAGAAAGGTCTTTAACTTGATTAGCCAGGAATTACATTCCTTATTGCTTTTCAGTCTTTTAAGGGAATGAGTTCATAGAATCATAGAATATCCTGAGTTGGGAGGGACCACAAGGGTCAGTTCTTAGAAGACAGTGTCCAGAAGTTAAATGCTTAACAATACATGTACTTCAGAGAAGGAATTAAATTGTGGGAATTAAATTTTTATAGCTTCAGTCACTGAATGAGAAACAGCAACTGCATTAGGTGTCTCAAAGTTCACAGTAAATACAAATACAGACACAGGCATCAGCTAAAATCAAATCTATAATTCAAGTGTATTTATGCGATACTCTGGAAAACTTAAATAAACCCCCAAATCTGAGTGCAAGGTGTTGAGATTATGGTTTTTTCCCACATGATTCAGGGTGACTAGAGGATCCCACATACAATGGATTAATTGTGAAATACTAAATACTAGAGTTAAGTTTCCTCACTGGAGCAGTAGGCAAAAGGATGGAGGTTTGTGATGCAGAACAACACAGGTGAAATATGAATCAGAACCAGTTCTCAGCTCAAAAGTACCAGCAGGACTATAGTTGGTAATAATAAACAATACTGTCATTGGCAGGCATTTTAGCAAGGTTAGGGTTGATCTTCATGGCCATAAATATTTTTTTTATGGCCTTGGATTTGCTGCATTTTTCCCAAGTTTTTGCGTTGCCTGTGGAACACCGGAGCATCTCCAGCATCGCTGAAGGTCCCTTTGCCAAGTTCCAGGAATAGAAGAACAGCTACCAAGAGAGGTCAATTTGCTGGTATCCCAACTTGCACAGTGAAATGCAAAGCATTTGAAAAATAAGTCTGGGAACTTGGCTGGTGCTCCCTGGGGATTACCCATCCGTTACCCATTCCCCGTTTCACAGACCGAATGGCAGAGCTGAAACGAGAAGGCTTCCTGAGAAGAACAAGTTCCCTGGCCAGGTTCATTCTTCTCTGTGGAAGAGTCAGATCTCACTGAAACATGCATGATAGCGGATTATCTCGTGCCACATCTCCCTCCCAGGCATCTGGCTGACAGATCCCAACTCACACACATGGAGAGGAGGCTGTTTCCCGTCTCTCCTGGTGGTGTGGTGCCGTCAGCCCCCAAGGAGCAAAGCAAGGCACTGCTCAGAGAGGTATTTGGTGCTCCCGAGCTGCTGCTACCTCAGCCATGCTGGGCTGTGAAGGCCAAAACATGAGACCATCTTTCAGGTCTAATTGCTGCCCAGAAATCAGGAAGTGCAGTTTTATATTTGCTGATGTACTGGCTTTTGGCAGGAGTAACAGCAGTTTCTGGGGTGGGATAATTTTCCTCTGTATTTTACCATAGCTTAGAAGGGGAAGAGTTGTACCCCTTGCAGTGGGTTCACATCCCTCTGCCCTTCTTTTGAGAGCTTGGTGGGCTGGCAGCTTCAAATTTGTCTCAACTACCAAGTTTTATAAATTTGACTTCATCAGAGTGAGCTAAACCCAGTGCCAGCCTGGGCAAAGCTGTGGACCCACGGGGTAGGTGAGCTCCAGCTGGTTTTCCTCTGCTTTGCTTAGACTCCAGTCTAATGGATTGAGATTATTCCTTGGATCACGTGTTGTGCAGAGGTGCCTCCAGCCTGGGTGGGAAGACAACATGTGCTATAAAGGGGAAAAACAAAGGGATGAGCTGAAAACAGTCAGCTCAGAGCACTGCTCTCTGTGTTCTCACACCTGTATCTCTGGGGCTTTCAGTACGCACAATACAGTCAGGAAAAAAAGAAAAAAAATCCCTTTTCCATATTTTTTCTTACTAACTTGTTCCAGAGTCCTCCCAGGGAAAGACTCTGATTTACCTCTGTGGTCCTGCTGCCCCTTCAGCTTGAATAACACCACAGGCTTTTCCAGACACCCTTCAATAATGTGAAGGTGACTCATGAACTGAACTGATAAACACACCCAGCCCTGTCTGAAGGATCAGACTTTGTAGTCTCGGCTTCACCATCACTTTTGGTCACTCCAGGTACTCAGAGTCAGGGTCCTAAATTTTTCTCCCTTACTGTTATTTATTTCTCTGCTACACTTAACCAGCCTCTCATTAGTCTTCATTTAGATATTAATTTTTCATGGGAGCTAGTTTTTTTTTGACCCACACAAGCAATTAATGGTTATTCTTAGAGCATGAGTGTAATGCCTCGCATGCAGCTGCCTTTGATTACCATGTTTCTGAGGCCCCCCTGTTATTTTGCCTCCTCAGTAAAGCCTTATATGATGTTATAGTCACAGACAGAACAGCAGAAATTTTGAAAGGCTGAAAGAACAGGGTAGAAATAACTGTCAGGAGCTGGAGTTTCCATTCCTGTGGCATTGTCACTGCTTGCTGGTCCCTGACTCCTGCAGAGCAGGAACTGGAGTTCAGTGACAGTGAGGTGTTGAGGTTCTGCTCGTGAATCTGGAGTCCAACATTACTCCTGAGTGTAAATCATTCTCCTTTTCCCTCATTATCCACATGGTTAAGTGGAGCTGTGGGTCTAATACCTCGTGCCAAGTGGCTGGGGAAGGGCAGAGCTCACCAGGATGGGTTTGATGCCTGTGAGATCAGGGCATTATTTTGGGCTAAGAGTTTGGGTTTCCTCCAGCAGAAATCTGGAGTATCTTTGTTGACTTGCAAGGCTGCCCTGAAACTAATTTACTTTAATTTTTCTCTTTCAGTTTGTTCATTCATTTTTCCTTAAAGCCCCTCGTCTTTAATAAACCTTTCCATCCAGCAAGGACTAACTGGGACTTTGCTCAAGCCTAAGCTGGTGGTTTTAAATTGTGCTGAACTCCTTATTCCTCAAGTGAAGAAACAGGAATAAGTGGGGGAATGGCCCTGCTTGTCTTGGGGTGAATGAAGGAGCAGCAAACACTGCCTGGGGCCACGTCTGGCTGGGGTCAAGTGGTGCTCAGCTACAGATCGTGTGTAGCGTTACCAGTAATCCCACAGCTGCTTCCTTTGCTATATAAAGCCACTCAGTGAGAAGTTAAAATAAGTCCATTTCATTACTAAAGCAAGGTTTTGAAGTTTGCTTCAGATGTGTTGCATGCAGGGTGGTTTTTTTTTTTTAAGCCCAGAGTTTCAGAGCTAGTTCTGCCAAGAAGGTTTCCTTTGTGAGTTGTGTTAAAATTGGTAAGGACTCAAATCTTCTCAGAACTGATGTTCTCTGAAGAGCTGGATGGATAATCCACTGCTGCAACAGTTCTCAAATGGTTCAATGGCTGCCAAAACACAACAAAAACAGCTCAAGAAAAGACACTTTTTAATTTTAAAACAAAAAGTGGGAAAATGTTAAGGAAAAGGTTGCCTTTTTTTTTTAATTTTTTTTATTTTCCTATGATTTTCTCATAGGAAAACAAATAATTTCCTGAATAGTTCCAGCTTTAAGTGTCCTGTTTGTTGAGTTGAGAGTGAGGCAAGCTAAAGTCTGTGGCTTGGGGTTATTTTTCAAGTAGGCCCATGCTGAACAGATACTGTGGATGGAGATATGGATAGAGACACTGATACACACACAGGTTTGGCAGATACAGTTTGGTTGGAACAGAGGGGTTGGAACTAGGTGGTCCTTAAGGTCCCTTCTGGGATTCTGTGATTCCATACGACTTCAGCCACCAAAGAGCTTCAAACACCAAAGTAGTTTTGTGAACTACAGAAAGCCCAAATGTATTTTTTTAAAACCCTGCAGTGTGTATAAAAGCCAGCACACAGCTGTTGGTTTGAACTTCCAGGGTGTATCCTGGGGTTTAAACTGGTCATGGTAGAGTCCCCACTCTACGAGTAGTAACACACAGGAGTAGCTTTGCATGTGCAGTTCTTTGGTAGTACCTTCTCAGTGCTGAAAGCAGAACCGAAGGTTGTTTTGTTCCTGCTTTCCACCCACGTGGCTGCACACATGGGGCACATCCTGGAGGGAGCAGGAGGGCCACCTGCAGCGTGTCCCTCTCAGACGGGCTTTCTGCAAACACTTGCATGTTTTGAAGTCACCCTGCCCAGGGGGTTGAATGTTTTCGCTCTACCTATACCATACTTTGTGTTGTTCCAGGACAGGGGCAGTTCCCTCCTCTGCAGATTTCAGCAGGGCCTCTCGGTGCTACCAAACTGCAGATATTAAGAACAGTTTGCAGGCCTGGGCACCAAAGTTTGTTACAACACTTATTTATTACCAGTCTCATATAACTCACTCATGGTAAACAATGCAGGTTTTATTATGTGTAAGTAATAGGAGACCTTTGCTTTTTCCACTAACAAACATGCCGTGGGTAATTATTCCTGTATTAAAACGACATGTGGGCATGTTTGCAACATGCAACAGTTCCATGGCTTTGAAGAGAGGTATTATTCCAAGCAGGGTTAGCCACCATTTATTTTGGGGGGCTCTTGCCTTTCTGTGTTGGAAGCGCTTTGCGGCTTTCCTTGTCTATTTGATAATCATTAACATGTTCTGTTGTTAACCTTCAAGCAGCTCTGCCTGAAACTTTATATGCAGCTTCTCCAACATTTGCCTTGCATTGCAGACTGTGGTTTGCTGGGGCTGTTTTTATGATCGCTCGTGGTACAATCAGGAAGATGAAAAATGGGTGTGTGTTGAAGAGCGGCGTATCCAGCATTCTGGGTCTTAAATTAGAGTGATGAGCATAAACACTGCAAACAGACCTTTTTCAACTCGATTGCAATTATATTTGAAATTACCTACAATTACCAGCGACCATCTCAAAGCTAGAAATTAACTCTGGAGGCTTTGCTCCAGATGGATCAGCTGTTAAACGTGCCGTCTCGTGCAGCTGAACGGAGGGGAGGGCGGAGGGTGAGGAGGCGTCGGAGTGGCAACTGTGCTGCCTCCCAGCTGAAGCAGAGCCTGTGCAGGCTCTCCCTTTGAAATAAACCCACGTGCCACTTTTTTTGAGGCACGGTTTGGGAAGCTGTGGCTTTGCTGAGCCTTTGCTTGGGTCTGTCTAGCAGGGAGTCCTCCCTTCCTCCGTGCAGCTTGGTGGGCTGTGCCGGCGGAGAGCAGGCTGTCCATGTCTCCTTCCCTGGGTCAAGCCACGAGCAAAAGGTTACGTTTATGGCAGACCCACTTACTGCCTGACAGGCTAGAAAATAATATTTTCTAATTCCTGCTCTGCCTGATGATTTCCTGCTGTTATTTCTTGAACTGATCTTCATAACTCATTTGGATAAGTCTATTCCAGTTTCTTCCACAGCCACTGTGGCCAGAGAAATTCAGATTCCTCTCCCACTTCTTCCAGGACCAACCCATGTACAGGGATGTTGCTGGGGCTCTGAAGCCACAACAAACTTCACTGATTTTCGGCTGGTGGAGCTGAGGGAGGTATTTTGCCCAAAGCATCTCAGAAATGCTGTGATTTCAGTTTCCAACATGACTCTGAGCTGGGGAATGAGAACGTGCCAGGAGTGTCAGTGACAGCTTTAGAAATGGATTGTTTGCACAAACTTGAAAACAGTACAAGCATAAATGTATTTCCTTTGTTTAACTTTTCACTCTTGTTTACTCGTCTCTGCTTCTAAAAGGCTTTGCAAGTAAACTCTGCAAATCTTTAAGTTTTGCAGGCATTAATGGGGGCTGGGAGTTGTGGGATGGGTCCTTGGCCCTGCTGTCTGGGAGCTGAGGTGCAGGGCAGGGACATAAAGCTCTGATCCACAAGCCATCAGAACCAGCAGGATGATTTTTACTCAGCTGGCCTTGGAAACCTCTGTGGTGGAAAGTGATGTCTGATAAGTTTTGAGATTTAAATTGGATGTCCAGAGAGAGGCAACAGAGCTGGGGAAGGGTCTGGAGAACAAGTCTGATGAAGAGCGGCTGAGGGAGCTGGGGGGGGCTCATCCTGGAGGAAAGGAGGTTCAGGTGGGACCTTCAGGTTCCCCAACAGAAGATTGGAGCCAGGTGGATATTAGGAAAAATTTCATCACTGAAAGAGTGGTGGGGCATTGGAACAGGCTGTGCAGGGCAGTGGTGGAGTCCCCATCCTCTGGAGTGAGAGGTTGCAGTGTGGCAAACCTACATTTTTATCTGTGTTTTCAGCCCATTTTTCTGAAGTGGAAAAAAAGATTTCTGCAATCATGCTCTGTGTGGCTGTATAGGTCTGTGGGGCCCAGCTTTTTGCCCCCATCACTCTCTATCCACAGCCCAGTTTTGCCCAAATCTGAAAGAATCTCAAAAATACTCACTTACAGGAATTTTAATGTAAATGTATGGCCAGGCACTGGAGTGAGACCTAATTCCTCCTCCCAGCACAGGGAAAACTAAGCTCAACCCTTAATGACATCAGAAGATGGAACAGAGCAAGAAAGCAGGAAAAGTTTAAAACTTGGTGTAATCGAAGTGGATACCTAGAAATCCACTCTTCAGTCAGAGATAATTTCGTGTGACCTCTCTAGTGCTTACTGTGATGCACAGTGGGTGATGATTTATCAGGATAAGCCCTGCCCTCTTCTGACTGACCCAGATTTCACTTGATAACACACACCTTATAAAACAATATATCATCATTCCTTTTCCTTTCTTTTTTAAAGGTTGCAAAGGGTACCAACTGTCCCTTTTCCAGATACAGTCCCTGGAGTAAAATTAGCCCAGTGCCTTCACCAAGCAGGGAGGATTTTACAGGTCCGTAGTGTATGTGGTCACCCTGGATCTTTTCCTTGTCTCCTAAATAAACAACTGGGGTAGATGGGCTGCTAAGCAATATTCAGATTTTGGTGAGCCTCTAACCTTGTCAGACGTGTAATAACGCTGTCAGGTGCATCAAATGGTTTGGTAACAGTTATTTGGTAACTGTGTGTTTGTTGTAGGTTTACCTACTCCTGCCTCCTTTCCCTTTCTGTACCTCAGTACCACCATCTGCTCCAAAAGCTTGTCCCCTGCAACACGAGGTGAAGCCTTTCCAGAGCTCTGTGCTGGATCATCCAGGAGTCATATGGGACAGCCTAAGAAGCAAGGAAAACCCTTCTTGCTCTCCAGGGTTGCTGTCTTATCTGCTGGATTCCAGCTGCGAAGGGAAGAGCTGTTTCTAAGCTTGGGTTGTGTCTGTAAAGGTAAGAAGCTCAGTTGCAATCTCTGCTTTGTGCAAGATGAATGATGTGAAAGTACTTTCCTTGAGCTGCCTGGTAGGTCCCCATTCAGGCTTTGTTCAGTAAAGCACTTAAGCATGTGCTTAAAATTAAGTGTGCTGCTGACTGGAGGGCTTGGACAATAAATATGCTACTGGAAAAGTCTCTGGACCATACATTTATTAGTCTGCCTAAAAGCCCTGTTATTTCTTCTTCAGCTCTGAAGTAAATCACGTCTTTCAAAAGCCACAGTTGTGGGTGAATGTCTGATTTTGATAGGCGTTGCATATTGCAGCTATTGCTGATTTTAAGTAAATTTAGAGATGCTTGCTACATCTGCAAATGAGACCCAGCTTGGCTCCTTTCAGTGGTTTGGTGGGTTTTTTTTGGGGGGGAAATCTCTCTTTGAACTACCCATCTGCAGGCTTTTTCTTTTTACTGTCTGTGTGGCCATCCTGCAATTACCTGTGGGTTTATGATCCTTCTCTAGAGAACAAGTTGGTTGAACGATAAAGATGGGGGTGATAAAATGGGGCAGGGTATGATATCAGTTACAAGTGTCACGTGAGTGTCCCTCCAGATTTACACTGCTGCAGCTTCCCTCTGGGTCTGGCTCCCAAGATTTTGCCATAAATGGCCATTTCAATAAGTTTGGAGTTTAGTCTGTTGGATAAAAACGTACCATGGAGGCTTGAGGGCCTTTGTGACTGCAGTGAAGACAGACTAGGAGTGAGCAGCTCACTGGCAAAGTAAACGTAAGGTAACTCTGTGGGAGTGGGAGGAAGAAACTAAACCGTGTTTTTAAAGGGTTTATGGCTGGCAATTTATTTCCTTAACCCCTGGTTCAGTGCTGGGCAGGAGTAAACAGTGACATTTAGTCTCATGGTTGCCTCTGAAATGAATTGACCATGCAAAGAAAGGCTGTAACTCCTCAAAATTGCAACAGATTTTGGGAATCTGCTTGAAATGCCCTGAAAGGGTTGGGCCAGTGCAGGTGAGTGCTTAAGCTTTCTTAGAAAACTGAGTTTCTATGAGCAGATCTTCTTCTTTCTCCCTCTAGAGCAGATCTCCAACTCATTGTTTGCTTGTTCATAAACCCCATCCCTGATTATTCCCATGCAGGGATCAAATGTTCAGGTCCGTGAAAACCCTGGAAAATAAAGAAGTAGAGATGAATTCAGGAGCTGAAGTGAGCACAGGAAAGTCAACCTGAATCAATGGCGCTGCCCAAATCTAAAGTCAGTGCAGAGCTGGGCCTTAAATCAGCTATTTTTAGCAGTCAGCAGTGCAAGAGCACAATCAGTCTATATTTACATCAGATAATATTTGTGTTTAGCATGTAATTACCATCGACCCTCTTTACACATATAATTAACAGTTTGCCATCACGTCCCGCTGGGTTGACATCTGTCGGATTCAAAAAGGGCTCAGGATCTCCAAAGAGTGTTTTTGTTTCAGGTTAGACGTGGTCTGATTGTCTAAATTAAAGACATGTCAAACCACATGAAAAGTTCAGGGCAGAAGGTAACCACACAGGACGTGGCATGTGGGCCAGGTAATCATAGTGGTGGAAAGAGCGGCCACACTTGTGAGGAGCTTATCCTCTGCAGAGCTTTGGAAAAAAAAAAAAAGGAAAAAGAAAAAGCTCCTTTTTCTGTTTTTAGTAGGAAATAAAAATTAGTAAATGCAACCTCTGGCTGCAAGGAAGCCCAAATAAAGCAAACCAGATGTTCATTAGCTAATCACTTGCAATTTCCCCCCCCTCCCCTTCTCGTTCTTCGTGGAGGAAAAGAAAATTGAGCATGTGGGAACTTGCCTGTTGAGAAAACATTTGGATCTTCAGTCATTTATCTGTTTCACCTCTGACTCGGTTCAGGCCTGTGTTAAAAGGCAGGGGGGTGCTATCAGGACGAAAGGTCAGCGGGGATCACTGCAGATGCTTTTCAGCTGGGGCGACCCTCGAGGCCATCCCGGCTCTCGTGGGCTCGGGCAGTCGGCTCCAAACCGAGCGGCAAACCCGGCGCAGGCCCAGCCAGGGCGGCGGGGCTTTGAACTCCATCGCTCCCGTTTGCCTCATTCCCGAACTGCGGTGCTCGCTGCAATCACCTCCATCCACTGGGGAGGGTGTTTATGGTGCCGGACGCCAACGGATCCTGAACGGTGAGCTGCTCGTTTCCCAGTGTTATCAATATTTAACACAACCTTTACTCCCTTTTGGGTTGATGTCATTTTAGTTTCCTCCTCGCTTGAGACGAGACAAAAATAGGCACGAGTTTGTGCTGCAGTCGGGGGATTTTATCAGTGAGAAAATACTGGTATATAAAGCCATCTATGTGCACAAACATCATAGAGTCATTAAGGCTGGAAGAGCCCTCTGAGATCACCAATTCCAACTGTCAACTGAGCACTATCACTGTGTTTGCCATTAAACCATGTCCTCAAGCCACAGGCCTCTTTGAAATGGTGTCATTCCCTTAGGCAAAATCACAGTAACTCAACCAGCACCTCTTTCATCAGTGATACTTCCTTCGTATTTTATCAACATAAATTTAAAAAAAATTTAATAAATTTATCCTTAATTTTAATGCACAATGACCTAATGGTTCCCAGGAACCTGACACTGCACAGTAAGTCAGACAGGTGTAAGATCTCACCAACAAACTGAACTGTCCTCATCCTGTCTTGGTTGTCATATGAAAAAGGTCATCTTGCTCCATATAGAGTCATAGAATCCCAGAATGGTTTGGGTTGGAAAGGCTCTTAAAGACCATCTCATTCCATGGGCAGGGAAACCTTCCACTAGACCGGGTTTCTCAGGTCCCCTCCGAGCTGGTTTACTTGAGAGTGTTGGTTTGGGAGAGTTCAAAAAGTCTTTCTCTGTAAGGGTGAGGCTTTATTTGGTTTTTTTCTCCTTTCATGGTGGCAACACTGAGATTCATGGTCATTCTGCTCCTGTGGGAAGTGAGCTTCAGACCCATGGGCCAGCTGGAAAAAGGGGGTCTCTGTTGAGACCAGCAGACCTGTGGTTCCAGAGGGAAGGAGACGTCCAGAGAAGTCACAGACAGAAAGGGCAAGGTGGAATCCTGAATAACTTGTGTGAGCCCAGGGAGAAGTTGGACCACACTAGGCAGTTCTTGGATTAGATAGCTGGGATTTGTAGGCAAGAGGAATGCAGTGGGTTTTATCTGTCTGGACATCAGTAAATTAGAATATCCTGAGTTGGCAGGCACCCACAAGTCTCATTGAAGTCCAACTCCTGGCCCTGCACAGACACCCCAGAAATCCCACCCTGTCCCTGAGAGCGTTGTCCAAACACTCCTTGAGCTCTGGGAGCTTTGGGGTCCTGACCACTGCCCTGGGGAGCCTGTTCAGTGCCAACCACCCTCTGGGGGAAGAACCTTTTCCCAATAATTTGATGCTGTGCTGTTTGCATGTTCAACACATAAACTGGAGATTGAACGAGCAGTGCTCAGATGAACCCACTGAGTGACAACAAGGAGCATGAAAAGGGAAAGTGTCTGGCTGGGTGTGAGTGGAGTTCTACAAGGGTTTTTCTTGGGGATGGATCTCATTTAATATTTTCATGAGTGACCTTGGCACAAAATGTAGCACGTTGCTGAAGTCTGCTGATGACACAGACTTGGGAGATGTGCCATACAGAGAGGACTGGATGACCTGGAAGGCTGGAGTAACAGAAAAGAGATGAAACCCAGTACTGAGAAATGCAAAGTCAGGAGTTTAGGGAGTAATAAGGATTTTAACCATGAGGGGTCATCAGCTGTAGCTGACAAAGGACAAGAAGGACACTTGGATATCTCAGTCACAGGGCTCTGAAAAAGGTGTGCACACCTTCAGATATACCCTGGGAGGTGTTTCTTCCAGGAAAAAGTAGGAATACCACTTCTCAGGAACTGTGAAGCCTCACGTGGCCTCCTATGGACAATTCTGGTCCCCTTGTTCCTCAGGCATGCATTTGACATAGACAGGAGGGTGGAGGTGCTGGGAGGATGAAGAGCTTTGTGCTATGAGAGGAGAAGGAAAGAACCAAGTTTTTAACCTAGACTGATGGAAGCTGAGAAGAAGGGTAGTGTGTCTGTACATGTGTACGTCAGGATGGTAAACACCAGAGAATCAAGTAAGCTTTGTAAGCTAAATAACACAGGGATAAATGGGTGTGAATTTTAGACTGGATGTCAGGAAAATTTTATTCACAGAAAGGGTGGTCAGGCCCTGGCACAGCTGCCCAGGGCAGTGGTGGAGTCCCCATCCCTGGAGGGATTTAAAAGCTGTTGGTGTGGCACTTGGGGGCATGGTTAGTGGTGGGCTTGGCAGTGCTGGGGAAAGGCTGGACTCGATGGTCTTAGAGGGCTTTTCCAACCCAAGTGATTCTATTCTGTGTTTCTGTGATTACACTGGACTGAGTAGCCTGGGTTCAAATGAGAGGAAGGTTTGTGACTCTGCAGAGCAGGGAGGCTCTGGAACAGCCTTCCAGGAGGAGCTGGGGAACAAAAATAACACTTTGTTGTATGAACAAGCTTGGCATGTTTGTGGAAAGGGTTATAACACTTGGGCTCAGAGAATATGGACTTTGGAGGTGGTTTCATGGGGAGTGGCCATATCAGAAGTCTTTTTGTGGCTAGAATTTCCTTACCTGGACATGACCTTGTTTCCAAGGGGCTGACAGCATGTTTGGTAGGGGCAGGAGGCTGGGGAGGCTGGTCATGTCTCAGGGTGCTTTAGTATTTACTCGGGTTTGTACAGTTGGAGGTTGGTGGGAATCAGATGTTTTATGTTTGGCCTCCCTCAGCGTGTATGTGATTAATCTGGTTCAGTTAATGGACACTGCACTCCATCCTGTGGTTTCTGTGTGTTGATTCTGAGTGTGGTGTGTATCTTTTGGGTGTTTGAGTTGGTTTATGTTCCTGGGTGTCTACATGACCTGATTAATACTCCCAGGTTAATGCAAATGCAAACAGAGACCACAAAGGAAGGCCTGGCCAAAAATTGCGTATTGCACAGCATATGACTGGCTATCAGTTCATCAGATAAATAGGAAATGGAATATATTAACCCACTGTTGTTAATCCTGTCATTGGTGGTTAAAAATTAAGTATTTAGGTCTGGAGTAGCAGTAATGGATGAATAACAGTATTGTTATTTTCAACTGCTATGCAAAAAACACTCCTTGTCTTTGTTGTATCCCTCATGTCTTCTGAACAACCTATCTATAGGGCTCTCTAGGAATCTTCCATCCTTGCTTTATATGTAGCTATTTCTACTTCAGGGCTGAGAAAATCCCACTTAAACAAAGCTATCTATCCTTGAAACTGAATTTCCCAAGACAAGCCAACCCCACCCCCCCGCCCATGTACTGTTCAAAAAACAAATGGAAAGAGAAGCTGAGAGGGATGTCAGTGAAATCCAGGCTCTGGAAGAGCCAGCAGGAATGTCTCCAGCCTCTCCTAGAGGGGCGAATTTCACAGGTGGCTTTGAAAAGTTGGCTCTTGACTTCAAAAGAGAGGAAAATAAATGAGAAGTTAGAGATGGTTTTTCAGAATAGATTTCTGTCCCTGCAGGGAGCCTGATGCACTGACCCCACACAGCCTGAGCAGGTGCTGGAAACAGAAACCTCTGGCTGGCAAGGTGGGCTCATTTCTGTGCTGTGACTCCATCATATAGAGCCCCCCCCAAACCTGCCCTGAATGTCCCTGAGACACAGGGATGCTGATGGTTCCCTTGATTCCAGTGGCTCCCTCAGGCTTAAAGTAAATCACGTGCTTAAGGGCACTGCTGGATCAGAGCCAGCCTAATCTGCATCTTGCTGGATGCTGGCCCAAAGCAATCCCCAAAAATTCTTTTCTTCCCATCAGCCAGCCCCTTGATTTGCAAACTATCAGCTCTCTGGAGCTGCTTAAGCTGTGTGCTATTCTCTGGTACCTGCAACGCTGTGATTGGCAACTTGTGTGAATTCTGTTCCAATATTGCACTTTTGGAGTCCTCCCCTGTGAAGGTTTCTCTGGCATAGTCCAGCACATCTGGCCACTTCTAACAACCCTGGGGAGGGCACGTCAGTTCAACACTCAAGCCCCTCTGCTTTGCTAAACCAAAGTGTTCAGCTCCACAAAAAAGATCTGAAGGGATGGTTGATGGGAAGAGCAGAAGTGCTTAATGGGAAGTAAGGAAGAAGCCAAAGAAAAGATAAAAAAGGCTTTTTAGCCTGCAGCTTTCCTCTGGCCTGATCTGCCCTAGAGGACAATGAGTATTTAGCATGGCTGGAGGGTGGCAAACACTTTCTTCTGTCGATGATAATTACCATGGTTTAAGGGGCACTCTACACCATGTAGCTGTCAATTAACAATAAACCTGGATTTTCCTGCCATCTGGCATCTCCTTCCTTGCAGGGAAGTGAGGCCAATCTGCCTGTGAGTGGAGAGTCAGAGTTTTGCAGCCCTTCTCCTGCAGTCTTTAGTGAGTGAAGCTCCTGCATCATCTCTGGGTGCTCCACAATCTTCCATTTGAAACATGGTGCTAATTAAGGAGATGACTGTGGGTTCCTGCTGAGGGAGAGCTCAAGATCCTGTGTTGCCTCCACAGGATCAGCTCCTTATGGAGATGTGGCAGATTTAATCTGTAAGGACCCTTCAATTGCTGAGGTCACCTCTTCCCTCCAAGAGATTCAGCTGAGGATACCGAAGGGAAGTCGTGGTGCTCTGATTTTTGGCTGAAGGAATACGTGTTCTCTTCCCTTCTGGGAGGCTTTTGCTGTGCTAAAGAGACCAGAATTTACTGGGCAGCAGAAAAGGGGCAGTGTATCTCCTGCTCCCTTTGCCCAGGGCATATTGGCTTTTCGTCCAGGTTTTGATTGCACCCTTCATTAAAAGAGCCATTCCTCCCTCCAAATTAGGTGGAATCCAGCACTGAAAGAATCCAGCCCAAGTCCCAGTTTATTTCTCCATAAAACATCTGTATTGTTCTTCCAGGATGGCTCTGCCAAATGAGTCCTCAATAAACCCAAAACCTGGCAATAGACAAAACGCTAAAAAGCGCCTTTTTAATATGGAAAAGTATCCTGCAGTGTCGCAATCTTCCAGTGGAGACCACCCCCTGCCCCTGAGAAATGCAGAATAGCACCAGGCCCACAATTTGCCTGGGGTAAAGCAACAGAGCTTGGGTCTGTGCTGATTTACTCCAGCCAGAGGATCTGCCCTGTAGTTTCTTGGAGGTTTTTTTCCTTCTGTTTTTTTTCCTGAAGTTCCTTAACTTCTTTTTCCTTTTTTTTTTTTTTTTTTTTTTTTCCTGTGGATCAAAACTTTGCAAGTTCCTTCTTTTTTTGTTAGCTCATTTGGCAGGAGCAGCCAAGCAACAAAAGTGTTTTATTTGGAAATAGTTGAGGGGGGAAGTCTGCAATGTCCGAGCTCCATTCTGATTGCGTGAGCTCTGGGAGGTTTTCACCTCTGCTTCCAGGCAGCACCAGGCTGGGATTATCTCATTTGATTTCACTGGATCTGTGTGCTGTTAAGTGGGGAAAATTAAAGGTTAGTGAAGTTTGCCTTGGTGTCACACTAGAAGCTTTTGGTTATTTAAGTGCAAAGTGCTCACTCTCTCCTCCTCCTCTGCGTACTGAAATATCACACAATGTTCTACTGAGTTGGTTCGAAAGTAAAATGGGATTTACACAGTTTGTATATCCCATTGCAGAAGAGATGCTGGGAAGGAAGCCTGGGGGAGATGCCTATGTTGGTCAAAGTGGGAAAACTGTAGTGTGTGAAATGCTCTGAGAGCTGAATCTCCTCTTTCTGAGCATCACACTCAGAAATGCTCTGTCTTTTATGGCCAGCTATAATACCTGCTATGATTTGGATCTGTGATGTTGCCTTTCTCCCTTGATTTCTTTCCAAATCTTCCCCTCCACAAAAAACTCCACTCAGCAGAGATGAAAGGCTGCACTCAGCAAAGACTCAAAGCAAGCCAGGAGCAGTGCATTAATGCAAGGCAGATCTTTCTTCTTTTTTTTCCCCTGGTGCTCCTGTGGATCAGGTGGGATCTGCTCCCTCTTGTGCACCACGAAATGCACACGTGAACTGAATTTTGTCGGTCCTGTTGTGCTGTGCAGAGCCAACCCAAAATAGCTCAGGGCCAGATTTCTAAGAATTCAGCACCCAGGGCCAAGTTAGGAAGTCAAGAGTCATCTTAGTGTCACAAGTAGGACACGGCTTGTGGTGTGGGGAGGAGCTGTGGAGCTGTGTATGTTTATGTGGGTGTTAAGTGATTCACCCAAGGCCAAAGAGGCCCTCACTGTCGGCACCAAGGGTAGCCTTTTGTGGCCTGGGAGCAGATTTTTCAGCCCCTCATTTCCCACCAGGACAGTTGTGATGGGATTGTCCGAGCGCAGTGCACGTGGGCATGCTGAGCTCTTTGGGAATCCCAGCTGCTTTTTGTGGTGTGCCAGTGGGGATGGGGTTACTGGGGAAGCTCATCCTCTGCTGAAGTGCTGAGCTGTTAAAAAGCCAGTCCTGACCCTGATATCCCCACTGGTCTGGGGTTGGGATATGGAGCCTCTCTGCGCCTTCACAGCTTCCCCAGCCTGGAAAAACATTTCCTACTTTCCTGGGGAGTTAAAGTTAATTAATTGATGCTTCTAAGACAATGTGATGATAGAAAATGCTGTTTGCCAGATAAATATTACTAGTGCCCTGTGGGCATTTGCAATTCGAACGTGCTATTCCCTGCAGGGACTGACTCCTGTCATCCCCACAGAGCTGATTGGAGCTGTCACATGCTTTCCACCACCACCAAACCAATACCTGTTATCAGACAGTGTGCTTTCTCAATTACTTGTTGGGTTCTCTATAGCCTGTCACTCCCCAGATCACAGGTCAGGCCCTCAGATATGCAAAAATCTTTTAAAAATCATTAGATGATTTTACTCTGTGAATGCTTTTAGCCTTTAGCATGTGTTCAGACCACCTCCTGAAAAGTGTTTTCTTTAAGACCATAAAGACCACAGATTTTTTTTTTTTTTTTTCCCCCTTAAAGTGAAAGTGCTGGATGGAGTGGCACATCAGAGGCTCAGGTTTCATGTAACATGAGGGAAGATTTACAGTAAAATCACAAGAGTTGGCAACAGAGGGGTTTTCCCTCTGAAAGGCCGGCACAGCTCAACGTTCCAGAGAGCAGCTCCTTGGCTGGTGCGGCTCCAGCTCTGCAGATTCCAGGGAAAGGATGCAAATTGATGGTTGCTGAGGGTCTGCCACCCTTGGGCTTGGTGCTGGTTGGTGTTTTAAGGGCCACAGAGAAGCACTGGTTGGTGTGGTGCCTTGCTAGAGACACCCCAGGTGGTGAGCACAGCATTGGTCGTGTCCCTGGAGAGCTTCATGATGGAGAGGAGGGAAAGCTGAACCCCCTTTCTTCCTCCTCTTCACTTTAGGAGTGCCTGGTGCACAAAGGGAAGTCCCACGTCTTCTGTTCAACACCACACTCCAAAAAAAGGGAGGGAAAGATCTCACCCTGGAAAGCTGTGCTGCCTATCACCAGCTTTTGCATCCAAACAAGCACAGCCAAGTTCCTGCTCTGTGGGGTCAGGCTTCGAGAGCATCTGCAAAACAAGGGTGGGTTTGGAGACAGAGATCAAGGCTTGATTTTAGGAGGTGAGCCTGAGAGCCTGGGCTTGGGGGATTCTCCCTGTGTTTTGGGACAGGATGTGACGGGCTGTGCTGCAGGGACTGCCTTCTGCCCTTGCCCTGCTGAAATACCCCCTCACACGCCGCGGGGTCAGCCCTCCAGCGCCCGCCCAGCCGGCACGCACAAAAGCGCGGCGTTCGGAAAAGCGAATACAATTTTTAAAGTTGGCCTGAGGAGCCTCCATCTAGTTTTCAGGGTTCCAGAATGTTGTTTTATTAGGATTACAGTCTTGTTCTTCTTAGGTTTCAGCAGGCGTTTATGACTGTTACAACAGGAATGAAAAGCCGGGGCTGGAATCGGCCCCGTGTTCTCCTGCCAGGCGCAGGGTTCACGGTGGAGGCCAGACATATGTCTTTCTCCCACAGATGCTACTTTTTTTTTTTTCTTTTTTTTTTTTTTTCCTGGATGGGGAGGTGAGCTCTGTCCTCTCCCTGGAAGAGAGGGGCTGGCAGCAGCTCTGAGCACAGGCATGGGGGCTGCACAAAGAGGGGGGCCCATCTGCTGGAGGTAATTGCCCTGTTGCTTCCCATCATTCCTCTCTGCCCTTTGTGATGAGGAGAGACCAGGCTTGGCGGGTCTGCAGGGAAGGTTGTGTTTGTGCAGGACGCTGTGTTGTTCCTGTTTCCACTCTCCCATGCCCCATGGAATCATTTCCTTGAAGGCTCTGAGGGAAGCAGAGGGGATTGGTGAGAGGGAGAGAACTTCAGGGCCAAAACCATCTGTACCTGTAGACTTTTCTCCCACTTTTTTTTTCCCAACCTGCTTGTTCCAGACCCAACACCATTCCCTAATCCATATTTCTCTCTGTGTGGGTCAAAATATCTCTTCAAGGGCTTCTGAGCCAGTGAAGGGTTCCCTGTCTCTGCAGAGCCCACACTGTCCACATGTGAGAGCCACAGGCAGAAAGGCGAAGTGAAAGTATCCCCCACCACCCACCACAAGTGCCCTGCCATCACAGAATCACAGGATGGTTTGAGGTGGAAGGGACCTTAAAGACCATCTCATTCCATGGGCAGGCACACCTTCCACTAGCCCAGATTGCTCCAAGCCCCATCTGATGTGTGTTTGAACAACTCCAGGGATGAGGCATCCACAGCTTCTCTTGGCAACCTGTGCCAGGGCCTCACCACCCTCAGAAGCCAGATTTTCTTCCCAATATCTAATATCTTCCAGGTTTTGTCACTGAGCTGCTCTGGGGAGATAAATCCCCCCCCAGTTTACCCCCAAAGAAATGAAGGAGTTCAGCCTGTCCAAACAGCCCAGTTTGGGGTGAAGAACTCAGGCCTCTGCTTGGGTAATTTCTGGCTACAGGATAGTTCATCTCTCTGCACGGTAATAATTAGCAGACAGATCCTGCTGACTCGGGAAACTCATCTGAGGGTGTGTTTGTGTGTTTGTTGTTTTTATGAGAAGGCCCATATGCCTTTCAGATTTTGTTATTTTCAGAGAGCTGATGATCTGAGGAGCACAATGAAGAGTTGACATCACTGGTTGTTTTCTTGGCCCGCTGTAAATAGCAGATGTAGGTTGGTAGAAGGGCTACAGCTCGTTACTTTATACTGAGGGAACTTGATGAGTTTTATTGCAAAGGCATTAGGGCAGCTCATGACAGCACTCAACCCAGGGAGAAAAGAGAAGGCTTTGTACCTGGCAGGTACTGATCATCCACCAGTGCACCCCTTCATGAGCTGGACCATATCCAAGAGGCAATATGGGAATTTCTGTATGTAGTTAAAGTTTATGAGCCTGCCTGCCTGGATGTGTGTGTGTGTGTGTGTGTGTGTGTGTGTGCCTGTGTGGAGTGGAACGAGGATCTGCAGCACAATGCTCAGTAAAAACCCAGTTTCACCAGTGGGATAAGAGAGATCAAGCACCAACCGAATATAATCCTCAGGATCTGCCCCTGCAGCTCAGCCGTTGTGTTTATGGCATGAACAGCAACTGCTCACACACCTGGTTTATGATTTACTCTGAAACCCTGAATCTGACCTGGATTTTCCAAATCAGAACCTTGTTTGAAATCTAAAGATAACAATGCCTGGTAATTCATGTGTCTGCTGATCTCTGGGGCAGTTCTAGTTCAACGCTGGCTTTTTTCTAGGGGATGGAAATCCTGTCTAACGTGCACGATGGCTACTCTGAAGTGTGTGCTCACTCAAGGTGTTTAGGAAATGGGCAGAAGAGTCTGAGCCACAACTTTATCAGCTACTTAGCCCTAAGTGCTTGCTAAGTCCATTCCTTCTTCCAGCACTCTCCTCCTCCTGCTGAGTAACCCACATTTAGTGTTGTTTTTATCAGGTTTTTGAGATTAAGTCTCTCTCCCTTTTGCTCACTGAGCTTCCCATATAATGAGAGCAAGCAGCCTCATTTTATATCTGTTTTTAAACTAATGTGGGTGCAGCTTCAGACTTCTGGGGCTTCTCCTGGGGTCCTGTTTGGGAACCCCACTACCATGATCCTTAGAAATCTTCCCCCCTTTTTCCTGGCCGCACTTGCGACCATTGACCTTTCATTTACTCCATCCCGCTATTGTCACGATGTCTCCTGGATCCCGACCAGCCTTTGCACCTGTTTTCCACTCTTATCCCACTTAGAACTAATCTTTTTCAAATACAAACGAGCAGAGAATTCTTCAGGAAGAACCCTCAGTGCCCCACACAGCATCAACATCTGTGATAGGATGTTGCTTTAGTCCCTGACTCATCCTGTGGTTTGTAGATCATTTCCTCAGGTATGATACTCTGATCTCCCTGGTACTGATGATGGCTTTTAACTTTGTGCCTCTGGCAGTTTGGTTAGAAATAATCCCACATTCAGCAGCAGCATGGTGGAGGCAGTGTTAAATGCAGCCATCCCACAGCTGATATTGAGAATTCCTCCAGTAACCTCCCTTCAGTTCACTGGTTCTGTCAGTACAATGTGCTATCATCTCCATTTTAGACAATTTATTATCCTCCTTACATTTGTCTTATCCCAGTCTTCTCCAGTTTCACTAGAAATGTTGTGTGGCAACATATCAAGGGTTTACCCAATATTTGGATAGAGCAGCCTGGTACAAAAGCCTGACTCTGTTATATCCAGACTGAAGTTTGTGTCACAGCCCTCTTTATTCTTTACCCAATGTTTCTTCTGCACCTTTTTATAATACACTGATAATGGTGTTAGGAGTGATTAAGCTGAGTTTTTTCTCATTAAATAAAGGCACTGCATTTGCTTCTCTCTAAGGTATCACTTCTGGTGTAATAAATCTTATCAGCAGATTTCCAGTTCCATGTGCTGCTTCTTCCAGCATTCAGAGCTGGGTTGATGTTGCTCCCTCCCCACTCAAGCACATTCAGTATTTAAGTTTTACTTGGATTAGTGACGTGAATATTCCTCCTTGAGGGACCACTGCAGACTCTTTGTTCTGGGTGTTGGTCTCCTCTCCCAGGTAACAAGCGATAGGACAAGAGGAAATGGACTCTGGTTGCACCAGGGGAGGTTTAGGTTGGATGTTGGGAAAAGTTTCTTCACGGAAAGGGTTGTCCAACCCTGGCACAGCTGCCCAGGGCAGTGGTGGAGTCCCCATCCCTGGAGGGATTTAAAAGCCATGTGGATGTGGCACTTGGGGACATGTGTCAGTAGTGGGCTTGGCAGTGCTGGGGGATGGTTGGACTCGATGATCTTAGAGAGCTTTTCCAGCCTCATTGATTCTATGATTCTGTGCACCAAATGCAGCTAAAAAGATGGGATTTTAACTTTATACACACATTTCAATATTTTCAACATCTCCCTTGACTGTACAGGCTTGTTTTGGATTTGGGGTTTCCACCGTCAGGGAGCATCTCTGAGCTTGTGTGCTGTCACTGAGCTCGTGTGGTGGAGTTTCTGCTGGAACAGGCTAAGGGGTAAACAAAGTGGGCATAGAATCACAGAGTGGTTTGGGTTGGAAGGGACCTTAAAGATCATCTCATTCCATCCCCTGCCATGGGCAGGAACACCTTCCACTAGCCCAGGTTGCTCCAAGCCCCATCCAACCTAGCCTGGGACACTCCCAGGGATGTGGCAGCCACAACTTCTCTGGGCAAGCTGTGCCAGGGCCTCACCACCCTCACAGCCAAGAATTTCTTCTGTACATCTAACCTGAATTTCCCCTGTTGTTGGTTTAGTTCTTTTCAGTAAAGAAAAGCTCAAGGAGCTGGATCTGAAGGAAGCAACCTCAGCTGAAGGGGAGATGATTTTCTAGAAAGGATGACAATTTCCTCAAGTTTTACCCCTTCACTAGCATTTTCCAAGCTGATTTCTCCTGGAAGGGTGGCAGACTCCCCATGTGTCACAGGCACCAGGATTGGAGTCTCACATGATGCCTCAGGGTATTGGCACCACGTGAACCCTTCACCTCTGCCAACACTGACCTGAACTACAAACCCCAAACTTTTTGGGGGTGCTTTCTGTAAGGATTTTTTTTTTTCCTCACTGAATTTTTTTTTCCCAAACAATACTAAAAAAAGGGAAACTCTTTTAGAAATTCTCTTGGAATATAGGTTCAGGTTGGAAGTGAAATTCAAGTTTTACCATCAACTTTTTGAGCTCACTCTTTCTCCATTCAGCTGGTGAATAAGTGCAAACAGTATTTCATAAACATTTGTGTATTTGGGGGCATTTTCACGTGACAAGTGGAAAGGTTTATTCCTTATCCAGAGATCCCCTTGCTAGGAATTTTTAAGCCCTTCCTGCAAGGCATTAGGACAGCAGAACATTTCAAACCGCAGGGATTTTGTCTGAGAACCCCCTCGAGCAGTGTTTGTTCCCCTCTGAAACAGGTGAGTCATTCTGGAAGATATTAAAAATATATTAAAAAATCCTCCCCACACACAAAGCAGCCCTGAGGGCCATGGTCAGCATGAGGTATTTCACCAGCGTGGCTGCAGAAGGGCAACATTTTAAGCAAATAAAACCGTATTCTTGCCATAGGAAGTATTTAATAATCTTTATAATGGACAGTAGTGCTACCTCTACCTTTAACAAAGATTTTGTTCTGTAAAAACTTATTCACAGCCTTCCTTCTGAGAATATATTTAAGTGTTGGCAGGGCCAGTGACCCATGGAACTGTAATGCAGTGGGTTGCTATAAAACAGGGGAGAGAAATCCAAGGTTTTATTCTGGCAGCGGAGGTGAAATCAGGGAGTCTGAGAGCTGGAGCTGTGGGGATTTTGTAGGAAAAAAGCCCCCACTTGTAATTTTCCCTTTAGGAAATTTGCTGTAAAATACCTAATTTTTAAAAGATCATGAGGAAACCCCTGCTTTTCCCCCAGTCTGTTAAGGTTTTCCCTGCTTGATTTAAAAAGAGAAAAATGAGTTATTTCATGTAATTCTTTAAACTTTTTGTCCCCCTGGAAAACATTTAAAAAGTAAAGTATTACTTGTGTTACTTTCTCCGGGAGAGAGTTAAAAAGTGAAAGTTTTATATTTAAACGTGAAAAACAAAAGTTCTAAAAGCATGATTAAAGCAATTTAAAATGTTTAAGGCATTTAAAAAGCAAAGTACTCTCTCATATATGTATCTTTAAACATCACTCACTCTTGGGGAGCAGTCACTTCTTTAAAAAGAGAAAAGGAAACATTTCTAACAATTCTCATATTAAGATGCTTAAAATTTTATTTTTTACTATAAAGCCTTTCATTTTGAATTTAAGAATCCCATTTAGCTGAAAAAATTACTTTCAGATAAAAATTGCCTTCGGTAAATCCCAGATTTTCAATTAAGAAGCTTCAAAGTTTGCTTAGTTTAAGCTTTCAAGGTATAAAATACAGAGCAGTGAAATTTAGGGTGGCGAATTTGACCTCAAAAATTTGCTGGAACCTGTGGGATTTTCCTTCCAGGCTTTTTAAATACATTGCAAAAATATGAAAGCAGAAGGGCTTTTCTCAGAGAAACGTGAGTGAAATGTGAATGGTGACAGGGAGTGATGTTATAGGAGGTGCTGAACCTGCTTAATCATCTTTTGTTCGGATTTTAACAAGTTTCATGAGGCTTTATTTGTGTCTTTACCTGTTGTTTCAAGAGCAAGAGTTGGAGGTGGCCTAAATCAGGAGGGGGCAGATGTTTGCTTATCAGAGGGTTGATTTTGCAGTGCTGTGCTTTTATCTATCCTGATATCTCCCCCATATCTCTCCATCACCAGGGTCCAGATGAATGGGGGTTGCATCCCAGAGCCTCCAAGGAAAAGGTGAATGTCCATTTTGCATATCCCATTTGTGTGCTAAATGGTACCTTAAATACAACTACAGTGGCAATTAAAATAATGAGATATACATAAAGGGGCACCTGCTTTGAATAAATACAGTAATCTGCCCAAAGCTCCCTGAGTGGGCTGGGTGAGAGCCCTGAACCTGCACACAAACCTACCCTTAACAGCATAATCGTTAAAGAACAGAAACCTTCCCTTCTAATCCCCCTCACACAGGACAACATGTGGATGTTAGCATATTTGGACTGCTTTGCATTCCTTCTTGCCTGCTTTTGAGAACATACTACATTTTAAAACTTGTTGGGTTCTTTCATGTTTTATTTGACCCTATGTAATTGCATTCCTGAAGGAATAACAGGCTCCCACAGTGATTTATACCCTGTATTAAATGTCAGTTTTGAAGAGACACAGTTAGCAGTTTGGTTTAACCTCCTGCCTTCCTATGGAAGTTCAAAACTGAAGTGGAGCTCAGGATCCAAGGGGGAAAGTTTAAAAAAAAAAAAAAAAAAAGGATGAAAATGGGCTTTTGGAATGTACCTTTGGAAGCCACCGGAATGAGATTCCATAAAGCCATCTCTATTTTTAACTGTAATTTGTGTACTCCGTGGCTGCCCTTGACCACTCGGGAAGGCTGTAAATTAGCCCTGAGAAACACTCTGCTCTCTCCAGGAGGACAATCTGCAGCCTCTCCAACAACATTTTCCCTGCAAAATCAACCAAATCCGCCACCAAACCAACAACCCCCAGTGGGCCTGGCATGTGTCCCAAAAAGGAGGTCAGGGAAATAAATTGTCCTTGTAATTAAGAGCTGCTCCTTTGTTTTTATGTGTTTAACTGTGCATAAATAGCAAGGCAGGATAGGTATGTTATTACTGTTTTAAATATTTCATTCCCTTTGTAGATTCCCTTACGACACAGTTTAACAACTGCTTCATCAGACGTTATGACCTAATTATGGGGGATTCAGTTAAATAAATCTTGATGTAACAGTATATTCTTGATGCAATGGCTCCATTTATGTGCATGGGGGAATTTCAGTGTAAAAGTAAATGCAGCCCACATTAGGATCTGACACGTGACTTGAATTATCATCATCTTTAGAATCCCTGGTCAAACAAGTTACAAGGAGACTTATTTTAAGCAAGAATACTGCACATAAAACCCTATTTCCCATACCCAGGAACTGAATATCCTGGTGATCACTGTCTTTAACATACAACTGTAATGTTTCATTTCCCCATCAAGGAGATTTAGCTGGAGCTGCTGCACGGAGGGTTCTGTTTTCACACTGAAAGCGAGAGATTTGATCCATCAAACCTTCGCTCAGACTGGTTTTCCCCAAATATCTCTGACAAAGGCACACAGGCAAATGACTGTAGTTTTCAGCTGAAGTAATTCAGGGCATTTCTTTTGCCTTCTCCAGAGCCTCACTTGTCCATCAGATGAGTGATGGGTCCAGATCTGATCTGCTCTTTGCCGGGTGGGAAGGCTGACAGTGATCTTCTATTTTGAAGTGAAAAAAATAACGGAGGTGATGAGGTTTTCCTGGGGTTGGATTTATCTCCCCAAAGACAGGTGTCTTGAAGTCATGGAATAAGTTGCCCTCTGGAAATGCATATCTCTGCTGGGTGTTCAGGGAGCTAATATGACTGCCTGGGACCTGACTCTTCCCTCTCAGGTGGATAGAGTTAGGTAAGACGAATCCTACATGTGATGTATACAAGGTATTGTGTATCAGCTCCCTGCCTTCTAGATGTGCTGCCAGATCACTGTAAATGTTTGTGCCTCGGTGGGAGAGACTCTGGGATAGGTCCCCCACCAGCTGAATCTGGCTGGGAGACAAGAATTTTGTGTTAATCTGAGGGAACAAGCCCATGGGATGCAATTAATACGTGAGGAACGCAGGATGAGATTTGCCTTCCATAGCTTTAGATGGCAGAATGAGAGGTTTCCAACCCTGCAGTTGGAATGCCAGAGTGGTTTGGGTTGGAAGGGACCTTAAAGACTATCCCATTCCACCCCTGCCATGGGCAGGGACACCTTCCACTAGCCCAGGTTGCTCCAAGTCCTGTCCAACCTGGCCTTGGACACTTCCAGGGATTTTGTCATTTGTCACATTTTTAACATCAGTATAGGGAAGCAGTCCTGTTTACTGGGGTTGTTCCTGACAATTTTATCAGTCCAAAGTTAAAGGATCAAGTCTCAAATGTGAATTCCTGTGCTTCATGGTTATTGTGTGACTTTGGGTGGTGATGACATGGAGTTATACCCTGGGCATAAATCTGCTACCCTCCCTGGTGGGTTGATTCAGGCAGGAGGTTAATCAATATCAGAAAAAGAATCTTAAATCAGTGTGAGTAGGGAAAAACCAATTCCTAATCAGCATCAATATCTCAACATGATTGTACTTAATAGCACCCAACCCTACAGGCAACACTTGGTCCCAGCAGTAATAATTAGGAATAAGAGAACTGAGTGAGGAGCATCTCCTGGATTTATCAAATCTTTTTGAAAATATTAGCATTTTTCAGACATTTGAGGCACTAAAAGCTGAAACACCAGCAGATGGAGACAAACCCTGTTATCAGACCAGCCCAGTCGAGCAGGACCTGTAGGATTCCCAGTTTTTTGGTAGGAAGTTGAGCTGGAAACAAAAGGAAGCACACTTTTTGTGGAATGTTGCGTGGCATTGATGTCTGCACAGGTTTTAATAGCAAGAACTTAGGGAGAAAGGAAGTTCTCTTAAAAAAAAAATTAAAAAAGTCTCTTGGTATCATCCTAAATGTTTAATTGACCTGAAATTAAGTTTTGGTGGGTTGCATATACATGGGGATGTGTGTATGCATAAAACACATCAGAAATGCAGTTAGGCTAACAATTTAAAGAATTCATTTCAGATGAAAAATAAGAACATTTTAAAAAGATTCATACAAATATTCTTGCCCTTTTCTGATTTTTTTTTTCATTTTTTATGGAGGGTAAATTGTCATTGGGCTTGACACAAGTAAACCTTTAAGCTTGACCATTCTAAAACTGTGTTCTCTGGTGCCTGGGATAGCTACATGAAGCATTTTTATCAGACTCAATAGTGATGATTGTCCTTAAGTTAAAAAGTTCCACAGGTAAGTTAATTGTAATGTCATTTGAAAAATAAAATAATGAAGAAACTGCATCTCAAAAGCTTTATTAAGGTGTAAATGGCAGAAGATGTTGTGCCTCAGGTTGGCTAATTTTGCTCTGCAGATGACACGAGTGGATCCAGAACCATTTTACTTCTGTAAAGTTTGGTGCCTAAAGAAAATATTTCCTTGCTGTCCATAGCATCAGACCCTGTCTTGGACAGAGTGGGAATGGGGGAAGAGGGAAAGACAGATCTGAAAATTAATTACTGTCTTCTGCTTTGCAGCCTAATGGTTGACCTTTCCATGTTCTGGGACCATCCTGGTTTGCTTGAGGCATTAACATGGAGATTTCCTCCAATACTGAATAATTATATTTCTATTTTTGTCACTGGACAGAGAGGTTGGTTTTTTCACTCCGTTGTCCTTTGCACCGGAGCTGAACTGGAGGGGTTGACACAACCTGTACAAGCAGAGTTGGAGTAGAAAATCCAAACCCAATCCATGCTGTGGGGTTGAGCTTCCCACCTCAGGAGGAGAGGGATCCTGCCTGACAAGGTTACCCATCAGTGCTGGCTCTGTGAGGGTAATTCCATATTTTTCCTGGAAAACACTCATTTTGAGCAGCGTGTGGGGTGGGGTGTGTACAGTTGTGGCTGTACATGAGAACTGAGGAGCTGAGGTGGAGGAACCTCCCTCAGTCAGATGATGTCCTCACTGCTGCGTCCAGATAGGACAGGATTTACTTGTCTGGGAGTCCTGCACCTCTCACCTGGAGGAAAGCTCTTGAGCAGGGTGCTGACATATCATTTTATGGCGTGAACCGTGAGAGAAAACATGTGCAGCAGGGGGTGGATCTGTAAAAATAGTCCTTTAGTTATTTGCTTAATAGAAAGAAATGTGGATGCCTTCAAATGCACTGTAACTATAGATAAAACCAGCAGTAAAAACCTCTGGGGGGAGTTGGTTCAAGAAAGATTTCCTCTTTCCTTTCTATGGAACGAAGATATTTTTGATCGTTTTGACTGGTATAAAAACAGACGAGTAGGAAAACGGGCAGAGAGGACCTTGAGAGATGATCTATCCCTCTACCCCGAGGCAAGATTTGCCAGGTTTGAGCCATTCCTGGTGACAGGAGAGTCTGTAGCTCCTTGACTAATTTACTCCAGTTCTCACCTGTCCTTCCTCTTAGGAAAACGTGTCTAATGTTTGACCTATATCCTCCTTGCTGCAATTTAAACCCATTATTTCTTGTCTTATACCCAGTGGACACGGAGAACAATTTATTACCTTCCTATCTGCAACAACCTTTTACATAGTTGAAGGCTGTTATCATGTCTCCCCCTCAGTCTTTTCTTCTCTAGACTAAACAAACCCAATTCTTTCAATCTTTCCTCATAGGTCATGTTTTCTAGACCCCTGATCATTTTTGTTATGGAAATAAACATCCTTTAAATCAAGTTCTGTGAATCAATCTTGTGTGGAGAGGAAGGGAAACAGAGAGGTTAGAGTTAGCATTGGGAACTGGTGCTGAAAGAAGTGAATTTTCTGTGGTCTACTGAGAGTACAGCCTTCCATTCTTCTTTGGGTTTAGGAAGTATATTGAACACAATTTTCTTTCCCCAACTTTCTTGGGAAACCTTTTTACATATTTACTACCAGAAGGAAGACAGGATTTCATTTCCACAGGCTGTAGGCAAAGTGGTCTCTGGGAAAGCACTGGGAAGGTACCAGAGGGGTAATTCTAAATTGTCCTTCATGCAGGCTTTCTAAAATCAACTTTCCAGCAGTGATATCAACCCTTGTTCTCCAACAGGTGTTGTAGGTGGCCTAAAAGTGGAACATTACTCTTGGACATTTCATGCAATCAGAGACTCAGCACAGAGGATGCTGATGAGCATTTACCTTCTGTTTGGCTTGTAATATTCTCCTTCATGACATGGGCTGCTCAGAGAACATTGGAAATACCAGTGCAACTGTTTCAGCTGGAAAAACCACCCAAGGTTGTAGTCCAGCTGAAAATCCATCTTGCTCTCTCAGACTAAGGATTCACAAAGTGTTGGAGCAGGCCCTAAGCTACAGTAGTTCTGTAATCAGGACACTTTGTTTGTGCAATAGCTGATTCAGGAGGGTGCCTCATAGTTCAGGGCCAATGACTGGAAATGGATTGTTGTTGGATGGACATCCTGGGACATTTTGCTTTGGGTCTACTGTTTTGTGGTGGAGCGAAGGGGGATCTGATGCCTCTTACAAAATTTTGGTCTCTTCTGTAGGAGTCACTGTGAGCTGGGTCTTTGGCACTGAGGAGTCAAGGAGTTAAGGAGATTGCCATGTTAAAAACTGGGGCTGCAGAGGGACCTGAGAAAAGTTCCCTGGGTTTAAACTCCGTTCCATCCTTAAAACATCATGGGCTAGGCTGAAGTTGTTTTAGGTGTTTATCTAGACCCCTGATTATGGAGGACTCCAAGGCAAGCAGAGCCTGCAGTAGCCTTTTGTTCTTGGTGGTTTGGGTGGTTGATGCATTGACTCACAATTCCTCTGTTCCTCAGAGGTAAGTGTGAAGCCGTGGCAAATCGAGTTTCAGATCAAAGGCACTGCAGCCACATGACGTAAAGCATTCAAAAAATATTCCTCTGAAGGCTTTATGCAGGGTTCAGATATCACCTGTCTTTCCACGGCCTGCATAAATAGTAAAGCCAGTGGGAGCACCAGGCTGCGTGCTTTGGCTGAGCTGAGAGATGTGTTGTGTGTTAACATCTGATCCAGATCCCTCACTAATGGACACAGAAACGTGGCCTTGCTGCTCAGCCTGCAGAACAATGAACCTATAAACATGGGACAGCATAAAACTTTATAGAGAGAGCCGGAAGTCCAAGAGAATCTGAAGTTGAGTGCACTGATGCACCTTGAAAAGGAGTTCAGGAAGATGCATTAAAGGAGATGGAGGGTAGGAGCCACAGAAAGACAAGTTCCTGTCCTGGCAGAGGAGATGTTGAAAGGTGAGAGGTTTCCTGTTAGCTGGCATGTGTTTTGTGAAGAAACTTCCCAAATGTCCTCTCACCAGAGACAACACTGATTTGACCTTTCAGACAAATTAAATTCAGGCCTTGTCTGTGATCAGGATAGCTGAGAGTTCTCACGCTTTAGCAGAGGTCCAAAATAATCATGGTGTGTTGAAGAAAAATGCTTTTAGCTCTGTGCAGACTGCTGGGAATGCTCTTCCATTTTCTGTCTGAGCCAAAGGAACAGGCTCACTTATCTTCCAAGAGCCAGACTCTAGAGGATGCATGAGTGCTTCCTCCAAGCAGAGTGAAGGAGGCCAGGGACAATATTTTGGCTAACATGGGCACTTTTGCTCTTGAGGTGCCACTGAGCACATCCATTCCAAAAAGCAGTTCTGCTTTGCTCAGTTGGGTCATCCTGATGGGATGGTGTTGCAGTAATAGCCAAGGAAAGGTTCTGGTTTTAGATAGCCTCATTTTTACAAGCACCTAAGAAAGTCTACTTCCCTCAACTAGTTGTAAATGGTGTTGTAACAGAATCAATCTTAAAGGCATTAAAGACAGGCTTCCAGCTTCAAATACAATACTAAAAAGTTGCACTTCTGAGATGGTCTCCACGTAATTTCTCCCATATGGACCCTAAAATCCCAGATGCTCCAAGATCTGTGTGAGACACAGGGCCATCACTAATTAGCAAAGACCCCAAGCACGTGTTTGACTTTCAGCATGTGCTTTTCTTTCCTGGGACTCCATAGAATTAAGGACTTTGAACTGAATGGGTTTAGGGATATGCTTAAAGCTAAGCACGTGTTTAGTTGCTTTCTTGTGCTCTGGCTTTATTTGTTTTTACAGGAATAAGAGAAATGAAAGATCTTATTACAGATCAAACACAAATAAATGTCCAAACCGCAGCAGGGAGGCTTTACATCTTGGTTCGGAGCCCAGTGAAGTCAATGGAAAAACACCCCAACACCTCAGTGGACTTTGGAGCAAAGTCCTCAGAGAACTGACGATGAACCCACTGCAGAAACCTGTTGAATACCTCATGTTTCTTTGCAAGGTTCCCTTATCTTGTATCCAGATGTTGCTAACAAGGGTTTTTATTAGCTGCTGAGAAGTACGAGAGCAGCAGTTTTTCAGGTCTTAAAATCACGCATGTACAGATGAAGTAGAAGCAGTTTTCTCTGCAGTAACAATTGTGGTCTGTGGAGCTGCGAGTGTATTACAAAAGTTCCCCAGCTCTTACCATAAAATCCCAGAATGGTTTGGGTTGGAAGGGACCATAAAGCCCATCTTGTTCCACCCCCTGCCATGGGCAGGGACACCTTCCACTAGACCAGGTTGTTCCAAGCCTCGTCCAACCTGGCCTTGGACACTTCCAGGGATCCAGGGGCAGCCACGGCTTCTCTGGGCAACCTGTGCCAGGGCCTCACCACCCTCAGAGCCAAGAATTTCTTCCTAATCTCCAATCTAACCTCTCCCTCTGTCAGTTCAAAGCCATTCCCCCTGTCCTGTCACTCCAGGCCCTTGTAAAAAAACATTTCTTGGTCCCAGTGATCTCAAAGTGTTTGCTCTGTCTTTCACACAGTGCAGTGAGGTAAGTGTTGTCACACAGCTCCTCAGGAAAATGTTGCCTCTTTGTAGAGGGAAAGGTTTACACAACAGGAACAGCAGGTTCCTCTGAACAGCATTTATCTTTGCTGCCTTTAGATCTCCAGGTCTCTGCAGCAACACCTGACTTACTCATTTGGATTCTCTTTTTAGGCAGGGAAATGGCCACTGCTTGAGAGCAATCTGATCTATTTTTGATGTTCATTTCAGGATGAGACAATGCTGGAGACTTCTCTATTTGATCAGCTGAATTTCCACCCCTACACCTGGATTTTGATCCTATGGGTCAGGCTGAAGCTTTCCCTGCTTCTCCAGAGACTGCCCTAACCAAGGTCAGCAGAACTGCCTGAGCCATCAGCCGTCACCCAGTAGGGAAAATGATCATGTGGCATCTTGTCAGGCTTGTCGTGAAGGTAGGTGTCATCAAAAGGTGTTTCTGCCTCCTCCTCCTCCTCCTCCTCCTCTTCCTCCTCCTCCTTGGAAGTCATTTGGGTCACAGTACCAGAGCCATGGGACAAGCTTTGTCCCAGCTGGAGAGCAGAGTGCCCACGAGAGTCTCTGGAGAACTGGTAAGCAGTTGAGGCTTGCTAAGCTGATAGTGCTTCCTCTTCTATTATTACTCGTGTTTACCAGGTCAAATTGACATTGGTGTGCAAGGATGTGCTGTGGCCACATCAGAGCACGCATCCAGAGTCCCTGGGACATGGATTAGCTGTCAGTACGTGCTGATGTCACTGCCCTGTCTGTTACTGCTGGGTCAGAGTGACACTGATCTACAGTGATGAGTTATGGTCACACCTTCGTTTTGCTCTGTCACTCCCAGGCCTTACTTTCCCATCAGTGAAAAACTCTTGGTGGCATCCACTGACAGCAGCTCTGGGGTTTGGTACTTTGGGAAAGGGTTCTGTACCAGCTGTACCAGCTGCCAGCACGATGGAGGTGTCCTGCTCTAAGTTCAATAGAGTCACAGAGGATAAAGTGGTATTATTTGCAGTTTGGGTGCTCACGGGGTGAGCCCCACAAAATCTCATTAATGTTTTATTCGTGTTTGGTATCTTGGTCTTTAACTGATTTTAAAACTAGAGAAAAAAAAGAAAAAAAGCCCGTATTCACTAAATTCTAAAATGCAAACCCAAAATGTTGAACCTGGTCTTTCTTTTCCTTCATGGTTCAAAGATTGCAGGTAAAAGGATTTAAAGCATTTTCTTACAATAACACCAAAACAGAGCCTGGCTTTTAAGTATGTATTTCTGTTGAGTGCCAAGACCTGACCTTTTCAGTCATTTCACAGAACTGGAAGACATGAATCAGCAGGTAGATGTGCAGAACTAGTATTCTAATTATTATTTCTACTTTTCTCATGATTATGATCATAGGAAACATTTCTTACTTGTTTCCTGGAAGAATTATTTCTTCTACCTGTCTTAAATTTCTTTTGTAGCCCCCTGAACAGAATCTGCAGTCCTCAGTAGCATTTAAAAAAAACCCCAAAACCTAAACCAACCCATTGACTTGAAAGGAAAATGTTAATTTCTTCAAGGAGGGTAAAAATACTTCTGTTGCTCAAACTTAGGTAATTAGACTGAGGACTTTCTCCAAAGTAAACCCTGACAATCAAACAATCATCTTTGGCTTTTGCACTGCATGGAGTTTCTCTTACATTGTTAAATGCATTCCATGTTTCAGTAAATGACACCAGGCTCACCAGCAGTGACTGAGTGATTAGTTTATCATCCTCTTAGTGCAGCCATCTAGATCTTTAACTCTTTAAGCAGTGGCATTTAAGTCTTGAGAACACCCAGGATCATGCCTGAGGCTTTAGGCATTCTCAATTCAAGCAAATCTTGGATATCAAGTGAAAATGAAGAAAAGAAAGTAGGTGGTTGCATTCTGATAACACTTTAAACAAGTCAGGTAAGTTAAATTGCAAATAAACACCTTTTTTTTTTTTTTTTTTTTTTTTCCCCAGAGGAAACCAGTTCCTCTTTCCTGGGACCATTTAGGTCATTGGGTGTCTGAGCAGCATAAAATTACAGAGGAAATTTAACAGAATACAAAGACACCGAAAGGCAACAAATCTACATTTCCTAAGACCCAGGGATGCAGGGTAGGTTTTTTTGGCTGGATTTACAATTCATGTCTCATGAGCCAGTAAAATGAACAGTTTTGCAAAAGAATTGATTCTAAAAAAATCAGGTGAGCTGAAACAAGCTGAGCCAATGCCCTTGTGCTAAAATCTTGCTCGTGCAGGGATGTGTTAGTACATAAAACTTGGTAGCAACAAAAGTCTTTGGAGAATGAAGAGCCTCTGCTTGCTTTGGAAAAGAAAGGTACAGGAGGATTTTCAGACAGAAGGAAAAGACTTTGACCTGTGAGCTGCTGCTCAGCATCATGGATCTTCATCTATCATCTGATCCTGCTCAGTAACACGAACCAGATCACTCTGTGTGCCCTCTGCCATGGGAGACATGGAGCTGCTCACCCTGTAGAGACAAAGTGCTTTGGGAGCCCTGTTGCTGGGAAGAGTCTGAAATGTAGGAACAGAGCATTTACGTGCCTTGAGCACCAGAACAGAGCCCAGCCTTTGCTTAGTTTTTATTTTAAAAATGCCTTTTGTCCACTGGCTCTGGTTTTTGGTTTTGTTTGGGTTGTGTTGTTTTTTTCGGGCTGGACTTTATGAGTTTTGCTGGTTTGGGTGAAAGGAGTTTTTGCCCAGCAGGGTGGTCCTGTGTGGACAGGGAAGGGATGATGTGAGGTGAGATAAATTCTGTGTTCTGGAAAGGGTGGAGAGTGGATTGGGAGATATGCCCTGGGCAGCAGAGCTGTGCACCTCCTGCAAGTATAGACACATTGGTTAGGTCTCCAAGTTTCTGGAGGCTCTTGTTTAGCTCCCAGATCACAGCCTGTAGATATATTCAGGCACCTGCTTCCAATACATTTCCCCCAGCAGAAAACAAGGTGGAAGTGATGCAGTCGTGCCATTCATTTCAAGGCCCCTCCCCTGTGGTGGTCTCCTCATGGGCTCTTGGTGACTCACCAGCTGGGGAACCCTTGGAGAGGGAATGGTGGCTGTTCTGGTGGCTGCCAGTGCTGCCAAGAGAGGGAAGTGAACCACATGGCAGCTTTGAAAGTCCAAGCTGCCTCATGGAATTCCCAGAATGGTTTGGGTTGGAAGGGACCTTAAAGCCCATGTCATTCCATCCCCTTGCCATGGGCAGGGACACCTTCCATTATCCCAGACTGCTTCAACCTGGCCTTGGACCCTTCCAGGGATGGGGCAGCCACAGCTTCTCTGGGCAACCTGTGCCAGGGCCTGCCCACCCTCACAGGGAAGAATTTCTTCCTAATATCTAATCTAAATTTATCCTCCTTCAGCTTAAAGCCATTGCACCTGTCATGGCACCACACTGGGAGAGGTTCTGTCAAGCTCACCTTTCATGGCTGCAAATTGGTGCTTTGGACCTGGGGTTTGTCTCCACTATCCCTGACCCAGGTCAATACTCATGAACTCCAAGTCCTCTCTGACCTGCTCATTTTATCCCCTGCTCCTCAGACATCTGCCTTAATCCGCTTCATTTTTATCTTGCAGTCCCTTAAGCCCCAACCCCCCTCATCTTCTCTTCTGCTCTTCCCATGCTCAGCGTGGTCTGGAGTGGATGGGCAGCAGGATTTCCTGCCCCACTTTGCCTCTGCACCCGAGTGTTATGTAGGGAAGGAGTGATGGGATATGAGGTGATTTACTGAGGGCTCCTGGAGGCAGGACAGGTGACTTTTTGGCAACCATGGAGTTACCTCAGTGTTGGGTCTTTGTGAGGAACGTTTGTAAGCCGATGCCAGTTTTGTAAATGACGTTGCACATTTGCTTTTTGCAATATTTCTTCGAATTGGGGTGTGGTGGTGCACACAATACCTGGTTCTGAGGCTTGTTGCTCTATCAGGTATGTGTACAGAGGGTGGGAAAAGGCAGCAGAGTCAGCAGGACAGAGGTGGAACAGGCAGGAATGCAGGGTGCAACCAGGGGAACAAACAGGTCCTCAGGGAAATAGCTCTGACTTAGTTCTGCTCTCCCTGACTCAAAGTGTAACATCAGTGTGTGACTCCAGTGTGCCCAGAGGGCTGGGACTGGGAGATACCAGCACTATGCTGAGCCCAGATCCTGCTCAAGTAGGAACTGCTGGTTTAGACCCTCCATCCTGAGACTTTCCTTCAGAAATCTTGATTTGAGGCTGTTTCTCTTCACGTCTGGGGGATGCTGTGCATCCCTGCCGGGTGTGTCATTCTGGGTTGTCACTGCAGACCGGTGCGAGCCTGTCATGACACCTTGGTGCTTCTGGCTTCGGTCCTGTTTTCTAGAATTGCACTTGGCCTTGCCTTGGCCCTTTGCCCAGACCGAATTTGCCTTCTTGGTTTTCACTTCTTTCCCGTATCGATTTTCTCCCCTGCTCTGCCTTCCTGCTGATCCTCCGGGGTCTGTAAACCCTCTGCCCAGGTGGAGCTCTGTGGGGCTGAGCATCCCCTCACTTCTGAGGTCCCCCATATGTAAGAGAGAGTGAGATATGGGATGTCTCCAGACTCGCTCCCTTTTTGCCATTTCAATTTTTTCCCCCTTCAAACTGACTTTTAGATATTCCTTTGCTAAAAGTCCCTCTTTTTTTTTTTTTTTAAATGAGCCAGTCCCTCAGTGTTATCCCTCCATGAGGTATTTGGTGACTGGTATTTTAAGAAATAAAAGAGGTGTAGATCCTTAAAAGCGCCCTTTAATAGAAAGGCTGGTTTGCCTGTGGGGTTAGACACGCACGGAACACACGTACAGCGCTGGTTTGCCCACATCGTTTGGATAAGGTATCAGGGAGGACAGACTGTCTTTGCATTGAAACCTGCAGGTCAAGGGCTGCCAGCCAGTAATGTAAAGCCCTGATGGCTATTTCTGGAAAATGCTGGAAACTACAATGTGTTTAATCCCCAGGTTCCAGGCATGTTCTTCTTCCCTTCTTCTTCTACCACAGATGAGAGATGGATCACCGAGTGCCTCTCTGTGATGGACAGGGTGGTACAACCTCTTTTCCAAGGAGGGATCATATGGAGTCTCCTTGTCATGTTACTCTTCCAATATGTTCCTGGGGCCTGGAGTCCTGCTGAAATGGTTCAAAAGCCTTTTGTTTGTCGGGTTGGAATTTGGGGACCTGTTTAGAACTAATGCTTATTTTTTATTAATTTCGGAGAATGGTGCAAAATGCTCTTGTTCTTCCAGAATGGATGCTCTGACATGCCTTTAATTCTAATTGCCTCCATGTTTTTTAATTACTCTTCACTGTTTAGCATATGCTTGGATAAAGTAGGTTCCTGGTGATTCAGCCACTGCCACAGAAGCACAAAGCTGAACCTAGACCTTCTGAAGTCCAAATTAACTCCTTCATCATTAGGCCAAACTTCCTTTAGGCATCCCAGTACTTGCAGCACTGCACCAAATCTGTGGCCTTTGAACTTCCCAGGTAGCTGAAGTCCCCCTTTGGGCTGCTGAGTCAGTGTCTGTGTATGATGGAAGCAGTGAAGGGGAAAACAAATAATTGTTTATTTAGAAAAGAGACAGAAATTAAATCAGGTTTTGCTGCTGCTGACACAAACTGTGCCCTTGCTCAGGTGCTTCTGGGTCGTAGGTGTTTGAGAGGGGAGATGGGCTTTGATCCTGCTTACAGTGGTTTTTCTTTGTCCCAGAAGGAAGCAGAGCAGGTAACAGTAAGTAAAAATGTCTCTACCTTGAAAATAAACCCAGCTAACACCTCACTCGTTAGCTTGCTTTATCAATTATAGAACAGAGAGCCTTGATGTGCTGTCGTTAAGTAGGTCCTGCTAGAAAGTTTGTCAGGAAGGACTGAAGCTGTGTCAGGGGAGGTTTAGGTTGGATCTCAGGGAAAGGTTCTTCCCCCAGAGGGTGGTTGGGCATGGAACAGGCTCCCCAGGGCAGTGGGCACAGCCCCAGGGCTGCCAGAGCTCCAGGAGGGTTTGGACAACGCTCTGAGGGACAGGGTGGGAGTGTTGGGGTGTCTGTGCAGGGCCAGGAGCTGGACTGGATGATCCTTGTGGGTTGCTTCCAACTTAGGATATTGTATGTATGCTGATTGTATGAGCAGGAGCCTTTCCTTCAGAAACCATCCTTTTTTGTGTCACGTGTCTGTGGAAGGCTCATGCTCTGCTCATCCACACCCACTGTGTAAGTTTAATCAGTGAGCACTTTCTAAGAATGATGATTAATTGTGAGTATGCACCTTGTCACCAGGCAACTGGTACAAACAAGCCCCACCAGTTTATTATTGCTGGAGACGGAGGCCACAGGGCATATCCATGTTTCCCAACAGGGAGCCCATGGCAGAATCCTTCCTCTCTGCTTTGAGGTGAGGATGTTCACATTAACAAATTCAAAATCCGTCCATGTGCTGAGATTTCCCAGCACTTACAATAACACCTGCCTGTAAAGTCCCTTGCTATTGCTGAAAGTCTAATAGCGTGAACTGTTTCTGCAGCAGATGTCCTGCTCTGCTTATTTATACCTTGGAGTAGTGTTTGAGATCGTTGAAGCTTCTACTGATGGCAGATCTCGAGCTGCAATTAAAGGACAAAGACAAATGTCGTCACCCTGCGGTTGTGTGGAAATATCAGAGTCGCAGCAGCACTCAGACAGAGCCACACATCGGTACTAGAGACACACTGGAGTGGTTTGCAAGGCCAGGGAGCTGCCAGCACTTGTGGTATTCTCCAGAAGTATTCATGACTCATCAGATCCAAACCCAATCTGCTTATCTGCCATGGCCATATGGCCGGATGGTGCTCGTCAGAGGAATGAGGGTCTTTGTTAGGACCAGCCACGGTTTCAGAGCAGGAGGAATGTGCTCTTCACCTTCTGGAGGTCCCCCTTGCTTCTCATGGAGTGGGGAGTAATACAGAGAATGTGGGCTAAAGGTAAGGATTCTTTCCAAAAGCTGCATGAGATCAGTGCGTGTTATTCTTGTAACGTCGACTGAGGAAACCAGTGGAAGTGTAGATGATTTTAAATCAGGTGTGTTTCTAACACACTTCAGGAAAACGTTAAAAACAGACCATTAAAATGGCTCTACCTTCATTTCATGAGTTGTGTTGCTGAAGCAATTCCCTAATCACAGAACTATGGAATCATCAAGGCTGGAAAAGAGCTCCAAGATCATCAGGTCCAACCTTTGACCCATCACTACCTTGTCAACCAAGTAATTTCTTGAACACCTCCAGGGATGGTGATGCCATCACCTCCATGGGCAGCCCATTCCAATGCCTAACCACCCTTTCCATGAAGGAATTCTTCCTGGTGTCCAACCTGAAAGAGCCTCCAACCTGAAAGGAACCTCCTAGTTTTGAGGCACTAGCATCTCTAAAGGAACAACATTTATCAGCAGAGACCTCAGAGTCTCATAGCAGAAGACAGACACTGCCTGTGTGAACATTTCTAGCCTTTCTCAGTCTTGGGGATCTTTGAATAGTGACAAAGAAACAGCAATTTAAGATTCTCCCTGGGTGGGACACTGAACCTTTTAATAGCATTCTCAAAACAATAAAAATCATCCTTAAAAACTTAAAAATAGGAAAGAGCAGACAATCCTACTGTTTCGACTGCCATGTATCTGATTACCAAAGACTGCCTTTTTAGAACTGCATGATTTTAATGTTCCCACACAGTGTTTTTGTAGGGATTTGTAAAAAAAAGAAGCAAAAAACCTGTTTGGAATAAAACAGCAATGCTGAACCTGATTCTCCTCTTAGCTCAGGAGTGGTTCTAGACATGGTCCTGACACCTCAGCAGAGACACTTTAATGTAAAGCAGAAATAGAGTCCAAGCCTGGTGCAGTGCTGTGTTTTAGGAGAAGTATGAATTTATTTATTCAAGAGGAGGCAGAAAATGCTGGTAGAACGGGCCAGCTCTGAAGCACTCAGAGAAGTCATGAAAATCTCAGAGTGGTTGTAAAAAATGTTCCTTTCACCATTCAAGCAGCTGCACTTGTTTTTACCAGTTGTAGTCCAGCTCTTTAGTGAAGAGCTACTTTGGAAAATGTAATCCCTTGGAGTTGTTTGCTCAGTTCCCTTTGTTTTAATTGACAAGCTTAGGCAGTTGAAAGGAAAGGGTAGGAGGGAATTGATCTGAGCACACTTACGGGCATCTCCTCCTGTAATTCATGTCATTAAAAGCCTCTGACATATGCCTTTATTTATTTATTTATGGTTTTAGGCTTGTTTCTGCTCAAGCACAAATCTGGTGAGACAAGTTCTTTTATTTTTTTTTTTTCTCAAGGCGGGTTGTTTGCAAACTTTAGAGCCCAAAAAAGGTGCAGCTGCTCTAAAAATAACATAGGATGCAAGAACTGGTTTGGGAAGGTCCGAGACCAGAGGCATCTCCTGAAATGCTGCCATTAGAGGAGAAGTTTTCCTTGTAAACAGAGCTGGCCTAATTTCTAGAGGTGCTGAACATGGACCTGCAGTGCTTGTTGGTAGGTCCTGAGCACGCAAAACCTGGAAACGGGTCAGGTGTGTGCGTGGCTGGGATTTTATCAGGGACTCGTCCGGGCAAATCCACGATTACCAGGCTGAAACAAAGGAGAACAAATAGTTGCCCCTCAGCTGGTGACCTCTGTGAGCAGAGCTGGGCACTGGGGCTCTGGGAGACCTGCTGGTCCCTGGGCTCCTTGCTGCCACCGGCCAAGTCTTCTGTCACAGCCAAGGCCTGCGGGTGATGAATCACCTCTTTGTCTGGCCGTTCTTCGCGGGGTGAGGTCCCCAATGACCCGGTTCTTTGCTTCCAGAGGAGACCAACGGCCTTGCTGTCCAGGTGCAGAGATTCCCAGAAGGTTTTTCACAGAGGACAGAGAGGAAAAACCCGGCAGCAGAACCCCGAGTAGGGCTGGGACTGGGTCACGGGCAAGAACCCCCCTGACCCCCCCTTCACCCCTGTAATCAGAGGGAGGTGAGCCTTGCCCTGAACACAGACACAATGTTTTTATTTTTGATGTCCCGGGTCTTTAAAGTCGCATCTACCGCTGAATTAAGCAGTGTTTGCTTTTCAAACCTTCCACATTTGTATTTTTAGCTCCGTTTTGGCATCCCTTTTTTTTGGTTGGAATATATAACACACTGGGTTGTTTAGTGTGCCTGGACTGAGTTCAGCCGATGTGTAACTCCCCGGGCTGGAGCAGAAGCTCCGTTCAAGGTGAATTACACTCCACGGGGCTGAGGAAATACAGCTTCTGTAGAAAAAGGCAGCTCGGCTCCCTCTCTAAATGCTACACTATTTCCATCCCTGGTTATTCCTTTGTGGTTTGGGTTATGTATTTACATTTTACGGAATAAATACTACAGCTTTCCCCATGACTAACACTTCTTAGTAACCAAGGAGCTACTCAAATACGCTCTTGCCTCCTACGAGAGCCCAAACCACACCGCTCTGCCCTGGCTCTCTGGCCCCAGCTGGCCACCTCCTCGCAGGGCACAGTTAGCCAGGGTTACATAAGCCATTTTTGGGATTGGGGTGGCTTAGGAGAGAGCAGGCACTGGGTGCCGTGGGACTGAATTCCTCAGGGAGAAACGTTTCGAGCACGGCCGCTCTCTGATCCCAACAAAACCCGGGCGAGGTGTTCAGACAAAGAGCGTAACTGCTCCCACAAAGAGGGAGCCCGAAGCTTTTCCCAGTCCAGAGGTCTGTTTTAGAGCTATACAGGCCCTCGTGTAAACTTTGTTTATAGACTGGAGTATTTTCAATGAAAATGTTATTTAACTTTAAAAAGTTGCACAGCAGCTACTCCCAAAATTGTTTTCACTTGTTAAGAATAACACACAGTGTGATACATTTGAAATGGCGATAGCAATATTTCACAAATTTTGATGGATTCATAGTCCAAATACCTTGCTAACAGATGTTTCTTTTAAACTCGGAGTGGTATAGGAATAACTCAGAGATATTACAGTGTCAGCACTGCCTTTTATCTGTGCGTGTCCTTTCGGTGACATCCCTGGGCTTTTCTAATGCATGGGGCAGGTCTGAGCTAAAAAAAAAAAAAAAAAAAAAAAGTGAAATATGGAAAGGAGGCGTCTGTGATGGGATGGTGTGTGAGCTCTGGGGCAGCGCTGGAAGGACGCCGAGGTGCTGGTGTGGGCTCGCTGCACACTTGGGCACGGCAGCCCGGTGGTTTGTGGCCACGTGGCTGGTTCACAGTCATCGTTTCTGAGCTGGTTTTTGGTTGTGGTTAATTGATGAGCTTCGGAGTTCCCATGGCCACTGCACGACCGCATCTTTTGGCCTCGTGAATTAACCAGCTGCTCTTGCCGTGGGTGACAGTTTGCCCAAAACAAAGGGGTACCCCAGCAGGGCAAAGGGGCAATGTTCTGATGCCCTGGTGGAGTTGGCTTCATTTATTGCAGGGTCATTCAGTCTACTCCATGTCCCCAAAGTATGTGGCATCCATCACTTTTCGTTAGGGTGTCCTCCCCTGGAGCTGCCTTCTCCACGCCTTGTTGGTACATCAACCCCAGTGTGCCCAGCTGATGTGCCCTACTGGGAGACCAGTGTGTCCCCAGACTCCACCTGGGAACAGTCTCAAGGCTTGGGATGTCTGGCTCTTAGTCTCAGCCCCAAAGCTGGCCCAGGGCAATGCTGGGATTGAACTGTGGGGCAGGGAGCATCCTTCCTCCAGGAGATCCCTGTCCATACCCCTCTGGAGCAGCCAGCTGTGGCCATACACAACCCTTGGAAAGGTACCTGCTGCACATCCAGGTGGGGGTCTGGGAACCCAGCCTGGTGGGAGAGGGGAGAGAGCTCTGCAGGCAGCCAGGGAGGGAAGGGGCAGGAGAAGGATGAGAAAACCTGGAGGGCAGGTGGGAACCGAGGGCTGGGAGCAGGGATAACCCCCAGGGCCTGGTAGTGGGCTCCCAACCCCGGGGAGGGGACTCTCGGGCGGTGGGGGCACAGGAGGGACCCACTCTCTGCCGCCGTCCCTTTCCCCATGCAGCTTCTCCTCGTTCCCAAGCGCTCCCTCCCTACTCGTCGAGGCAGAGCCGCTTCCCGAGCCCCCCCTTCCCAGACCGGTCCCTCGGGGAGCCCCGCGGTGCCCGGACCTCCCTGGGGACAGCGGGGCCGGGGCGGTGCGGGAGCGTCCCGCGGGGATGCACCTGAGCGGGGCGGGGGATGCGCGGGGGTCGCACCGCGCCCGTCCCGCGGCCCCGCCGGGGGGGTCCCCGCTTCTCTGGCGGGCCGCGGGCGGGGCGGTGCGGGGCCGTCCCCCGCGGGGCCGGGCCGGGCCGGGGGCGGGCCGGGGCGGCGGGCCGGGCCGGGCCGGGCCGGGCTGGCGGCGAGAGCGGCTCCACGTGACTGCGGGGCCGGCAGAAAACCGGGGCCGGCGGCGGCGGCGGCCGCACTGCGCCGGGCGGCGATCGCGGGAGGCGCTCGGCAGCCGCTGCCCCGGGGCTTTCGGCGCGCTGGGTCCGGGCTGGCTCTCCAGAATCATGGACTGTGCTGATATGCCTTGCTTGCTGTCAGTGAGTACAGCCCTCTTCTTCCTCCGCCTTCGCTCCTCGCTTTTGGTTTTCAGCGCGGGGCTTTTATTTTACTTTTTTTTTTTTTAATTTTTATTTTATTTTAAAGAACTTTGTGTTGTTCTTATCCTGTTTTCCCCCCTTCCCCGGGGTCCGGCGGCGGGATTTGAACTCTCATAGCGCCGAGCCGCGCTCCCCTTCTCTCCCCGCCGGGAGCCGCCGCCGCTTCTCCCGGTCCCGTCCCGTCCCGGCGGGGCTGCGGGGCCGGGATGCGCCGGGGACCCGCCTGGGACCCGCCTGCCCGAGGGGGCTGCGGGACCGGGATGCACTGGGGACCGCTTCCCGAGGGAGCTGCGGGACAGCGGGACGGGATGAGCTGGGGACCCGCTTCCCGAGGGGGCTGCGGGCAGCCCGGGTGCGGGGGCTGGTCACTGCCCCGGCAGCCGCTCGAATGGGGGCTGCTCCCCATGTCCTTTTGCCATTTGTTATTCTTATTATTACTTATTAATTTTTTAAAGTTTATTCGGAAGAAGAGGGGGCTTTGCTTCTCATCCTGACTTTTCTTGTTTGTTGTCGCGTTTTTTTGCACCCCAGAGACACCATGATTCCTGGTAACCGAATGCTGATGGTCATCCTACTATGCCAAGTCCTTCTAGGAGGTACTAACCATGCTAGCCTGATCCCCGAGACCGGCAGGAAGAAAGTGGCAGAGCTTCAGGGACAAGCCGGATCCGGACGCCGCTCTGCCCAAAGCCATGAACTCTTGCGGGGTTTCGAAACAACTCTGCTGCAGATGTTTGGGCTGCGAAGGCGGCCTCAGCCCAGCAAGTCAGCCGTCATTCCTAGTTACATGCTGGATCTCTATCGACTCCAGTCCGGAGAAGAGGAGGAAAGCCTCCAGGAAATTAGCCTGCAGTACCCTGAGCGATCGACCAGCCGGGCAAACACCGTGAGGAGTTTCCACCATGAAGGTCAGTGATGGGAGGCTGTAAATTCCCAGCCCCGGTAGCGATCGGGATTTCCTTGCGTTTGGAAGCTCACAAATGCCTTTAGAAGCAGGACGTGCCCGGCCCTAAATTTATGGGAGGAAAACCACCCCCAGCCTGCCGTGTGTGGGTGACAGGCGTGCTGCGCTGTATTTTTTCCAGCATCCTGTGCTTAACCCGAGATTGACCATATTTTGAAGTGCTTTTGCTTCTGTTGACAACAGCGAGTTTCGTTCGGTGCCTCTGCCTCGGGGTCACTCCCTGGGCTCGCGTGGATTTAATGGCTCTGGATCGGATGCGGGAGTAAAGCGAGGGCGGGATCTCGCCCCTGGAGTGTTTCTTTTGAACTATCAAAGCGATTGCTGCCTGCTTTTACTCTTAAAAAAAAAAAAAAATTCCCCCAAACCCCGACTCAAATTTAATACTTACAGCTGTGTGTTTATATGGTTTATTCAATAGACCCTTGTAATCTGATCCAAATGTTTCCTAGCGGATGTTTCTTTTCCAAAGTAAATCTGAATTATTAATCCAGCCGCATCATTACTGCGTTGGAATTTGCTTCTCTTTCTCCCCCTGCCCCCCTGTAACAAGGCACCTCTGTGCTTCCCGGCGCCGCATCTCGCCCGGGGGGGGATGATTTTGGAGCGACTGGGGGGGGTAAAAGGCGAAAGGGGAAAAAACCTCTCTGAAATGGGAAGCGAGATGGGAAGGGATGTCCCGTCCCGGTCGGGGCGCAGGCGGGCGAGCGGTGCCGGGGCAGGAGCTGCTCCGGCTGCAGCCGGGAGGGATGCGCGGGGGAGCGGAGCGGAGCCGGTGGCCCCGGGCAGGTGAATCGCGGGGTGTGGGTGTGCTGTGGCCGCGCCGGGGGCCGCGGCTGGGTGCCCCCCAAACCTGACGTGCTCTTGTTTGCTTGTCTTCCCGCTTGCCTTCCCCCGTCCCTGCTCCCCCTCCAGAGCACCTGGAGACCGTCCCGGGTCCCAGCGAGGCGCCCCGGATCCGCTTCGTCTTCAACCTCAGCAGCGTGCCGGAAAACGAGGTGATCTCCTCGGCGGAGCTGCGGCTGTACCGGGAGCAGGTGGAGGAGCCGAGCGAGGCGTGGGAGGGGGGCTTCCACCGGATAAACATTTACGAAGTGATGAAGCCGCTGTCGGAGCGCGCTCAGGCCATTACGCGCCTGCTGGACACGCGTCTGGTGCACCACAACGTGACGCGCTGGGAGACCTTTGATGTGAGCCCGGCTGTGATCCGGTGGACCAAGGACAAGCAGCCGAACCACGGGCTGGTGATCGAGGTGACCCACCTCCACCACGCACAGACTCATCAGGGCAAACACGTCAGGATTAGCCGATCTTTACCTCAAGGGCGCGGGGACTGGGCTCAGCTCAGGCCGCTCCTGGTCACTTTTGGGCACGACGGGCGAGGCCACGCGCTGACCCGCAGAGCCCGGCGGAGCCCCAAGCACCAGCGTTCCCGCAAGAACAAAAAAAACTGCCGCCGCCATGCCCTCTATGTGGATTTCAGCGACGTGGGCTGGAACGACTGGATCGTGGCGCCCCCGGGGTACCAGGCGTTTTACTGCCACGGGGACTGCCCCTTCCCTCTGGCCGACCACCTCAACTCCACGAACCACGCCATCGTGCAGACGCTGGTGAACTCCGTGAACTCCAGCATTCCCAAGGCCTGCTGCGTGCCCACGGAGCTGAGCGCCATCTCCATGCTCTACCTGGATGAGTATGACAAGGTGGTCCTGAAAAACTACCAGGAGATGGTGGTGGAGGGGTGCGGGTGCCGCTGACCCCATTCCCCGCCGCCCTCTCCTCCCCTTCTCTCTCCCTCCCGTCCCACCCCAGAACTGCTTGCTATAGCTGGACTCTTCTCTAAACTAAACGTTCACCTTGACCTTATTTATGACTTTATGTGCAAATGTTTTTGACAATAATGATCATATATTTTGACAAAATATATTTATAACTACATATTAAAAGAAAAAAATAAAATGAGTCATTATTTTAAAGGTAAACGCATTTTGTGTCTCGCCTCTCAGGGTGCTGCTGAGGCTGTGCTGGCTGGGAGTGCAGCCGGGAATTTATCTTCTCTCCTTGTCTTTTCCACCCTCCACTCCTCCTTTTTTACTCCCCCCCCCCCTCCTCCTTTTCCACTTAAAGGCTTTGCAAATTTTAGTCTTTCTATTTCTCGCCGAGGTTCCGCGGATCCCCCAGTGCCGGGGCTGCGCCACGTGGGAGATGAGGGTCCCTGGAGATTAAGAGCCGCTGGGAAATAGAGCCGACCTTGCTAACCTGGCCCGAGCCTTTGCAAAGCAACCCACCAAAAATGCATTTGAAAAGAAGGTGAAGATTTACCTGAGGGCTTTATGCTAAACCCACTGGGTTTTATACCCTTTCTCCGACTTCAGGATTCCCCAGGTTTTAAAACTATTAACATTTCCCCTCCCCTCCTCCTCCCCACTGGAGATGGGGAAGCTTCAAAGGTTTCCACGGGTCCTTTGAAGATCAAATCACTCCATTACAATGCCAAAAAAAAAAAAAAAAAAAAGATATCTGGAGCAGTTAAATATGTGTTAGCTAATAGCTACCTGTGCTGTGTCCTTTCTAAATTGCTTCCGAGCAGGAAGGTGATCAGAGCCGAGCAGGTACAGTTGGAGGTATCCAGGGCCTTGAAAACTCTGGCTCAAATGCACTAGAAGGGCTGTGTTTGGCTTGGAAAATAGGGAGCTGTGCCTGGGCTGGGTGATGTGGGGTTGGTGTCCTCAGCCATCCTGGGAGTGGGAAGGGGCAGCAGGGCGAGGGTGCAGGATGCTTTTTTAAAAATTATTATTTATTCTTTTTTCTTTTCCTTTAATGATTTGAAGCTTTCCAACCCTCCAAAAGGGGCAGCTCAGTTGAAACCAATAAAAACTGCAGTGGAAAGCTTGCCAAAAGCCTTGGCTCCCTGAAGAGTGCAGGTGGAGAGAGGAGATGGGAGCTGTGGGGGGAGGCGAGCGTAGCCCTGTGTTTCTCTTGGAAGCAAAAAAAAAAACCCAGCCCTCAACCTCCTCTGTGCCAGGGAGGCTTTTCCACCCCTCCATCCCAGCGGTGTGCAGGCCCACAGAGTCCCAGTTTGCTGCTGGAGAGCCTATGGATGTCTCTGGGTGCTGGGGGGGTCCTCAAGTCTTTCCAGGAACCCTCGAAGGAGTGATGGGTGTTGGTCTCCAGGGCCCCCTCGGCCGGGAGCTGACACTCCCATTCCTGCTTTTAGAAGGGAAATGCGTGGCCTGGGGCATCGGCGACCTGCTGCCTCCCCTTTGATGCCTGCATATCAGACATAGCCATGCCAAAGAAAGAATTTCATTTTGAAGTGGCATCAGCTAAAGGCGAGCGCCTTTCAGCTGCCTGACAGGGCAATTACACACATCTCCATCGATAACCCCGGCTGCTGCGGGGTCGCTCCGGGAAAGGGGGTCCCGGGGCCCCCCTCCTGGCAGCCCTGGGCGTGGGGCAGCCGCTGCAGGAGGGTGCCTTGCGGGAAGGGGGTGGGGGGTGGAATTAAACCCGAAAAAATCGCAGTGACTTTATTAAAAGAAAGAGTTTTCTCCCAGGTTCGCTTCCTTCTTTGTTGGTGCATCCCGGGTTGTCCTGGAGGCTGCCAGGGTGTTGTGGAGCTGAGCAGCATCTGCACAAATGCCTCTTGGATTTAGGTCATTCTCGCTGGAGAAGCCTCCAACTGCTTCGCTGCGTCCCCGCTGCTTTATGGAGCTGTTTATTTTGGTGCTTCTTTTTGCATTGAGTTGCAGTGATGAAACCAAAGCCTCGGCCCCGCGGAGGCAGCAGGCACTTGCTTTTCTGTAGGTGCTGCTCTTGTCCTGATGCCTACGTGGCCCCTGGGAGATCTTCCTTTGCTTGGTGAGATCCTACACGGGGGGTTCTGTTCAGAAACTGTAGGAAAAAAGTTTCTTAAAAAAAAAAAAAAAAAAATCAACCAAACCCTGAAGCATTACATTTAATTATGTAAATTTTATGGGAATCTAAACTGTGGCTATAAACCTGCTGATGGTAAAAGTGATCTCTGTGACAAAATACTCATGGATGTATTAAGGAATTGACTCTTAACTTGTGCATCTTACACAGAGCACAGGGGCTGAGGGTTTCCCTCCCTGTGTATGTGTGTGTGTCCCTGTCACGTGTGGGTGTCAAACTGCTGCATGACCTCGTGTGACTGGGGAGGCATTAAGCAAAATTTTCAACCTGCTAAATTGTTTAAAAATAAGAAAATAGAACAAAATTGTAGGGAGACCGGAATTAGCCCATTTCTAGTTTCCAGCTGACAACCAGTGGTGTCTTTTCCCACCATTTAAATTTATTCTGGGTTTTACTGGTGTTGATTCAAACTCTCTTCACTATCCTGGCAAGGAGGAGAGGGGTTGCAGGGAGACCCTGGAATTCCACACAGCACTTCTGGCCGTTGCTTTGTGCATTTCTTGCAGTTGTGGGGTTTAATCCTGTGTGCTGGAATTAATGTGATGACCGATCCTGTTTGCCGAGTGCTCCTTGCCATAGACGTGCCAGTTTGGTTTCAGCAGAGAAGAGTTGGAGTGGTGGTTTAATCTCAGGCAGCCGGTGGTTATCTTTGCTTAAAAATACAACAAATTTATCTGCTTTCTAAGTGCCATCATCCCTCTGGCCGTGGAAGGTATTATTTGCAAGTGTTACTCATTTCAGAGAGAGCACTTTGTGTCAGCTGGTGCAGGATTCCCTGGAAGGTCTGAGATAAGGGATATCAGTTTAATCCCCACCCCCTTACTCAATCCAAGCTGTGAAGGGAAGGGGAACAGGTTGAAGGTGGGTGTGCAGATACTTCCCACCACCTGGTGTCCTCCTGGCAGCTCAAGGACCAGCATCCCAAGAGGGATGAGCTGGATGGGAGATGATGCTCTGTGGCTCACCGTGATGGGAATTCATCTCTGTGCCCTCCCCAGGAAGGCTGTGGCTTCGGATACCTAAAAAATACCACCTGTGTGGCTTATGGATATGGGAAATGGGGAGAAGATCTCAGTAGAGTTTACTAACCCTCCGTGGCTCCAGCTGAATCGATCCCAGTGGTGCTGGTGAGGGCCACTGGCAATGCCATTATTGCTGAGCTCAGGTGAGAGTGTGGGGTCAGGCGGCTGGAAAACGGGGTCCCAGGCTCTGCCGTGTGTCAGGAGCTCCCCCCAGAGACCTCTGCTTACAACAATCCCATCCCCAACCCCTCCTCTCTTGCCCTGTAGGATCCCAAGAGTCTTCTGGCAGGATTTTCTTCTCCCAGGTAAAAATCCCCCCCCTCCCAAGCGGGAGGTCACAGCGTCACGTTGAGAAGAGCCTGGAGGTGCCGTGGCTGAGGAGGCTGCACAGACAGCTGGGCTTTGCTTGCAGCCACAGGGGCCGAGGCTTTGCAAATTAGTTTCTAAAAATTCAGATGGGTTTGGAAGAGAAGCACCGAGGTTTGCACAGTTGCTATTCTGGGAGGAGCACGAGGCTTTGCTCCGGAGCCAGCAGAGGAAGACGGGGGCCCTTCTCTGACTGCAGTGCTTGGACACCTCTGGCAAACTTCTCACTGACCACGATAACAATTAGCACAGTCAGGCTGTGATGACCTGAAAAATGTTTGAATCTTGGCACTGACAGAGGCTTTGTTCTCCTCATCCTGGGGTTTCACAGCATGGTAGCAGGTCTGAAGGTCCTCTACTGTGCACAGTCCCTGTCTGAAGTCACAGGACCTAAACAGGTAAGAGGAGATGCTACTGCCCTCCTGTAGATAAGGATCTTGGGCACAGTCATGGAGAGAGAGCAGGCAGAGCTAGAGGATGTATTTGAGCCCCTCAGTACCTGTCTTGTGGTCTAAACACAAAACTTTGCTCTGGTCTTCAGTCTTACCTTCTGAAGATCCATCTCTTAACCTCAAAGCACTGGTGGACTCCTGCATAACGTAATGAAGAGGGAGCTACAAGGTCCAGGTTGTTTTCTAGGCAGGAGTGATAATGACAGGGAGCATCAGAAATGACCCAGACACTAGTTTTCCCTTCATGGATCCTACATTCAACTTTGGAAGTGTAAAATAGGATTTTCAATATGTTATTTTAACCTGGCTTCTTGAAGAAGTACCTCAAACTTGCTTCTTAGTTGACAGCAGAGCATCCACTGGGACAAAAGCAGTGGAGGGAAAGATCCATCAGTCCCTTGCACCTTAACAGATCCCAAGAAGGAATGAAGCCATGGGGGACTCTGGCTCTCTTGGATCAGCCATGAGTCAGTTATTCCACTCAGCAGTGGAACACGTGTTTTGGGACTTCGGTTCTGAGTGGTCCATTTCAGAATTTAACCCGAGCTGGAGCTGTTTTTCACACTGGCAGCATTTTTCGTGCGCTGCCTCCTGCTGGTGCCTTGATTCTGTATTTCACATGAGAATATCAGGGTCCCATTGGCCCCTTGTGTTCTCCCAGAGCTCTGGCTTGGCTTTGCAAAGAGCTGCCCTGAGCCCATTTGCTGAGCAGTGGCAGTGGAGTTCATGGGAGAGCTCCCAGCATCCGTGCCCATGAGAGGCCTCCTGGAATCACAGAATATTTTGTGATGGAAGGGACTCTTATGGGGCACAAAGTCCAACCCCCCCTGCCATGGGCAGGGACACCTTCCACTATCCCAGGTTGCTCCAACTTGGCCTTGGACACTTCCCGGGATGGGTCATCACTCCCAGCCCCAGGTGTGCTACAGACTACGAGGGCTGCCTGGACCTTTTGCTCAACCAAAAGCCATCACCAGTAGGATTTCATCCTAGAAAGGACCTGTGATGAGCTGTCCCTTCTGTAACATCATGGAGAGCCAAGGAAAGCTTTATCCAAACCTTGTGCTTTGGATCTGTCCAATATGCTGCAGGTGGGTCTGCATGTCGAGATGCTCACCTGCCTTTGGGCCTCTGTAGCTGGCTGGATGTATTTACAACATCAGCATTTCTGCCAGTCTTCTTTTCATTCAGGTGCTGGCACAGGGTGTATTTATAAATGCAGATTTTCCTTTCCACTTTCGGTCTGATTCACCCTTTTCCTGGAGATCACAGATGTGCAAATCTAGGGAGACCACACACTTCCCAGAGGAGAAGTTGGCTCCCAGTTCCAGCAGACTCTGCATGGAAAATGTTGAAGTTAGTCTATATTCACAGAAAAAAAAAATAGGGGGAAAAAAGTCTGTGCTAATTCTCTCCAGAGGTCTGTCTACCTGCTGCTGTAGGAGAAGGCAGGAGCACCCATCAGCCTCCAGCTATTTACAACTCAGAGCTTCCAGAGGCAACATCAGGGTCACAGTATTTAATAGACCAGTGTGGATTTTACTTCCAGAAATTTATAAGATTACTTTATAAATCTTATAATTATTTTTTTTTTCAGATCTGTGTAATCCTGTGCCAGTGATTTCCACGCTTTGCCTATGCCTTCCTTTTGAACTGCTGCCTTTTGCTGGTTTTGAAACCAACACCTAGAAGTTCATCCTGCTGCCCCAGAGCTCTTGTACTCCTGGACTCAGTGAGTCTCTGCTTCCTATCTCCCTCCTCTGCACCAGATATCACATCTCTTCTGCTCTGCCAACTCAGTCATCTTTGGGCCCTAACTGAGCTGAAGGGACCTGCAGGTCTTCCTGTGTGGAAGCTGGTCCTCAGCCAGTTTGGGATGGGCAGGGGGTCCTTTCCTCTCCAGTCAGCTATGGAAGATGGAGGGGATGCTGTTGGGTGGGTTCTGGCAGGAGCAGGACTTTCTGCAATTCCTTTGTGTTGCTCCTATGGCAGGGATTTCAAGCCCTTCTGAGCTCCTGCAACCTGGTCTAGTGGAGGGTGTGCCTGCCCATGGCAGGGGGGTTGGAACCAGATGTTCTTTAAGGCCCCTTCTGACCCAAACTGTTCTGTGACTCTGTGTCTCAGCTCTGCCCATTTCTGATTAGATAATGTCACACCTCCTGAACCTGTTCTGGTGACAGGAATTCATTCCTTCATGCTTGAATGGAGGCTTCTTGTCGCTGCAAACTGAAGGCTTGACTCAGCCTGGAGTCCCACAGGCAAAGAGCAAGTGGTTTTCCTCCCGTTCCACGCCTTTTCCTTCAGTAAAATGAGATTATGTGCTATGAGGTAATCACCCCATATGGACTGTGCTCTTTTGCATGTCAGATTCTACGGAAGACAGTGACAATCTGCATTGCTGTTACTGGGTTTGCTTGTTTTTTCTGTGCTGTAAATGTACTGAAATGGGCAAAATCCTTCATGCCAAGATTGGCTACAGTGATTATACACCTCGCTGGGGGAGCCCTGGGCAGGATGTCCATGCTGAAGAGAGTTTAATAGGGAATTAAATAAATAGAAGCAAACACTCTGCTTGAATGCCATGCTAAGCAGTTATGTCCAAAGCAGGAGGACTGAGGGGCTCAGTGAAGAGCCCCCCATGTCCTTTTTTCCCCATCTTTTGGAGTTTATGCCTTAAAACTCCTTCCATGCTGAATATGTGGCGACACAATAATACTGTATGTGATACATATAATATATATATAATGTAAATATGCTGCTCGAGTGCCAAGTGCTTTGAGTGGTGCAGAGAACTCTTCCTGCTGGTCACTGAGGTGATGGAGCTGGGGCAGAAGCTTGTCCCTTTGGTGTGGGTGTCCTCACAGCTGCTGGGCCCTGCACAGCACAGCTAGGGCAGCCATATAGAACCCACCAACCACAACAGCACTGTCCACAGCAGCTTTGAGCTTGACTGCACTGGTGGAGCTACTGCTTTCAGTCTGAGGGACCTGTGAAGAGACTCTGCAGCCCTCATGATGGGTAAGAAGTAAGCAAAGGTTGCCCAGAGAAGCTGTGGCTGCCCCTGGATCCCTGGAAGTGTCCAAGGCCAGGTTGGATGGGGCTTGGAGCAACCTGGGATAGTGGAAGATGTCCCTGCCCATGGCAGGGGCTTGGAAGCAGGTGTGCTTTAAGGTCCCTTCCAACCCAAAACATTCTGTGACTCTATGAAAATGCTTCCTGGGGCTGGAAAAGCTGTTGGGGCAGTAGGGGGGGACTGGCTGAAGCTGTGGGTGAGGTGTGGTGCTGGTGGAAGCAGCACAGCCCTGTCAGTGCTTCACTGGTTGCTCAGGGAGTTGGGTTTTGGGGGCTGTGCTCTGGAACTGCTTTGAGGGGAACCCATGCTGATGGGTTGACCCTGGAGGAGAGTTTCTTGCTGTTGGTTTGCATCCAAAAGGAAAAACAGGACTGTAGGACATGCCCTTATTCCACTGGTGAGTTGGGAGTCGGCTCCTACTTGGATGTCTGGGTAGAAGGGCTCCAATCCCACCGTGCTCCTGTTCCTCACCACAGAAACCCTTATCCTTCAAGCCATGAACGTGTCTGGAAGAGGCACTGAGCAAGACATCCTGTGGAACATGCTGATCCTTCCTCCTCCTGCACTTGGAGCACCAGAAACAGGTATTTCTAGGTGTCACTTGAAGAGAGTTAATATATACAGCCTGAGTAGCCTCTATTTATTTTGGTGTTTTAAAAGTATTAAAAATAATCACTGCAGTGTTCCTTGAAAGGCAGTTTGTAGAGCTGGACAGCTTCCCAGTAAGAGGCAGTCCCCAAGGATCGTTTGCAAAGATAATATTTTTAATTTGATTAACCAATGGTAGCGCTGAGAGGGACTCACATGTGCCTCAGTAGCAAGACGGAATTTGGGAGCAAGATTTGATGGTACAAGCAGGAAAGTGCAGTGGGAAGGGTTGCACGGAGAGATGAGCAGTTCTTCTCTTGGACATGGAAGACAACAAAGACCTGGGGGCTTTGCTGATCACAAAACAACTGCAGAGAGCCCAAGTTACAACACCTGGGATGGAGGAAGTGAGGATTTTCCCCTAGGGCTGCCAAAGTCAGCTCTAAATACTGAGTGGGTTTCTGATCCCTGCATTCATGGTGAGTCGTTTCAGACCTTACTGGACTGGTATCAGGATTAAACAATCTTAGAGGACAGCCTGGCCTTGTTCTACCAGGAAAATTGGAGGCTGGAGGGGAATTATGTGCGTGTGTTGGGGTAAATCCCAATGAGAGGGAAGGGCTGATTGTCTCTGAGTAGGAAAAAAAGTCCAGTTATCACAAGTGAGATGTCAGACCATTTCAACAGGACTATCCAGGTCAAAAATCTGTCCTTGTTTGAAGGTGACTCCTTTTTACCAATGGGAAAGATCCTCAGGGCAGCAGAGAGCAGCTCTGCTCTCCTGGGGGTCTCTGCAGCGCTGGGTGCGGGATGTCAGGTGAAAAACCATTACCCAGAGTAAGGGAGGACCTACAATCCCAGGTGTTACCATGGATGTCAACACAGAAGCAACCTCAGGCAAAATTATTTCTCGTCATCAGAATAGGGAGAGAAATGTCCTTTTCTGGACTTTGATGGGTAGGGGGTGGGACATGGAAAGGGGCAGTTTCTGTCAGCAGCCAGCCAGAGAGATTTGGAGGTGGCCCATGGAGGGAGACAAAGGGTGGGGTGCCCTGCCACAGCTCCCTTGGGTGCTGGAAATAGCATTATATGGCACTGCTCACAAATTGCTATTCCTGTGGGTTGAATAATGGCTTGTAATGACAACATGGCTTGTGTGGCCTTGGGGCAGCACAGCCGCCGGATGGGAGAGAGGAGGGCTGGATTTTCTTCCCACCTCCATCTGTGTGGTCCAGGGTGGGTCAGTAAATGGCCCCGTGCCTCAGTTTCCCCCCTTGCAGGCCAGCAATGCGCTCATCCTGCTGACAGGTACGGCCGTAAATAATATCTCACAAGCAGCTGCTATTTAAAAGATCTTTTATTGCTTCCCGTTAAGCTGATGACTGTTAATGAGGAGAATTAAATTCACCGCCCTGTTGCCATTAGACAAATATGTGCTCCATCCCCATCCGAAAACCCCATTGTAAATAGCTGTGGGGGAGTGGGATAAACATCGTCCTTCCCGGGGCAGGGCCGGGCAGCGGGAATGAGCAAACACAGGTGTGGAAGATTTGTAAGCTTTAAGGGAGATTGGGGATATTTGGGAACGAAATCTGGTTTTGGTTATAGGAGCATCTTCTGTGGGAAAAAAGTCCCAAACCACCAGCGAAAGACCCCACAGATGGGGCGATGACGGCTGTCTGCAGCTGGGGCCGTGGCAGCATCCCAACATCCTGGTGACAAGCGGGGTGCAGTGGTCCTGACACTGTTCCCACGTCCCCTCCTTCTGCCACTTGGCATCCCCAGGTCCCTGCTGGATCCGAAACCCTGAGCAGAAAGCCCCTTCTGCACCAGGTCAGCTCCTCTCGGGTCGGGGTGTTGGGCGTGTAACTGGGGCTAAGCCGCTTGCTTTATGTGACAGCATTTCCTTTCCGTTTCTCCCCTTCCCCTTCTGAAGGTGAAGGTTTTATGTGGCTGAAATGTGTTAACGCTCCCATAAAAGTGAGGGAAATACAAGCGGACCTTTTCTTTTTCTGGGCGCAGATGTGGTTGGTTTGGGCCTGATCCAGAGGCCACGCGAGTGATGATTAGCAGGGCTGAGGGGAAGGGCTGGGAAGTGTTTTCTGCAGGAAAGTGGAGCACCAAGTGACATCTAGGAGGGCCAACTGCGTTACCTGTGCTTTGGGGGGCCAGTTCCTCCCCTCCCTTATCCCAGCCCTGCTCTGACACCGTGGCAGGAGCGTTGACTCTACTGCAGTTAATTTTTCCTAAGGATCCTTGATACCAAGCTCAGCCCATCCAGCAGTAAAGGCTGCTCAAATGAGATTGCAGGGTAGAGAGTTTTCACATCCTAAAAGAGGTCCCCTGATACAGATGTGGAGATGGGACATCTGCCCAGTGTCCGCCCTGATGAGCTGGGTTTGTCCCTGTTACTTCACAGTTCAGGGGACAACAGGATGTTTTGCACGGAGCCCATGGCATCCTGCACACATCCGCTGCTCATGGTTCCTTATCTTGTCCTGAACAACTCGTTTCAGACTCAGCAAAACCAGGAGCAGGGATGGAATAAGTGTTTCCTGACCTTGTTCTTGCACGGTGACACGGGGCTCCTCCCTTCGCTCCCTGGAAAGGGCACAGCCAGGCAAAGCAGGGCAGGAATCTGATACAAAAATGCTTCTGAACTTTATTCCATCCCCACCTGGAGGAATCAGGACTTGGTGGACAAATTGGCCATGAAAAGCTGGTGGGACCCCGCCGTTCCCCATGTTCCCTGAGGCTGGGTGATGCCAGGACCACATTCCCCATCTGTTTGGAGCTCACGGTGAGAAACATCTCCAGATGTTGGGTCTTCTGCCCAGCTTTACAGTCCACCATCTCTGTGGCAGGCAGAGAAGAGGGAGGCCAAGGAAAGGATGTTCCACAGCGCTGCTGGTGCACAGGACTCCAAGGAGGCTGATGGCTCCTGACAGCACTCAGCACAGCCTTGTCCAGCTGAGCCAAGTGAACCAAGTCCCTTTGGGCAACCAAAATGATGATCACTATTCCTACAAGTTGGTATGAAGCCAGAATTTATGCTGAGATGAGGCAGCATTACCTGACAGTTCCCTGTTGCTGCTCTGGATGTCCTTTGGGGTAGAATAGAATTAACTAATTTCAGTTGGAAGGGACCTCCAGTGATCATCTGGTCCCACTGCCAGACCACTTCAGGGCTGACCAAAAGTTAAAGAACATAATTAAGGGCTTTGCCTGAATGACTTTTAAATACTGACAGGCTTGGAGATGTTTCCCCATCTCTGGGAAGAGCTGAGCAAGCTCTGCAACCCCTGAATTCTTGGTGGTTAGAGCACAGAAGGGATTTCTTCAGCCTGTGGTGGTGTTTTGGAGATTGATTAGGCCTTGAAGCACCATTCCATGGAGTGAATGTGACAGATGTGTGCCTGGCATGCTCTCCAGTATTTTCCACACCCTTCTGAAACATGGGAAAAACATGACAGTGAGATGCAGACTCACTGAATAACCTTTCCCTTGCACTGAATTCATGCAAAGCTCCAGAATTCCCAGCAGCAGATGGTTTAGCTGTTGGGATAATTAGGATTACTCATACAGAAGCCTGTCTTGAAGGCACTGCCATCCTGATCTTCACAAATCTCCTCCAACAGAGGAACTTCATTTGCAGATGCCCCAAATCTGGGATTTAGGATGGCAGAGCAGCGGTTTGGCTTTTGTAGAGGAACTGTCCCATTCAGCTGTTCTGTGTCCATGTGTGTGAGCTGGGCCCTGTCTCCAGGGCTGTGTGTGTGAAACCTGTCCCTTGATATCCCAGCCTCCAAACCACCTGCCCTCCTGACAGGGGAGGTGTTGCCTCATGAGCACGAAAGAAGTGGATGGCCTCGTGTCACCACAGCCTCACAAAGCTCCAGTGGTGCCCAGGGCACCAAGCCAAGCTGCCCTGTTTTCAGCCTGGAGCTGGACACCTCTCCAAAAACATCAGCAAGGGTCTCCATCCACAGCTCCTGCACCTGCAGATGAAAAGGCCGTGTCCCCTCAGAGCTGGAACGGCTTTGAAAATCCCTGCTGTGGCTCCTGGGATCACGTAACGCTTTGGCTCAGGTGACCCAAGGGGAGTGTGTCTGGCTGGGAGGAGATTGCCCAGGTCAGTGGCGGGGCTGCTTCCCGTGGGGAACACCTGCACATCTTGGCAAAACGGGCCCTGCGGCCTGGCAGAACTTCCTGATGAATATTTTGGCTGGATCTGTGAACTTGTGCGGCTTTTGTGGCGTGGAAACTGCCTGTAATTTATGCTGAAAGCAGCCCCGTGTGTTATGTTGACAATCCCAGAACGTTATAACATCATTTGGTCCTCTAGAAAGAATTTCGACCCACAGGGTAATTGTTTAATGATCAGAAGACGAGTCCTGCATTAGGCCCCAAATTAAAGACAAAATATCCAAAAGACACCCCCAACCTGCAGCAACCTGAAACTCAAGACCTGTCTCCTGTTGCACCAGTGGCTTGAAATTCCAGAGGAATCAATGACTCCTGGGGAAGCTGCAGCGTGGGGTCCCAGCATCCCAACCCAGGTGAGTGTGTGGCCAAGGCTGCCCAGCCTGTGATGAAGTTGGGTGCAAGTTGAGGAAGATGCACTTAGAGAAGAGATTTAGGGGTGAAGAGCCTGCATGGGTTCAGCTGCCTCATCCCCTCCCTTCACCCTGTGCTGGGAGGAATACCCATGTGGCATTCCCCCCACCCCTGTGCCCAAAACCACTCTTAAGTGTCTGCAAACGTTGTTAGTGTAGCAGCAGCCTAAGGATGCCCCAGGAACCAACAGAGATCCAGCTTTTTCTCTCTGAGCCCTCTTGAATGGCACTTTTTCCCCAGGGGAGGAAGATCCAGTTCTTCAGTGGTGCAAAATCAGTGGAACACCACTGATGCCAATGGCAGTGCAATGATTTATATCTGCTGAGGGAGTGGTTGAAAATCCTTCCTTTGAATCAGCACTTTGTTAATAGAAGAGACGTAGAAGAGAAGTCTATCTCATGAAGGTCCTCCTGGGGTTTCCATCCTCCAAGATGCTGTGGATGGGGCTCATTTGCATCTTAGCAGAGAAATTAGGCAGTTTCCTAAGCAAATTTCCTATGCATCCAAGCAAGGAGAAGTCCCAGGTGCTTGGATAACCCTAGGGATTTCATGGATATGCACTTATTTGGCAGGGGTAGCTTTATGCTACTTGAGAACTTCTCTTTGAGAGACCTGGTTTCGGTTTTGGGCCTCTCATGACAAGAAGGACATTGAGGGGCTGGAACATGTCCAGAGAAGGGAATGGAGCTGGGAAGGGGCTGGAGCAGCATGGAGTGGCTGAGGGAGCTGGGGGGGCTCAGCCTGGAGAAAAGGAGGCTCAAGGGGGGGACCTTCTGGCTCTGCAATCCCTGACAGGAGGGGGAGCCGGGGGGGTCGGGCTCTGCTCCCTAGGAATAAGTGACAGAACAAGAGGAAATGGCCTCAAGTTACACCAGGGGAAGTTTAGATGGGATATTGTGAAAAATTTCTTCACAGAAAACTTGTCCAACCCTGGAACAGCTGCCCAGGGCAGTGGTGGAGTCCCCATGCCTGGAAGGATTTAAAAGCTGTGTAGATGTGGCACTTGGGGACATGGGTCAGTTGTGACTTTGGCAGTGCTGGGGGAATGGTTGGACTTGATAATCTGAAAGGTCCTTTCCAACATAAATGATTCTGTATCCTCCCCAGAGGGCTGAGCCATGCCTAAACTCTCAGCATCCCAATGGGTGTCATCTCCCCCATGTGCTTTGTTTTCTTGCCCTTCTCGAGGACCAGCTGCAGGTTGTGCTTTTCCTCCCATGTTTTGATCTGTGCTGGTTTTGATCTGTGCTGGTAGCAGCGATCCCCACCCCGCAGGATTTATTTACACTGAAGGGTAAGTGGGAGGCTGTAATTGGGATGGGATTTGGAGAGGTCAGAGGGAGCCTGTGCGGGGAAAACTGTAAATGAGGGAGGGCTGGGAGTTCGCTCAGTCGTTACGCACAGATCATTCCAGCTTCCACTCAGTGCCATTAGCTGGGGGTAAACGTGCTGTCCAGGGACATATGTATATACATTAATGGGGTTTTTTAAACAGACCATCAGTAATGAGCTGTTAATGTTTTCCAAGCGGTCTTTCAGCCCCGTGCTCTGATTTCCTTCGGCTGCACGGCGCGTTGGAGAATTTCGGATCTCTCCCTCCCCGTGCAGGGATGCAGATCCCTTTCCATGCACCGGGTTCCTGCTCATTCTCAGCCTCTCCATGTTCTGTCCATGCCCCATCTCATGGCAAATCCTGGCTCAGCGTGGCAAGCACGTGGGTTTGCCATGCAGTGGGGTTAGTGTGGCCGGTGACAGCTCGGCTGGGAGGAAGGGGTAGGATGAAAGTACGAGGAATTGCCTTTCCAGGAAACCTGGTTAAATCACAGTCTGAAAACCCAGGGCTTGTGGCCTCAGGCGCACTCAGGAAAACAAGAGCTAAGTTCCTACACCCCCTTTCCTCCCACCCCCAGCTCATCTCCGGGGTACCCTGGGGAGGTCACTTGAAGAATCGCACCAGTGATAGAATCAGTAATTGAGGAAACTGATGCAAACGTGATCTCCCAAAAGGTTGTGTGGGAAGCATATTTGGGAGGGATGCTCAGATAAGTGGAATTTTTTGCTTTTGTGCCTTTCTTGAGCAATACCATCAGACCTAAGGGTTTCCTGTTTATTTATCCAGCGCTGAACCCTGTATTACACACAGAGGAAAGCACAAAAACTCATTGTGTTCTGAGGACAGGTGAGGTGGAAATAAAGGCTGCTATTAAGGCTGGGGCACGTTGGCTGGTGCTGAGCATCTTGTCTCGTGACTGTTCTCATGCATCAGCGAAGTGAGCACAAACACACCCTGCAAACATCTGGAAGGAAGGTGCCTCAGCTGTGCCGAACAGGAGCAGCAACAACAATAACACAGAGCAGCCCACAAGCTGCTCTGTCTGCTCCAGGCCAGGTAGCAGAGAGGCCCCCGTGCTGGGCTCTGGGGTGAGCTGTGGCAGAAGGCAGATGCAGAAATGGCTTTATACCACCCCTGGAACGGCTGTAGTAAAGCTTGGGGGCTGGAGTGGACGGTGCTGTGTGAAAACCAACGAGATAGCAACATGTCATCCGCATCTGTTCCCCCCGGGGAGCTTTGCATCCAACTGTTCTCCCAAGCCAGCCCACCACGCAGCCTCCTCTTGCTGCAAAAATGTGCTCAGATGACTTAATGGCTCTGCTGGATTGAACAGTTTCCAGTAGCTCAGTCATGTGTTTGGAGAAGGAAGAGCTTTCAAAAGGAAGCTGCTTGCCCGCCTAACCCAAACAAGTTTCCAGCGCTGGTGGGGAGAGAGGGAAGTCTGAGCGCCCCGTGCAGGGTACCCATGACTTCATTCCTACTGTGCTTGGCAAGGGGAGCACCCATCAGGCAGCAAAATCCTTAAATTCAAGTCTTCCCCACGTTTCTGGGCTATGGGCAACCAGCTGTGGGAATCTGCTGTGAGGCAAGATGGGCTTGCAGTAAGAGGGCTTTGAAGAGCCAGGGGGCTGTTTTTACCCAGCAATACCAACAGGGCTCCCAATATATGGGACTTCTTCCCTTTTTTGGGAGTAACTGGATTCTTCTGCCTCTCCCTGGTGGATCATAAATAGGGATGCTTGGTAGGACAAGGGATAATGGTTTTAAACTAGGATTCAGACTACATATAAGGAAGAAATTTTTTATGATGAGGGTGGCAAGGCCCTGGCACAGGTTGCCCAGGGAAGCTGTGGATGCCCCACTCCTGGAAATGTTCCAGGCCATGTTGGACAGGGCTTGGAGTGACCTGGGATAGTGGAAGGTGTCCCTGACCATGGCAGAGGTTGGAATGAGATGGTCTTTTAGGTCCCTTTTGATACAAACCATCCTATGAGTCTATGGTTTGTTTGAGGAAATAAGGAATAGACTGGTCCAGTATCCTGGCACTGGGGAGGGAGAAATCCTTTAGGATCTAAAAATATGTAACTACAAATGCTGCTTCATCTTCATGTAATTGCTGTGAGCTCCATGGGACTGTGGACAAGGGTACTGTTTCACCTTTGCTCAGGTGGGGCCCAAAATCAGTTTAACAGATTCACTTGCAGTTTTTGTAACTGTATTTTCTGCAGCCAAATATGGGATTTAGTCAGAGATAAAGGGTAAAAAAAAAATAATTCTGCAGTTACAAAAAGTCTGATTTGGTTCCAGTGCAAAATTAGAAGTTTTAGTGTCATTTAACTGAAATTTGTTTTCATTTAATTTTATTATATTAATTTAGTCTTATTAATTTAGTTTCATTTTAGTTGCATTTAACTGTGGTTATAGAAGTTCCCCCAACCTTTTCATTTTACATCCTTTGCGATATTTTATAATTTTCTTTATTTTAACCAAATATTTTAACAGGGGGTATGATATTGAAGTCCTCCAGGTGATTGTGATTCTGACTTGGGATGTTCAACTCCACCTGATCCCTTGAGTCCTTTCAAAAACTCAGCAAGTGGGACAACGTAAAAACAGGTAAAACCAGACATATTAGTTGCTCCTTTTGACCTTTTCTTCAGATCAAAACTTCAAGACCACTTAATACAAAAGAAAAATTTAACATGGGAAGGGTTTTCCGCTTCTTTTTAGTCTTCTTTGTCTTGCCATAGGATCTACTTTGTAAGAACTAATTATAACTAATAATAATAATAATAATAATAATAATATTGACAGCAACAATAGCAATAATAATCGTAAAAGAAAATAAAAATACCCCCCCACAGCTGATGTGTGGAAGAACCAGTTATTTTTACTTTTGGCATAGTCTTGTCTAGAGTATTTTGTTCTGTTTTTTGAGTTGTTTTATCTTATTGCTACGTGGGGCTCCAAGTCCCAGCAGTGGTGCAGGTTCCAATCACTGCAGGGTAGCCAGGCTCCGCTGGAAGGGTCATCCTAGGCAATCCCATCTCTTTCCTCATGGGATGAAGCTCACTGTTGTCTGCCCAGGTACAGGTGAGTTGCTGTGCACCTCCTTTTCAAGCTAAACTTGGCCTTACAGCAGCTCTTTTCATTCCCATGACACTGGGAGTGATGATGCCAGGTCCATACCTGGACCTGGGCACTTTGGAAAGAATAAATGGCACATGCATTTTTGAAATCCATGATCTCTAAGGGCCTTTTCCAACCTAAAAGATTCCACTACTCAGCAGCTCCCTTGTGCCCACAGAGCATCTCATGGTGAGGGCTCAGCAGATGTTCAGCCAGCAACATGATGGGTAATTTCTGCTGGAAAACATTCCCAGCTCGAGCTGGATCTTGGTGTTGCTTCTGAACCCACTGAGCTCAGGAGGAGCCTTTCCCCAGACTTGCATAGGTCTCCCATCTGTCTCTGGGCAAATGGTGAGAAAACCATGGAATGGTTTAGGTTGGAAGGGACATTAAAGACCATCTCATTCCAACCCCCTGAAGGGACACCTTCCACTATCCCAGGTTGCTCCAAGCCCCATCCAACCTGGCCTTGAACACTTCCAGGGATGGAGCATCCACAGCTTCTCTGGGAATACAGGTGCCCAGGTACTGACCTTCCCTGCATCCCAGCCTTGGCATCTCCCCATTTAATATGCTCAAGGATCTCCCTGTCACCAGCAAGGACTGAAATCCTGGAATGCACAGGAAATCCGTGCCCCTGAAATCCTGGAGTGCCCCAGGCACAGCTTCGTGGCAGAAGCACTGCTGACCAGCACATTGCAGTTGTCATCTCACAGGCTTGATGTGCTGGAAAGAAACAGAGAAAGGAAAAAAAAACCAAACAAAAAACCACCATGACACCACGATGCAGCAGTTATTTCATCTCACAGGGGGGTTGAATGAGGCCTCGTAATTGCCAGAAGATTTATGAGACTGGAATTATGCTCGGCAGTTGATCCAGAGCTACACTAGTGCCTGGGAAAGCATCATGGCATCCATTTGGTTCAGAAAATGCATCTTTGCCCTGGAGACCTCACTGCCAGGCTGCAGCGGGCTGTGCATGGATCCCATGGCTCAGGTGCAATCTCATTGTCACTGGATGCATTTACCCCATCAAGGCCTAACGGTGCCCTTTAATATTTTAATGCCAAAAGCAGCCCTGTAAGAGAAAGGATGCTGTGCTGTGCCCTCACCCATATGCTCTATATTGTGTATTTACACCCCATACTTAACCATCTTTACCTGACCACCAGCCTTCAGCACTCACCAGATTTAAGAACTGTGTCTTTTGGTTTTACACTGGGCTTTTCTAAACCCCCTCTTCCATGTTTTTTTCCCCCCTCAGCTTTGTGCAGCTCTACCTAAGAGCCAGTGGAGGCAAGTGACACCTGACCCATGCTGTGCACAGAGAGGGATGCTCATCACTCCTTGCAAACCTTTCCTTGACTCTCCTGTGTTCTCTTCTGCTGCATCCGACTGCTGCCTTCGATTTGGTACTTCACAAGGTTAGAATGTTCTCTTTTTTTTGACAGCAAGGTGAAACCAATGGCTTGTAGGTATTCTAGTAAGTGTTTGTGAAACAGGGTGACTGTTTGAGTACTGGGGTGAGGGAAGTGAGCGAAAGGGTGTGAAGCTGAAAGAGCAGCCTCTGCTAGAGGCGGGTTCAGGTGGAAACCTCACCTGACACAAGGCAGCTCAGCGCTCTGAAATAACCTGCAAACCATTGCATGAGACTGGCGAGTTATACAATCACAAATGTGTTTAGGCCATAGCTGTTTCAAAAACCCGTGGTAAAAAGTCATGCTGAGCCCTCTCTCTAGGCTTGACATCCCTAAGAGCTCTCCCTTGTGCAGGCACGAGGCGCTTCCCCATCACTTACCGCTGTTCTCCTGCGTGGTTGTGGATGACCAGCCTTTGGCAGGTGCACTGTGACCTGCCCACCCCAAAGGGCTGCACGGGTCTGAGTTGGTCTGGCAGTAGCTGGGGCTGTCCTGGGGACCTGCTCGTGGGGATTGCACCCCTGAAGCATCCATCCCTGTGTCCATGGGACATAGGGTGGTTCTGGCTGTGGTTTGGTGAATCTGCCGCTGTAACAAGGACTGGGATGAAGCAAAAGCAAAGCTGATCTCTCCTCTGGTGAGCAGTGACAGGGCCTGAGGAATTGCATGAGTCTGTGTCAGGGGAGGGATGTCAGGAAAAGGTTATTCCCCCAGAGGGTGGTTGGGCACTGCACAGGCTCCCCAGGGAAGTGGTCATGGCACCGAGGCTGTTGGAGTTCAAGGAACATTTGGACAATAGTCTCAGGCACCAGGTGTGATTAATGGGTTCCTGTTCAGGGCCAGAAGTTGGACTCGATAATCATTGTGAATCCCTTCCAACTCAGGATATTCTATGATTCTGTGACAAAAGCTGAGACTCTGCACCACTGTGAGGAATATGCTGTGTTTGTTGTGTTTTTATAAATGCTTTAAAGAGCTATAGGATTTTGTTGAAGCACAGCACTCTGCAGTCCCTGGAACCCCGCTTGCAGCTAACTGAGAGTCACTGAAGTGTTTTCACATCATTCAGATGAGCTGTTCCCAGGGGAGGCAGTGCCAAGCAAGCACCTTGCTCAAGGGCAATGACATTTCAGTTCCCAGTGGCCTCTTCTTCCTTCAAACACCTACAGACCTCCCCAACCATCATCCTACCATTCCTAAATTCTCCATCAATGGACCCTTTCAAGCAAGTAATTCCCAAGCACTCCCCTGTAAGCCAAGGCAATTATAGCTGTAAATATAATATGTGTCAGGTTTGGCACCTCTGAGAAATCCAGAGGTGCAGGGGTTTTTTTCCTTTCTTTTTTTCTTTTTTTTTTTTTTTTAAGTTTTTAAAGGATTTAGCTCAAGATGTTTCAGCATGTTGACTTGACTGAGCTTCAGTGAGTAGAGAAGTGCAAGGAAGGGAGCAGGTTTCTGGTTTGGCTGGTTACCCCACAGCTTCACACCTTGTCTGGGAGATGCAGCTGCAGGCGTTTGGTTTAGGGCTGGGTGAGGATGTCAGGAATGCCTGAAATACATATTTGAGTAGATGCATAGCCTGGAGGAGGAGATGAGATAAGTTATATGGTTTTGCATAATACAGGTGGAATCTTTGTTTCCTGGAAGATGGGAGTATCCCTGCGAACCTGGGGAGATAGAGGACAACAAAACCTCGCAGCCGACCTCTCTGTATTTCTGTCTTACGAACTTTGAATTGAACTTCTGCGCCGGATCCGATCTGGATGAAATATCATATCGGGGGCTGATCCTTATCATTTAAACCTTTCCTTTGTCTCTTTGATTCTTTGGGCTTTGCCCCCTTGTTTTATTGTGAGTGGCCCAACGCTTTGATCTCGCGGTGAGCCCTGGCGGGCGGCACAAACCTTTGCTTTGGTGTGAGACACACGGGGGGACGTTGGGGTCTAAACAGACAAGAGGTTACTTCTTCTGTGGCGAAGTCCGAAGGCAAAAGGGGGTAACTTCAGAATTTATTGTCTCCCCTTACAGGATGGGAAACTGGAAATTCACACGGGTATTTCCCCAGCGGTGAAAACGCACCTGTGGGAACTCGGTTGTTGTATATCTGTTTCCAATTTTATTTACAATCCCTTTTATTTTTATAAAGAGTCTGAGCAATTTAATCTTACCTATCCTTTAATATAAAATAATTGAAACCAAAGCTCTTAAATGCTCTATAATGTCTTTTTTTTTTTCCTCTGCTTTTTACAGTCACGAGCAGAGGTTTTTATTCTTCCCAAAGTATCTAGGCTGCTAAGCTTGAATTATATTTTACCTTTTTGGGAAATTCCTTTACTAGAAACCAACAGCTGGTCTTAATCTAATCCGATGATACCTGCTGATCTATACAGTAAGAGCAAAGTGAGGCCAACCATGTTGGAAAGCATCAGGGGCTAATCTGCAAATATTCATTCATTGTTTTGGACTTTTTTTTTTTTTAAAGGAATGATGTAGAGAGGCACTTCAGACCTGCTCCCCACGTTTTCCATTAGTGGTAATTTAAAACTTTGAAAAATGTACAGTAACTTGCCTAGGTCAGCTGAGTATCAGCATGTAGCTTTTCATTCACATTTTTCATTTAATCCGGTGGCTTTGAATTCCTTGCCTTGTAAGTTCCTATATATGAAGATTAGAAACTGCTTCTGGCTACGGAGAATTACATGCTTTTAGATGAAATTTAATCCCTTGTAAAGGGTTTTGTTCGTGGTGATCTTTCCTGTTTGCAGCAATGGGCTGCCTGGCTGAGAGCAGGTGACACAGGTGAAAATATCAGCAGACAACAGGCAAAAAAAAAAAACAAAATAGAAATCAAATAATCACAGCCTGCCTTTAGGATTAAATCTTTATCAGAGGTTTTGGCGATCTGGCAGCTTAAAGACTTCTGCCTTTGATTCCAGGAAAGCAGCCCAGCAAAACGAGAGTCTGCAAAACCTATTGAGAATAAATTGGATGCATCCACACTGTCTGTGTTTTGACAGGGTTTAAAGTGGGAAGTCTTGGCTCTGGGAGGGTTTGGTGCGTGATCCAAGCACTCCACATCCCACGGTCCGGCTGGGGCTTCTGCCTCCTTCCTAGCAGGATGGAGATCCTTCCCCCAAATTCGCCCCCCAAGAATTCTCCTGGGGGAGAAGAGCCAGGGCTCACCTCCTGCCCAGGGGCAGCTGAAATGAGAGTTTCTTCTCCAAGCAACTGGTCATTTACACACCTCATGATGCAGAACTCTCCTGCCAGGTCCAGGGCTGAAGGAGGCATCACCTCTGTATTTTTTTTGCCAGTGACTCCTCAGGATGTCCAGAAAAACAAGGCAGAGGCACAGTATCTGGACTTCTGTGTCCAGCTCTGGGGCTCTCAGCATCAGAAGGACATGGAAATGCTGGAGCAAGTCCAGAGGAGGCCACAGAGATGCTCCAAGGTCTGGAGCCCCTCTGCTCTGAAGGCAGGCTGGGACAGCTGAGGGTGTTCACCTGGAGGTGAGAAGGCTCCAGGGAGACCTGAGAGTCCCTTGCAGGGCCTAAAGGGGCTCCCAGAGAGCTGGAGAGGGACTTTGGACAAGGACATGGAGTGACAAGAAAAAAAAATTTTCTATCTATCTATCTATCTATCTATCTATCTATCTGTCTATCTATCTATCTATCATCTCTCTTATGGCTGATGGATTCAGAATGGAGTTTTGATTTAGGTTTTCATGAGGGTATCACTGGGGCATGTTGAATCCTCCAGAGGAGGAAAAGAGAAAAGAGAAAAAAAAGGCAGATGACTTAGGAGATAAATTATATAAGTCAAATCATAAATGTTGCAATGAGTGCTGGTTGATGGTGAACGGCAGTCTCCTGGCTGGGATGTGCATATAACCTTTATGAAGAAGAACTGGTAAAAAAAGCCCCACTGTTTTCAGTTAATTTTTAGAAGAAGAGGGAGGAAACTCAGAGTTCTTTTAGCGACTGAGCTGTTCATTGCAAGCTGCTCACCCGGCTCCAGCAGAGTTAAGTGGCTGGCTGAAGCCAAACAAAATTCGGAAATTTCACTTCTGAATAAAGCATGTGAGCCTGGCCCAGAAGTGGGCTGCTCTCTTCCTTTTATGAATCAGTCTCCAAGATATGCTCGCATTCCTGAGGAACAAGCCTGGAATAACACGGCTGGTTTTTGGGTGTAATGCACTGATTGTGAGGAAGCAACAGTCTCCCGTGTATGAATAGCTTTTATGTTGCAATAGGTCAGCGCTATAGCATTCGGTGAAAAATGGCTTTTTAATGTGCTTTACGGGCTGTCAGGGCAGAGTGAATGTAAACCACAGACCTGGCTTCGTCAGGATGATATTTTATTTTTTTGCTTTATCGCCCAGACGCAATGAATCTCAGATCAATTAGTCTCGCTTTGAAGTTTGCTCTTGATCCAGATCTTCAATAAAAAGGAAGTTTCCAAATCACTGGTCTGTGAACACTGTTTGTGATTAATTACCCTCTTATAATCTGAGGAATTCTGGTCGTCGCTGTATTTTGAATACCTCAGACTGCATGGGGAGTTTTATTTTGGCTGGTATATTTGGAAACTGCTAATAAACACCTACTTCCTGTTTTTCTTGCTACTGTGTATAACAAATTGTTAAAAAACTTGCTTTCCCATTTCAGCCTCTTGCCTGTTCGGCCAGAACCTGAACCGTGTTATTGGTTCATCAACATCGTGTGTCTTTTGCCAGAGAATTTTCTCAGCTGTGAAAAGCAGGACGTTGACTCTGGCTGTAACAAAACAAAAAAAAAAGTGGGTGACTTGCAGAGACCTTAAATGAAGCCTCTTCTAAGGGACAAATAACGACTGATCCGGTTTTAAATTCAAAACCGAGCTTTATGCAAATCTTCCTGAAATAACAGCGTGTTTTCCTGCCCATGCCTGCATTAATTGGAGTGCGGGGATGGTCGTGGACGTGGAGGCTTTTGCCTCGTCCTGGGAAACGGTGCCGAGCCGTGCCCGCAGCGCGAACATCTGCTCGTGGCGAAGATTTTTTAAGGTTAATATTGTCTGGGGGGATGTTTGTTTAGACAGGATGAATGCTTTTGTGAAATCTAATATTAGGCTCTATCTAGGTATGTCCGGTTGGCACCGGCTCCCGCATTTTGTGCGCGAACAAATGTTAATTAGCGGGGGGGAGTGTTTGTGTGTGTGTATGTGGGGGGGGGAATAAAAAGTTCCCCACTTTGTCTCTGAAGTAATGCAGCGTAACAACAGTGGGAATAGATTAGTTCTGGCTGCTGAAAGGCCCCGTGGTTGTTGCCCTGCACAAGTGTTATCAGTGTTTGTGTGGAGATCAGGGTGTTTGTTTGCTGGCGGCCGTGGGCTGGTGCCCGCTCGGAGCGGGTGACTCACGGCTGTTTTCAGCACGTCGGCTCTATAAGTTCCTTAAATCCATCGCTTTCACGGTAATAAATGCTTCCAGAAATTTCCCCGAAATTGTGTGTTCAGGTTGTTTTGAAGTTCAAGCCTTTGTTTTTAGAGTGTGTGCTGCTTTTAGCCTTTTGTGTTTTTGAGTGTTCAGGTGTGCGCTGTTCCTTCACCTCCTTCGCCCTCTCTCTGGAGCAGCTGGCTCTGGGTGAGCAGCTTGCAGAGTCTGGGGCAGGTTGGGTGTTGGAAGGGTGGAGGGAAGGGGCATGACTTTTGTAAAGAGATGGTGGCTTCAGTGTGTGTCACCTGCGTGTTGTCAGGTCCTGCATTCCCACCACTGTGTGTGAACCACCTGGTGAGGACACCCACTCTCCAGCCTTTGGGATCTCCCTCCTGGTTCCTGCTGATGGGGCCTGGCAGCATCCCAACTGGCTGCTGGTGGGCACAGACCTACAGGGTTTTTGTCTCCTAAGTTCTCATTGCTGCAGGAGGAAATGTCTCCCCAAGCAAACTGTGGTTTGGTCATCTCTGCCCTTCGTGTGTCCCTGTGGTGGTTACAGACCTTTAAGCTCACCAAACTATCAAAGCAAAGCACAGCCCTGGGGGTGCAGGTTGATGTTTCAAACTGTATGTCTTGGTTTCTGGTGGATTTGGGTCCTTGATGCTCAAGATCACCACAGCCCCAGGCTGTTGCTGCTGTGGTGACTTTGGGGTGTCGAGGCAGCTTCAGAGGTACCAACTGACTGGCCATGCATGTCCTGGTGGGGTACCTGGTTGTGTGTGCCAGCCATCCTTGTTCTTCCAGTTCCTCATTTTCAAAAATCTTGTGTCTTTTCCATGTCAGCCTGTTTCTGTCAGCCCTCCTGCTTGTTCCCTGATTAGTTGTGTTTTTTTGAAACACCTTTAATGACATAATTTGGAAATGATGGAGCCTGAAGAGTCAGGGTGGAGTGAAAAAGTTCCAGGTGTAAGGGAGGGGAAGGCTCTCAGGTTCTCTCTGCTCCCTCACAGGTTGGAACACCTTATGGCTGCTTCACAGTCAAATATAAATGATCTGCTTTTGCCCAGGGACAGTGCCAGTTTGTTGCCACTTTGCTTTCTGACACTTCTCCTCCCAGCAATATTTCCTGCACAACATCTTAGTTGTCTGCAGCCACTGAGCCTTTAAAAAAAAACTAAAAAGAGAGGGAAGGGGGAGGAGGTGGAAATCTTCATGAGTGAGGGCTGGAAGATCCACCTGTAGTTTTGGGCCATCTCAGTGTGATCGTTTGGTTTAAACACCTTCAAACATGACTCAAACATCACTGTTTGAGTCACCTTGAAATGGGGCAGGATGTGGGAACTAAAACCAGCAGAGACCATGGAAACCTCTGAGTCAAACATGTCTCTGGAAGTGCTGGGTGGGAGTTTGGGATAGAGGAGGACTCCAGGGTGCATAACCTCTCTGAGGGAAATGGACTGGAGGGGCTGTGGATGCTCCAGGGAAATGGAGCACCCCTCCCTTGGCTCAGGTGGCCAACAGGTACCCAGTGGCCCCAGCAGCATCAGAAGTGCTGAGCTTTGCCAAAACATCCTTTGGGCTGTGCTGCTGACAGTGTTTTATTCTTGACTCATGGAATATTCAGCGGATCAGGGCAGGCTGCAGCTGTGCTGCCACCTCTCCCACGTAACCTCCCGATCTGCAGCACACCTTAACAGTCACTGTTTGCTTTCCTTCCACCTCCCATGTTTTTGTTATATTTAGAGCTTATTTTTTGGCTGAGCTTCCCCCAGTGCTGGGCCTGGCTGATGCTCTCTAGTTGGGCTTGGCTCGGGGTTTTACGCCCTGCCCTCAAACAGCAGGTCCTGCCCAGGTGGATGGAAGCAGGCCAGCTGTGTGAGCCTGGATTTTGGCACTGGGGAGGGAGAGGACAGTGGGTGGAAGTGCCTGTCCTTGCCAGCTCCCCTGTGGCAGCCTGGTGAGCTCAGATCACCCTGGGGCTGTAGAAAAAGCTGGTTTGCCCTGAAGTGTTTGAGATATACTCCCACTGGATGGAAATTAAATCCCCCGCGGAAGGAGACTTTTCAGCTTGTTCTGTTGACCCAGTGAATGGGGAGGTTAAATGAGCTACCCACAGTCAAACAAGGCTCTGGACCAGGCATTTTGCTGCTGGCCCCAGATTTCTGTATCACAGCCCCATTCCCATCTCTTTTGGCACTGTAAAATTCCATGGGAGCAGCGACAGGCTGTTGCCACAGCACTGAGCATCACGGAGGGCTTTGCAGGCATCAGAGTCCATTCCCACCCCTTTGGGGGTTTCTTTGTGCTTCTCCAGAAGGTTGTGATTAACTCCTCACTGGAGGAACAAAGCACCTCACTTGAATATGCTAAACTTTATTAATGCCCATGAAATCATAAAGGGGAAAAAAAAAAAAAAAAAAAAAAGAGAGGAGGTAATGTGAAGAATGTTTGACCACGAGCCCATTTGTGTTTTGAAATGACACAATGTGTGTGTTTTATGATAGCTGCAACCACTCTGTGTGAAGATAAGAGATTTAACATAATGTTTTTTTTTCTTTGCCGTCATTTAGGAAAAAAAGGAGCCAACATACCACTGCTGAAAAACATAAACAAAGTGGCCTTTTATATCTCTTTCTTAAAATTTAGGTGGTTCCAAATGTGTTTTTACTGAATGGCTGGTGGGCTCGTGGTTTTTTTGTGGTTTTTGTTTTTTTTTTTTTAAGTAGCAGAAACCTTGGTCAATTTTAAAACAGTTCCTTACAGCTTCCCAGGTAAATAAATTAGAAGTTAGAGCTGGTTTAGTGGCCACTTCCTGCCATGAAGGCCAAACAGGATTCATTCCCTGTTTTCTCTGTCACGCAAGGACCGGGCAGGGAGCACACAGGTTATGACTAGGAGAGTGTTTCAACCTCCTCTCTATTTAATTAGTCATATAATTAACACTTACTAAAAGGAGGTAATTTTTTCCGAACCCTTGTAAACTCCTAACCACTTCACTGAGCTGTTACTACTTTCAAAAAGGCTGCTGCAGAAAATGCTGGTGTTTTCCAGCCTCGGATACTTCTCTCCCAACCAGCACACAGGGATCACAGAGTTGTAGACAAAATCTGTACAAAAAAAAAAACCCAGTTTGTTCACTCTGTCTCTCCTGAGGCTGGGGTTGCCTTACAACAGGTGAAAGGCATTTAGTTTCATTAATAAATAGAAAAAATAGCTGGGTAAAACTGATCTAAAGGTAGCAGGGAGGAAAATATGAGTATTCTGGAAAACTTGATGTGAAACATGACTATTTGTAAGGCTTCTTATTGGCACATAAGCAGGGGATGTCCCTGCAGCTGTAACTCCATCCCCTTCCCTCCTCCAGTGCTCATACCCCAGGAGCTGGGTGTTTGCCAGGATCAGTCCAAGCCCTGCAGATCCCATGGGATGATGGAGCAGCACCAGCTGGGTGGGATGTAAGGAGAGGTGTGACCCTTGCTGGGTGAGAAACCACCTGCAGACTGGCACATGAACCACATCCCTGGGGTGAAGCAGACCTGTAAAAAGCTCTGCACTCTCCCAGTTGCTATTTTTTTTAACCTGGACCATTTCACCAAGGTGGGTGAAGTGTTCTGGGGGGAAGGGGGTCAGCCACGAGCAGCTCAGCTGATGGGAAGATCCTACCCCATCTCCCCGGCTTTGCTGGTGGACAAAAACCATTACTGGGCTACATTTGTGCTCAAACCCCACCAAAAAGTCCCTAAACTCAAGGCACCATTTTTCCCTGTCTCAGGACAGAAAGCAGGGAGCAATTTTCCCCCAGCCTACCACTAAGCAGCTCCTGCAATAACCCGAATGATTTCTCCCGGTCCCAAAATCGCTGGTGTGAGACGCAGAGCCGTGTGAGCTTCCTTCCCCTCCCAGCAGAAGGCCGGGGCAGGGGAGCAGGGACGATGGCCCTGTGGAGAGGCCGGACATGCAGCTGGATTTGATCAAAGCCTGGCAGCACTCGCTGCACCCGACAGCCCTGTTTACATTATCCGGCGGGAACGGGCTCGCATGGACTTTGCTAACCTGGTTGTTGGTTCCATCTGCCTGGGAAGCATTGCTGCCTCCAGGGAGTGGGGGGAAGGAGGGGGGACGGGAAAGGGCAGGCAGCCCCCTCCCGGAGCTGCTGGATGGAGCGGAGGGATGGGCTCCTTACATGGGTCCAGCCCCTGTGGAGTGATGGTCACTGCGTGGAGCAGATGTGCTGTCCTGGCAAAGGGGAATGCTCCCTTCACAGGGATGGGAAACTCCCTCCCTGTTGAGATTTTGGCTGTGCTGCTGTTCCTGACTCCTTCAGAGCATTCTGGTGGTGGAGTCACAGTATGAGTGTTCCTGTTCACAAGGTTTTTCCCTTTTTTGTTTCATGAAATCACAGAACCACAGAATGGTTAAGGGAAGAGACCTTTAGGATCGTCTTGTTCCTGCCATGGCCAGGGACAGCTTTCACTATCCCAGGTTGCTCCAAGCCCCTGGCCTGGAACACTTTCAGGGATCCAGGGGTAGCCACAGCTTCTCTGGGCAACCTGTGCCAGGGCCCCATCACCCTCAGCAGCCAAGAATTCCTTCCCAATATTTCATCTAACCCTGCCTTCTGTCAGTGTGAAGCCATTCTCCCTTGTCCTGTCTCTCTGGGCCCTTGTCCAAAGTCCCTGTGCAGCTCTCTTGGAGCCCCTTCAGGTACTGAAAGGCCACAGGAAGGTCATCCTGGAGCTTTCTCTTGTCCAGGCTGAACAATCTCAATTCTCTCAGCCTTTCCTCACAGGAGAAGTGCTCCATTCCTCTAATCAATTTGGTTGCCTCCTCTGGACTCATTTCTTTACTGTGTACAAGAGGTTTCAGTGTGGCACTGGGACTACCAGGGGCTTGGACCATGCATATTTGCTGAGCTTTTGGCCACCACTGGCTAACAGCAGCCTGTGGGACATAAATTCCAGCAGCACTGTCCCAAAAAAACCCACAAGCCTTTAGGACAAGGAATAAGCTGCAGTGTTTTGTTCTCTGGGCAAGAGTTTTGGGGAGATGCAGCAAGGCAGTGAGCACAGGCTGGATCTGCTGATGGAGGGGAGATCTGGTCTCTTGGAGGTGACAGAAAAATATGGGTGATGTGGGGATCCAGGTAATGGTGTGGGATTTGTGTGAGCTTTGAGGTGGTGGGGGAAGAGGTACAAGAGGGGTCTTGGGGCTGCTGTGGTGCAGCATGAGGGTGTCCAGCAGGTGTTTTGCAGGCAGACAGGAGCACACCTTTGCCTATGGTTGATGCTTTTTGGCACTTCTTTTACTTTTGCTGTAAGTTGTTAATGTTATTCTGGTTGAAAAAGGACTCCAAGGCTCTGTCAAAGCCCAAGGCCAGTTTGAAAACTCACAATGTGAAATGGCCCCTTGGTCACTCATCTTAGGGTGAAAATTATATAATGTGATGGGGATAAATTCTCTTCATTTTTAAGGAGGAAAAACTACTGCCTGTAGTTGTGGCTGGTTGGTCCTGTGTTCTGCTGGGGAGGGTCTTGAATTTGCCACGTTTAGTAAGAACCCACTCACTAGTGGGTGACAAACTGCACGTTTCCAGGGCAGGGCTGGGTGTCCCTGCACATCTCCAGCGGGGTACCTGCCATTACTCATCACTCCTGAAAACTGTCACCTCCACTTTGCAGAACGTCATCCATCGCGTTTCCTCGCACTCCTTGGAATGCACTAAGTAATCAAAGGGAGCAGCTGACAAAATAAATGAGGAAAGTGTGCTTTTTATGGGGACGTCGCCCAAAGGCCGTGACGGGCCCTCGGGATGTGCCGCTTCTGCCCTCGTGAGTGTCGGTGTTCCCGCTCGTGGGGCAGCTGGCAGAAAGGGTCACTCCCACCCTTCGTGCCCGTGGACACGATCCCTCTGTCCTTGGCTTTGCTTGGTGCTATCTGCCTGCTTTCCTAATTAGCCATAGTCCTGCTACCTCTCCTACCAGACGTGACGCAAAATAAATGACCTAAGAATTCCCCCCAGAACATGGCTCATTAGTGATGGACCAAACACGAGGAAACCCAAGAGAAGGGCTGGTCAGAGCCCGGCGTGAGGTGAGCTAAATGATCTACCAGCTTCTTTTCCTTCACAGGGTGCAGGGGCTCTGATTTGGGTCACACACCAAAGGTTCCCTGGCTCATACCCTGCATCCATGCAGCTCCGAGTGTGGTCGGGCTCTCTCTGAGTCCACACACCCTTCCCAGTTATCCCACAATCCCCATGAACATATGGCTATGTCAGTTGTCAAAAAATGTTGGACAGAGGCTTTGTGGTCAGCTTGATCTGTCCCATCTGGTCATCTGATGCCTTTGTTCTCTGGACTCCCATCCCTCCACTCGCTGTGGAGATAATTTGAGTAATGCTTCCCTTGTTTTCTTCGTTTTGCTGCGTCGTTATTTTCCCTGCTAGGAAGTGCAATCTTCTCCTTCTTGGCTTCGGGGATAAAAATGGTATGGCTTGACCCTGGCTGCCTGGAGAGATTTGTTTAGTCTTTCCTGTGTTGTGGAGCACACAGTGTGTGCAGAGCAGCAAACCTGTCCAAGTTCAGCAGGACGGTTTGCAAGGGGGAAGAGATGAGAAATGTCAGGGTCCAATCTGAAGATTTTGATTTCCATCAAGGTGAGCTGTGGCAGGAGCTCTGTACCTTGTTTTCTTCAGTCCACTCTGAGCTGTGGGTTTGTTGGAGCTTGTCTCTTCATTTCCAATGTGTCCAGCACCTTGCAGCGACTGGAGAAGGGATGAGGAATTCCTGGGGGTCATGTCCATCGCAATTCCTCTCTCTGCTTTATCAGACCTCTGTTCTTCCCGACCCAGCTTTGGCTGAGCCCCAGTGAACTTCCCCTCCATCCCCGTGCTCTTCCCCCTTCCCCGCCGGCGCGTTTGCAGCCGTGAACTTCCCGTGCCCGACCCCGGAGTGTCTCCGAGAGGTGTGATCCAAGTCGTGGCAGGAATGGCTGCAGCCGCAGGAAGGAGATCGCTGACCCACCCCTGGCTCCCTCTCAGCCTTCCTAATCAGGGCAGGAATGTCTGTGGATGCGAGTGCTCCTGGCTAAAGGCGCTGTGGCCACTTGGCTCCCCTCGGCGCGCACTGCCCTTGCGAGCCATCTGTGCGGGTCACGCCGGGCAGAGCACGCCCTGAGCCCTGATGGATCAGCGTGTTCTGCTGCACTGACGGTGTGGGAGAGGGCTGGGAGGAAGAGCAGGATGATACACAGACCGAGGAAGGCCTGCAGGCTGAGCCAGTACCACTGCTTCTCCTACCTTCGTGAGTGGAGATGGGCTTCTTCTGGTAAAGGCAATTCCTCTCTCCATGTCGAGAGTGTTCTGGGATGGTCCATCACGGCATCCAGTGCTTGTTTCTTGGTGTGAATTTGGATATTTTTGGTCGAATGGTAGCTGTTTTCCACTGGTCATTGTTGCATGATTGATCAATAAGGAGGCAAGACCAGACCTTGCAAACAGGGGTGTCCCCTGTGCACGTGAAGACACCCAGGACAAGGGGGAATGGCTTTTTGACTGGGAGGGTGCCGGTTGCCCAGAGAACCTGTGGCTTTCCGGTCTCTGAAGGTGTCCAAGGCCAGGTTGGACAGGGCTTGGAGCAAACTGGTCTAGTGAAAAGTGTCCTGGCCCATGGCAGGGGGCTGGGACAAGATGATCTTTAAAGTCCCCTCCAACCCAAACCATTCTGTGATTCTGTGATCGTCTTTCTCACTGAGATCCCCACCAAGGCCACAGCTGCTCCCAGCAAGCGAGATGCAGCCCCACAGGAGAAGGTTCAAGTGGATGTGCCCGAGTGGTGTGGCAGCAGATCCTGCCCTCGATGGCCACAAACCCAGCCTGGCTGGGGTTCATCCCCTCATCGTGGTGAGTCTTGCTGCTGTGCGTGGAGGCTCAGGTGGCTCAGGAATCCTGTAAAACCGGGGGGCAGGTCCTGGTGTCAAAGCCTGTCACCCTCCCAAAGCCACCGGTGGAGTCGACGGGGCTCCGCACTGGAATAAGGCAAACAGGATTTAACCTTTGCTACGGCGTGTCCCGGCCAAGAGCTATTGTTAACAAACTTGGACCCCGTCCACTTGGCCGGGGTGGTTGTAAGAGCGGAGAGTAAATAATCTGACATTAGAAATAAGTTAATATTTACAAACTCGGGGCCTGCTCCTCCTTCCATCGCTGTGGAGGGAAAGGGTTTTTGCCGTGGGCTTCACCCTCGGAGGAGCAGTGCCCTGCAACGGAGTGGGTTGCGAAGTGTGGCAGCACAGCTAAAACCCCTGTAAGCAGATTTTAACACCCTGCCCTGCAAATACAATGGCAGGTACTGTTTTAGAGCAGGGCCTCAAAAAAAAAGCCCCCACTGAAAAGATCCCCTTTACACCTCCACGCAGGTCTGTGGAATGTGATTTCTTTATTTGCCTTAGTATTTTCCCTAATAATTTAAGCTGACACGTCTATGGTAGCATTTTTTTTATGTTAGAAAAGGTGGCATTTTTCAAATACTAGGAAAAAAAAAGTTTTAAAAATTGGCCCCCATATTTTTCCTCCTCCTTAGAAGATTTTTACCCCCCCCTTTTATATACCCTCATCTTTCCAGTGCTTCCACTCCCACAAAGACAGGGGCACGTGCTTGACTGTAAGTATCCAGTAATCCTATTCACTCCATGGATGTTTGAATGCTTCCAGTTCAATATGGATGTAGGCTTGCCAGCCCTGGGGCCTGGGCTCTCAATAACTAACTTCATTGATGGATCAAGCCAATGCCTAGGGATAACTCCGAGCTATCACGGAAGTCGGAGCTGGAAAAGACCAGTAGGTTCTTCCAGCCTGTCTCGTTGCCAGTGCAGTGCTCTCCATTATTTCTCATCAGAAAGGAGATCCAGTTCCCTGGGTATTTGGTTTAGCTTGGACACATCTGCTAAGGTCTGCAGATTTCAGTCCAAAAAAAGAGTTATTTATTCAGTTATATTTTTCAAGTATTTTTGGGGAACTTTTTGCCAGAGTGTCCTTTATTTTTTTTTCCCCCGTGCTTCCAAGATGCCTATTTAAGCAATTTTTCATGCACCTGTAATGCAGGTCCCTGCATATTTATTTTAGGGAAAAAGGTGCAGGAGATGAATGTCTCATTAGCGCTGCTTTAATCACTTAATTTTAGAGGGAAGCTGCCAAACTCTGAGCTGGAGCATTGTGAGCAAAGTTTTCAGGGGATTTTATTTCTCCTGGAGTTTTCTTGGCAGGGACAGGTTGCAGAGAATTGGTAGCTGAGCGGGTAGTGGAATTATAATCCAAAAATTATCCACTGGAATTGCCAGGTAACCACATGCACAGATAGCAGAGCTGTTTCCACATGCAGACACAGCAAATTTCAGCTCCTCCTGCTGGGACCTGCTCCTTGCTCCTGTGGTTTGTGTGCTGGGTGCAGGTGCTGGTTTCCTCTGTGCTGCTTCTTGTGGGGTCTGAGATCCCATAAATCGGATGCAGAGGGAGAGAGAACAGCTCAGCGTAGCACGGAGAATGAGCTGTGGGGCAGCAGAGCCTCTGCTAAAACCTGGGGGATTTGGGAAAGGGCTGGGTGCTTCCTGTGCAAAGCTTTCTCCTCCTCCTCAAGAGCCTTGGAGGGGAAGTTTGGGGCAGAGTTTTCCCTCTGCAGTGGGAAAGGGTCTTTGCACCACACAGGGGGTGGAGAGGACAGAGCACAAGGAGAGGGGGGAAACCCTAAAACATTCCCAGAGAACAGCAAATAGTTCAGCTGAATGAGGAAGACCAGGTGGTGACTCCTGGGGTTCCTGGGAATGCCACATGAAAAGCATCCATGCTGAATTCCAGAGTGGTTTTGCACACATGAAGGAGGTTGGCTCAAGGGAAACCCAGGACAGGAGTTGGTGGTGTCAAAAATCGTGCCCCCAAGCCAAGACCTATAATATATTATATATAATATAATTATATATAATATAATTATATATAATATATACTTATATTTAATATATTATATACTTATATATTCTGTATATTTAATATTATATATTAATATAATATATTATATAACTTATAGTAGATAGGAAAAACCACAACATATAATTGATAACACATTCTAGATATAATTATATATCTCTAATTACATATATAAACATGGCTTAGAAATCTTTTTTAAAATTTTTAATTGGTGTTTTATAGAGTTCCAGATAATACTAAATTAATATTGCTACTCGGCCTCTTGGGTGGTGTTAGCAGGGTTAATGGATGAACTATAATCTTTAAATTAAGTACAGGTGCAAAAGCAGATTTGATAAACACCACCCAGGAGGCAGAAGATAAAGGTGAAAAACAAAAATACCTTGAATATGTTGCTTTGCCTCTGTCCAAACAAGCAGAGCAGAGGAGCAAAACACTTGAGTAGTTAAAAAGTTACAGATAAAAATTCAGATTTTATATTGTTTTGATATTTGGTCACCATGACCAATGAAGAATCATCTGGTAGTTTTAGGATGATAATTGGGTTGCCCAGAAAAACTGTGGATGCCCCATCCCTGGAAGTGTTGGAGCTGGAGCAACCTGGTCTAGTGGAAAGTGCCCCTGCCCATGGCAGGGGGTTGGAATGAGATGGTTTTTAAGGTCTCTTCCAACCCAAACCATCCTGGGATTTTGTGATTTTTTTCCAGCCTCAGATAAATTGGAGACTAATTTCAGTGGCTGATACTTCAATATGGATAAACAGAAAATTTTCCATGTTTTTAACAAAGATAAGTATAACCTGAGCTGACCACCAAGCCATTTGTATCCCAAAGTTGCTCCAAAAAAATGAAGCCTGAGGAAGGAATTAGCAGTTGGAGACATCCAAGCAGTTCAGTCCTGATTCACCAAGTGGCAATGGAGTCTCATAGGTGTGGGAAGTATTTAGGGCTAGGTCTTGTTTCCAAAAGTTTTGAAGGCACCCAGCTGCCTGCAACCAAGCCACTGGTTGTTTTTTGTGGGAGAATATAGCTGATATTTTATGTAGGAACAAAAATAGGAGGGAGAAAGTGGAGCTGCACACACTCGACCAGAAGATGTGACATCGCAGTCCACGGGAAAAGAAACAGCCAGAAGAAATGTAGGAAAGCACTCACTGAGGGAGCCTGTGCTACATCCAAGTTATGTAATGGGTGTCTCCTAAAATTAAAAATAGTGGTTGACCCAAGAGCCAGGAAACACTTTTCCAAGTTTCGGTCATTTTTCCGTATATGTGGTTTTGTGTGACCATTTCAGAGTGTGGTGTTCCAGCTCTCCTCGATGCTTTATCACAGTCCCTTCTCTTTTCTGCTGGACTCAAGCCACAAGTCCTTTGCAGAGCGGATGTTCCCCAAAAATGCTGTGTGGAAGGGTATGATGAGGGGAGAAGTTTCTTATTCTACCCCATGGCCAGGACCTGCAAGAAGTCATGCCTGGGCTTGGAGGCACATTGATCATCAGCACTTGATGTTTTTACAGTAATCAGTCAATGCCCCTGTTGCTATGGCATTGCTCCCATGGCCAGGGAAAAGCACTAATTAGTATTTTTCCTTTCTCAGGAGAGGAAAACAGAGGGGACAGAAAGATCCGTTCATGTCCCATAACTTCCCTACCTGCTACCAACTTCCTTGTCATGGATGTGAAAAGACCATCACTAGAAGATAGTTGAGATGTTCATTGTGAGAGTTGATATCTCCCCTTGCCAGGTCCTTTCTGAAAACCCCTCCAAGGTAATTTTTTTTAATTATTATTTTATTTTATTTTTTAAAATTTTTATAGCTACAGAGGCAAAGACTGAGGAAGCAGCACCAAGAGAATTAGCATCTCCATCAGCCCTAGGAACGGGACTGTAGCTCTGATGACCTGTAGATCAAAAAGAAGCAAAGCCGGAGGAAGAGGTGCTACATAAAAAAAATATTATTATTCTTTTCAAATAGTTGTAAAAAACCAGCTGAGCCTTGAGAAGACAAACCTTTCCTTGTAATCTCTCAAGTGTGATTATGAGCTTTGTCGTCTAAATGTGCAAACACCATAACGCTTTTAAATTTAACCAAAATAATTCTAAGCCTCATCTGAGATGACTGCATTTGAAAGCAGTGAAAATGTTAATGCTAACAAAGTTTTTCTTTTTTTTTTTTTGTTCTCTGAATTCCTATCTTTAATTTAATATAATACACTGCTGTTTTAAAGGGATATTAATATTCTTTTCAAAGTGTTTGGGACTTTTACATAATTTAAAAAATATTTGCAGCTGTTTTGAATGTATCTGCAAGTACTGATAGACAAAAGGCATGGATATCCATAAGAACGTTGTCATAATACATTCCATATTAACGTAAGCAAAAAAGAATGTTTGCTCAGGAATACCAAAAAAGGTGATTGGAAGACCCACTTCTGTGGCCTTAACATCTTCCTGCTAAACAAGTTACACTCCTTATTTACTTATTTACTTATTTATTTATTTATTTTTGCTGCATTCTTAATTGGTTACTTGCATCTGCCTTTTAGAATTAGCAGCTTTTTTTGCATTTGGATCATCCATAGAGCTGAGCTTGGGCCATTTGTTTTAGATTTCCAGGAATGATTTATTTGTACTGTAATGGGATGGAATCATACAGTGTTTCCCCATTTGTTTTCAGACTTAGTTCAGGCTATGGTTTAAGCTCTCACAGTATATCTGGGAGTGCTGATTCCAATCCTGTGTCCAAGGCCCACAAATCTTTTCTTCCCCACTGTTTGCACCTTCCTCTCACTGCGTAAAACTTGGGGTCCCAAAGTCAATGTTACATTAGGGGGGGAAAGGGGAGAGATTATCACAGATGCTGAAGAATTTTGCTCCTGGTTTAATCACTAAAGGATGGAGTGTGTGTATCCAAATAACACGGTAATGAGCAGGGCAAAACCCTGTTCAAATAAATTTGTTTCCCCCTCCATGCTCTGTGCTATTTTAGAAGTCCTGGCAGAGGGTGGGATCTTACTTAGCCTTTGTGCTGGACATAGACACAGTAGGAGAACCTCTTTGGGAGGGGATATCCACTGAAGTTACTTTATTTTCCTTCCTTTCCAGTCACTGGGATGCTGTATGGATCTAGAAGACAGCAGTCTTTTCCTCTAATAACTGACAACTGTGGAAACCTAGAAAAATATGGTGTATGGGATCTCATGGAGCTGCCTTGTCAACTCCTCTTCCCACAGCAGGACTGGCTATAAAAAGAGACTTCTGTTCCTTTTCATCTTCTGTTCTTCCAGCCTTCATGTTAGAAAAAAAAAAAAACAACCAAAAAACCCAGAGCAGCAAACCAACAACAAATAATATTGGGGGGGGGGGAAAAAAAAAGGGAAGCAACAATTTTTATGGCATACTCAGAGCTGCTAATGGCTGTGTTTGAGGGCAATTCTGTGTGCACGGTGCTTTATGGCAATTTTGTTGAGTTGCTGCACAGATCTGGGCTTGTAATGAATGGACTGTCGCTCTCGCCGTGATAATAGAACATGAGAGTATAAAAACTTTGAAGTGCAGGAGGCAGCTGAAAAGAAAACAATAAACTATGTATATGAGACTAGCTTGTTGCTTGGTGATTAAGAGATGAGGACCCCGTAGGTCAGCTCCCTATAGGTACAAACAGATGTTTGCACTGTTTCACAGCTGCTAAATATGATATAAATCCAAAGAATTTCTCATGTTTTTATAAAGCTAAAAAAAAAAAAAAAAAATACCCAGACAGCAAATTTTTGGTCATTCAGATACTCTTACCAAATGACATCTGGTTTCTGTACTGCTTATTTAAGCAATCCTTAAAAAAATGTTTGCCAAGGGGAATAACTCAAACCTTTTAGTTCTTCACCATATATAACTGTACAGTTTAGATTACAATGTAGCATGCAGAGTTTATTATAAGCAATGCAGTTCTTCATTTCTTAGCTAGCAAGTATTACTTTAAAGAAAATAGGATAAATATTATGTAATTAGTTCAGGGAAATTCATGTATAGTTACATTTCAGAGTACCCGAGTTTCAGATCCAAACGATGACAAAGAAAATGAATTGTTTCCATATGTTAGGAGATAGCCCGACAGTTATGAGTTAAGGCACAAAAATGCAATGGGGCTCCCATGAAATGGGAAGAAACAACTGCAGTAAGTGGAGGATTGGGGTGGGAAGGTGCTCTGAAGGCACTCACTGATGTTGAGACGAAAGGAGAAGGAGAAATGGCTGGTTTCACCAGCAGGAGATCAACAAGTCTTGTGTTTTGGTGTGAATTTCGGTTCCAGCTGTTTGAGCACTCGTGAGGTCTTTCTGGATTCTCTGAGGTCTGAGAAAGGGCTGTGTCCACACTGGTGACATTCCTTCAAGGCCTGTGCTGATGAGCCTGCCACTCCTACCTGGCCACCTACTGTCACGGAGCACGTGGGAACTAAATACCCTCAAGCCCTTTATCCCTGTGCCAAAACTGGTTGAAATTGGCCAATGGGCTCCAAAGTTATTTTCTTTGGGACTGAGAGGGGACAGACGGACTCGCTCTGAGGGAGCGTAATTGCCTGCATCTCGTGTCTGTTGGAAGCCAAGCTAAAAATCTCGGTATTAAGCTTATCGTATAAATTATATATGCATGTATTTTACAGAGGAAGATTTATTGCCTTCAATATCGAGGCATTTCATGCTTTTGAAGTAATGCATGTTTTGATCCAACAAATACTTACACTTTCAAGTCTCCCAGTGTACTGAGGGTCCAACAAGGCTGCTTTTTTTTTTTTCTTTTTTTTTTCTGGAGAAAGATAAATCCCAAAGAGCTGAAGAACCAAAACTAGCCCATGATCTATGTGTTTTCTTTATGGCCTCTTCTGCCATTACTATTTCAAAGGATTAAGGCTACAAAGGGTGTATTGCCCATAAGGACCTTTGAGTGCTGGTGATGGACCCACTCAACCGTCTCAGCTGCTGTGACTCAGTGGCTTCCACCCTTTTTGAACTGGTGGATGCGCAGCTTTTTCCAGTTGTTTTGGATCTAATGAGTATGCTTTCCTTCATTTCTTTTCACAGGCCTGTCTGTTCGTCTGCAGACGGGAATTTGCACGTCCACAGTGACCGTGACATTAAATTTATCTGCATCTGTGGTCTTTCTCGAGGTGCCTGGTAATCAACAGCTTTCTTCTCTCTCTTTGTCAAGCAATTCCAGTGCAACAATTATCATGAATCATCCATTTTTGTATATATCTCAGTGACTGGTTGGGCTTATTTTCACATGAATACACACATCCCATAGCACTGCTTGGTAGCTTGAAGCAAAATGTGGTCATATGTTGTGCAGCAATGGCATGATTGCATTTTTGTCTGCACTTTTTTGCTCTTCTTGATTTGGTCTGCTGCCACCATTGTGAGATGCACTGGACTAATTGCCCATCAGATGACAGGAGAACGTGCAAGTCCTTGAAAGTGGAAGCTTGGTTTATACAGATGAGAACTGAACAAGCAAGTGAGTTTGTTCTCCTTTGCAAGCTATATTTTAAACCATCTTTTTGGGTTGGGGCTGTTAATTTTGTTCCATGTTTGAGCAACACACTGGTATCCTCCCCCAGGGCAGAAGAGTTAAACCCTGCTGAAGTGCAAATATTGCTGCAGTTGTAATTAGTGGTAATAACAACTGTTGTGGTAGCAATCTTAAGAAATATTAATAGTGGGACTGGTTTAATTACAATGGTCCTCATGCCTGTGATGGCTTTACCCTTCCCTTTTGTGAAGCTCCTGCAGCCTGCTTTCATTTTATTGCCAGTCTTATCAGACTGGACATTGCCCAAACTGGTACATTAGAAGGGTATTTTCCTGACAAACAAACAAAATTCCCCAGTGGTAAATTTGTATTATTCCTCTCCGCTCTCTCTCTAGCCAAAACACAGATTTACTCCTCCTGCCACAGGCCCACTGTTTAGTAGGAAACTTGATTAACTTGTTGGCTCTGTCAGTCTTGAAGGTCTTGCTTTTATTAGGGAGAAAATTGTTTGTTCTGCTTGCACAAGATTTCACTGAGAAGAATTGTTCACAGTCAGGTGTTTCAGGCACAGCTTTTAACTCGAGTTAAATAGGAGCAAACTACCACGGGGACAATTCCTGGAGAAGACACGGTGCTTCAGCACTCCTTGGGTGTTACTAAGCTGAGATAAAACTCAATTTACAACTAGATGTGTTCACCTGGGGGGCACCAGGCTTGCTCTAGTTTTTATAAAGGTGTGAGCATGTTTTAATACGTGAACATTGTGTTTTGCTGGTTTTTCTTTTTTGGTCTGATTTAAATAAACAGATTAATTCTTGCAGGTGGAGAGAAATTAATCTTCTAGTTGTGTCTTGGCCTCTGCTGACCCTGTGAAACTCCAGCCAAGGGCCCAGTGGGATTTTTTTCACTCCTGCTTTTCTTTCCTGCCTGGTGTGCAGCGATGTGCTCTGGCAAGGGGCAGGGGGTACTGGCAGTGTTTGGCACAGAGGAGGAAATCAAGGGCTTCACACCTCCTGAGAGCAGGTCTGGTTCCCCAGGCTTCAGACCAGAGACCTGCATTTGATGGAGGAATTATTTTTAAGTTTTGTAGTTTTTGGGAACACTTTATCCTAAAGTCACAGTGCCATCATATAGGAAAAAGTTGGTTTTTATGTAATTCCTGGAAGGTTCTGTTCAAGGTTTTTTTTTTTTTAATCTTTTGATGTTGGTGTAAGTTCAGCTTCTGCTACAGGAAAACACAAAAGTGGGAAAGAGGACTTTTGAGGTGAGGATTATGCCCATATGTAATAAGAGACCCAGTAAGAACTTCATAAATCCTTAAAATATTATTCTTCCTGCAAGAAATGCAGTGCATTTGTGATGGTGCAACATGCTACCATGCATTCAGCTGCGTGGTCCTTGTAACTGCTGGACATCCATAGGTAAGTACCATTTCTGTGTACATTACAGGATGGCCTAAAGCTTTTTAAACAAAATCAGACAGAGGTATTAGCTTAGCAGAAAGCTTTTACATTGATTTAATGATGTTTGCAAATATTTCTGTAAGGATAAGCATCCCTGAAGAAGTCAGCTCTAAATAAATAAATGGTGCAGCAAATGAGGAATACCCTGACTGGGAGCACTCCAGCTCTTGGGGTTCACTGGGTGAAGACTAAGTGATGACAGGCATTACATAGAAAATATCTTTTCTTAATCATCATCACAGTAATCTGAAAAGGTGGAGAGGGGAACATCACAGGCTCTTCTGGGTCTAAACACAAATTAGCACGAACAGCATCAACGCTTCTCGAGAAGCGTGCGCTCACCAACGCTCCACAGCCAGGCTACCGTGCCGTGTAAACATGTAATCTGATGCAATTTGTCTGCTGGTTGCAGACTGAGTTTGACATTTTTGCTTAATTCACCATAGCCATGTGAGGGGAGCGCACGCTTCACACAAATTCCGCTGTTGTTACTGCTCTGCACTGCTGCAGAGGCAACGCTTCTAATTGGAGACCATCTCCACATTTGGCTTGGCAGCCAAAATAAACTTCTAGGAGTTGCATGCTGCATGGCTTTTATCTCCACTCTGGTGGTGGGCTCTTTCCAGCAGTGCAATTGCAAACACATATGGAGACCAAGGGCAAAAACATTTTTTGAGGGGGGAGGTGTTCAGTTACCGTCTCTCAGCATCGCTTTGGAGAGCCCCATCCAGCGAGGTTTCTCTCACACATGGCTCTCCACTAACATTGAGAGGGAAAAGGTTCCAGCCTGAGGAAAGATTGGGAGCTGGGGTGTGTAAGAGCACAAGGAAAAGGAGCATATTGGTGAGAAGCTGTGGAGAAGTGACATAGATCATATACAGATCATATATAGATCATATATAGATCTTGGGGTCTGCATCCCAAAGCGAAAGACCAGCTTGTTTCAGGACATCTCACCTCCCCTTGACCAAAATGACACCCAGCAGAGGCAGGGAGGATGCCCACATCGTTGGCCATGTCACATACCACCCATCTTCAGCCAAAGGTGGTGTTTGTACCGTGACCTGCAGGGGACAGCTGCATCTGGGATGGCTTTTCAGGCTAACTTTAAATGCAGCACTGAAATCAGGTACCAGAGTTCACCCTCTGCACCTGCCTTTATGTCGGTAACCCCTTGAGTTAGACATCAAGGGTAACACGAGTCTTCTCCAGGTGGAAAAATACGGAGTGGTAACAGAGGAAAATGTAGCTTTGGATGATAAAACCCAAGACCAACATGGTTCCCGGGCCTCCTGACTCCCTTTGGGAAGAAACAAAATCCCGAAGCAGCCCAGCATAAACAGGAATGTGCTCCTTGTGCTCTTTTTGTGCAGGGCTTCGTTGTTTCTCGGCCACCAGAACCGATTGCAGTGACACCTCTGGAGCTGGGCAGACCTCACCCCGTGCCGAATTCCTTTCCGCTGAGGCGTGCCAGCAGCCCACCCCGCGCTCCAGATGTTGCTGCTCTCTGAGAAACAAGAGCTTAATAAACCAGGCTCACCCTTCCTCCTGGGGTGAACCCAAAGACAGTCAGAGATGGAAAACTGCTGCTCAGTACCATGAACAATGTACTTGGTCAAAGAGCAGTGCCAGCACTTTGTCTTAATAGAAGGGAAAGCTGAGACGGGCAGTGCAAAAATCCGAACTGGCAGCAGCCAGGGACTTTAACATACATTGAAAACTATCCATGAAAGAGCATACTTAAACCAAGAGAAAAAGCCTGGAGGTGTATTTAGATAAACTGGAAAAGAGCAAGAACTGGGAGGGGGGGTGGTGGAGAAAGCAAAAAGATTGTGTGGCTTTAATAGGTTACATTTTTCCCAGTCTGTATTTCACTTGTGTTTCTTTTATTGGCTCTCGTAATTTGCACACACAGGACCCAGTCTTGCAGTGGCCCAGAGGTGTTGGAGCTCTGATTCTATAGAATTTTGGTCATCACTGAGGGTTTGTGCAGAGGTGGATGTTGAACAGACCCTGAATATTTATGTGCTCAACGCTGTGTGCTCACAACATCACTGCTTTGGCCGAGCTAAGTGACTCTGCCGCTGGCTTGTTGTCTTGTTCCCTGCTTTGTTTTCCTGCCTCCTCCTCCTCCCACACTTCACAAATCAGGAGGCTTTCTTCCTTGCTAGAGCCTGAAACACAACAGTCAAGAGCCAGGAAACACAACATCCTCCTTTTGCTGGGGCAAGGTGACTCAGGACTGATGTGGTAACTTACCAAAAATCACACTGGGAAAGTGCCTAGGCCAAGATGTTCACCTGGGATCTCACGTCCTGCTCTTGTACAGTCATCTTCCCAAAATTGTGAGCCCTCTCCCCACTGGGCTCCACTCTGATCAGTCCCACTTCAGGTCCCAGCAGAGCTCCAGGCACTAAAATGCTGCTCCTGGCCAGGCTGGCAAGTGCTGTTGCAACACTTCACCGTAGGGAAGTCATCTGACAGTGAAATAAATGGGCTCCTCACTGCTGGGATGGTGACCAAGACCGGAAGGGAGCGCAGGGGACATCGGTCCGGATCCAGGCATTGTGTCCTCGGGTGCGATACCCCGCAGACACGGAGTGACAACATTTCCCCATGAAGAGTCCCATCAGCTACCAGGGCTCGATCTTTCGGTGAGCTGTCGCTCGGTGGAAGGCGCTGGAATCTGGCCCGGAATAACCTTCCTCCAGTTCCTTCCTCCCTGAAGCTGCAGGAGCCTTTCTGCACCCCCGTTCTGCGTGGCCAAGCCCGGGCCCCAGGAGACCTGTCCTGTGCACATCCCCAGCTCAGCACCAGCCCATAAATCTTGCTGCTGGACCCAGACAGTGAAATATGAACAAAGGAAACCACCATGCAGAGGGGGGGTGGGTAGGGTGGGGAATCGCTCTGGCACCCTCCTTGCTCGGAAAGAAGTGAGAAAACACGGCTTTGTGTTGCTGTTGTTGTAGTTGTTGTTTTATGGTTTCTACAGATGCTTCCAATAAAAGAATTGTGAAACTATTCCCATTGGTGGCCTGTCCTCTACCCGCAGTAGTGACGGAGGAGGTTGTTGGATTTCCGTCAGCAGAACAATTTGAGTGTGGACTCCACTGCTACAAATATAAGAGAGCTCTCCATTTGCTGCCTGCCAAAGAAACAGGTGACTTTTTAAAATTTTTTTTTTTTTGGATGCTGGCAAGTGATGATGATAATCAACTGCAACTCAAATGCATGTGTCTTAATACTTCTGTTAACATGACTTTCCTTCCTGGTTTATGGTCTGCTGATTATATTTAATAATGGGTGTTAATAATTAGTGTTCTGGGGGCTTAAACCATGATCTCTGCCTGCACTAATATTTGTAGCTTCCTGGTGTGCTCCAGGAAAACAGATGAGACCATTGCAGACCAGTCACTGGAGAAGGTGTTGAGCATGAATGTCGAGGTGCTGCACTGTTGTTCAACCCTTTCTTTGGAATGAAGCAACAGGGCTGTGGTTTAAAGACAGATGTTCACCAGGAGTGAAGAGACTACATTTTATTTGAGATGTAACTTCTTAACTGAAGTGGATAAGCAGTTAGGAAATGCCAGATGATGCATTTAATCCATAAAATGTCATTTCTGGAGAGGGCTCTTAGGAAACCAGTCCTGAATTTGCTGTTTTGAAATGGAGTCTGGGCTTGTAAAACCAACTTTTGGGCATGCAATAGCTTTTCTGAGAAACATGACATTTTCTTCCCAGTATTTTCTGTTGTAATTTTCTGTTCCAGTCTTTTATAAGTGAAATGACATTTTCCTCCTCTGTTCCCCCTGCCCATGCTTGGGTCTGAGGCTCCCAGCCCTCAACTAGACATGTGAAAGTCTAATGAGGTTGCAGAGATGTTGCCTGTATGGCAATGGCTTGGGTGGTGTGGAGCTCTGGAAAGGGCTTGAGCAGCAAGGGCTGTGCCTGCAGAGGAGGAGAAAACATCCTGGAAACATCTCAGCTCTGGCCCTGGGGCTGGACTGCTGCACGCAGAGCCAGACATGAGACCTGATCTCTGCTCATCGGGGTGGAGGGAAACATATGGTGCCTTGGGTTTGTCCTTCCCAACGAGAACGCGTGTGGTCTCTTACCCTGGCTCAGCAGACACGTGGCATGTGCTCAGCTGTTTGAAAGTCTGAGTCCTATAAAATATTAGAAGGGGGGAGATAAATAATGAAAAGAAAATTAAAAAAAAAAAAAAAAAAAGAAAGAAAAAAAGAAAGGAAGAAGAAAGCCCAGCTGCTGCAGCAGGATCTGAGAGGTTCATGCTGGAGTGGACAGGGCACATTTAGCAACTGGCTGTTCTTTGCATCACAGGGCAGAAATATGAAAAATATGAGACATGTCGCAGGGCTGGATGAAAAGGAAAATGTAATAAGAGTAGGACAAAGAATGTCACATGCTCCAACCGCATCTGAACTTGGCAGCAGCGGGCCAGGGAAGCCCATGTAAATCCTAGAAGCATGTTAAAAGCATTTTCACCCCACAAAGACTGACACATACGAAAAGTATCTTTTCAACAATGTCAATCAAGGGACTGGAGAAATAATTTACTAATATGCTGCCTAGCAGGGCAACATGGCTGATGGGAATGGTGTTCACATCTCGAAATGGGAATTAATTTGGAGTAAGTTTGTAACAGGGGATAAAGAGGTGAGAAAGGGTGTGAACAAGCTTGTGTGTCATTGCTGAATTCAAATACGGTGAGCAAAGGGACAGATTTCGCCAAGGGGCAAAAGGAAAACACGACAGCAGAGGGAAGGCACAGGAAAATGAAGCACAGACAATAAAATGTAAACCCAGACCGAGGGGTGCTGTGGAGAAAGCCATAATGGAAAATGCTCTGGGTATTGTCTGAGTCACGTGCAGAGGAAATTACTATCCAGGCAAGAAACCCAGTGCTGGTGTGTGCAATGGGAACCAGCTCAGTGCTCCAGCAGGAGCGGGGTCAGACCGGATGCAGCAGGGAAGGGTGGCCAGGACCCCTGTGCCCACATGGAGAGAGCCTTCCTCCCAGAGAGGTTTATTAGCTGAGCCCTGACTTCTGGAGGCAGATTGGTCCTTGGATGTCTCCCTGGCCTGTCCTTTGTGTATTGTAGACACGCCAAGATCTGCAAAGACTTAGCTACACTGGTATTTTTTTCCCTTAAAAAAATATACTTCCTAATTTATTGAATTAAGGGATACATGTTATTTTGCATTAAAGGGGATATGGTGAAATGTTAGCATGCTAATCTATTCATATTTAATTTGGCTGTTGCAGCAGGAAATACTACAATATCTTCCTGAGAAAAAAGGTATTGTAGGATATTCATGGACCAGGCAAAGAATTTTAATTTTTTTTTTTTTTTTTCCCATATAGGTCCCTGTCAGCTTCTGCAGGCTGGAAAACTTTGGCTGAGAAATAATTTGCGGACCCACTTTCCCCAAAGGTCTGTGGGGCACACCTTGACAACAGCCAGCATGGGATCAGGCCTGGGAATGAGGTAAATGCTGCAGGTAGGACAGGTGGGAACTGTAAATGCAGCCCAGAAATACAGAGAAAGTGTTGCTCCACCTTCATGGTCACTCTTTTTACTTATGCTGCAGTTCTGATAACCCTTAATATAAGTTAGGATTTGCCTGGTCCTGCTTCCCAGCCCAGGGATGAATGAGCCCCATGGTAAGCCCAGTGGTTCATGCCGTGTGTCAGTCAAGTTGTAGGGGGTTTGCTAAAACCCCAGAGGGAGCAAATGGCTGTATCCAGGTATCCAGAGTCAGGGAGAACATGTCTTGCCGTGGTGTGGCCTCCTCCCTCAATTTCCATAAAAACATTGGAAGGCTCTGGCAAGTCCATTGTGGTCCCCAGAGTAACCCCTGATCTCTGCATGCACTGCAGTCCTGCAGCAAAATGAGTGGGGGTGCAGGCCCCAGGGGCTGTCACAGCTGATTCTGTCACTGGCTTTGGAATCATGAAATAATAGAATTGTTTAGGTGGGAAAAACCCTCTGAAATCATCAAGACCAACCGTCAGCCACTGCCATGTTCACCACTAAACCACGTCCCAAGTGCCACATTCACATGCTTTTTGAACACTTCCGGGGATGGTATTTTCTGAACCCTGGGCAACCTGTTCCAATGTCTGACCACCCTTTTAGTGAAGAGTTTTTTCCTACTAACTGGTCAAAACTGCCGTGGGTGCAGCTTGAGGCCTTTTCCTCTGGTCCTGCAACTTGTTACCTGGGAGAAGAGATTGACTCCCATATGATTCCAACCTTCCTTCAGGGAGTTGCAGAGCCAGAAGGTCCCCCCTGAGCCTCCTTTTCTCCAGGCTGAGACCCCTCAGCTCCCTCAGCTGCTCCTGCTGCTCCAGCCCCTTCCCCAGCTGCGTCTCCTTCTCTGAACACACTCCAGCCCCTCAATGTCCTTGTGATGAGAGGCCCAAAACTGACCCCAGGATTCGAGGTGAAGCCTCCCCGCTGCTGAGTGCAGGGGGAAGGTCCTGCACCTCCCCGTGGCTAATTTCCTCCGGCACTTTCTCTTGCCTGTTCAAACCGTGCTGTGCCCCATTCCAGTGCCCAACACGGACCCTACTGGGACAGCTGCTCCCCCAGCCACCCACCAAATGGCTGAATTCCCCAGCAAGGACAAAGGCTTATTTATGCTCGCTCCTCCTGAAGCACATATATTTTAGTCCAGGAGGATTTACCGGCAGTAAAGTTTTCTTCTGAGATTCCTAAATCACGAGGTACTTACGCTCTCCAGACCGTGATGCCCATGGACAATATTTGCACTGTAGCCTGACACATCTTTCTGCTTTAGAATAACAAAAAAACATGCAGCCAGGACCTGCTTGGCTGTGAGGACTTTAAATCACCTGCCTTTTTTTTTCTTTTTTTTTTTTCTTTTTTTTCCCCCAGAGGGGCAGGTGCAGCTTGGATTATCTGCAAACGATTTTTTTATTATGCCACTTAACAACGTGGGCTTTAACACGGTTAGAGATGTCTTTATTCATTCTTACACTCCTGAGTATTTTTGTGTAAACATTTTTCATCTGTGGCAAGCCAGTTTGTTTGTTGTGTTTTGTCATGTCAGAGCAGACTGTGATTAGACACTGAGATGAGACTACTAAATATTTTCAGATGTTTTCTATTTCCTCGGCAAAGAGCTGGATTTGAACCAAAGCTCTGAGGTGAAAGGGTGATGTGTAATATATTGAGACATCTGAAATAAAATAATGTAATGTTTTTAATATCTAAGAAGAAAAAGGCAGCAGTAAAACATCGTGGAAGGAGGAGAACATGAATACCTATATATTTTAATTTTAAATGCATGCAGATGTTGAATTTTAATCAGAGCATGTCAGAATCGAACTGTAACAAAGAAAAAAATGTGAGATCTGTTTTCTTGAATTGCTTCCATATTTTGGGCTCCAGATTTTTATTACATATAGCACTGCATCATCATATATTTATGTAAAGTGCCAGCATCCATTGACTTGGTGTATGCCTGATGGTGAGCATATAAAACACTTTACAGTGAGAAGTATATTCTTGCTTTCAGTATGTACATATTGTACATGCCTGTGCCTCCTCACACAGTGGCAGAGCTCATTTTCACTGCTTGGTACATCTGGTGTTTCTTTTGGAGCCTTCTACCTCTTTTCTCAGTTCCAGAGGACTTTCCTGGTGAAAACCTTGGCTTGTGCTCATGAGAAGGGTCTGGGGCAGAGGGAAAGGCATGGTGGGCTGTGCATTTAAAAGAAGTGATAAATAGTGGGCTTGGATAACTGGCGCAGATGAAAGATGTACAAGCCAAGCATCATTTTGTCCCTTCTGGTACTGTGTTTGCAGCTGAGCATCATCAGAGCATCCTGCTGCCACCCAGGAACTGTAGAGCAGCAAAAGTTGGGAATGGAGGTGGCCTGGAAGCTCCCTGCTCTGCCCCAGCCAGTGCTTCCCATGGGCAAACACCAGGGCTGGCTGGGCATGTGGGTACTTGATGCCTCCACTCTGGGGCTGGGCATCCCTGCTTCCAGACACCAGCATTTCCATGTCTCTGGATTTGTTCTAAGCATGAATCCACGATGTAAAACGGGATTTTCCAGCATACCTGCCCCACCTGCCACCCTGCTGGGCAGGCTGCCTTTTGCAGAGGGTCACTTCCAGTGTAGAAAAACAAAAATGGAAAACACTGGAGACACCAAGGAGCTGCCTTAGGCTGTGTTGCAGTGAAGGGGATCAAATGTGCTGCAGGTACACTCCATGCTGGCAGCAGGACAGCCAGTGGCATTTTAGGAAATAATTGCACTGGTATCAGAGGAAGGCAGGATTCCTCAGTGGGGCTACCTGTGCCAGCAGCAGAGGGCACAGCTCCAGCATGGAGCCAAAAATAGGTGCAGCAAAGCCATCCTGGGAACCCCTGGTCTCAAGAGACCAGCACCTTGCACCCATCCACTGATGCCTGTGTGGGCCGGGGCAGCTTGGCCCAGGCTGATGCTGTTGTGCAAAATTTCTCTTCTGTTCAGGATGCCCCACAGCTCTCTGGGGGGATCTGCATCGGGACTGCTTCCTTTTTTGGTTTCCTTTCTGGATTGCTTTTCTTCAATGAATAGATTTTTTTTTTTTTTTTTAAGCCCTTCTCACGCCTTCAGCTCCCGGAGTGAGACACGTGACGGCTCTTTGCCGATGTTTTTCCTAAAACAGTGATGTTTGTGGAGCGTGTCTCGAAAGCTGCAGCCCTGGCTGGTCTTGGCTGCCAACTGCTCTGTCCTGGGAGCCTCCAACCCTGGGGGCTGAGGCCCAGACACGCAGCCCAAAATGGGAGGACAAGTGAAGGGCGGCTCAGTGCCATGTTCTGTGCCCTGGGTTTTGGCAGTGGGGGTCTGTAGGTTTCTGGCAGTGCAGGGACATGCCTGAGGCTAAAAGTTAATCAGGATAAACTGGTTTTATTCCACCTGAATTATTTAACTGACCCTCTGCAAACACTCTCCCAGGGTCGTGCACCTTTCCCCCTCCTATCTGTGGATATTCCCACTGGGTTGGAAACTCCCCCCATGCAGCTGCCCCCAATCCCCTGACCATCTGTTGGAGGCAGCACACTTAATGGGAGATGTCTTCAAAAAGCTATTCCAGGTTTTTCCACGACAGGAGAGATGTACAGCGTGCAGGGCGGGATGTCCCTGTGGAGGTTTTGCATCACTCGGTGTTCCCACAGAGGAGTCATTTCCACCAAAGGCCTCACCCTCCCTGATGTAGCTGTGGGGAAATAGGAGATATCATTTGCAGGTTGGATGCTTTCCCTTCCCTGTCCCACTCCATCTCTTAATGAGTCCTTTTTGTTCATGGGGTTTCTCGCCTCCTCTTACAACATCATGAGTTGGATTCATGAGTGTTTTATTCTCTTTAATGGATTCTGCTGGGATGACAGATGACCGTGGGATTTCTGACCTTCTGTTAGGAACTGGTGATATTAAAAGGGATCCAGAACAAACAGAAGGACTATTCCCAAGGCCAGATTAATAAAAGCCTCTACATGCCTGACTCCTTAACAAACACCAAGTGAGGTGTTGGGACCTTGTGTGCTTGAAATGAGCACCTTGTGCCTTTGGCTTCCTTGCAAGGAAGGATGGTCCTCTGTTGTCTCCTGGGTGTTTGTGACAACCCTAAAAAGATGTCCCTGGCAGAGTGAGCTCTGGGTTTGTGCTCACAAAGGCCTTCAAGTTAACTTTGGTAGCTGCCTACCTAAAGCCCAGGTCTTTCAATCCCCCTTGAGCTTTGTCTTCAGCCTCGCTTTTTCCTCCAACCCCCTCCCTGAACCCACAGTTTCCTTGTCTTGCCTTGCTTCCCTCCCTTCCCTTCCTCTTTCTCATCCCCTTCCCCTTCTCTTTCCCCTTCCCCTTCTCATCCCCTCCCCTCCCTTTCCTCTTCCCCTTTCCCCTTTTCCCACTGTAGTTGCCTGAACTGCTTGACAGTAAATCTACTGTGACTCACTGGGACCTACATGTCCCATGCAACACCAGGATTTTCCTTGTGAGAGGGATCCCAAGCCTGAAGCTGCCCACAAACAGCAGATGAAGTGGGCTGACCCAGCTCTGCCTCTGCTCCAGGGACTGGTGTACACCTGACACCACCAGAACTTGGAATAAAACACCTGAGCAGTGATGGAAGCCAGGACCAGAATCTGGCTCCTGTTTCTGACACCACAATTACTCCCAGGGCTGGATGGCAGAGCTGGGGGCTTGGTGCTCCAGTTCTTGCTGGGAAAATGGTCTGGGATCGCCTGACACAAGTTGGTGTCCTCTCATCAAACTGTGTGTCATCTGATGCCAGGATTTTCTCCCATGAAGTCAAAGCAGGCCCCAGGCCCCAAGTGATGCCAGGTTGGACACTGGTGGTCCTGCCTCCCTCAGAAGCCTCTCAGTACCCACACAAAAAGTGATCCTGTTCCTCACGTGTCTGTGTGTTGCTGAGCTCCTGAAGCTGCTGGGATTGAATTTTAAGGCCTCGGTAGGGAGGTCATTCCCACACCAGAGGTGCAGAGGGACCAGAGATGCTGAGCATCAACCAGATGTTGAGCAGGTCAGGGCTCTCACACCAGGGATGAGCTCCCACTGAAGATGCCAGTGGACCTCGACTGTTCAGAAAGGCTTGTTACAGGCTCAGAATTGGTTATTATTTTCTATTTTATCCACAATCTTCTAGGACTTCTGGAGCTGAAAAGAGTTTGGCTCTTGCCCCATGATCTTAGCTCATACAAAACTCTCATTGACGCCAACAATTTTCCAGCCCATCATTCCCAGTGACAGCAGCAGTTTTGTCTGGGCAAGAAGTTTGCCATGAGGGCACATATATTTTCCAGGGTTTTCTCAGGTAAAGGTTTTATTTTCCTAATCCTTTCCCCCAGTAGGTGCTGAGCTGTCAGAATCACAGCCATGTAGATTTCCAGCTTAGTTAAAACAATATCCTAAAGGTTGCAAAGCCCTTGCTGCTTGCCAAGAGTGAAAGTTGAATGTTCCACTCTCGTCACTTGACTATATTTAGTTCGGGATCCTGATGAAGTCTTTCTTTGTGTAATTTCGTGTCTACAGGGCAACTGTGAGAGAGGACTTCCTAATTCTGTCAGGATGCTGGCAGCCCTTACGCTGGGACAGCGTGTCCTCTGGGCCTCTGTTGTGTTGGTGTTGTACAGTGCTGGATTGTGCCCCATGTGCCATTGGGGAGATCCTGTAGCATTATTCTTTATTTTCCCTTTTCCTCTCTTTCTCTTTTATTTTTTTCCTTCCTCCTTTATGAAAGAAACCTGTGTGTACTGCAGCAGGTTAATTCCTGCTTGGTTTCCTGCGGATTTTTGATAATTGTGCTGCCTGGTGACAGTGGGTTTTAATGTCACTGTTCAAACCAGGGAGTATTTTGAAGGGTCATTTGGGATGAAATTCCCCTTCCTTTTCTGTGGTGTCCAAACGAGCAAATATGGGATAGTGAAACATATGATGCAGGAAATCTTCCCTGTGTTCCTCAGCTGTTGGACCAAGCCATGGATGACCATGGGGTGAAATGGAATCATGGAGTTGGAGAAGACCTCTGAGGTCACCTAGTCCAACCTTTGGCTGATCCCCAGCTTGTCAACTAAACCAGAGCACTGAGTACCATGACGGGTCACTTGTTGAACACCTCCAGGGATGGTGACTCCACCACTTCCCTGGGCAGCCCCTTCCAGTGCTTGAATTTGAAGCCAGTGTTGAGTACCTAAAAATCACGGGTCCTGTCTCATTGGAGAGTGCTCATAAAATCCCAGATCCTTTCCTAAAAACCTCAGGATGGCAGGGAAGTTAAATCCCTTTAAATAAAATATCATATTCCTTTGTGCTCGGAGCCTTCAGTGGTGCTTTTTTGCAGCTGGAAGTTTTGTCCCTTATGATTGCAGTGGATTTAACATACCTGTGGGCTACCCTACCTGGGTCTTAGTTCTGAATGGCTGCACTAAAAGGGCCGATTTTGGCAGCCAGTCAAGCTCCATCCCAAGCTCCATCAAGTCTTGGGTCATCTCACTGCCCTATCATGCAGCACATTCCCTGCCCTCCTCTGTACTCAGCTGAGGATTTGAGGATTTGCCTTGTTCCTCACTTCAGTGTTACATCACCACAATATGCCTAAAAGGATATAAAGCAACACTAAAAAAAATAATCTCTCTGGGATTCTGCTGAGGTTCCTCAGCGTGAGGACAAGGCTATGGTGGGAGGAGATGTGCCCTGTGGGAATGTCCCAGAGAAACACCAACTCCCCAGGCTAAAAACCCTGGAAATCCATGGAGAGAAAGGCTGTGCAAGAGCTGTTTTTGCACTTGTGTTCCAGTAGAAGCGCAGGGCTGGGCAGCCTGCTGTTCATCAGCCTTCTGGTCCCCAGCTGGCAGTAAATGTATTGTTGGATATCCCTCCAAGGCTGTGTAAGTTATTGCTTTCTTAGAGTGCTTTTATACCTGTGTGTATTTTTCTTCCTGTCCCAGCATCTTACAAAGCTCTCTTTGGAGACGCTCGGCGTTGCTAAATATAGTTGGTTTTTTTTTTATTTTTGCGAAATTCCAGGACACGTCTTCACTTGGCACACGAAAATTAGTTAACAGACCGTCCTGAGACCTTTTCTTTGCTCTCCCACTGTTCTCACTCCCACGACACCTGACGTGGAGCGCACGGGTTTGCGAGCGGCCTCGGGTTTGCTCCGTGACTCACCATTAATCAGGATGAGGAATGGCCTTCCCAGTTCATAAATTCAAGGTGAACTCCGTTTCCCACATTTTCTGTCAAACGGACATCAGCAGGCTGTTTATATTAATTCATGCCCTCTTAAACCTTGCGTTAGGGGGGCTCTGGTGTATTGACAAACACGTTTGCACCTTCAGTCCCAGACCTGTTCTCCCTCTGAGGTCTCTGAGTTGCCTACGGAGCCGTCGAGCACAGATTGTTCAGTCACCAAAACCACAAACTAAATATTTGAGCTTCCAGAGCACACTAAGTAAACACGTCCTATCTACACCCCAGCTGCAAAAAGAGATGCTGAATTTGGGGATGAGCTCGCTCCAGTAAAAATTCCTAAATATCCAGGGTAAGCCATGATCACTTAACAGGGGATTGCTGTAAATAGCTGTAGCTGTTGAGCAGTGGTATGAAATTAAATCATAGGGAACAATGGTGATTTAAGTGGCATTTCTGGATTTTTATGGGGGAGGCAGGGGAGCAGAGGGAGTGTTTCACAGCACAAATCATAAAGATGGTTAGTTGTCCCTCGGTACCGCCAGTGCCTTGGAAGAGATCATGGAAGCTGAGCTGATCTCCCCCAAAAGTCCAGTGCATTGATGGAAAAACTCAGGGCAAAACCGGAGTGAAAGAAATGTTGATAGAAGGAGTCAGTAGACATTAGTAACTCTGGTTATTGTGCAGCTCTTTGTTAGGTTATAATAATTGAGGGTTGATTAAAGCTGGGGATGGACAAACACATAGGAATGAGGTGGTGAAAACCAGATCTTTCCCTGTGCAGCAACTGAGAGCAGCACTGGCTCTTGGGGGATCCCTCCTCACTGCTACCTCACCTCTGCTTTTTTGGCTTGCCAATCACTGAACTCTTTTTCCCACCCACTGCTGTCCAGGTGGAGCTTTAGCTGGATTACTTTCAACATTTCTCCGAGTGCCTGGGGCTTTACCAAGTTACTCCCAGGGAGTGTGTCCAGCATTCATGGAAAATGTGTGGTGTCTTTCCACCAGCAGACGGGGAGGTCGGATGCTCTGGCTGTGCTCAGCATCCATTGCACCACACACCTTGGGCCTTGCCAAGGTGCACATGGGCCTTTCCCCACTCTGGATAAATCACCTTTAGGGTTTCCTTTAGAAGATGTTATTATTAGGGGAGAAGTTTAAAAAAAAAAAAATAAGAAAAAAAGAAGGAGAGAGAAAATCTGCACTCTGCCATGCTTGGAAAGCTTGGACCATTGTAAGCAGCATTTCTAGATGTATCTGGTTATGGATATCATGTATGCCTGAGCATCTCTCCTCCTCTCCTCTCCTCTCCTCTCCTCCTCTCCTCTCCTCTCCTCTCCTCTCCTCTCCTCTCCTCCCTCTCCTCTCCTCTCCCTCTCCTCTCCTCTCCTCTCCCTCTCCTCTCCCTCTCCCTCCCTCCCCTCTCCCTCTCCTCCCCTCCTCCTCCTCCCCTCCTCTCCCCTCTCCCTCTCCTCCTCCCTCCTCCCCTCCTCCCCTCTCCTCCTCCCTCCTCTCCTTCCTCTCCTCTCTCCTCCCCTCCTCCTCTCCTCTCCTCTCCTCCCTCCCTCTCCCCTCTCCTCTCCCCTCCTCCTCTCCTCTCCTCTCCTCTCCTCCTCCCTCTCCCTCCTCTCCTCTCCCCTCCCCTCTCCTCTCCCTCTCCCTCCTCCTCCCCTCCTCCCTCCTCTCCTCCCTCCCTCTCCTCCTCCCTCTCCTCTCCTCTCCTCTCCCTCCTCCCTCCTCCCTCTCCCTCCTCCTCCCTCCCTCTCCCTCTCCCTCCCTCCCCTCCTCCCTCTCCTCTCCCTCTCCTCTCCTCTCCTCTCCTCCTCCCTCCCCTCCTCCCTCCTCTCTCCCTCCTCTCCTCTCCTCTCCTCTCCTCTCTCCTTCTCCTCTCCTCTCCTCTCCTCTCCTCTCCTCTCCTGTCTGGATGCTCTGCCCTCGTACAGAATCACTTCAGAGCATGAAGGAGAAAAGCATCAAGAAAAGCACATCTTTGGAGGAAGATTTCTAAGCTATTTATCTCCCTGGAGGGGAGGCTAAAAAAGTGGAGATACTTTGTATCTGGGAACTCTTAAATTCATATTTATACGCATTTCCCCCGGGGCAGGATTTATTGTTAAGTAACAATAGGGGAACAGCGTGATTTCAGTGAAGACATTTGGGCTAGTGAATGTTGGAGTGAATTCTGCTTTAGCATTACTATTCAAAGTCAGAGCTGCTTTTTAATTGCTTTAAAAGTACATCCTGGGCAGAAATGTCCCAGCCCAGCCGCTGCTTCTCAGTGGCACCAGTGCCAGTATGTCTTGCTTTGCTGAGACCCAAGGGCTGCATGATGTAGGGCCTTAAAATTTCCATTTCAGTAATAAGAAAAATCTGACATAGAAGGAAAATATAGTATTGGAGGGCTTAGAGCCTTTCAAAGTCCTCGGTAACTGCTGGGCATTTGAAGAGATCTTCTGCTTTCTGCTTTTCCTGGGGGTTAAACACCAACCTGGTGTGGGTTGATGCTGGTTGATGCCCCTCTGGGGTTGGAGGCCTTCCTGTGGATCCCACCCCACTGGCACCGGTGTGCAGTGCCTGCTGTAATTCCTGCGGTGAGCTGACAAAGCCGTCTGCCCTCACCACCATTTCATTAATGATGAGGAACCTCCCTTGTCACTTCAGCAGAGTTGTTTTACATGTCCTCTTCCACCAGTTGCTTCTGCAAACGTGGCAGATGCCTCCTCTTCTCCCTCTCCCTCCATCTGCTCCTCAGGGTCTTTGCAGACCAGTGCAGAGGTCCCCACGGGCTCCTGCCTGTTCCCCACAACAGCAGGATTTGTACCCTCAGTTCTCAGAGTTGTCCCACCTCCCCTCCATAAGTGACATTTGTGTCACAGCCTGCAGCAAAGCCCTGCTGTAGCTCCATGCACATCCCTGCCCTTGAGTAATCCAGTCTTTCTTTCCACTGGAAAAATATTTTCCAGGCAAACTCCAATGCTTGTTTAAAGAGTTAAATCTTCCCCTGCCCCTAGTATAGGATAAGGGAGGGGGAAACCTGACCAGGCAGGTGCCAATTTATCCTAAATCCTGTCCTTTCCTCAGGGGAGCCCTGCTCAAGGCACAGCACTGTGGAGATCTGTGCTGCGAAGATTTCCCTCCTGCTCCCACGAAGAAGAGCTTTAGGGTTTTAGGGGTGGCGGCAGCGCTCTGACACCCACGAGCCCTCCTGGGTGAGCGGCTGGAGACTTTTCTCCCGGAAAAGCCCACGGGAAAACCAGCGAAGAAGCCCAGAGTATGAGTTAACATCCGCAGCTGTACCCTTCGCATGGTTGCTCCCCATCTGCAGCCCATCCAGCCATGGCCTCCCGTCCCCACCGTGGCTGCTCCGGCCGCCGCTCGGGTACACGAGGCAGCTTGAGCTGCTGTCCGAGTGCCAGGGGGAACGTCTAATGGGGTATTGTTTGTGTGTGTTCCTGAGATGGAAGTGATTAACATAAAATACGTAAACGGATCATGTCAGGAATTCTCTCCAGATCGGCACGGTTAGCGGGGCCGCTCTGTTTCGCATTACGGGAATTACAGCATGTTCTGTGACTGCTCCGCGTTGGACACAGATTTGGGTCTCTTTCCCCAGTGTTTACAAACACGGATGGGAGCTGAGCGAAAAATGCAGCCAACTGCTCATGTATTCGTGTATTTATGGACCTCTGTCCCATCAACACACACACACACACACACACACACACAAGGATATTTACGTTGCCTTCATATCAAGGCAGATACCGGAACGTCCTTAAATAACCCCGCAGGGCTGAGCGGCTCATCCCCTTTTCAAGTTCAGATTCAGGCAAACAACCTTCAGAATTCCTGGCAACTCTTCTTGCTCTCGAGTGATAGACTCTTCATCAAGAGCCCGGAGATGTTGCTCCTTTGAGCTTGAAATTAATTCAGCACCTAAAATTTGTGGGAAAGAGCTGCGCTGAGCTGGTGGGAAATTCGAACAGTCCCAGGCGCTGAAGCCAAGGAAGCTGCTGAAACATAAGGTAACGTTCAGGCTCGGATCTCCAAAGTGTGATCTGTTTGTCAGCACACTTGCATTGACTTTTGCCTCGTGATCCTCTCACATGAAGCGGGCAGGAATGTCTCCCTCCCTCTGCTGTGGAAGTGGGTTTAGTGGAGAACCACTAAAATAAAGGAAGGGGGAGGTGGGGGGGGGAGGAAGGAAAACAAAACAAAGCCAAAACCCCAAAAAAGTGCTATTGTGAAAGTGTCAGAATAACTGTCCCAGGGCTAATTTTACCCAGGGTGTAGCTTTATTGACATGGTTGTGAAAAGGCCTGATTCGCCCCTGAGTTACGGCAATTTTAAGCTGAGGCTTCTGGGGAAGTTGCAGTGACATTAAAGTGATGCTGCAGGAGGAGATGCCAGCCTGGAGCGTGACTCCACCAATGTCAGTGGGCTTCCCATCGAACTTCGTGTTTTCCACCGGGGGTTCTGTGGAATGGTGACCAAAGTTCACAAAGCACTACCCTTGTTGGGTGGTTTACCTTTGCCCAGTTTGGACAGACAGGGTAGCTCATTGCCTCAAAAGCACCAGCCAGACCCAGTACTTGGTGGACCTGCAAATGATCCTCGTGTTTACATGCAGAGGAGATTTTTGGAGCAAGCCCCAATGCTCCCATTTTCCTCTCCCTTGACCAGACTGGCACCTTTTGGAGAGAAAGTGATGTTCTTCATCACAAAATCTTGTCTTCCGTGTTTCTCTCCTCTTCTATCTCTTCTCTTAATCCTGCAAGCTTGCCTTCAGTTTGTCCAACTTTATCTTTCACAGGGGACCTTCTCCTTTTCCACTTCTATCACTCCACAAAAATACAGCTGGCATCTCTCTACTGCTTAACATCTCAGCCTTGTTCTCTACTCCACGAATGGCTCAGAGATCTCACTCCTCCACTGATCAACATGGCTAAGCCAACATGTCTTCATCTTTCTTTCCATCTTTCTCTGTTGAATGCTGAGGATATCATAGCCAGTACTGCTTCCATTCCTGTCCATATTGTGCACCATCTTCAACCCTGGTCATCTCTTTGCCCTTTCATCCAAGGCATGGTCAATTCTTGTAGATTTTCTGCAGAACATCTCTAACACAGTGGGATTCCCCCATTCCCACAGATAAAACCGTCATCCAGGATCTCACTTTCTGTCTTGGTTTTTGTGATACCTTCTCCCCTGGTCTTCATAAGAAGCTCTCCATAGCTTAAAAAAGTTATTGTCTAATTCTCTTTAAACCTCTCCTTTTGTCTTGTGGCCAGTGTCATTCTACTATATTTACCTGTTGTCTTCTGTCACATCGTGACTGAACAAGGTCAGTCCTCTTGTTCATCCCTTCTGCAGGGCCCATCACAACTGGTCCAATGACTGTCAGAACACAAGTAGGCAACAATAATTTAGTAAAATCTGTCATGATTTCCATGACAAGCACGGGAAGAAAAAAAATCTGTTCATCTGCAACCAGCTTAGCAAAACACAAGGATGCTGGAAAAGATCCTGATTGCTCCTAAACTCACAGCAAATCCCTCCCCAGCTTCCACAGTGATTTCATCCCTCTAAGTCAAAGGGCTCTGCATCTCATTTACTTTCCCTCTTATTATTTATTTTATAATTGACTCTCTGAACTTCTGCCTGAATTGGAGCCAAAGCTAAGGGTGACCTAATTCCAGCAGCACTTGTAGGATGAGAAGGCCTGGACCTTCCCAGTGCAGTCTCCACATCGACTTTAGATGGATGTTTAGACACTTAAAGGGACCCTGTGATCTGTCCAGACCAATGTCCCCATCCTTGGGAGAGTGGTAGCGTAGGACAAGGGTCTTCTTCATTGCTGGTGTCCAGGAGACACAGCATTGCCCACCAGTTACCACAGCAGTGGATAAAATGCCCTCAGAGGGGTAAATAACAGCATTTTTGGAAGTCTTCTTATTCAGCAACAAATCAAATACATCCTGGCCTTTTAATTTTGACTAAGCTGAACTCTGGGGTGTGAGTTCACTGCTGGCTTTCTGGTCTGGGAGGAAACAGGGAAGGAACCTGCATGAGAAGCTGAAGAAAAGATAGTTTTGCTTGGGTGGATTTCAGGCTCACCTGGGTTTTGAAATAGTTAAGATAGGTGCTGAATCTTCTTAAATCCATCAGTATGGATCATTCCACCTTGGTAATCTACAACAGTTTCTCTGTTTTGGGAGAATTAGCAACAACGGGAATAAGCAGATAAAGGCACAGATTTTAGATGATCTAATCCCAGTACTCAACCATTTTGCAGAACTGTGTCTCACTGTCCCTGCAAGACTTACACAAAATGGCATGGGCTGTAGAGCTGGAGGCTGTGTGCCTGTTTGAAAAGCCATGTGGGCTGAAAAAAAAAAAAAAAAAAAAAGGACATACTTGCTTGAAAAAATCCTTCTTTTGTAGGAAATTGTTTTAATGTGTATGAAAAAAAAAATAAGATCCACAAGTGAAACCCTGCAGCACACAGTGCATCTTTAGGTGCTATGTTTTTTTCTACCTCAAGATATGCCCCCTGTAAAGCAGAAGAGAGGAGAGGGAAGGGTTCTTGAGTGGTGCAGCCAGATTGAGGGAGTCAGTCACAAGCATTTACAGCAGCTCCGGGTGTGACCCAAAGCCATTTTCTGGCTCCTTTCCGAAGTTAAGCACTTCCAGTAGGTCGGAGGAAAGCTCAGGCTAGATTTTATCTAACGCTCAGATGCTGCTCAGGACACAAAGGGTCTGATCCTCACCTGCTGGAAACGGGAGTAAGGCCACTGACTCACACAGCTCCCCGTTCTGGGAACACGGCCCGAATTACTCATTTCAGTCCAGGACTGTTGGCAAAACACGGCATTCACCCCCAAACTGAGAGGGAGCTGCTACCATTCAGCGAGTTTCCAGCACGGAGTACTTTGGCCCCATCACACGCTGCTAATCTCTTCAGTGATTTATGTGCTCTTTTAGGTTTTAATTCTCCCTCTGTCATGAACCTTCCTCACTAGCAAGTTGACAGTTTAAATTAGTGTTTAGACATGGCTTTCATAATGTCAGCTTTTGTTTTGTCTCAGTCATCTGTTGGAATTCCTTCCATTGTATCTGAAGTGACTCATGACAATAAATGACTTCTTTTCTTCTTTTGTTCTTAATCGGGGAAGAATGGAACGAACCATGCAATATTTGTAAAAGAGCAGTCTTAATTAGTCCTCAGCTGTAGCTAAAGATGCTTGTCTTGTCTCTTTAGCATATTAATGCAGGAAGCCATGCGTTCACGTGGGCAATTGCCATGTTCCTGAAAAGCCTCGTTACAAGCCAAATTCTCCAGCGTAAAGGTATTCCCCGGCCCCGCTTCTGCCAAATGAGGAGCCTGTGCCCCCGGGGGCTTTGTGTGAGGCTGCTCAGGCCTGCGAGGAGAAAAACGGGCACACTTTAGAGTGACTCATCTCAAGGATTGGGTTTCTTTTTTTTTTTTTTTCTTGTTTTGTACCTCTTAAAGGTATAAACTCTCCAAGCTGAAAGCTGGAGCTTGGTCTCCCTCTCTCTCACCTCACAGCTGCTGCCTGTGCTGTTTCTCTGCTCTCGAGGGGGTGATGTTCCCCGATGATGGACCTCAAAACCCCCTTTGCAAGGTTTAAGCGGCTCAAATACCCGAGTGCTAATGAAAGGTTCGGGTGGGAATGTGTGATTAATTTGCACAAAATGAATAGTGACGTCCTTTAGGGACAAAACACGTTTTTGTGCAGAAATGCAAAAGGCTGTAACTTGTATTCCCAGAAAAAAAGCTGCTGTGCCCATGTCATCTTTAATACACTCCAGGAGCTAGTGAATGGCAACAGCTTACTTCTTTTTCTGTTTCTTGTTTGTAACTTGGGAGAAGAAAATTGATTCTGTGAGAAATTGTGGGAAAATGGCATTGGCAGCTCAGCTCCCTGTTCGCTGAGCGCTGTCCTAGTCCATGTAGGGCCATGCCCACGACGCCAAGTTATGTGGTAATTGTAAAACACAGCTAAATAAAGGTTTAGGTTGAGAGCCGATTTCTCTCTCACTGATTGGGTTTTGGGGAAGGGCCACGTCCTGGGTCTGGGGATGTATTTGTAGCTGTCACTGAATTGCAGGCAGTGAATCTCCTTTCCCTTAGACCTGGCTTGCCCAGTGGTCTGGGAATGTGGCTTGCACCCCTGTGTTACTGGTAAGGGGTTAGGCTGCCATTTGATGACATATTTTCCCATCTATCTGTCTTTCTCTCTGCTTTTATGCCTAATTCTGGCATAATGAAGCAGATGGAAAACACCCCTTAGAACCTGCTGAGTTGCTTTCTATTCTAGGTTATTAAGGAAGATGCTGCCACAGGGCAAAGCACAACTGCAGAGGGTCAGAGGGAGGTGTTTAACAGTTTGGAGAGCCAAAAGAGGTCATCAGGGGCCAATTTTCTCAAGATCCTCCCTCCTCCAGAAGACAATTGTGTTTTGCAGGTTCTGATCCAAAGAAAGGAAGGAAAAATGAAGCATGGATGAACAAGGCTGTGATGAGAACACTGGTAAAAGCTGGGCTTGAGATGCTGTTTGTGCATAACAACAGCCCTGTTGGACCCAGAAACATATGAATAACACTAAGAACTCTTCTGTGCCAGTACACGGTGCTCTTTATTTTAATGTTCTGTTTAAATATACATACAGCTATTTTTCTCTTGCCCAGACCTTGTAACAAAACCAAATGTCTTAATGAACACAGGGAGAAAGCAAGCAGCTGGAGAAAGACATTAAAATGTACAAACCCCAGCAAAGTCCTGGGGAAATCATTGCGACTTTGTTCAAAGTAGTTTCAAAAGTGAGTTGTTCCTCTGGAATTGGGCTGAAATGAGTGCTGTGCTGCTTTCCCTCTGTGCTCCAGAGAAATCCATGTTCCCTGACAGGGCTGTGGTCTTGTGTAGTCTCCAAAAATATTAATGCAATTTATGGTGAGCTCTGCTGGATTGTACTGTCACCAGGTTCATAACGACCACGGTCTCCTCTCCAGCTCTGCCCCTCCAGCTCTTGCTGAGGATTTGGCAGATCAGTACTGGGGAAGCGAAGGTTCTCTGGGAGAAGTGGTATCATTTACTGGCCTAATTGGTAAAACTGAGGAAAACAGATCATGTCTGGGACACAAGCCTTTCTGCAGGTGCAGTAAAGTTTTAGGCAAGTGCCCAAACCAGCCTTGGAAGTCTGGGTTTTTGCAGGCACAGATATTCTGGAAGTATAATGTCACGCCTCAGAGCAGACTTTGGACAACAACTTTATTTTCAATATACAGGGATTGTCTGCTCTCTGTCCATCTAACGTCTGACAGTGAATTTCAAAGGAAATTGTAAAATTGCAATGGCAAGGCCAGGGTGTGAGAGTGCAGGGTGGGTTCTTTCCCTGTAACTGAGCTGTCACATCTTTATTGGCTCCAAAGAAGTATTTTCAACTTTCACAACCTTCGCAAATTTCTGTGTGGCGCTGTGTGCTTGCTCTTCCCTAAAGCAGGAGTTGTCAAAGGACAGAAGTTCACTAATGTTGCTTTTTCCTAAAGCATCATCAAATGTGTTCTTAGCTTGTCATCAGCTGAGGTCAACTTTTCCTTCCATCTATGTTTGTGCTGGATTGAGATGAGCAGGTCCTGACCACGATCAAAGCATCAGGGTGATTGTAGCACAGAGGTGGTTTCTGCTTCTGCAGGAAGAGCTGTCCAAAGGGTTTATCAGTTTGGCACAGCCTTAATGTGGCTGGGATTTGGCAGAAAAACTGGCAGATTTGGATGCCTTTGAAATGCAGAGGATGATGGGGCTGATCATGTGTAAAGACTTCCAACCCCTCCTGGAAACCCAGATAGTTTTGTGAGGGCCTCTTAACCAGCACTTCATTACAGCTTTCCCATTGGCCTCAAACTCAATGTTAACCTTGGCCCTGGCGCAGAGAAGATTGACTTTCAGGGTCGATAAATCTTAATATGGATCAAACTGGAAGTCATGTTTGCTTAGTTCTCAACTCCCTTCCAGTGCAATTACTCTTTACACAATGCAAGGACATTCTGCACATTTTTCCTCCTCTTCTCCATTTTGAGGCCCGTTACTCTCCCAGCCGGAGCCCGGGGGTTTTTCCAAGGCTCAGCTTCTCTCTCCAAAGTTTTCTGTCGCAGCCACTTTGATTTCTGTGTTATTTATCTCCTTCTACAAAAGGCAAGCATAATCTATGTGTGGAGTTTTTTGTTGTTTTGCAGCGGATCCGTGTTAAGCGACTGCCTCCTTGCGTAGCCGGCCGCGTCGCCACCTCCTCGTGCGTCCAGGAGCGGCGCGGGGCTGCGTGGGACGACGGAACCCACAAGAGGTTTTCAGATTTCCAGGATGCTGAACCACACGGCCTGCTTTGCCGTGATTTTCCCCTGCGCTCGGCAGCAACTTTCTGCTCCGTTTGTATCAGCCAACACCTACAGAATTTTAATGAGCAGGCGGCGGGGTTGCCTAAAAAAGTTCTCCCCGTAACGAGGCATATAGAGCACCTGGGGCTACAGAGGCAAGAAGCCAAAGGATGTTATTATTGCCCTTATAAATTGTTTTCAAAATAAATAAGATTCAGAATGTTTCGCTTTGCAGGGGGGAAAAAAATGGGAGATTTGTGCTCTGCGCGCTGACTGGCGGTGGGGGTGGGAGCAGGAAAGAGGAGAAAGAAGGGTGGGTTGATCTGTAGCCTTTTGATTTGAGTCACTGCTGTTGAGCACATGTGAACTCGGTGTACATGTGTTGCCGGGGTTACAGCCAGGCCCAAATGTGTCCAGGATCACAGAATTCCAGAATGGGCTGGGTTGGAAGGGACCTTAAAAGACATCTATTACTGGCCTCCCTGCCATGGGCAGGGACACTTTCCTCTGTCACAGGTTGCTCCAAACACCATCCAACCTGGCCTGGAACACTTCCAGGGATGGGGCAGCTACAGCCTCTCTGGGCAACCTGTGCCAGGGCCTCACCACCCTCACAGCCAAGAATTTCTTCTTAATATCCAATATAAACCAATCCAATCTCCCAGTTTAAAGCCATTGCCCCTTGTCCTGTCAAGGGTGTGGACAAATATGGGGGGCTAGCTGCTGCAGAGAGCAAAGCTAACAGAGGGAGGATCCTGCACATCTGTTATCCCATTATCCCCATGAATCCATCCTGCACCATGCTCTGTAATTGTGGACATAGGAGTTGTTTCCCAGGAGCTGGGATGGGGAAAGTGGTGCTCTTCATTCTGAAGGATCTGTCCGTGCCCTCAGTGTCCTGGGTGACTGGTTGGGCTGTATCTATTTAGGGGCCCTGTACTGAGTACTGCCTTCCCCGCCCTCACTGCCATGGTGTGAAGGTGACCAGGTTAGTCACCTGTGTGGTGAAGACAGAGAAAATCCTGCATCTTGATTGCAAAATTCAGGATGAAACAGCATCCCTTGAAAAGAAGAAAGGTCCTTACTCTGGGACTGTTCAGATCAGCAAGAGGTATCCAGTCAACCTGGCAGGAGGTGCCTGTAGTGAAAAGAATTCATGTCATAGAAGTGCTTTGCCTCAGTTGCAAAGGATTCAGGTTTGGCCTTCAGGAGGAGATGAATCCCAACTGCTGAACACGGGTAATTCCAAGGAAAAAAATAAAATGAATGGAAGGCTGTGCAGTGCATGGGCTGCACTGTGCCTTTCAAGGCTGGCTCTACCAAAGGACAGGCAGACACATCCATGGCTCAGCCTTTGTGGAGCAGCTGCTTTGGAGAGCAAGATTTGTTCCATGCTTCAGCCGACAAATTCCGGGAATGGCTTCCGGGCAAAAGCTGGTGAAGGAAGCAAATGCCGAGGGATGGTGTGACGCGACTGCAGAGCAAGGTGCTGAGAGCATCTTCCCCTCAGTGTGGCCATGGGACACAGCTGTGCAGAGCAGCATCCATGGAAGTGCAATAACCCCGTGGCCATCCTCGGGCGGAAGGTGAACTCCGAGTTTGCGTGTGATTAACATTCCACAAAACGCACTGGAAAAAGGGAAGGAAGCACCATGAGCCAACCCTGTTTTCTGTCGGCCCCTTCAGAAACAGAAGGAAAAGATTAAAACCATTAGCAATTGGAAAAATCCAGTTTATTCTATGCATTAGCACTGCTGGCATGCAAACACATCTTCAGAGAGCAGCTGCTGTCCTAGGGCGCTTTAATCCTTCCAAAAGTAGCATGAGAAGACCCAGTAGGTGCACTGCAATTTCCACTGTGAGCTCCCTGGTATTAATAAACTGGAGCACGTTCCTGGGCAAGGTCTCCTGCAGTGTTGACTTTCTGCTGTCTCTCTCTTGTAGCTACTGCTGAATGTACCAGAGCACCCTCAGAGTTTGGTGTTTGATGGGGCAATATGCAAATAAAGTTGGCAGCAGAAGACACCAATAGGAAAAAAAACCCAAAAACCCAAAAAACTCATGTTGGAAGCAGAATGAGAAGAAGGGAAATAAAAGCAAACCAGAACAACCTGCTCTCGGCCCTTGACACCAGTGCTGACTCCCTCTGCCCTGCGATTTCTTGGCTGCTCTTGTGACTTTCACCTAAAAAGGGAGAGGAGGAACCACCTCCACCCACAGGGCTAAAATTGGAGCAGATGTCTGGTGGGACTGTGATGGAGTGGCTCTAGATCAGCCCAGGATACGCAGATGTGCACATGCCTGTGCATGGCTCACCTTGCAGTGACAGCCCTGGTTGTATGACAGAGACCTCCCAAGTGATTGGGAGACACTGGTGGATGTGGGGAGCTCTCCAGCCAGCTCCCAGCTGAGCAAGGAGCAGAGCTGTTGGAAACTTCCTGATTCCAGCTTCTTCCATGGAAGATCAGGTCTGGATGAAGAAGTGGTGAGAAGAGGATTGATCAGGGTTGTTGCCCCCTCAGCGTAGTGAAGAGGCAACTGTGTGAAATTCAACATCCCATTTCCAACGTGCGGTTGAACTGGATGACACAGGAGTTGCCTCTTAGAGGAAAAATGCATGTGTGGCACTGGAAAGTGTCTGTAAAATCATGGAATAGTTTAGGTTGGAAATGACATTTAAGATCCAGCCATTAACCTAGCACTCCCACTAAACCATGTCCCCAGGTGCCACATCTACTGGTCCAGCTCCCGTTGGCAAAGGCTGGTGACAGCATTGATTCCAGCAGAGGTTGGCTCACATCTCACAGGCTGTGGAGGAGCAGCCAGCTGTAGTCACGTCATCAGTTTGGGAACCCCCAGGGTGGGAATCAACCTGCTCAACATCTGGTTGGTGCTTCGGAGCTTGGCTTGTCCTGGGAAGGCAAGTTCATCCCTGTTCTTCCTGCTTAAAAAACTGGGTGAGCCATTTCACCGACGAACAGAGCCTTCAGTGATGGGGTGTTCCATGAGCACATAGTTCCACGGATGAAGTCTCAGCAGCCCTGACCAACTGGTCAGTGCTTTCCTTGTCCAAGGAGTGTTTTGCATTTGTTGCTGGGGTTTATTAGTCGTTTAGGTTTTTTTTTAAGCAGCTATGACTGTTGCCAGCCAGCTCAGAGACATCCCAGTTCATCACCTGGAGCCTGCCCCCCACGAAGATGTTGTAACCTGTCCAGGAATGATCTGGATTTTGGAAGTTGATTCCTGCCCTTGATGCAGCGACAGGACATGCTGTCACTCAGCAAGGAGCTACTGGGAGGCTTAAGGCTTTAAAAGGTAAGAAGCTACTGAGGAAAAAGGATGGAAAACAGGGGTGTGATAATCAGAAAACAGGACAGGAGGAAAGATGGGGGACCCTGCAGGGTTCAAGCTCCCTTTTTTTTTTTTTTTTTTTCTTCCCAGTTTGGTTTGTGGTTTTGCATTTGCAGCTTGTAAAACTGTATGGAAGGAATGTGCAGCTGGGGGCTTTCGCCAAGTTGGTGTCAATTTGGGTTAAACCAGAGGTCCTGGAACAGAGCCTCGTTGGGAGAGTGGGTGACTTTCATTAGGACCAGAGCTTTCATTATTCTCCCTTCAATTGTGGTCGCTCCTGGGGGACCCCATTCCAGGAGCAGGGCCCAAACCCTCTTACACCAGGCACACTGAAAACCAACAACCCGAAGGCAGGCCCTCCCCCCGAGGGCTGGCAGCCCTCAAGATGCTCAGTGTCCTGCCATTGTCCTCCTCTGGCCTCCAGCATCGCTGTCCTGTCCTGTCAGCAGCAGCCCACGTGCTTCTCAGCTGGACCCCACCAGCGCTTGGGATTCGCTCCATCCAGGATGTTGACCACATGTTTTGTGAGGTGCCCAGCATGTCTTAGGAATGCTACAATGAAGACACTTTCTTTCCCCGGTCCCTGGGGATGTTGCTTCTGGATCATCTCTGCTCTGTGCTTACTGCAATCCCTGCGTGCAGTCAGCCTGACACGGGGCCCCTGCCAGCCTCCAGCACCAGCCAGTGCTCCTCTGTGCTCCAGCTTGCCTCCTTGGATACCCTATTTTGTCTCCATGCACAGATAAAGAGGCAATCTTCTCACTTTCCTTCATTTTCATGGTTAAACTGCTGATAAAGGCAGTTGGTTCCATGCAGGGGGATGACTTGGAGTTGTCCTGTGCACAACCAGGGCTTGTACTCCATGATCTTGTGGGTCCCTCCCAGCTCAGGGCATCCTATGATTCTTTGATTCTATGACTTTCAGTCAGGGATTTCTCTCGTTCTGCCTCTTTCTCTGTCCTCACATATGAAAAAAATGAGTATATCTCAGTATACAGCCACTCTTCCTCAGGCCATGCAGGGCAGGTCATCTCCAGGATGGTGGTTTTTTGGCCAGTATCTCCTGGCTCTGTAGTCTGTGTGCCAAAGGGATTTCAAAATCCTAAACATGGCTTGAATGTGCCTTCTGTTCACAGTGCCAGGCGTACCCTGAGCTCAGCTGGATTCATCTCCCTTCACCAAAGGCCACAAGGCAGGAATCAAGTCTAAGGTAATAATCCATCCTTTAGAGCTAGAGGAAAGAGATTTGCACCTCTGAGACTGGCACCTCTGAAATCCAGCTCATTCCAGTATTAAATGCATGTTGAGGCTGGATGAGTTGTCCCCAGACCTTTCCACTTCTCACAGAAGATGCCAGCGTGGCTTGCAAAGCCCACACTTGCCCTTGAGTCTGGGTGGTGTGGGTGAAGGAGCTGGGTTTGTGTGGTCTCTGTGCTTCATGTAGGTTTGGCCTCAAGTGTAATCAATGAGTTTCACTCCTTTTTGGGGCAGGACAGCTCTGCCTTATTGTCCCTGTCCAAATTTTCCTTACAGAGTTTGTCTGGACCTTTCTGGTGGGAGGGGATCCTCCCCCTCCAAGCCCAACAGGTGTTTCCTCAGAAGCCAAAGCTGCTCTGACAGCTTGGCCCTCCTCACTTGCCCCTCAGAGATAACTCAATTTTACAAACCACACCAGCCTTCATATGCCCTTATTTAGATTCCCGACTTAAACAAAGCAGCCTGATTGCTATTACTGCAGGGAAGCCATTTAGTCTTGTGGTTTATTTACAGAAGGCAACATGCAACCAGCCAGTCTAATAGCTCACCATTGTTCCCCTATCAGTCCTTGGGCTGGCAACGCTGAGCAAAGCAAACACATCATAAGAAACCACCTTTAATTATTCATATGCTCTCTAGGGGAAGCGAAGGTCTCTGATGAAGAGGAAATAAACAAAATATCTTTGAACTGTAAATCATGGCTGCAAGAGCTTTGTTCTTTGTTTCGCTGGGGTTGTGTTTTATCTGAGATCATAATTTGTTTTCAGTGAAGCACTAGATTAAATTAATTGAGGTTTAGAACGCTATCCATTTCCTTTTGCAAGCCCTTTCACTGACGGTGTGATCTTATCTGACTTGTTACCCCTGCTGGCTCTGTTTTCCTGACCTCCCCTTAGCATTACATGCTTTAGAGCTGTTTCTTTCTGTTCTCTCTTCTTTCTTTTCTTTTTCTTTTTCCCTTTTTTTTTTTTTTTTAAAATTTTAAAAGGGTTGTTTATTTTTGAAAGCATCCAAACTCTTTCTCCAGCTATTACTCCTTTCCTACGGGTGAATTCCCTCTCTGAGGGAAACAAGGGCAGTTTCCTAAAGAGATGTTTCTGGGGTCCCATGAGCACTGCAGTGCAGCAGCCTCTCTCCTTCTCCATCACTCTTGGTGTGTGCAAGACAGACTTTACAGGAGGAGGCAAGCCCAGTTGCTGCAGCCCCTGGGCCAAGCACTCCATTTTTATTGGGTTGTTTGAGGCTGGTGTCCCCACATGCAAAAGTTGATAACAACAGGTTTTGAAGCCTCTTTGGAAAAGGACAGGGAGGTTTCCCTGGAGGAAGGGTTGAGATCTATTGCAAAGCAGAATCCAGAATAGTTGCTCTATTGCTAATTCCAAGTGTAATTACTGCAGCCCCTTCCTGTGGCCTGAGTCCAGGACTGGCCATGGCTGGAGTCATAGCTGCAGACTAAAGGACTCTTTGGTCTGACCAGGTGTTGTCAGTGTTGCATTCCTGGGGAAAAGTCTGTCATGAACTCTCCTGCAGGACAGGGCAACACTGCACAAGTGGGAAGGACTTGTGAGAAAACCTTTCATAGGATGGTTTGGGTTGGAAGGGACCATAAAGACCCCTTGCTATGGGCAGGGACACCTTCCACTAGCCCAGGTTGCTCCAAGCCTTGTCCAATCTATCCTTGAACACTTTCGGGAATCCAGGGGCAGCCACAGTTTCTCTGGGCAACCTGTGCCAGGGCCTCTCCACCCTCACAGCCAGGAATTTCTTCCCAATATCCCATCTAACCCTGCCCACTGAGGCCTGTCCCTTGTCCTGTCCCACCAGGCCCTTGTCCCAGGTCCCTCTCCAGCTCTCTTCAAGCCCCTTTAGGCACTGGAAGGGGCTCTCAGGTCTCCCTGGACCCTCCTCTTCTCTAGGCTGAACACCCCCAGTTCTCCCAGCCTGCCTCCAGTGCACATGGCCAGGTCATGCCAAGCTTCTGGTGGCTACAAAACACCAAATAATAAAGCAATGCCCTGCAAAGCTTTCAGCTCATGCCTGGGGAAAGCTGTGAAACAGCAGCCACTCAGGGCATGGAACAGATCTTTGTCACCATGTCCTTCCCTTGGCAGTGTATCACCTGGAAGTCACTGCTGCTGCTGCTCTTTCACATTTTCCCTGGACTGGCTCACCTACAAAGGGTAGGGAAAATACAGTGAAGTGTCTCCATAAACGACCTGTCATCTGGAATTTATTTGCCCAGATCGGATAATTGAGTGTTCTTGTAGCCATTTATTGTATTAGCTAAAAAGAAAGGAAGAGGCTAAAAATCGTGGTGTGTTTTGTTCTCCTGCATATTTGAGCAGCTATAAATAGAGTCTTTCAGATTTAATTAAGGAAAAAAAAAAAAAAGAGAGAGAGAGAAAAAAGCCTGTCAAGGACCTGTGTTGCTTAGTGGACTTAAAAATTTAATTAAATCATCCTGGTGTCCCAGAAGTGCAGTCCCAGAGACCAGGTTTCTGTCCTCAGAAACCTTTTCACAGCCACTAAAGACACCTGACTTCACTCATGACAGACCTTTAGGACCAGAGTGATCTAAAAGCATTAAGTGGGCTCTCAAGCACATCACTTACACCACAGCACCAGCACACCCACCCACCAAAGCCCTCCTTTCAGCAGGAGTTTGCAGCTGTCCCTATCACAAAATAGGGAGTGGAAGGGAGCAGAGAAGGCTTCATTTTTGAGGATCTCCTCTCCCTCCTCTCCCTTTCTCTTTTCTCCCCTCTGATGCTCATTTCTGAGGCAGATTTTCCCCCTCCTCACCCCAGCTCCCCATATTTATTTTATTACAAGCATTTTCGCTAAAACGATTAACTCGATTTAAAATTTCAACTGTTTCCTTGCCAAGGATTTTAGGAATTTTCATTATTTCCTTTGGGAATTCTGAGACTGCGGTTAGCCAGTTTGGAGTTCAAGACACGAGAAATGCCAGCACAACTGAGGACTTGGCTGTAAAAGCGTTTCCAACATGAAAGAATTCCAGCGTTTCATAAAAGGAAGTGTAGTACTTGAAGAGATATGTTGATATAAGGAAGGTCTTAACAAAATGAAAGCCAATCTATTATTGCTAAAGTATCAAAGAAATCCCTTTGTAAAGGTGCTAAGCCCTCCTGGAGGAGCACAGAGTGTGTCTATTTATTTGTTGTGTGTTTAAATGGTTTATGTATGATTAAGGAGCCAAGCCAGTATTACCGAGCTGGCCGGGGTTTTGGAGCTCTGTGGCTGGAGGCAAACATTAGGAAAAAGGTAAAACTGCTCTGCTGGGATGGGTCTTTCAGGGCTGTTATTTCAGAGGGATTTCACCAGCCATGGGGGAATAGGTGCTCTTCTGAAAGGAGGCCTTGAAAAAAGCAGACCCTCTCTTTGGGTTGTGATATCCAGATCTAAGGGACCAATTCTGACCCCATATCAGGGTGGAGGCTGATCTTGGTCTGCCACCGCAGTTATAACTGCCTCAGAGTGATTTTTTTGGGCCGTATCTTGGGGGTTGAGCGTAGTGTCACTCTCTGCTCCACCTCTGTGCTCTGCTGTCAGGGGAGGAGGAAACCCCGGGTCAATAAATCACCCTTGGGCTTGACTGTGATGGGTGAGAGCCAAAGTGCTTTGCTTTCACCTGCCCAGAGCAAACAAAATGCTCCTGGTACAGCCCTGGAGAGCTTCTTCTGCACGGGCAGGGCTGGAGATGCCTTAGCAGTGCATGGCTATGGAAACCACTCTCCAAGGGGAATCAGTAGAGTGTTGTCCCATGGATCAGCCTGTGCGTGCTGGAACGGCCTTGGGAGCTGCCTACGCCGAGGGCTCTCATCTGACCCCGCATGTGGGGCTACTAAACCTCTCCTCTGGACCTACAGCAAAGCCCCACCATGTGATCCTCTCCCATCCCATGGCCTGAGCAGCACAGCTCCCAGGGAGCTTTGCAGGGTGGGGATGCTGCCCTTCTCAGTTGTGCAGCAGGGAAACAAGCAGTCCTGTTACCACGGGGTCAGAGTGGTGCTGCTCCAATTCCAACAGGCTGGGCCTCGCCTTGTCCCCTTCTCTCTAAAAGTGCAGGCTGTTCCCTGGCCATGCCAGTGAGGATGTTGGAAAGGCGTGTGAGCAGAAGGTGTCTCAGGGTGGTTGAAGAGGTGCCTGTGCTTTGGGCAATACCTGCTTGCCAGGAGATCAGCTTGGAAACCAGGGAACCTCTGGGCCTGCTGTGATCACCCTGCTGAAAAGTGACTTGATTGGTGACACTTCAGTAGAAACCCGAGCTGCACCGTGCTCCCAGCTTCCCTATTAAAAAAAAAAATAAAAAAAAAGGAAGCCAATGTTTTTAACATAAACAGGATGCTGAAGGCTGATCCAGCGCGGTTCCCGGTGGAAACAAATGTGCTCCCATGCTGTTCTGACACACCGCAAGCCGTGGTGCTTGTCAGCAGGACGGGAGTCCTGAGCAGCAGCTCATTTCCCTCTGCTCTGGGAATTACATCGCCCCAAAATGAGGCCCCAGTGCAGCCTAGCACCTCAAGGAGAAGTTTAGGTTCTTGCTGATGCAAGATTTTTGCTGAGCAGCAGCAAAGGGGGCTGATGGCTCCTCTTTCTCTTTACTCCCTCTCCCCACCTTGTGATCGGTGGGGCAACACCTGCTAGAGATGGGAAATTACAAAAAGAAGTGTTTTGGCTGCAAGTTTTCAGAGCAAATACCTCAGTTTGGACTCTCAGCCTCCCATCTCGCCATGCCACCAAAACTCCTGGTTTACCGACTCCCAACACCCTCTTTTTTGCAAATCAACTCCATCTGCGGTTCCTATAACTGGCCCCTTAAAAACGATCCTTCATAGCCATTCCTGGAAAAAAAAAAAAAAAGAAAAAAAAATAACAAAACACACCAAGCCTGGGCCCCTGCTCAGGAGGAGTTTGGCTGAGCCAGATGCCACCAGCAAGGGACACGAACAATAGGGACTTGGTGGGGGGCAGAACAACGGGGCTGGCAGCTGAGCTGAGCTCAGGGAAGTGCACGCGAGCTCTGGGAGCTGGTGGCCGGGTGCATGTGCCTCTCCAGAGCCTGAGAAACTGCACTTTAACCAAGTCAGGCAAATACTGAGGCGAATTTCTCCAAGCAGAAAGCTCTGCCCCACCAAAGTGCACCAAATTATATCCCAGCAAATGCATCCTCTGCCTCCTGTGGGGAGGTGGGGCACCCCAGGGATGCTTCCAAGGGGTCCCTGAGCTGGTGGGAGGGCAAACGGAGGCAAAATCCCATGGAGAGCAATCCTGGATGGGCTCCTGGGGCTTAGAGCATTGAAGGGTTTTTTTTTTTCTCCACATATGTCTGCACATGGGAGAAAACCACATGTGGTCTCTCAGAGACAGCTTGGGGAGCCCACACTTAATGTGTTCCCATCCAAAAGGTCTTTCTGTTCTCCATTAAAAGTTCCCCCCTCACCTTGAGCAGTGTCTCTAATTGTAAACAAAAATGAAGGGAGGTCAGAATTTGTAAAAAAAAAAAAGAGACAAATCCAACAACTGAGCCCTAAAGGAGGCCCCATCCTCTTTCTTTTCCCCTTCCTCTCCTGGTGCTAAAAATGCAGGTAATCCTGGTTTTATTTTCCTGCAACTAAATTTGATGATGATGTCATGTGTGTGGCTGAGCAGAGCAGTTTTCTGACTGGGCAAGTGAGGCTCAAGATGTATTTAGTACTAATTTATTCACAGCAAATAAAGCTTTGGGGCCAGAAGATGGGCAGCTCTGTAGATCAAGAGCCTACAGGGCTCAGACCTGCTCTGCTCTGCCTGGCCCTGAGGCTTTTTACCCAAAACCAAGGCTTTTTGGCAGCAAAAAACCAAAGGACTGTCCGTGCAGGAGGTGGAGGGATCTTCAGGGATTCACAGCTCCCACTTTGGGGATTTGGGATACCCCTATTTAAGGTCTCTGAGTAACAGGGATGTCTGGCCACCAGAAGGGGCAATAAGCCACTCGACAGAGCCCTGGCACTTGAGTGACAAGATTTGCATTTCAGATATTGGCCACCAACGGCCAAGTTGAAATTTTGTTTTCACATCATAGGAAAAAATACCGAGCGCCAAGCCATGTGGTAAACCAAAATAGCTCACGAAGCATGCAGGTTTTAGAACATGGGTAAGGATGAACCAGGAAGAAAAAAAAAAAAAAAGTAAAAAAAAAAGTAGCTTTATATATAGATACTGAAAACCAAATAAATCACATGACCCAGCCCAAAAAAAGCTTCAGTGAAACGTTTGTGTCTGGGATTAAGAGCACTAGTCATTACTTTAACTATGTATGGTATGTTCTCGTCTTGAAAAATGTGTACACCAAATATTTCAGCCTTTTCTCATGGAAGGATCGGAAAGGCAAAATGCTTTTTAGTATTATGCAAATATTAGCCTTTCCAGGACAGTGTTGGCTGGCTGGCTATTTCCTGTGGTCCTATATTTTGATATCTGTGCTTGCATGATGTGCCCTCTGATTCTGTGTGTGGGGTTTCTGTGGGTTTTTTTTCTGAAGAGAGACTTTCCTTCTCCTACTAAAGGTGGTGACATAAAGGGCAGATATGAGCTGTGTTTGGTATCCCCTCTGACCTCCACCAGTCCTGGCTGATAAACACTGAAATCTTCAACGGGGTTTAGTGTGTTTTGTGGCTACTGGACTTTACCTGCTCAAATTTAACACCCCACAGATGACTTTGGGAATTGCCCCATCGTGAGGACAAGGATTGTTCTTGTGGTGTCAGCGTATCCACTTTAAATCCCCATCCTGCTGAGAAGAAGCCTGAAGGTTTGTAGGAGAGGGCTGGAGCCTCGTGGCAGCTTCCCTAACCCAGGGAATGCAGGATGCAGGAGCCTGGAATTCCAATTATTCCTGCCTCTTTCTTAGTGCTTTGCCCCACAGCTTCACTTGTGGGGGTTGACAGACTTCCAGTCTCAGTTGCTGTTGGGAAGCTCAGTCAGAGTCATGCAAAGGATGCTGAGAGCAGTATTTGCTCCCTGGTTTGCCATGTTTATGGATAAACCAGGCCCTTTCCATCTCCTGGATAATTTTCATATATATGGGGTAGGATTTAGGGCTCTCCAGGACTTGCCAGTGTTCTGAATTGTCCCATCACGGCCACTAAAGGGAACATCCCACTGGAGATGCGTGAACACAGCTTCCCTCCCTTTCTGCAGAAAGTGGACTGCTAAATTAACCCAGCTTAGGCTTAGCCTCTCACAGATGTGCAAATCATGGAATCTTAGAATTACCGAGGTTGGAAAAGCCCTCTAAGATCATCAAGTCCAACCATTAGCCCAGCGCTGCCAAGCCCAGCACTGACTCGTGTTCCCAGGTGCAGGAAGCACTGCCAGAGGGGCTGGATGTGCAAAGGAGTTCAAGAGGTGTTCTCTTTCTCGCTGATGTTGCCATGAGATGTCACCAGGCCTTTGGGAAGTCACACAGTGTCCCTGCCAATAGAATGGGGATAATGGCACAGAGTGGCTTCAAGATTTGTTGACAAACAGTGGTAAAAACAAGATATCCCTCGATTACTGTGCACCTCAGAAAATTTTTCTGAAGAATATTTGTTCACCTGTTTTTCACAGAATCACAGAATGGTTTGGATTGGAAAGGATCTTAAAGCCATCTTTTTCCAGCCCCTGCCATGGGTAGGGACACCTTCCACCAGATCAGGTTGCTCCAAGCCCCGACCAGCCTGGTCTGGAACACTTCCAGGGATGTGAACACTTCCAGCCACAGCTTCTCTGGGTAACCTGTGCCAGGGCCTCACCACCCTCCCAGCCGAGAATTTTTTCCTTGTATCTAATCTAATCCTGCCCTCTGTCACTTTAAAGCCATGTTAAGTTTTCCATTAAAATAAACCTCTTTTAAAACCTGGCCTTACTGAGTGGGTTCAGCGATTCTTCATGTTTCTTTATTTACAACCCCATCCCCTCCAGAAGAAGTGAGTCATTAAAACACTTTAATTGATCAGCAGCTCAGCTGTGCTGGTAGTGCTGCTTTGGAGCACTTCCATAAATTATTTAAAAAAAAAAAAAGGCAATTTATCAAATTTTATTTTGGCTGCCCCTGTACAAACAAGCTGCATCTCCTTCCTTGCCCAAGCTGGGATTGTGCAGGACCTGGAGCTGCCTCACTTTGCGTGGTGGCTTTGCAATCCCTGTGGCTTCTGTTGCTGCTGTGAGCAGCGTTTGGGACTTGCACAGACTTTACTACACCACAGGAGCTACACCAGTGCCAGAGTCCTCTGTCTAGACAAGCCCTTAAACCTGATTGCTTCATTCCATTACTGATAAAAAGCACTAGACATGGGAATGAGTTTTCCTCTCCATCCTTTCTTTTTTTTTTTCCCCTTATATCCCCGAGGAAGGAAGACTTGATTTTTTTCTGATCCACCCAAAAGAAACCACAGTAACCACAACTGCAATTATATATATATATCTTTAAAAAAAAACCAAAAACCTTTCTGGCAATTCTTTCACATTCTTTTTTAAGCTTCTTTGCTACATGTAGAACAATAAATGATTTAAAAATGAAACATAAAGGCATCTGTTTGCACTATATTTGAAATTAAATTGGATAAAGCTGAGAGGGAGCAGCTAGTGACTAATACCAAACAGTGCCCAAGTAATAGTATGACGAAGTTAACAGGACCCAAGTTAAGCTGAGTTTCTTCCTAAGGCAGGAAAGACTCCTTTTCTTAGCTCCCTCTAAATGTCACACTGACTTTATGCAAGATGGGGCCAAAATATTTATTTTCTAAAGTTATTTTTGGTAGGGAACAGTTTTAGGTCTTTTTTTCCTTTGTCCTGAGAAGATGACAAAGCCAGTGAACATCAACACCGAGGGATTACTGTCTGGTGACTTGGTTGATACAGAGCCATCACCAATATAAAATTCTCACATCAAAGTGTCTCAGTGACTTGCTGGAGAAAACGGAGCACAAACCAAAAGTGACGGAAAAGAAACATCTGGATGTTTTTCTTGGTTTTATCCCATCTGCCCCTTCCTTTTGAATTGCTTGTGCTGTATTACTATTTCCAGTGAGGCCAGGCTCCAACTGGTTGATGTTTTTGGGGATGCAACAGCGGGGAAAAAGTGGATTTGTGTTGAGACCATGCCGTGCCCTGGGAGATCCTCAGTGACCGTGGACATGGGATGCAGGAGGTGGGTAGTGGATGGACTTGGTGGGTACCACAGAGGGGCCGTGGCACTGAAGCCCATCCTCCCCCCAGAAAATTAGTTATCTTGCACAGCAGTTCCTGCAGTGACCCTGATACTGAGAGACACATCCTACAGATGTCAGCGCTCCCAACAAACTGCCCTGACAGGTGGGCTTTGAGCCGCCAGCCCTCATTTCTGCAAACATCCCTCTACCCACAGGCTCCTGGAGGGAGAGCAGATGACCAGGAAAGCAGCTGGCAGCTACTGTTACAGCCACAAAACCTTTCCACTGAGGTACACGGTGTTGGATTTGATCTTATCATCTCCACAACTCAAAAGAAGTATCAGTTCCACGAGGCCCATAACCACAGCTCTGGTGTAATTACAGCAGTGTCGCAGGGCATTCACACTGTAGGATTATCCCTGTCCTGCCAGCTATAAATTATGTACTAAGTAAGGCTCATAATGAAAAAAAATGGCATCCTCAGAGCAGCTACCAAGAACATTTTAAGTGCTTGGTTATTGCAAAACGATGGAGCATTTGTAATGAGCCCATTGTTATGGTTTGGTTCTCTTTTGCACTTGGAGTGGTGGTGGTGGCAGGGAATTTATCCTCTTATTTTCATATGTTCCCATGTTTTTAAGGCTTTTAGCACTCAATAAAGCTTAGGTTTTCATGACAATATTCAGACAAGCTAGTTAATGAATCTGAGTCTTTAGCAATCGCAAACTGACTTTAAATGAAATTTATATTCTGAATCTGAGAGTATTTAGCCATTTCCAGCTTTAAATTTATTGTCTATCTGACTCACAAATCAGGATTATGTGCAGGGCAAGTGCCCATAGGTGGGGCTATTATTTTGTTATGTTAAAGCAAAAAATATGATGATTTTTTCATCAGAACTGAAGGTCTTGGCATGCACATGGTGAGCAGACTTGTGGGATTACATTAACTGTTTCTGTTCTTTCTAAGGTACTCCTTGAATCCACAACATCTGTACTATTTCTTGACCTGTTGATGTGGGAAGACTTTCCCAAAATCAAATTAGGGACAGATTTTCCAAGACTGGGCACTGATGGACACAGATGTGCTCGGTGGGGTATCCATAGTTTCCACACTCCTACTTTTGGCTTTTCATATTAAAAAGAAAAGGAAACTCAATCTTCATGTGTACTTTTGGGTATTTTGCCTGGGCTGTTTTCACTTTTCAAGGTTGCACTGCTACTAAGCGTAAAGATTTTTGTGTGGCACACAGTCACGTGACTCAGAGATGGGACAGGAGCTGGCCCATGAAAAGTTAGATTAATGAGCTGAAAATGCTCTTTGGGCCTGATAGATGATTTTGGCCTTTATCCTCTACTTCAAATTCAGTGCTAAGGACCAGCCTTGTGACAGGGAAAGTAGGAGGATCTCCATCAGCCCTGTAAGTTCTCTCAGACTAATAATTCTTGAGATTTAACATGGGTGATGCACTCAGCTCTTGATTGCCCCAAGTTGTGATGTTGTGAACTCCAAGCTCACACAAATGAAGCTGTGAAAACACTCAGGGAGAACAGGGTGAAGAACAGAAAAAACCCCAGTGATATTCTTTGTTATTGTGCCAAGTAAGGGCACACCAAAAGATTGGTCTCTGGTGTCTTCCTTATCCAAGGAACAGGTATTTTATAATCTGAAAAAAACAGTCACAGAATTGTAGCATTTCCAGAGAGAGCAGAGTGTTTTACTGAGCCAATATATCCAAGGAAAGTGTAGTAAAAAGGAAAGCAAAACCAAAACAAATAACCAACCAACCAATCACCACCACCTCCAACAACAACAGAAAGAAATTGTGTTTCCAGAATTATATATTGGTGGGAAGGGTTCTCTGCAGGTTTGTAGATTCTGCTTGGAATGGGAACTGATCAGACCTGACTTTAGCTCATCCTTGAAAGTCTCCAGAGATGGAGATTGTCTCCATGTCCCAAGTGACCTGTCCCAGTGCCACACCACCTTCAAATGAGGGCTTTGCTCTTGGTGTTTAATGTGAACACCTTGAGCTTCAAGACCAGAGGGGATGCCCAAAACTGGACTTGATGTCCCATGTATGGATTCATCTGTGCTGTGCTATCAGATCCGTGGGATCTACCAGAAAACTAGGATCAGGGTATAGCCAGGTTCCCTGCAGAGGAGTGACATCAGAGGTCAGAGCAGACTCAGACAAGTTTTTCCTTGCCCACATTACTCCTTATGGATCTCAGCTGGGATGGTTTGGATGTGGGTCTGCATGGAAGGATCCCAAATTCCTGAGTGTTTGTAGCCAGAACTGTGTTTGGGTTGGATCTGTGGAGTTTGTAGTGCTCCACAAGAGTGAATTATTTGTTCTAGCAAACGTACAAACAAGCAGACAAACAAAAACAGAAACAGAAAGAAAATCTGAGCTGTTCCATCAGCAATGGGATTAATAAGTCTCGGTTTCCTATGGCTTTGTGATTTGAATGTGAGTGCCCATGTGGATTTGATGATGTTTCATAAGAGTTGATCTCCTGCTTCAACTTTTCTCTCTGGCCTTTTATTTTTTCCCTGACCTTGTAGGAACTTAACATCTTGAAGATCTCATCAAACCCAACCAGAAAAGGGCAGGGAATTCCACAGTAATTGGTGAGGAGTGATGGGCAGATGGACACGTAATCTGATCAAACAGGGCCTTGTTCCTGCAAGAATCTGGGCTAAAAGCATGTAGATGGAGGTCATAAGACATCTGTGTGAGGCCTGTGTTTATTAATATAGATGGGTCCCTGTCTGCCTCTCAGCAGAAGAATTTGTTGTTGTCTTTATCAGAGATGCTGTAATTTTTAAGAAGAGGAGCAGTTGAGAAGGAAGAAGAATATGTTAGAAAAGAGTTTGTAGTTTTGGGACCATACTTTGTTCCTACTCTGAAATCACTGGCCTCAAAGCTGAGAAATAATTTGAGAGTTTCAGGGAGGGGGAAAAAAGCTTCTTAAAATAAAAATAGTGTGGGGGGGTGGAGTGGTGGGGAAACTGCAAGGAAGAAAAAGGGTTAATTCTGCCTGCACCAAACAGCCATTTCCTTGCTTCCAGCTGAAACCATGAGGCACAAATTGCAGGAAGAAGACTTGAAATGAAAAGCGTTTTCGCATTTATGAGCGGCCCCTCTGACACACAAGGAGGGAGAAGGTGGCGGGAAGAGCCGGCCCGAGTGAGATGGCAAACAAACAAACAAACAAACAGACAAACAGAAGGGCTTTGAAGGTGGGTGGCTTCCATGTCCGACTGTTTGCCATTGACTGAGACAGAGTCGCTCTGTGGTTTGTAATTGAGCGGATGAAATGGGAGCGGACGGGCCTTTGATGATGGGTGTGGTTATACGGAATTCAGCAATTTTGGCGTGTCCCGCTAAGTATGGAGTGGTCTGCGTTGTAGCACTTCAGTCTGGCCTGCGAGATGTCCAAACTGCGTGTCCGGGTGTCAGCTCAGTGAAAGCAAACCTCTTCGAGGGAACGTGGAGGGGAACTGCTGAAAACGAAAGAAAAAAGCAGAAAAATCCCCCCACTCTTCTGAGCCCACGGAGATAAACCCGGGGGTTAAAGACTCTGCCTGGCAACTCTTGCTCTCTTCTCCTCAGGAGCTTCCCAAAGAAGTCATCGGCGAGGCGGTGCTTCCCAGCGTGGGGTGGCAGGGGAAACAATGAGTCAGGTGAAGAGTCCCAGAAGAGCGTTTCATAAGCCCTTGGAAGGGAAACTGTGTAGTGCTGCCTGAAATAACTCCGTGTTGAGAACCAGAGAGCTCACAGAGAGGCAGCCAAAGCACACTGGCCTTGAGAACAGGGCCAGGCAAGGCGAGGGAAGCACGGGCCCGGGTGGTGAGCCTGAGCCATGGGGAGGACAGGAGATGCCAGGGCTGTCACAGAGCCAGGCTCGGTTAGGGTCACCCCAAATCCTCCATTCCCTGCGTCCTCAGCCACAGTGATGGGTGTGGGAGCAAGGACAGAGGGATTGAGTTCCCTCAGGCATGCTCTGGTCTTGCAGACAGCCTGGAAAGAGGAAGACCAAGGTGACCACTGGTGTGAGCTGCAGAGGACACCCCCACTTTTACCTGCTGACCACACCTCCTGTCCCTGCATGAGAGGGAGGGTGGAGAGAGAGGGGTGAGAGGGAAGGGGGCAGATGGAGGGGAGGGAAGGTTTGCAGCAATGTTCTTGCTGAAGTCAATTCATCATGGCTCCCGGGGGACAAGGAGAAGAACCACATCATGTCATCCAAAATGAACTGATCCATGACATTCATGTTCCTTGTTTTCCACCCCAAAATTTCATATTTATTCCCTCTTTATATGCAAGTCAGATAAGCTGATCAGCTTCTGTGGTGGCATTAATTGGTGTTTGATAATTTTTGGAGACTGGAAGTTGGTCAGGAGCCTATTTTGAGGCTAAACCATACAGGCTCCCTCCTGTGGTGTAATTAAGGTCTATCAAGGAATGATGCATGTTACAATATGCTCCATAATTCAACCCAGGATAGAGCCATCTGCCATGTCAGGATTCATACATATCTATAAGAAATTTAGCCTTGGATCTCGCACTGACAGTGTAAGGATCAGTTAAAAGGTTGGGGCTTTGCTCCTCTGCACGATACTGTGACAGAAAAGAAATTAAGCTGTAGAATTCAAAGTCAATCCAATTTGTATAAATAGGCACTGCAGAAATCCAGAGCTGCCGCTAACCACACACGGCTCAGGCTGGACTTCTGACTTACACTGCAGCTCCTTGCTAGAGCAGAGATGCTTCCGAGCCAAAACATGGCATTACTGGTCATCTGGAGTGTGCAGAGCACCAACTGTCCTTGCTCTAATTGCAGGGCAGGGATCGAGGATTAGGAGTTCTTTGAGTTCAAGATGGCTGGGAGCTGGATGGTGTTTGTGCGTACATCAAAGGCCGTGTTTCTCCACAGCTCATTAATTTGGGCTGGAAATCTCACAAAAGCAAGTTTTCCAGAACTTCTGTGTTCTGGTTTTACCCAGACGGCGGCAATTGTGGCAGCAGACCTCGGTGTGGGCTGGCAGAAAGTACAGAGGAAGACAAATATGATATTGGTGTCCTGTAGTAACCGAAATAATGTCTTTTGATCAGAAGAGTGACTTCAGTAGATAGCACATGAAGAGGATCCAGAACCAGCTGTGCATTTCAGCCCCAAAGTGGTAGCCAAGGGCTCCTGACACCAGCCTCCAGCCCCTTCTCCACAGGATGCCTCAGCCCCAAGACACTACCCTTCCCTAACTGGGGCTTTAAACCAGACATGGCTTGTTTCCAAGCCACAGGACACCTTCTACCAGGGGGCACAGCCTAGGGGTAGGGTCTAGAGCTGGCATGGAAGGCAGGGAAACATGGGCCAGGGCTCAGGGACACTTGGATCATTCAAAGGCTGTGTCTACCATCTGCTGGGAATGCCACGCTGCCAGAGACCAGCAGCGTCCAGGTCACCTTGGATCATTCCCAATGCCTTGCCACGGCATGAGGCAATGCCAGTGCGCTCAGCAGCGTTGCAGCAGGTCCTGGCTCTGCTGTTCTTTTCCTCCCTGTCTTTGGTCTATTCCCTTCCATTCCTCTGTGCCTCAGGTGTCCTGGGTGCAAGGCAGAGATGGATAAAGCAGTCCTCAAGCAGAAGGGCACTGGAGTTGGTGAGGCCTCACCTGTGTGAAGGCATTTGCTGCAAGACCAGAATCGGGCCCTTTCCCCTGGGAGGCGGCGTTGCAAATTCCATTTAGATTATTTAAAAAACATAGCGATTTGGTTACATAACTAAATCCAAGGCAGAATGAACCGGAGTATTTTGCTTAAAAGGCCAACATGTAAACTGGCTGTTTTGCTTAAAATAAACAGGAGTCTCCAGAGGACAGAATTTCTCACAGTCTCCTCCGGGCTGGCCGTGCTCCTGCAGGACGCTGCTCCAAAGCAAAAGGTTTAGATGGTCCCGGGGCCTAGGGCAATATGAACACGCATTGCCTCCAGCTGGTGAGAAAAGCTGAAGTGCTTCACAGGCAGGGTGAGACCTCCAGAGAGAAAGAGGCCCTGACTGCACAGCAACAAGTGGTACGTTAAAAATTCCGTGCTGAGATTTGTTATGAAATGATGCCACGGGGCAGTATCCCCATGCTTTGCCTCGAACCTTTCGCTGAAATAAAGCCATGTGGCTGAAAACCTTTTCAGTTTTTCTGCAAAGCGCTGGGATTTATGGGGTTTAGCCTGGAGAAAAGAAGCCTGAGGAAAGACCTTCTCACTTTCTACAACTGCCTGAAAGGAGGTTGTATCCAGGTGGGGTTCAGTCTCTTCTCACAAGTAATGAGCAAATGGGCAAGAGGAAAGAGGCTCAAGTTGCACCAGGGAAGATTTAGGTTGGATATTGGGAAAAAATTCTCCAGGGTTGTCCAGCCCTGGCAAAGCTGCCCAGGGCAGTGGTGGAGTTCCCATTCCTGGACAGATTCAAAGCTGTGTAGATGACTTGGGGGCATGAGTTGGTGGTGGCCTTGGCAGTGCTGGGGGCATGGTTGGACTTGAAGAACTTAAGAGTCTTCTCCAACCTCAGTGATTCTATTTTTTTTTTCCTTTCTGCCACTTCATGCTTATTTGGCTTTTTTTCTTGATTGTTTCCTATTAGACATACGTCAGTAGTAGCTTTTGACAGATGAGGAAAGGAGAATCACACCTCCTGATAAATCCATCCATCTATTGATCCATCCATCCATCCATCCCTCATCTGAGAAACAGCTGTTTGCTGAGACAAGTCTGGTGGAGGAGGACATCTGCAGAGAGTGGAAGCTGCTCCACTGCAGCCTCTACCTAAACTGAGTGTTATTTATAAAAGGGAGACAGTCTGGGCTACTATTTATCACAGCAGGGAGAGGCAGGAATGAACTGTGGGCTACAACAGCTTTGCTGAGAGCAGAATGCCTTGCATGAGACAAAACCAGACTAACTTATACCTTCCACCACCATCAGTTCCCAAGGGACATTAGTGCCCCAAAGTTAGGCCTTCAGATTGCTTTTTATCTTAGTTATTGTCCTTTCTGTCATCCACATGAATCCTTGGCTCCTTCCTTAGCTTTCTCCAGAAACAGAACTTCTGAACTCAAGCTTTACAAGATGGGGAGTGACAGGACAAGGGAGGATGCCTTGAAGCTGACAGAGGGTGAGTTTAGATTAGATATTAGGAAGAAATTCTTCCCTGTGAGGGTGATGAGGCACTGGCACAGGTTTCACAGAGAAACTGTGTTTGCCAGGCTGGATGAGGCTTGAGTCAAGGTGTCCCCACCCATGGCAGAGGGCTTGAAAGGAGGTGATCTTTAAGGTCCCTTCCAACCCAAACCAGTCTATGAATCTGCCATTCTATGATTCTGTGGTTATGTTCAGCTGGAAAGCTAGCAGAAGAAGACAAGGACCCAGTGAGGGCCACTATCTCCTCCTGGCCCAGTCCTACTAGAAGTCCAACCAGAGCAACTATGTCTGCAAATCAGGAAGGGGATGTAGGAGGTTCCCAGACGTGAATGGGCAGCAAGGGTGGCTGAAAACCCTGCTGGGAGGTGTCACACAGACACACAACACCCACTGGTAAGGAAAGTGCTACCACCTGAACATCACTTCTGAAAGCAGATGCCTGGAGTCTTCCTCAGCCCACGGTGTTTTAAGTGACATGGTGGTGGATGTGCAGGGGGGCAAACACTCCATTTCTCTCAGCATTTTGTGGCATTCTCTGGTCCGAGGATAATTCTGAATGCTGCCATAATTAGGGCCGTGCTTCAGCGTTAACAGAAAATCCATCTTGGACTCCCGTGACTCAGCACTGTGGCACATCACCCCCGCTCAGCTCCCTGCAAGCCATTGTCTCCTAAATTTGAAACAGAAGGTCGGATAAACAGAGAGCCCTGACCTTTTGGGAAGGTTGGGTTTTGCACCACGCGGAGGGGTTGGCAGGGGGGAGGAAGCCTCCAATTCAGTTTACCAGCAAGGAGCTGAAGCAGAGCAGCCAAAAGGATGTGGCTAAGGAAGCTGAGGTTCAGCGTGGCCATGGGTGATGAGTTGTGTGCAGGGCAGGGAGCCCGGGAGAGGGGTGTAGGTGAAGTGGCCAATTCAACAAAAATAAGGCTGGAGCCATCCCTATCCTGTGGATCTCACATCCTCCAACTGGCACCACACTGGGGGTTCCCAGGTGGACATGCTGGGTGCTTAGGCTCTGCCTGTGGGAGAGTTTGGAAGCTGCAGAGCATTTGCTGCAGTGGTTTTCTTTAACTTAAAAAAAAAAGAAAGAATAGGCCCCCCCAAAACAAAGCCAAACTGTAAAATAACAATGCGCTGAATTAATTCTGCGCTCCGGGAACATTGAGTGGCTAGTGGTGAAGTCCCAGGAATGTGATGCTGCTGCTTCCCAGTTCACCCTCACGGAGCAGGGGGGTGGTGCATTGTCTTCCAGCTACACACTGAGGGCCCGGGAAGAAGGGATAGGCATACAAATCTCACTGGAAAGTCAAGATGTCTGTGTTTCTTGGTCACAGGCAAAGGATTAGTAAAGCACCATTAACCCTACTATAAAAACACACCAGTTAGGGCTTCTTTCATCCCAAACAAAGTTTATAAACACACCCTTATCACTCGGAGAATGTTTATCTTCATGTGCTATAAGCGGATTCCAAGAAAGCAACAGTAGCTAATGAAATTAAATATGATGTTTGGAGATACATTCTCTTCACTTAACGAACTATGCACGCCTGTGTGCGTGCGTGTCTCTGTGTGTTTAAAGAAAAAGAAGCAACACTGGGTTTGGTTTAGCCTAAGCCTCCCATTCCAACATTAATTTAGAAGCCAGACGGATACACGTGGAAGAGCAGGAAGGAGAAAGAAGGAAAAACTTGTCTCTCCCAGTCTTGTCCTGTCCTGTCCTCTTCCCTTTTCCCAAGCCAGCCCAGAGAAGGCAGCTTTTCAGACCATGCACTGGGAGGACCCTGTACACGTTTGTAATTTATAATCACTCACTTTAGGAGCAATTAACAGCAGCAGAAACCTAATTACAGCCTCCCTGGCTGAGCGCAGCATCCTTTAGGGCTCCAGTTTTAATTGTTTTCTATTGACATTCAAGTTTCCAGGGGCTAACAGCCCAGCAGAGACCCCCAACTAACCCCTTCTACTAAAAGCTTCATTTATTCTTAATAACATGTTTATAGACCCAGCCTCATTTTTCACGGGAAGGTCACGTTTGTTATCCGTGGTTGTTAGGGAAATGATTAAGGAATCCCGGAAACAGTGGAAGTCCCTACTAAGGCACTGCACAAATATCTGTTAGCAGAATGCTCTTTCCAGCCCGTGAACAGCCATTCGTGATCACGGACAGGAGGATGCCTATGGCATATGGGATCTGTACCCCGGAGAAGAGCAGGAACTGCCTGCACAGTTCAGCTTAATATGCTCTAATTAGTCCTCTTGGCCTTGACCAAAACATAAATTACTGCCATCAGTGTTGTTTTTTACTAAGGGGAAAGTGGAATAGGTTCAACCCACCTCACAGAGGTAGGAAAATATTATTGCAGACAATAAATTTGTCAGTACTTTATTTGGGGAACTCGAGTGCAGCCACTCTGTCGTGCCAGCATCCCGGCAAGCACGGAAGCTTTCAGATAGAAAGATAAAGGTCTCTCAGAAGAAAGTCTCCTTAAGCAAACTGGAAGCACAGATCCCACTGAGGAAAAGTGGTGAATTTGCATTTCAGGTTTACTTACTTGTGCTAAAACTAGAATGACCATCCAGGGGTGGAGAGCTCAGTGTGGTAGGTCCTGTACCACTTCAAATCAAGTATGTTGGTCCAACTACAGCATGGTTACAGATGGCCCCTGGTGAAAACAGACAGATGATGTTACTATGGTGTTGAGGTGTCTGTGACACTTATTTTTGATAGCATGTTCAATGAACAAAAAGAAAAAAAAAAGAGAGAGAAAAGAAGTTCACTGCATTTTAGTTTCCTATTTTTTACTAACTCTGCTTTAGTGGTTGTATTTTGCTCATCTTGATTATTGCATGCTCGAAAAAGGGGGCTTAGGATGTGGCTTGCAAGGAGACCTCTAGGTTTTTTAGAGGAGCTTAGAGGCACATTTAGGTTACTGAGAGTTGCTGCGCATCAGCTGAGCCTTGACAAGGGGAGCAGTAGATGTGGCCCCAGATGTCAGGCAAAGAGCACTTCCTCGAGTCCCTCTGAAGAGGTTTTCAGGACAGCCTCTAACTCATGAGAAATAATGAGCTAGACCCAAGCAACTTTTCTCAAGATAAAAATTTGTTTGGAATGGACACTTTCCTCCGGGAACTTTAGTTTGAAATCATCAAGGAGTGTTTGGACAAGACTCTCAGGCACTTGGTGGGATGGCTGGGGTGTCCTGTGCAGAGCCAGAGGTTGGACTGATGATCCTTGTGGGTCCCTTCCAACTCAGGAGGTTCTATGACTCTATGTCAGTCCCATGGTGGCAATGAAAAGGCAGAGCAACCCCTCCCTGCTTGGGAAGGTCACTGTTTGGGAAGCAATGCTGGACAGAGTGGCGTGTGCTCCCCCTTGGGAAAGGACGGAGTTTGGCTGTCATGAACCACAGAGGAAAGGATGGCCAACTGGCCCTGTGGCTTTCAGTGAACTCCGTGTGCCAAAGGACATTCTTGCCTCTTTGCTAATCACAGCGGTCATTCCAAAAGGGAATTCCCAAGGGCTGGCTGTACGGATGATCACAGTCAGTTGTGCACCTCCACCTTTGGGACACGCTTCCTTGTCTTAAGGTCGTGGTGCACAGTGCAACAACTGATGGAAGTGCAGGGCTGAGGGATCTCAAGAGGTTTCCTACCTCAGCTTTCTGCAGTGACACAAGGGTGAATCTTTCTGGATCCTGCGATGGAGGGTATGAACCATCAGCTTTTCCTTCCCACATTGGCCATGGAGGGCAAGTGAGGCCTGAGGTTTTTAAAACAGCCTTTTCTTTACAAGAAGTCCATTGCCCCATACCTTGCTTCAGCCTTTTCCTCTCTGAAGCAAACTGACTCGATCCCTCCAGTATTCCCCTCTAGGTGTGAATAATCTTTCCATCAACTCCACCATCCAACTTATGTTTTGGACTCTCATTTTTCCCTTGTTTCTCCTGGGGGGATCTCGAGACTCACATAAACGTTCCAGGGGACTCCAACAGTCCCTTTTTCTGCTGAGTTGCACTGCTGGAAACCCAGAGCAGTCCCACTCACTGGAAACACTGAAGTCATTGGAGCTACTGCAGCGAACACCAGTGGGAGTTGAGCAACGTCCTGAGCAGTTTCCCGGTGCGTTTTCCCCCCTCTCTGTTCCTGTTCTCTTCCAAGGGGAGAGTGAGAAAGAGATGAATGGATGTGTGAACCATGCAAACACATCGACTCCCTCTAGTGGCTTTGACTCCATATGGAAGCTAAGGGCTCGTTCCTGCCTCTGCAGCCACAGAGGTCTGTGGCCTGAGCAGCACAGGGTCTGGGCTCAGACATGACCAGGGACACTTGTCATGCTATGAGTCCCTTTGCCCTCAAGAGTGAGCTGATTTTGAGAGGAAACAGCTCATGTGCATTGGGAGGAGAATGCAATGGGACCAAGAGCTCCCTGTGAGCATGGAGAGCCCAGGACATGTTTGGGATCAAGTACGTGATGGCCTTTTGCTTGCAGTGCCTCTGTAGACAGTGCTTTTTCTGAAAAAGGAATTTCTTCAGATTTTTCAAAGCCCTGCTTCCAGAGATACTTGGATTTTCTTGTATTTTCTGCCCTGTGTTGACTATTTTGTTCTGGGCTCTCATTTCTTAGCTCCATGAAACTATACATAGGTGTGACTGCTTCTTCCTTTTATATTGAATGAAGCCCTGTGTTTATTTCTGCAGCTTCACTACGGTCAGAATCATTTCCAATATTCTCTTCTCTAATGCATGAATGCAAGAGTTAAATGAGTTTTACTTTTTCAGTAAAAAGCCTTTTTAAATGTTGTATTTTTTTTTTTACCAATACCACAGGTCCCTAAGGGACTTTTTTTTCCTCCCAGAAACAAAAGAAAAGAATTGTCTTCAAATTGTAGCTACGGAGGACAATGTCAAAGACATGCTCATTAGCTAACTAGGTCCTCAGTGCAAAGATCCCAAATGTCCCACTAGGTTTCCTTGGTTTCCTGCAATCCTCAGTCCTATTACAGGCATTCAGGTAGCTGTGAAGTCTTTGCATGTTTAAAGTGCAGCCAGTGTGAACAGATTTCTCTTACTTTTAAAATGTATATTTAAGGCTGTAGGAATATTAGATAAAAAGAAGACATTTTTCTACAATGAGGTGGTGAGGTACTGGCACCCAGAGAGGTGGTGGATGCCCCATCCCTGGAATTGTTCAAGGAAAGGTTGACTGGGGCTCTGAGCAACCTGATCTAGTGGAAGGTGCCCTTGCTTATTGCAGAGGCATGGGCTAGATGGCCTTTAAAGGTCCCTTTCAACCCAAACTATTCTATGATTCTATGAATATAACTCTTTCAGCACAGTTTGCTGCTGGTCTCATTCCCTGTCCATCACTGGGACCCAAGCCTGAGGCTTGGCCATGGGTTGGGCTTGCCAGATCCTCCAAAAAAACCCGTTCTGAGCCCACCACCAGCACAGACAGCACATCCTCCTCTTGCAACATTGCCCATGGTGATGGTGTGCCCCCATCCTCTCCCAGCTCTGTGTCCCTCCTCGTCCTTCGGAGCTTGGTGCTTTTCACCTCATCTCTCCACGTCACTCTGGGCTTGCTCCTCCTGTTGCAGCTCTGGAGCAGCTGTACCTTCAACCCCCTCTAACACCTGCAGCTAACACCTACTGGTGATCTGCAGCACTCCTTGAAGATATGGTTTCTTCTGTCCACCACTGGAGCTACAACTTAGGCCAAGCTCCTCCTGTAACATCATTTCTGTCTTTCACAATTCCCACCCAGAAAGCTCTTGGAAAGGAATCTGTGCCAGCATGTGGATGTCACCATGTCACACCACCAGTGCACTGTACTCTTCTCAAACTCATTCATACCAGCCCTTTTTGTCCTTTCTCCTGTTCTCATGCTGCTTGCCACTTCCCATTCAGGATCCAGGAGGTTTGCACAGCTCCCTGATGTTCTCCTTCGCTTCACATGGTGCTGCTGGATTCTGTGCTTGAAGGAAGCAATCAAAACACGCAGGTCCCTCCAAGACCTTCTGACAAAACTGCTTTAAAGTCTCCTTTGTGACAGCACAAGGAGAAAACTCACAGAATTTGGGTGCTGGTTTGTCACATTGAATGTTCCTGTGCCCTGTGACAGTGGAGTAAGAACGGAAGAAGTGACGACAATAATAATTAGGATGGGCTAATTTTTATTACTTTTCCATGGAAACTGGACTGTTTCTCTCAATGTGCAGAGGCAGCCAGGGGAGATGGAGAGGCACAGTCCCTGTGGGGTGACTCAGACCCTCTTCTGGATGAAGCAGAGATGTCTGGACTCCACAGCTGAGCTCAGGTGAGATTGATCCCTTGGGACAGCAGGGAGGTGGAATTTGCAGCTGGCTACACCCCAGTGCTTTCTTCTGAACGGAAAACATTTCAGGCTTTTTGAGGAGGCAACCCCTAAATTCTTGGTGAGAGTTTTGGTTTTCCTTTTGTAAATGAAGTTAGTGATCCCAGTTCCTGACCAGTCATTGTTTGCTGACAATGTAAACTCCTGGGGCAAGGATGGGATACTTTTTCCTTCTGATTGCAGCAAAGAGCTTGGCTCCTTGCTCGTCCTCTCCTGCTTGGGCCTCTGGCTGCTGTGAGGGCACGAAGGGATCATCACTGTCAGTTTACAAACACAGGCATCTCCTATTTTTTTTGTGGTTTCCTGCTGAATCTCCAGACTAGGACACTGAAAAACATACAATTAGTAAATCTTCAAATCCCCAGCTGAAACAATTACAACCCCATGCCTGTGTAGCAATGCCATTGGATAACGTAATCACAGCTTTACATGGCTGCTGCTGATCTCTTGGTCTGTAATGATTTCATTTCCCCTCTCCCACCTCCTTTATATTTTCTATTATGTAAAACCCTAAGAACTAATTACAAGTGGGTGGATCAAAGATCACACATTTTAATTTTCCTTCCAGCCTCACCCACTGACGGTGAGGAATCCAGCATAACCCATTAAACTGTAGGTACTTGCTGACAGAAAGGGAACCATCTGCTGAACAACTTCTGTTAATTATTTTGGAACACACTGACGAGAAGAAAGTACAGGCCTGTAATGACCTTTCCCTTGGTGGCAGAATCCACTGCAAAGTAGACAGCTGTGGCTTGAAGCCAAAAGTTAATGGTTAGTATTGGCACAAAAGACTCAAACGTACTAGTATTTATTAATTTCCCTGTAGTGGAGAAAATATTCCAGGCATTCTGAGTATAAAACTTCCTAGCACCTGCACAAAACCGAGCTCCAAAATATTCATTTAGAGCATTTTTCAAGAGTCCCTCAGAAAATGTGGACTTCACATGTTTACTTCCTTGTGGTGTTCTTTTTGTTTTGTCACATCTGATTTGGTCAAACAACCTTTTGTTTTGTTTAGCGATGAGCAATATTTACACAGGGCTTTTTTGGCACATAAGAATCACAATTATTTCATGTCCCTGAGGCAAAGAGGTCGATGGAAACTTGTGCCCCTTGTAGACACGTGGACTGGTAACTCATACATTTTATTTTTATCTGGTTTGTCTGTTTTACTGCAACTGAATAAACTGGCTTTTTCTTTGCCCTTTCCACTAGATGGGCTTAACCCAGAGCTCACAGAGGTTTCTGTGAGCCTCCTTTCTGTGGAGCTGAGCAGACTTTGGATCACCCCTCAGAGTATCTGGATATCTTGTGTATGAATTACCCATCTGCCTTAATACTTAAATGGTGTGAAAATTCACCGCGTTTCTTAATAGGTTTTGCAAGAGAGCTGTGCCACTGCTTAGAGGGAATAAAACAGAAGGAGGATATCCCACTGAATTCTGCAGAGTATTTCAGCCACAGCTCTGTCCCTAGATGTTAAAATATTGAATCTTTGAACCATGTTTTAACTTAAATGAGGCACTGCCCACTGCAGAGGGAACTCTGGTTTCTGTGGGGTTTTCCTGACTGTGGAAACTGTGTCATTTCAGTGCAGAAAGGCCATTTCAGGGACAGTTTCCTCGCATGTCAAACCAGGAGCTCTAACCAGGAATGCTCTTTCTAGGTCTGTGTTTGCAGCCTTACTGCTCTAATAGCAGCAGGTAAAGTAAAGAGGCAACATAAGTGGTAAATTAAAAGCTGTTTGTGTCTAAGTCATCCCATCTGTGTCTTTTGGATGGAAGTCAACCATCTTTGAAACCACATGCATCAGGCAATTGGCTAAATGTCCTGGTAGACAGGATGTCTCCTATTTGCATTTGAAGTGCTGCACTTTCTGTTTAAAACATGAATGCAACTCACTTATACCATTTTCCTAACCTGTTTACAAATAGCGGCTGTTGCGTAATCGAAAATAGGTGTTAAAACGCCGAGGCTGTCAAAGGGCTTTAAAGCATCTTTGTGTGAAGTACATGAGATTTATTGAAAACACCTGAGGTAGAGAATGCCCCGGGCTCTCCCCTGCCTCCAGCCCAGCCCACCACCACCACAGCCACCCACCACCACCTTTGAAGTCACTCCATTGGTCATAGATGCTCTGCGAGTTCGTGTACACACCTATCATTCAAAGGGCAATATATTATCCGCATGACAGATGTAATCAGTCCCTTGGTCTCTTAGAAGTGCAGCTGTTGGTGAATTCTTTTTTGTGAATGTAATATTTGAGAAGACTTAAGTTAAAAACCGACACTTCCATTGAAATCTCATCTCCTTTGGAAAGAAGGTTCCCGTTTTCTGGCTCTCCTCGGTGTGTGACAGCCAGGGATGTGTCAAACAGCATTCAACTGACAGTTTCCAACAGAGATGCCATTAGCGAAGATGGCATGAAAATAACACTCCCTTAGAAACCTTTCTAATGTGAGCTGTTTGTTTTCAGAGCTGTGGCAAGGCCAAACGAAGAGGAAAAACCTGATTTAGTAAGAAGGCATATGTAGACAGGAAGGAAAAAAAAAAAAGAGAAAAAGAAAAAGGTGCTGCAGCTTGGGAACAGGTAGATGGAGAGCAACCAGAGAGAGCAGGACCAAATGAAGGGTGGGAGAGATACAATGACCAGGGATGATGGTGTCTGTGATGCTGGACCATTTTTACCCTCTTTGTCTGTGCATACATCAAGTAAGGCAACTCCTGCCTAGCAGCCACCCTAGGAAAGGACATTAAGGCTGTGGAGAAGTGTGGGAGAAACATGTTGACAAAATGGTCAGCAGAGGTTGCCCAGAGAGGCTGTGGCTGTCCCATACCTGAAGTGTCCAAGGCTAGGTTGGACAGGGCTTGGAGCAACCTGGGATAATGGAAGGTGTCCCTGCCCATGGCAGGGACTGGAACTGATGGTCTTTAAGGTCCCTTCCAACCCTAACAATTCTATGATGCTCTGAAGGGTGGAAGGAAAGCAATTCCTTGCTTTCCAAATGGGGAAAGGTACCTGTCCCCAGCTGGGCCCACTGCCCAAAGCTGTGGCTGAACTAGGAAGCAAACCCTGGGCTGCCCGAAGGCTCGTCCAGTGCCTGAACCACGGGCTCGTCCTTTCCTTTTATTGGTAAAAATAAAAATATGACCTTCTTTTGGCAGCCTTACAGAGCAGATGCTGCTTTTTAGATGACAGCATAGAAATGCAGAAAAACTTTGGGGATTTGCAGAAATTCTTTCCAACGACAGATTGTCTGGCCTACTAGTGTCATAATGTCAGCCCTGAAACATGCCATAAAGCTTTCTTTCAGCAGAACAAACATAACCCCCTAGACCAGCTCTGTGACAAGTAAGTAAAACAAAGCAGGGTAATTGCGGCTGGAAACCCACCAGGCTCTTAATGTGACCTCTTGAATACTAATAGTTATTAGAGATGCAATGAATACACGTCAAGAATATTACAGGCAATCCGTATTTAAGAAAAGGACTCCAGGGGAAAGTTTGTTAACAAAAAAAAAAAAAAAAAACCAAACCCAAAAAACTTCTGAAAGTGAGTTGCAGTTAGGAGGAAGAGCTCACGTGGCTCCTGGAGAGCCTGGATGTGTTTTTCATGCACTGGTGGGCTCGAGGATGGAGGCAGAGGACTCCAGGCTGCTACAGGCTACCAGATTAGTGGATCCCCTGACACAGGAGATAAAAGTCAAAGCTCTTTATGGAGCTCAATAAACACACGGGTGGAAAATAAGTGAAGAGGGAATAAAGAGGGTATGGCACACTGAATGTTGATCTACCTTAGCATCTTTGGAAGACCACAGGTTGCCTATAAACAGTCTTTTGTGTATGTGTCAGTGTGTCAATCACACAGGTAGGGCAGCCCCAGGTGTACGAGGCTCCTGGGAGATCCCACTCCACTCTCCCTCCCACCCAATTACTGAATAACTGGAGGAGGTGAACCACTGGTGTGTAACTTGTGGGGTTAGGTCAGAGTGCCTCTGGGGCAGAAAAACTATCTTTCCTGGCAGAGTTTGCCTCTGCCTTTAGCTTTGGACAATCTAATTATAGTCTCAATAACTTTTCCACTTCCAACTATTTCCTTCTTGCTCCAGCACAAAGTGTGACACATCAGTGCACAGGTTCTGCTCACAGCTAATCTTCTTTTGAATGCAAACCCAGAACTTCAATATATGCAGCCAGAGGCCTGGTTTGGGTAAGCCCAGACTGCAAAATGCAGGAGTTATGCTTTGTGATGCCATTCTTGTTCAAAGGAATCCTGGTTTTGCTGAGAATTTTCTGTTCCTCTTTGCATAACGAATGTGAAGAGAATTGAGAGAGCAAAAGAGTAGTAGAAAAGCTCCTGTATTTTGTTTGTGTAGGAACTGGAAGAGGAGAGAAATGGGACACTGGGTTTTTCCATAAATGGGCCTCAGTGCTGCAAGGGACTTGATCCCAAACAGCCACAAGTGTGAGACCATCATTGTATCCCACTGAATGGCACATTTTTCATTAGACCCCTTGCACTGGTTTTTTAATTGAAGTGGCTCAGATGACACAGATGCTCCTTTGGTTGGTGCCTGACCCTATACCCACTGCAAGGAACAGGCTGACCTCTTTAATCCACAGTTGGTGAAGGTGCAGGGTTAATGAAGGTGTGGCAGCACAGCCAGAAGGACGTGCTACTCGTGCAGAGCTGTTCCCCTTTAAATTGGCTTCTCAGCTGAGCCGTTTCTGACTGTGATTTCAGCGGATCAGATATGTCAGCCTGTTTCCTTTTTCTCATTCCCCTCTCCAGCGTCACCAGTGATATGACTTAAGACTTGGGAGGCAGCACTGAGGCTCGTTGGGTGGTGTATGTAAAATGAGACACTGTTTAGTGTCAAGGCTGGGAATCCAACAGCTTGGATGCACAGACTGAGTAGAGAAGTGTTTCTTTTTATTGATTTTGAGTGTGCCACCTTTGAATGTCATGGAGAAACCCCTTGCCCTGGCCACGGACCTCTGCACCTGCTTGGCTGCTTCCTGCTCTGCCATGTCCTTACCTCTTTCCCTTCCTTCTAAGGCAAATAATCCCTTGGAGGGTTGTTTTTTTTTAAAGGATTTGTTTGGATTTTTTCATGGAAATACAAGGTTTCAGCACTAAAAACACAGGTTTTACTTCAGTGATTGAGTTTGACAGGAATATAATGATGCCCTAAAGGTACAAAAACACCCTGGTTGTAAGAGGGGATGAGCCAACCCAGGCCAGTCTAATTTCGAGCCTGAGTTTCAAAACCCACATCTCACCCAAGAGCAGAGATGTCCTGCAGGGGAAGCTGTGATCAACATGGTAATTACCAGACCTAAAAATGGCATGAGATTGAGGTCCTAACTGCTTTCATGGGTATTTGCATCCAGCTGGAGCAAACCTGTGCACTGCAGGATGGGGGGCACGGGTGGAGGCTGTTTTGGTGGAGCATTTCTTGTGTGAGGAGATGGATGATCCGGGCCAGTGACACAGGCTCAGTCCTGGTGAGCACCTGAAGGGTGTTTCATCCTGTTTCTCGCTTTCTGCAACCAAATTTCACCTCTGTTGCCCTCGCTACATATCCAAAAACCTTTCCACCTTGCTCTTGACGCTGTGATCCTCCTGCCCAGCCACTCCCGCGCTGAGCAGTGTGATCACCGGCCAGGCAGGGTTAGACCAGAGCTGTCTCAGTAATGAAGTTCAGAAAGACAGGGTTAGACCAGAGCTTTCTTACTAATGAACTTCAGAAAGACGGGGTTAGACCAGAGCTTTCTTGGTAATGAAGTTCAGAAAGACATGTCCGCCTTATCTGATGGGCCCGAAGAGCCTGACCGGGTGCTTTGTTCCCAGATGTCGGTGCGGGGAGCGAGCAAATGCTCCTGGTTTCGGGTTGGGATCTAAGTGGACCGGTACCCAGAGAGACTATCAGATCTGTCTGTCTGCCTCTGAGTCCTAAAAAACACACACTGGCTGCCGCATGCATACCCCAGTGTGAAGTCAGCCAGGAACAAGCCAGAGAACCTGCCTCTGACCCTGAGGACACTGCTTGAAAAATATTTTCCAGAACTCAGTGCCTGGGGACCTGCAGCTAACAAACATTCTGGAAGTGTAATCACAGCCTTTGGCTCTGCTGCCGAACCACCTACGGGAGGTGAGTTTAAAGAGAGCGGCTTTAAAGCTGTCAACATGAGAAGGAGGGAAGCCAAATTGCTTTCGTGCTTGCGTTCCCGTGCCAGCTGGTTTGTCATGGGATTGGTATGTAGCAAAGATAGAGTTGTCTGCAGAAAAGCTGTATTATTCTTTTTTTGGATGTGTCCGCTGGAGATCAGTCAGGACCCACAGTAATTTCCTGAGGGGACAAATCCAGCCCTGAGATAGGCCACTGGCTCCTCAGAGGTTGCATGGAGCTCTGCGCCGGGTCAGAAAGTCAGCCTTTGAGGAGAAGAGCTGGAGAAGCCTTCCAGGAGTGAGAGCTGATAAGACAGCAGCTCCCCAGCTGTGCTGTGGCCACACAGTGCCGTGTATGTCATCGGAGGAATGAGAATTAATAATGCTGGGCCAGACTCTGACCTCTGCTATTCAGGCATATATCCCTGGCAGCTCCACCGGGCTGCACATTGGCTTGTGTGACTTGTCTCAGCCCTCCCACAGCCCAGGTCTCCTTGTCTCCCATGGACTTTAAATGCTCTAAATGGAACAGGGGACATCTGGTCCCTCTCCAAGGGAGATGCAGGCAGAGAAGGACATAACATTGTGGAGCAACGTGAATGCCAAGGGCTCTGCTCCTCTGCAGAGCACGGACCACTCTTCCTCCTGGCACCTGAAATAGAGAGATGTCATAATGACCACCCAGCCATAAAATGTCGTGTGCCAGTCAAAGGGGGACCACTTAGATTTGGTGAGAATGTGGCACAGTGGGTCAGAATTCATAAGCAGGGATATGTTTGCTTGATAGAAGAGAAATCCCTGGCCCCAGGCAAAGCAAAAAGGGTATTCCCACAAGGATCCAGGTGAAACTGAGGTCAATCACATTAACAGGAGCCTTTCCCGATGAAGAATTTCCCAGGTGCCCCGGCTGCAGGGTGAAAGGTGTTGGCCAGCATGGAACATCCTGAAAGCATTCTGCTGGTGTCTGTGAGCTGTTGGGACATGCAGACCCCGAGTGACAATGATAGGGGTAAGGCAGCCCCCATGCAGTGGTGCAGGGGAGGAACACCTGCTCTTTCCATTGCCAAACCATCCTGGGAGGATGGGCAGACAGAGTCTTCCCCCTGCTAACTAATCCCCAGTGCCTTTTTTTTTTTTTTCTCCAAGATGTAGACAGAGATGCCCAAGGTGGCACACTCAGTATCTCTCTCAACAACTCATTAAGCTCGTTTGCTCAGTAACACACAGTAACTTAAGAGTGGGAAGGGCTGAATGGGCTGTAGGAAAGCAAAGGTCTAAAGGTATGCAGCATAAATCAGGGATGAAGTGTCCCCAGCCTGAGCTCAAAGCGCTGTGCTTGTGGTCTGTGCCAGGCTGGATTTTTTTCCTTGGCTCACCTGCTACCCTGGGCACCTCGAGGTGAGAAATCTGGCCAAGCTGGGCAGCAGGGTCCTGACAGATTGTCCTCCTCTAAACCCCCATCAGGGCCAGAGGGCTCTCCTCACCCTCTCCCAAAAAGGTGCCTTCCCAGAGAGGCGTGGTTGGCACCCGCCACCCCTCCGTGCCTGGAGCTGCGAGCACAGCCGTGCGGGAGCTGGCAGCCCCCGCAGCCTCCTCCCCACATGTGGCTGATCCCCGGGTGATGCTCGGCCCACACCCTGCGTCCCCATCCTTCGAAGAGCTGTTCCCACCCTCCAGCTGGCCGGGGAGAGTCTCCAGCTGCCTCCGTGAGTCAGGAGCGCCGGCTCAGCCCGTCCTCACCTTTCCGAAAACATTGGCAGCCGCTCTCAGCCCTCCTCCAGCCCCCGGGGACACGGCTGCAGGAACAGTTTCTCAAATGAGGTCTGCAGCATGTAAAAGGTGTGGTGAAGGAAGGCAAGGTGGAAAGCTCAGTCCTGGCTGCCCCAGGGCACTGTGATCAGGGGAGAGGGGTTGAGCCCACGGGTATTGGGGATGATGAATTTTTTAGTCACTTTTCTTACGCCGCTGCTGTTTCGTTGATTAAATCGTGAACGACCAAGCCTGGCTCAGTGACTCCTGGGTTTATTGGGGTGGATGGGTTGAATGGAGCTCTCCTTATTTAGTGGAGGTGATCTGGAGGTAAACTGTGGTGCCTGGCTGGAGATGCTCAGATGAAAAACACCTGTGGAGCTGAAGGGCTGGGAAGGGACTTAAGACCACGTGTTGTGTTGTATTTCTCTGAGTCCCAGGCTGCAGGCACTTACAGGACCCAGGAGACTCCACAATGAGCAGCTCGCCTGTGCACCTCCTCTGGGTTTTACCCTGAACTCTTCTGCAGCCTCAGAGAGGTTTGAGGACAGAGTGGACAGTGCCAGGTTGATGGGCTGCACTGAGGATGAGGATGAGGATGGTGTTGTTCCCCAAAGATGAAGCCAGGGCATCTCTTTCCATCCCAGCTGAGGCAGAAGTACTGGCATGAAGAAAAGGGTTTTCATTTAGTCTTTATGCAGGGAACTGATACTGTACCTCCAAGATCTCCAGGCATTTCCAGGCTGCTGCAGGCCTTCAGGACATGAATAAGGCTCTCCTGTTTTTCTCTGGGGACGTGTTACAGCCTGTAGGATGTAGATCCTGATGTTTGGTGGGGTCCTGGTGAGTGCTGTGTGGCCAGGACTCCAGGGAGCCACAGGCTCAACCTCTGCCTGCCCGAGCCGGCTGGTACAGGTGGTCCCTTCCCATTCCCAGTTCCTGAGATATTATATCATATGATGTGTTTCTTCATCTGTTTGCAATCTTGGGGAGGTTGGTGTGGTTTTAATTAATGAGCAATTGTTTTTGTGGTTGTTGTGCAGCGCCCCGAGCGATTCAACAGGGGTGGGGGATGCTTATAAATAAAACAATTATTATTACCCAACTTCATTAGCATGCAATGCTGCTGTTCCCTCCCCCTGTCCTGCCCCCTTGCTGCTGTCCCTGTCAGGTGGGTCTGGAAGGGAGAAGGGTTGGCAGAGCCCAACTGCCTTGAGCAGTGGCAGTGTGGACTCTGGTGTCTCCTAAGGGCTGAGCCTTTCCCTCACCCAGGACAGAAATAAGATCCCTCTTCTCTAACCATTTCCAAAAAACTTCCAGAAGCCAGATTCTTTCTGAAAGTTCTAGTCATCTGCCAAATTGAGCTGAAATCATCAACTAGTTAGAAACCACTTGCAATAGATGGTGTGTGTATACACCTGTGCACAGTAGCTATATAAATTCTGGTTTGGGGGGGGGGAAATGGGACCCAGAAATGGGCAGAGGTGCCTAAAACCACATTCAGGCATAATTTAGTTTCAAAAATCCCTTGCAGAGGGGCTCTTGGATGCTCCCAAGGTGCTGGATGCTTTTGTGCCCATCAGGTGTTGCAGCTGGTCCGTTCCCCATGACCTGCTTCACCTCAATAATGGTTATTCCCAGGCCTGCTTTTTTACTGCATGCCTTCTTACAGCTCCTCAGGCAAAAAGGGTCCCTGGAGCCTTGTGATCTCCCTTCTCCAGAAGATTTTATAATTGCTGCTTTGTTTTCCCCCAATAACTAGAGCAGTGCAACACAGATCAGCGTGCTCAGCCCTGCACCTGCTGTGGGGATGGAACCCACGCCCACTGCTTTGTGCTGGATTTTGGATTTAAACCATGAGGTGATACTGCACTGGACATGGAATCCATGCACTGGGATGACTGTGGGAGTGTGTGATGTGGAGCTGTGCAATGCCAGGGGCATCCTTTTCACCTTCCTCTGGCTCTGGGACACACAAGACGCTGCTCTCCAGGGCCCACGTGGCTACTGGCCCTCAGGGTTTTAAACTCTGGGGATGAATGTGGTCAGCACTGACTCATTCCAAGGACTGGAGGGAACAGGAGCAAGCCCAGCTGACTGTTCTCAGTCTGTGCAGATTTGCCTGGATCTTCATCTCCGAGCTAGGCCACACTAACCACATAAACCCAGGGTTTTGGGGACATGCAAGTGGTCTCACCACAGACAGAGCCAGATGTGCTCTACAGGCACAGCACAGCGCAAAGCAGCAATGCCCCATCAGGCAGCTCTGCTTGACTCTCCACAGCCATCTCTCCTCTCTGGGGAAAGGGAGGTAGAGCCACCACATCCTGGTGTCAGCAGTGGAAAGGCAAATCTGACTGTGCCCTGGACAGGTCCAGCCACTCAGGTCCCTTTCCAGATGTCCTGAGAACCTTATAAATCCTGAGGCATCAGATGGAGCTGGAGGAGCTCTGCAGAAACCTCAGATAACCAAATGCTGGGACACCAGCCTTGGGGATTTCATTTGGTGGGGGGAGCACCTCAGACATTGAGGAAACAGCACCTTTGTTCCTTCTCTTCCTTACAGATCCCCCATCCCCTGCACAAGTGGGATGTGCACCGTTTTCCAGCCCCTCTTTTACCAGGAGCAGGTTCCAAAGCTGAGCTCTGCCCCAGCACAGCGGGATGTGGGTGATAGGAGCTCTCCCACAGCTCTGAGCAGACGGGAGCGATGGGGCAGCTGAGCTGCAAGAATAAGGGCGTTGCTCCTGCTTTTAAGGAGCTGAGGAGCTGCTGGTCAGCAGTGACCAGTGGAGGCAGCTGAGTGCAGAAGGGGGACATGGCTGGAGGGCCAGGCTGCCAAACCTCTCCTCCGGAGCACGTGCTGATCCAGGCAGAGCTCTATAGATTATTGCTCTGTGTGCGCTCGCCCTGCCAAATACAACTAAGTAGCGGGAGGTTGCTCTGTTTCTAATTGGGTGATGAAAGCCCGTTTAGGAGGCCAAGACCTAATGGTCAGAAGCAGGAGAGGCAGGAATGGAAACGGCACTGACTCCTGATGCAGCAAGGATGGAGCAGCCGGCACCACCTCTCCTGCCTGTGTCAGTCTCGGGCCTCTCCGTGGCGCAGGGGAGGTGCTCAGGGACCTCTGGGCTGCACTTGGGAAGGATGGGGTTTTCTCCTGGGAAGGAAGAGGGATGGATAATACGTTTTAAGCATTGAGATGTGTTGGCTGAACATTGTATTATGTTTATATTAGGCTTTCTATATATCAAAAAAAAAAAAAAAGAGCTGATTGGATTGACAATTTTCATCAAAAAAAAAAATTCCCTGTTCCCAGGAAAACTTCAGAATAAAAAACTCTTCAATTCTAATGCTTGATTTCTGTAACAGATGCTTTTCTGGCTGTCCCCATGACACATCCTGCCTGGAGGAAGAAGGCAGCATGGACCCTGCAGAGCGAAGATGAGCAACAGAAAGCTCAGCCTGGCAGATGAGAAGGAACAATCTGGAGACCTGGAGCACGTGGTGAGCACAGGGCTGTGCACAGATGCTCCCTGCAGACTCAGTGGCTTCAAAGGCATTCTGATGGCACCTCTCCTACCAGTCCTGTGCGGTGCTTGCAATACCTCTGTGGGTACCCCATCTCTGTGGGGGTGAGGATGAGGCACTCCTTCATTCGCCTCAAAGGGAGAAGGTAATGCCCTTATCCCCACTATGGTGGGGGTCTCAATAGCTCTGTCCTTCAGCAAAGCCCCTGCTGCAACCAAAGATCTGTTAATTACACACTTGGCCCATGTGCTGTGTTTGCATAGGAGGGGAGAAGAAGGAATCCATGTACATGCGAGATACAGGGCAGTGAAGTGATGGAATAATTCACTTAGTACTGGGACATTTATGAGTCACCTTCCTCTTCCCCTCCCCTCCGAGGTAGATGTCATAACGGAGACTAACCCTGCAGTAATCTCCATATAACATATGTGATATGTTTACTTATTCCTTTCCTCTGTCTTCCCTGCTCTGCAATGTAAATAGTCATTTGTTCCTCTTCCAGCTGCTGGTACATGGTCTCACCAGTAGGAAATATATTATCATCCAATAAAACCAAATTCTTGGTGGCAATGATGATGATTTATTGATTTTGGCTCCGTTGCGTTCACAGATGGAAATAGAAGCTGGCAGTTAGCTCATGTCTTACAACCCAGCCTAGACCATTCGCCTCGGCTTGCTGAATGCTGCACTTTGGAGACGGGATCTGCTCCTCAAAAGAAAGTTTCCAGGGTTGTGGCTGGACTCGTTTAAGACTTCAATCAACGTTGATTGAATGTGAATGCAATCATGGGGACCCCTACTTCCTAATGGGGAGCTACCTCTGGGATAGAGACATCCAGGGCACATCTCCAGCCCCGGAGTGATGTGTCCGCCCCAGTAAACATGCGCTCCGGGAAGCTCAGGAGCCAACCCAAATAAACACTGCAGAGCAGCCTGCAGAGTCCTGACCCATGGAAACTTCCTGGGTCCAAGGGTCTCTGCAGCTGGAGAGGATGTCCTCGCTCACAGCTGTGGTGGCTGCTCCCTTCCCAGAGGCAGCCCTTCCCTTTCCCTGCCCACCCTGACCCCATATGAAGCCATGGGGCTCTGGGAAGTGGCCTGGGAGACCCGGTGTGCCTCCTTCCCAGGGTCTAGTGCTGGGCTCCTCCGCTTGCTGGCCAGAGTTCAGCAGGCAGAGCTTTCCCTGGAGCAGGGTTTCCAGCCGAGCCCACACACTTGTGCTGTGAGAAGAGCCGAGACCTCTGTGGTTGGTTCGTGTTTCGGAAGCCACTTGTGTGTGGAAGCCTCTTGGCTGGGCACTACCGGCTTTGCAGAAAAACCTTTTTTTATTTTTATTTTAAATTCTTTTCTCCTTGTTGATTCTCTAACCAGGCCAAGACGAACCCTGGGAGCCACCAGCCTGCTCAGGGCTGAGCAGATACTGGCATTTTTTGTGCAGGGTGAGGATTAATGGAGTTAACAACTTCAACCACCTTGGCTTGCCAAATAAGCTGTTTTGGCGACCAGTTTCAAGTACCCATGAAAAGCCCCTGGCTTATAAAAGAAAAACCACAGGCAGTTGAAGCCCCAACATTTCACTGCTCCTCAGATTCACAGCTTCTGTGGAACTACACCAACTACCAGGGCCGGATAGAGCCAGGGAAGAGCAGTCACTTCCACTCTGCCACCTTCACCCTGGTAACCCCCAGAGCAACCTTTCCTTGCTGGTGTCCCGCTTTTGGTTGCATCACCCACCGAGGACATGATCTGGTGCAGAGGGGTTTGCCCAGAGCAGCTGATGAGCTGTTTTCCCCGGCAGGAACCTGCTGGCACGGCCATGCCTGGGGTTGGACGGGAATTACAACCGCCCTCCAAACTTCTGCTTCATCCTCCGACTGCTCCTGGTCAGAATCTTTCATCTGTTTTGTGAAAGTTTGGTTAACTTTCATGTGGTTTCCAAAGAAGAAAATCATCCACCAGAATTTCCTGTTATGCCATCAGTCTCCAGCCCGGCCAAAAGGAGCAGTTTACTGTTGTTTACATAGCTGCAAAAATGTACGAGGGCCTTCCCAGCCCAAGGTGCTGCTTATTCTTAAAGCCTGGCCTCCCGAGGCTCCCAGTGCCATTTGCAGCTGTGTTTTGCTCCACAGGCTCTCGTTTCTGGGGAGGGAATTTCTCCGAGGCAGGAAACCATGTCTTCACATGCCTCGGCGCCGCGCCTCGTGCCAAGGGGCCCTGGTTCTGACGGGGGATGCGGGATGCTCCGGGAATCGCAGATGTGTGCTGGAGCTGGGAGAGCATGGCAGGAAGAGGGGGGAGCTGCTCTGAAAGCTCCTACTGCCAGTGCTGTTAAATTGTGGCATCTCCTGGCTGGGCATGGAGGGAGGAGGATGGCTCGAGGTGCAGCAGCCAGGGCGGGTGAAGGGACGATCCACAGGGCAGGAGGAGGGAGAGCAGGAGGAAAGCGGCGCATGGAGCTTTCCAAGAAATCCTGCTGCTGTTTGGGGAATGATGCCAGGCAGGAGCCAAGCTGGCACCCCATCTAAAAGGCCTCTGAGATTAGTGGGATGGCGAGCAAACAGTCTCTATCAAAAGGGCTTTCTTGGAAGCCGAAGGAGAACATGTGGCCTTCTATATTTTTGTGTTAATTGGCCTCTTTTCCAGGTAGTGGGTTTGGCATATGGAAAAGTGGTACTTGCACAAGAAAATAAACTGGCTTTTTGAAGTAGACCTTGAAGGATTTAGGAAGCTGGGGGGAAGCTACTGCACCCATCTACTCCCTGTGCCTCCACCATGGGGGACCTCTGGAGTCCTTCAGACAGGGACAAGGAAAAAGCACCCTCTCAGCAAATGCTGCCTGTAGTGTGATTATTAAACAAGCCATCTGTCCTTGGAGGTCTGCTCTCTGGGGAGACAGGTCTGGCAAAGCAAGTCTGGCTCCTGGTCTTGTGGGAATGTACATGTGGGGAAAACCTCACCATAGTCAAGGGGTCAGAGGAGAAGAGGATTTTGATTTGTACTTTTTGAGTACTGCAGGCATCATTTAAGTCCTGAGTGGCCAATAATCCCAATCCCCAAGATGTCTGGTTATATGCAACAATGCTTCTAATTTCAGGGCCACAAAGATGCTCCAGGAGCTGGAGCCCCTCTGCTCTGGAGCCAGGCTGGGAGAGCTGGGGGGGTTCACCTGAAGAAGAGAAGGCTCCAAGGAGACCTGAGAGCACCTTCCAGGGCCTAAAGGGGCTCCAGAAGAGCTGGAGAGGGACTGGGGACAAGGGCCTGGAGGGACAGGACAAGGGGGAATGGCTTCCCACTACCAGAGGGAAGAGTTAGATGGGATATTAGGAAAAAATCCTTCCCTGTGAGGGTGGGGAGGCCCTGGCACAGGCTGGCCAGACAATCTGTGGCTGCCCCATCCCTGGAAGTGTCCAAGGTCAGGTTGGAGCAACCTGGGCTAGTGGAAGGTGTCCCTCCCCTTGGCAAGGGGCTGGAACTGAATGGTCTGTAAGGTCTCTTCCAACCCAAACCATTCTCTGATTCTATGATTTGTTTTGTCACTGAGACCCAAGGGGATTTGCTGCAGTGGGATTGTGCTCCTGCTGGTTGGCAGAGCAACACGTGCATAATGGAAAGCAGCAAACCCTGGATCTAGAGGTGGTATCTGCAGTGATTTCAAGGTGTCTGGTCTTTCCACAGCTCTGGAAGACCTGCCATGAAGATAATCCCATTTACCATTAAGTTCCTTTCACCTGCAAGGTTTTCATTTCCCAGCAGAAAGAGCTGAATCACCGAGCCTCCCCCAGGGCACTGAGGTTTATGAAAGGAAAAACCAAGTTATGTGGGTCACACATCATATTTGAAGTTTATAAAGGGTTAATAAAAATTTAACAGGCAGTTTTGCAAATGGTTACTCACTTTGGTGCCTAATGTGGTCCTTCACAGCCATCATTTGCTCATTAAGATCAATCTATAATGCAGAGCACTCAGACCTGTACTCTGCTTATGATTAGAAATAGTTTGGTTTCTTTTTACTGATATTTTAACAAAAGCAGAGTTCTTTGAAATGCACAAATGAAATGCTTGAAATGGTTTGGTCTTTAAGGAACAAACTAAACTTTTAAACATATATTTTGGTTTTATGAGAAAAAAAATCCCCAGTTTTACTTATTTCCTCATTTTTTTCCTTTTCCAGTATGGAAAACTACAAATAAAATAAATCCTTCAAACCTTTTTCATAATATACTCATCTTTTTTTGCCACACTGACTTTAAAAAGCAATTCATGAACCTACCCTTAACTAGGACCCCATGCTTGTATGGTGTTGCAAAAAAAAAAAATACTGTAAAAAAACCCTTCATTTTTCCATTAATGGAAATGTATGTAAGTAAAGAACAATAAAGAAGTCACTTTTGACATAAGTAAACCTGTAACGTTTTTGCCCAGCTCAGAAGTGATGTGGATTTCAAAATACAGTTTTAGGAAAACCTCTATGCAAGATAAAATAACACTGCATAGAAAACATTAGTATTTCAGATTTTTTTCTCAACTTTAAATAACATACAAGATCATTCTCTTGTATGACTTTTAGTGGATTTTGGAAAATGTTTTTTTCTTGCAGAACAGGGCAAGAAAAGTGGAGTCTTGGGGTTGCCTTCTTAATGGAAACCAGCATCACATAATGCTTTCCAATAAAAAGAATGTTCTACCCGACTGGAGCTCCAGTCCTACAATAATCAGACAGAATAGAATTATCCATCCTGGAATTAGATCAGTAGAGCCAGTGAAAAAAACACAAAACTATTTTTTTTTTTTTTTGCTTTTCTGTTTCCCTAAACGAAAAGTTATTTTCAAAATTTGTCTAAATGGAAATGTGCTTGCCTGAACTTCAAACACTGGAAAAGACCTCTCATCATAGAATATGTTTGGGTTGGAAGGGATCTTTAAAGACCATCTTGTTCCTCCCCCTGCCATGGGCAGGGACACCTTCAACTAGCCCAGGTTGCTTCAAGCCCCGTCCAACCTGGCCTTGGACACTTCCAGGGATCCAGGGACAGCCACAACTTCTCTGGACAACCTGTGCCAGGGCCTGCCCACCCTCCCAGCCAAGAATTCCTTCCCAATATCCCATCTATCCCTGCCCTCTGGCAGTGGGAAGTCATTCCCTCTGTCCTGTCCCTCCAGGCCCTTGTCCCAAGTCCCTCTCCAGCTCTCTTGGAGCCCCTTTAGACACTGGAAGGGGGTCTAAGATTCCTGTTTTCTGTCTCATTGTGCTGGTGTGAACAATGAAGTTATACAATGGGCAGCTTCCCTGCCCAGCAGTGGGTGCCCTGGGAAGGCAAGCCCAAAAGTTTCAGGAAAAATCCTGCACATTTATGTGTTGGTAGAGGAACAGACCCCCATCTTCTGCACAAGGATGTAGGACCTTCAGTGGGAATATGGTTGAGGTGGTCTTGGGTTCCCATCTCAGCTGCAAGGCAGCATTTTAAGCAGCAGCCTACAGAAGTTTTGAACCTGTTCCATTCAGTCCAGATTCTGCCTGCAGCAGGAAGAGTACACAACTGGGATATCTGGTGTTCCTCTCCAAAATCCCACTGCTTCCAGCTTGGAGAATTTTCTTAGCCTGATGTAGCTCACCTACCTAATGATCCCACTGGAGTGCTCCTCCAAGTGCTTGTCCCATCTCCCTGGGACCCCAGGTAAGCTTTTCACACCCCCTGGTTCCCCTTGGCAAAGATTTCCACTGGTCCCTCACCCACCACGGGGGAAATGCATCCTTTTGTTTATCCTGAGCGTGGCTCCCGCTGTCTTTGCCTGGCGCTTCTCCTCTCCCACATCCTGCACAGATCTGCCTCGGAGCAGCCTGGGGAGGAAGGTTTCCCACATATGAATCATCTGCAACACTCCCCAGAGCATTTCTTGGTGCCCTCCATTCATGTTAAGTGGCCAATAAATTTCCACAGCATTCAGCTTGTGAGGGCCGATAAGATCGCAGCGAGAAAGGGGACAGTGCCAAAAATATCGAGCTTTTTAAAGGATGTGCCACATAATGCTTTTAACATTTGGAGTCCCTGAGGCCAAGGGGATCATTAGATCATCCACTGTGACCTGTGCAATGCAGGCTGGAGAGTTTTGCCTGCTTACCCCCGCGCTGAACCCAGCAGGAACTGGGGTTTGTGGGAGCGGGTAACACTGAAGGTATAAAAAGCACCGGCACATGAAACTGCAGCTTCAGTAGCAGGGAAGGATAATGAATCTGTCAACTGAAAGCCACTGTCCTGGGACTGGAGAAGGAAAAACTAACGCCTAAATTCACACAAGTGAGGTAAGGAGGGCAGGATGCTTGTGGCTACCACATGCCCATTAGCTGACCTCGGTTTATGGAGGGGCTGAGAGCTGAGTTTGATTGCAAGGGGGGAGTGGGAGCATGGGAGAAGGAGAAAATCCCACGTGGTTTTGTTAAGCACAGATTGTGTTGCTCCAATGTAATATATAATCACAGATATTAATTAAGATAAATGACTCCTTGGACAAAGTGAACTAATGTTCCAAACCTGCAACTTAATACTGGGTTTGAATAAAAAAGGGGTGGGGATCTAGGCACAAAGTTACACAAGCAACAGATTGTACCTTCAGCAGAATAACAGGTGAAAGAAAAATATTCTTTGTTCCTGGGGGACTGACATGACACCTGAAGAACATGTTGAGTGAGTGAAAAATGCAGGTAACGTGACATTGGGTGATATTGTCAAATCTGAGTGCACCAAAGAGGTAACCAAAGTAATTTGGTGGAGTGGCCAGACATTTGGCCACATAAATCCAAGGCCAAGTGCAAGCCAGAGCAGTACCCTGAATTGGACAGCAGTGGTTTGGAAATGAGAATGGAAAGAGGGATATGCTCTTTCTTTGTGGAGTGACTGGGGACCACCAGCATGAAATACGTTGGTTGCAAACAGTTTTAGGCTGAAAATGAGAAGAAACTAGACCTTTAGAGACATGGGATTCTGGACCTCTCACCAAACTCAGGGCATGAAGAGCCCAGAGCTTCTTGTGCCTCGCTGGTAGGCACAATCCTGGAATTGGAAATGAAAGCTTGTGGGATGATGTGTTGGGTGTCTGACTGTCTGGAATTTCCAAGAGGGATTAGAAGGACAGCTGATGCCCATGTTTGTCATAGAGCATTTACAGCACATTAAATTAATCACAGGCTTTGGAACTTCCTGGCTCTTGCAGGGGATGAGCATTATTTCCTCACCACAGCTCCTTTCCTGCTCCTTGTGCAATCTCACTCCTGCATTTGTTTTCTTGCCTTTCCCTAAAGCTGTGGTGACTGGTCCCAGACAGAGCTGATGACCCCAACACCAAGATGCTCCTCAGATGGGCCTTGTTCACTGCCTCTGTCATAAAGGCGTCAGCAGATCTGTTCTCAAGCACAAATTTCCTTCCAGCTTAAATAGTCAGCTACAGTTGGGGCTTCTGCTTCTGCCACAGGATGGATCATGGGCCACTTCCAAGTATTGTACTCCCTTGGCACAGTTTATGCTACTGCATGTCCAAGCCCATGACTTTTGCAGTAAAACTGGGTGATTTTTGCTGCACTTGCTGCACCAACACATCAGTTACATCACACAGAGGGGTTTGTTTACCTGTTTTCACTGTAGCAACCATGAGTAGTACAAAGCTCTAACAGTGTTCAGGTATGGAAAGCTATTTTTGATGAGGTGATGTCAATGAGAACACAAGGAGAAGAATGAGCCTCATAAACACACTCTTTGTCCCTCTCAGGAGTCAGATGTGATTGATCCATTGGCTCAATGACTAACTGATAAATCCAAGATTGATCCATTTTGGCTCCTCACCAGAGGCAAAGATTCTTTCTCAGGACACCACAACAGAGGAATAAAAGTGCTTCTTATCTTCCTCTCCACGGCCATCTCCCTCATCTCATGTTATTGCTTTTCCTACTGGGGCTAAGGGCTCCAGCTGACAATCTGGAGCTGCATTTTCATCCCAGGTTTCAAGTGGTTCTTGCACAGCCCTCTGAGTTTCACTGGCCCTACAAATCAGGCTCAGCCTTGTGAACACCTCACATCACCCTACGTAGAAGAGATGAGGAGGAAAACATCAGTTCACAGTAAAAGAGCTCTGAACAGGCACCATTTGCCTGTGGAAGAGCATGGTCAGACCTGTTTCAGTGCTGGGCACTGGGGACAGCAGCCTTCTCCCGCCATCTGTGTATAATAAATGAAGAATTTGGGTCATAAAAATTTCTGCCCTGCTTAAGATGCACGGTATTGCTTTTCTCAAGCTAACTGCCCCTGGCAGTTCCAGTTAATACTTCCGTTTGAAATAAAAACCCTAAAAAGCCTTTTAAGTTGACATTTAAAGTAATTTGGGAAACAATGTGAAAACATAATCTCTCTTCCAGGGTCTTTTTTTTTTTTTTTGCAAGGTATGGAGTGTAGCAGCTCTGCAAACCCTTTGCCCACGGCAGACAGGCTCTGTGAAGCCTCAGGAAGAAATGTTTATCCTGGTTGTGCAACATCAGCTCTGGCTCCCAGCCTGGCCTTGCACTGCTGTGATAATGGTAAAGGCATCTTTTCTCCAAGGGTTTTCACCAGCTAATGGGAACGTCCTATTAAGACAATACTGGAGCGGGTAGAGGTGCTTAGGGAAAGGTTGGCACTCTCCAGGACGCGGCACATCTGGCTGGAGCCCTCCTTCCCTGGCAAGTGGTGAGCAGAGCTGCCTGGCGCGGACCCACGGCCTCATGTTCCACCATCTGCACAGGGACTGACCCCGACATCCCACCCGCCTGCAGGGCAAGGGCCTGCATCTCCTCGTTTTCCCAAGGGAAACATGAGTCACCCCTTCCCAGACAAATCCCTCTGCACCTGCACCGACCCTTGGCAGAGGAAGTGGGAAGATGGTTTTGCGCAAAATACCCCAAATGTTTTCACTTTGCAAGGCCTGCATGGGCCCGTTTTCCTGGCAATTATTTTTAGCCATTTTTCCACAAACATTTTTTTTTTTTCCCCCTCAAAAAAATGCACAGAAGTTTTTAGGATAGGTTTTTTTATTTATTTTTTTTTTCAGTTATCATGTGCTTGGAATCTTGTCTTTAGCAAGTGCATGGCTAAACAGCTGTCCATGACATGGAGAATTACAAACATCATTTCAGCTCATGATTTGTGTTTACATAGTTTGTGGAAAAATGGTAGAACTTGAGTGATGTCTCAGTGATGTTAAAAATTTTTTCTCAGGAACTTCGCTTTAGAAAGAAGGCCCTTCTGGTGAAGGGAAATCTCTAAGTGCACCACACCAGAATCAGGCAACTTTGAACTTCTCAGGAATTTTACTGTAAAACAAATGAATAGAATTTCTCAAGAGAAATATTTATCACAAAAAAAAAGCCCTCAAACAAACACCCAAACAAATAAGAATAATAAAAAAAAAACAACCAACAAACAAACACCAAAAAAAACCAAACACAAAAAAATACACCAAAAACAAACAAACAAACAAACAAACCAGCATGGAGGGGGAATTGTTTTGAAATTGCCTCCAAATTTTCCTTTCCAGTTAATCTGCAGCTGTATGACTGTTAAGTCCAAGACACTCCAGCTTAGTCCAGTCCCAAGAAGCACGTGGTGAGAGATTTCCTAAAGGCACTAATCAGAGCTATCATGGAGAGGAAATAAGACATGTATTAATTGAAGGTAACAGAGGCAGAATTCACCTGATGGTGTGTCAAGGTCTATATTTCAGCTACCTGATTTACATCCCTCTGTAGGCAACAGAGTTCTGGTCAATATGGGATATAGGCCACGTGGAAGGCTATGAGGAATATGTTCAGGTTCCATCCTCCTCAGACTGAAGTAGATGCCTGTGTTTGGTCATTAAAATCACATGTGAAATAGGGTCTTTTTCCCATTCGATATAAAAAAAATTCCTGTGATGAATTTCTCAGGTGAAGACACGCATGGCATTGACAAGGAAATTAAAAGATAACAGTTTCAACTGACCAAGTGTCTCCAGGCCAGATGGACAGGTGGCTGTGAGTACTGTGGTTACACTCCTTAATTAATTCCACCCCTTAATGAGTTTTAAAGATGATCCTGGAGTACCAAGACCAGGGCATGTGTTCAGCACTGGCCAGGAGCAGGAAATTTTATTCTGCCAGGGCTTCCAGGGTTTTGTAAAATGAGAATCATTCTCACTTAGAATTAAAAGCTAAAAGTCACTATTGCCTGCAGGATAAAAATACTGAAAGAGAGGATTGGGATGTTTTGTTAGACTGTGTTGCAGGAGGTAATTTGTTTTGACTTTTACGTTGTATCAACTGTTAAGTGTAGCTGAACATGTAGAACCACATAATCTAATAGAACAGGATTGTATTATGATAGAAAAGTCAAAATGTCACTAATTGAAACTACGCTATCAAAATGCAGTGTTTTGACTTTTTTCCTGACCAAAAACTGCCATTGACATTTGAACAAGTTCCTGCCTGATTTCAGAAGGAATAGCACTTTCCAGAGGAAAACCTCTAGGTCAGAAGCATTTTGACTGGCTGTGTTAAGGACAGAAACAGAGGGTGAGCGCAGGAGAAATGATTGTTGTGGCTTTTCTGCCTGAATCTTTCTGCTCAGTCTTACCCTGTGCATCTTGGGGTCTATGGGACAGAAGTGGAGCTGGTTCTGGGACATGGACAGCCACACACAGCCAGGCACAGCCTTTCTTGCTTCAGACAAGAGTTATAGAGTCCCATTGACTTGCTCTGCTCTTTATTCTGCTGAGGGACCAACACTCATGATAACCCAGAGATCCTCTGAGATTATCCCACCTATCTGATAAAAAGAAGTCCAGGTGGTGTCCTGCTCTGCTTGGCTCAGGGGCAGCTGATCTTGCACTCTAGTGTGTGCCTGACTATTTCAGGCACCGTATAGGAGAAATATTTAGAATCAACAGACCTGGTACTTTGATCAACAGATCAATGTTATCACCACAGCACGAATACTGTGACTTAGTCAATAATGAAAAACAAATCACTCTCCCTTTCTCAAACTTTGGATTTTTTCACCCATAGTTCTGTGAAGCAGAGGTTTCCACTCTGTAGGTTTCCACTCTGTAGTTCTTGCCCGAAAGATGCAAGGTTTTTGAAGTCTTCATTTGATTGCTACCCACTATGTCCAGCCATGAAAGGCCTCATTATCCTCAGAGACAAGTTATTGCCAATGGAAAACTGCGAGTAGCAGATATTGTCACCAAGGATCCTTCTAGACCGTGGCTCATGGCAGTGCCTCCTCCCAGCTCCCACTCATACATGTCCCTGAAGAAGCAGCTGAAAGCTGTGGTTAAATTGAGACCTTGAGATTCGGGAACCTCTGGTCTAGGGAAAAAAAAAAAAAAAAAAGTGATTTTTTTGTTCTGGTCCCATTGATATAAACAGCATTTCTGGAGTTTTCCTTCCATGGAACATTTTCAGCCCTCTGACTCTTCATTTCAGTGCTGAGTCCCAACTCTGTGTTTAGTTGTTAACTTGGAGTAGGACTGTGCTGAAGATGAAAACTTCCCTCATTTAGAGCCCACAGAATTTATGCAGTAGATAAAATCACTCATAGTTGAGACAAAGGGGCTACTTGCCCCAAAGAGTCTACAAGTCAAAGCCTTGCTGCAGTGAAGATCCGTGGTCAGTGTTTGACCCGCAGAGGCTCTGTTGATGTGTGTTTGCAGCTCTTTAACACGTGCTCTAGAACCACTGTAAATATGTTTTCCATCTAGGCCCTTCCTAAGCCGAGCTGAAAATGATGGTCTGAGTAAAATTTTACGCCACACTTTAGGGTTTATGAGTTTGCAACGCGTAATTTACCCCTGGTAAGGGACGCAGTGGTGGTTTCGTGCTCCGTGCAGTGCTCAGCCAACATCAGCCCTAAAGATAGATCATCAGTGTTTAAATTGTGAAAAGAATGTTGATGACATTTTCTTTTCTTTACTCTGCTAAAGACAAGAGAGGTTCATGTAAAACATAAGCTCTGGCCCCTTTCCAACATTAATGCAATTTACTGCAAAAGTGCTCACTTTTTTAATTAAGCTGGAATGCTGCTACTCTTCCTAGGAATGCGAAGAGAAGGGGTTACTGACAGAGGGGAGGGCTAATGACTGCAATCTGCTCTTAACTGAGCAGAGCAGGGCTTTGCCACCTCTGCCAGGCTTTGCTCAGGAGTAAAATTTACTCAGCGGAGCAGACAACAAGCAGCCCTGGGTCCCGGCAGGCAGAGAGCCCGTTCAAATACCTAAGGAGCAATTCTGCAAGCCTCTTCCCTCCTCGGTGAAGTCACCATGATCAAGTGGCTGGGATGTGAATTTCATAGGCTGATCTAGTTTCTGAATAAATAAAAGTCTGGAATTTTTTTTTTTTTTTTTTTTTTTTTTTTTTGTTGAACTTCAAATGGCACAAAATGAAGAATCTACAACCCCTCCACATGTTCCCCCTAGCAAGCTGTTTATGAAAGGAGAGCATAAAATATTTGATCATGGTTTTGATCCAGAACATGCAAACATTTGTCCTCTTGTGCTGGCTTCACCTGGTGGCTTTCATTTTCTTCGACATAAAGACAGGGTGAAGCAGAGTAATAGAAAAATAGAAAACATCTTTGTCGAAAATGAGATCGCAGCTGTGTAACTGGAGCGCACAACCATAAATCAGAATGTCAAATCCAAAGCACATGACTTTTTGCGAGTTCTCCATGTGTGCTATAATGTGATTACAGCCTGGTTACTATTATGATTTAAAACAAAGTCTTTCATGCTAGAAACAAAATGCGGAATGTGAGCAGCCTGGGGGAGAGAGACGGGAGACTTAGCCCTGACTGTCAGAGGTGGGCTAGAGGGTTTCAAGTGCTTCTCCGTCAGGTGTGAGGGGACGAGGGAAGCACTCAAGCCCAGCTTTGGCTGCAGTCTTTAACATCAGGGACAAATTAGCCGGTGCTGTTCAGCTCTGTCTAACAATCCCCAATTAGGGATGGGGTACGTTTCTGTCTCCCCGTGTCGTAGAAAATCCTAAAGCCAAATACACAGATTACAGAAGTCATTCTTTTTCTGTCTATCATATAAACAAATGGTCCAGCTGTTATTGCTAAGATTCCAGTTTGAAAACTTGGACTTTCTTGTATAAACTTCAATGTAATGGTATTTAAAGTGTCATAGACAATAAGCATCTAATCCTAGTCAATAAATTGCAGACTAGTTGCATGAGCTTCAAGAGCTGTTAAAGACAGCTGTGCTTTTTTTGTAATTCAAGTCATTTCCAAATTGGGCAGCCCTCCTGGTGTATTTTCAGACAAACACAGTGTGCTCAGAAAATGTGTTGTTTGGAGCAGCACGAGCATGAACGCAAGGGCGTCACATCACCCGGAGACAGAGGGGAGATCACATTCTCCATTTCTAAGAAGCTCAGGTTGACGAGGGGGAATTGCTGAGATGTCTGTGAAATTAGTAAATGGCCCTACAGATCTCCCGAGGGGAAAAATGTGACCCCTGTGGAGAAGAAGGGGAATATTCCTATTAACTTCAGTTGAACCAGCAATATAAATGGGTCCGTGGAGACTCCCCTTCCTAGAGAGGGGGAAAGAGGGCAAACATTTTTTAACTATCACTCAGCTGTTTTGGAGAAACAACAGCCTGTAAGGTCCGAAGAGGGTGGACAAAGCAATATTCTCCAGGAGTCAGCCTGCTGCCATGCCCCTGAGGAAGGCTGGTTGGAGCCACATGGGCTCCACCAACGTGAGGTGTCTGGGACACATCTCAATGCACATGACTCCTCCTGCTGGGATCAAACGTGAGAGGTCAGAACAGGGCTCCCTGGGCAGCAAATTTTGGGATCACGATCATGGTTTTGCAGAAAGAGCTGCAACCACCAGCCTCTCTAATTCCTCTCGTTGACCTCAGTAGGAGATCAATGCTTCTAAAGACCGGACAGGTGCTTGCAATAAGCTTTCAGAGCCTCCCCACCAGGCTTAGGGTGGAAACCTTGGCTCAGATGTATATTTGCGAGGTATTTCAAACGTTACATTTGAAACCAGTTAGCACAGGGTCACTGCCTGGTATTGCGGGGTGCCCTGCGGGGTTTGGTGGAGTTGAAAGGTGTCGGCGCACTTGCTGCTGGGCTGTCACTCTCCCTCCCTGGCAGCTGTGGTGACAAACATCCAGTTGAGCTGTTTCAGGGGTATTTTTTCCACATCTGTGAGCGCCGGGCAGATTAATCTATTCCTTTCCCTCCCACCCCCTTGTAAGTCGTTTTATGACCATCAGACGGTTCACACCTGAGGAGCAGCTTTGCCTCCTGCGAGCGCTGCTCCGCGGTGCTCAACATCTGCCCCTCGGCACGTATCAAATATCCCTCCCCTTGTCAGCAGCATGAGTAAAACAGACAAGCTGGCGGAGAAAATGTAAATCAAAAGCCTCCAGCAGCAGGGCAGGATTTTTCCGGGCCTCTTCATGGGGCCGAGTCCCACTCGGCACACTCACCTGGGGGTGCACAGGTCCCCACTGAGCACCTGCTGCAAGGGCATCCCAACACTGGGATGGGTTTAAATACGTGCAGGCAAGCTGTCTTTGACAAAGCCACGTCTCCCTCCCCGTGTTGCCCCAGCATTGCATGGGGAAGGGTCCCAGGATGGCCCCAAGCTCACGGCCAAGACCCGATCTTGGAGTCGGGAACCTTGGGCTCGATTTCCAGCTTGGCCACAGGCTTCCTGTGTGGTCTTGGGCAAATCATACACTGCAAGGCCCTCTCTCAGTGCGCTGATATTTTGAGAGAGCCGTGGTTTGGCAGGTGAACGAGCTGAAAACCTGTGCGGGGAGACGAGGTTTTATTATTAGCGCCGGTTGGAGCACCAGTGTCGGCTCTGCCTGTTTTGCAAGTGTCTTGGAGCAGGGTTGGGAGGAGAGGGCTCATCAGGGAGTTTGTCCACCAGGGTTTCATCCCTGCCTCGTGCGCAAATGGCAACATCTCCGGGAAAGCAAGCCTTGCCGATGGGAGCAGCCGTGAAACGAGTCCATCACCACGTATGTTCTCAGGAATGCGCGCCTGTGTGGGTCTCTGCAGACAACCCTGATTCATCACCTCCAGAGCAATTAATAAAACTCGGCTGGCCCTTCCCCAATATATTGAAAATGATTTGCAATTTGAGAGTGAGACCCAGTGTTGTTTTTCACATGGAATCAGTTTAATTAATCACACTGTTTGAACAGCTGGGTCCACCATGCATTTCTGCTCGAGTTCAGCATTCCTAGAAAACTTGTCAAGAATGAATCAAAATAATACCATCTCCCTGCTTCCAGTGATTAATCGCATATCTCTCCTTCTCATTCACACCTAAACATCAGCTAAATCAAAAGCAGCCTCCTTCCCCACCATTGAGCTTGTGGCTACTTGCCAGTCTAAGATAAATTATCTAGAGAAGGCTTTGAAAAGCTGTTGGTTTACCCTCAAACTTTTGTTATCAAGGTCTGTTGCAATTTCACATGTATTTGTAGTCTCTAGGAGCCAGGGACCGCACAGGAAAAGTGCACATTCCAAAATTAAGGATTTGTGGCACGGAATTAAAAAATAAAATTAATTTCTAGCATCTGGAAGTCCAAGGGAGGTTTTTGCAGGAGGTCTCCAAAGGGCGTCTGAACAAAGGGTCAGAGTTTTGGAGATGGCTCTGGTTTCCAACACGAAGTCTGGCATGTCCTGAACATTTCTGTTTGCTTGAAAGAAGACCTTGACTTTGGCTTTGCAGCAGCTTGCCAGTGCAGATGGTGGATCCTGGTCGCCCACACCACGTGTGTGCTGAGAGCCACGGGGTCCGTGCACCAAGAGGTGGTTGTGCAAGCCAGGGTGAACGCACAAGAGGTGAATCCATATGGGACTTCTCCACGAGCCCCTGCAGGTCTGGGGGGCTCTTGGCAAGTGGGTACAAGCTACAGCCCTGCCTGTCAGGCAGACATGAGAAGTTTGGCTTTTTGAGGGCAGAGAAGAACCCTTTAGGCTGTTGGAATTGCCCACCCCAACAGAGTCACAGTATAGCACAGCTCCTACCAAACCCCTACTGTAGAAACCTGCTCCCAGCTCTGGGAAGGGTGATGGTTTGTTTTCCTCCTACCATGGAAGGGAGGCAGGAATATGCCATCAGGCATCAGCCTTGAGAAGTCAAAAAGAGGTTAGAAACAGCTGAGCCTTCCCCAGGGACCACCCAAGAGGAGCTAAATACAGAGTTCCTTTTAAGTAGAGTTGGGATCAAAGAAGAGATTAGAGCCAATAGGGAGCTAAAAGGTAACATCCGGTCCTCTCCACGGAGCCTCTTTCTAAGAGGCTTTCTCTGGAGAAGCAAAGCATCCAGAGGAGCCTGTCCTTCAGCATGACAGGGGATGCAAGTGGGAAAGTGAGGTTTGGAGACAATGCTTTGATGTCTTCTTCTGGTCCCAGCATCTCTCAGCGCTGCATGAGAAAGGCATCAGGCCTGGAGACGTGGTCTCGATCGCTTTGGAGGCCACCTTAGCACCCCTGTGCTCCACAGGAAAGTGTTAAACAGAGGCACTTGAGCTGCCTTCAAGTTAGGAAAGCTCTGTCTAAAAGCAACAAATACTATCCTGGTGCTGCCTCACCCCTGTCACAGCATTACAGGGCCAGGACAAGGGATGGTGTCCCATGTCCAGTCCACAGTGACATCCAGGGATGGGCACACGAATGGACAAGTCTGAGGCTGCCCTCCCACCCTCTTCTCACTGTAGTCTGCCTTGACATTAGTGCCATCACACCCATCCATCCCCATGAGTGAGCCCTTCCCTGCGCCTCCTATTTCCTTGGGAAACACTGGGAAAGACGGGTAGGCAAGGGTGAGGAGAAGCTTTGTGTCCTTCTGGGCTGGCCACGGAAGGCCTGATGGGAGGCCATCAATCCGCCCTGTCACCAGGGGTGCCAATTAACCCAAGTGCCTCTGGGCGATAAGCAAAGCCACTCGTTGACCTTCTGAGGGCTGAGTGATAGCAGGACAAGACCTTAACTTGACAGCTCAGTGGGCAACGCATGACGAGTCCCTGTTGCTGGAGGCAAGCTAGCTTTTCCCAAGGGATCCCTGTCTGCTCTTTAAGCAGCATTCTGATGGTGATTTTGCTAATTCTCAAGGACTGGAAAAGGGCGGGTGTCGTTTTCTCATGATCATTGTGTTTTTCCATCCCCGCCGTCCGCTGACCCATCTGCAAGAGCCCTGCCACGACTTCTGGCAGAGCAGATGTCCTGCAGGCTTTTAAACAGTGACACGCAAGTCTGTCTGCCAGAGTGCGTATGTCACAGCTCCTGCCAGGGCTCTTGTCCTTAAATGTGCTGTTGGGTGACATTATTAATGTATTGAATACCAGACTGCTGCAAAAATGAGTGCTCGAGATGAGTCACACCCCACCGTCCCGCTCTAAGTGTTCAGGCAAACCTGGCTTGCTCCGAAAATCCTTCAGGAGCTTCCCCTCATGCTGTTTAACCCCCATGGCAGCAAAGGGAGGGAATAATCTGTCCCCTGCATCTGTCGTTGGCAGGGAAAGCAATCCAGGGTGTATCTTTGAAACTTCCTAACAGGGGTGATAACAGAGTCAGGATGAGAACACCTGAGGAGGATGTTGTGTCTCCATCACCAGGCTGAGCTGGCTCTGCCATGGGGCAGGAGGATGGAGGAGGAGACATCTGGAGTCCTCCCAGCACTGGGACCCACACATCTGTGCATGCAGGAGATGTGATGATGAAATAATTTTGCTGCTCCCTCAGGCATCTCACCCACAAGTTCCCCCCATCAGATCCCACTTCTTCTATATGTTTCTGGCAAGAAAACGCATACTTTGAAAAAAAAAAAAAGAAAAGGGAAAAAAAAAAAGAAGAAAAAAAAAAAGAAAAAAGAAAAAGAAAAACCCTGGGTTTGCTCTCCATAATGATACCAGATATCCTGCCAACAAAAATACAAACCCTGAAATGGATCTAGTTCTTTTCCCACATTTTTCTAAATATAAGGTCTGAGTAGCAGCTCCAAGCTCTCGCCTGGAAGGAAAGCTGCAGCCCAGTGCTGGGGTTTAACTCAGCAGGGAGATATTGCCTCCGGCAGTACCTCCAGATTGCAACCCGGATGGGGGGTTTCCCTGCAAGCTGCCACTGGCTGAGCTGCTCCATCAAGGCTGGAGCACGTGGGCAGCTGTGTGGGGCCAGCCCAGGCTGCATCCAGGCTAGGGGGAGACTTCTCTTGGGATAAAAAAATGGAGTAAAACCAGCAGGGTGTCGGGATCCCTGAGGTGTCTGGGCAGACTAGGGCACCAGAGGGAATTGGAACCAGGTGAGCGGCCACTGCTGAGCTCAGATCCATCCTGGAGTGTTCCCAGCCTGGCTGTACCTTGATCAGATCCCAAAGGTTCCTACCTCCAGTGACAGGGCCTGAGGGAATGGCCTGAAATTGTGTCAGGGGACGTTGAGTTTGGATATTAGGAAAAGGTTCTGCAAGAGCTCCAGGAGTGTTTAGAAGATACTCTGAGGTGTGACTCTTGGGGATGGTCCTGTGCAGGGCCAGGAGCTGGACTCAGTGATCCTTGTGGGTCCCTTCCAACTCAGCATATTCTCTGATTCTGTATCTTTATCAATCAAAGGAATAATAGGCCACTGCAACTCACACAGTGGAGCTGAGTAGTTGTACTGCCTACACGAGTCATTTCCACTTGGTAATAGAGACTTTCTAGTTTCCCTTTCCACTACTTGGATTGCAACCAAAAAAAAAAAAAAAGGAAAATATTAAGAAATAAATTAATTAAAGGTAGAACAAAAGGATAACCTTAAGAAAGAACAGAAGCGGCTTTTTTCTATATGTGCACATGCAGTTCCCCTCCCTCGGGTCTTGTTCCAGTGTCCAGGATGAAGGCCATAGGGATTACAGCCCAGATGTGCACAGGTGTCAGAAGAACATAAAGGTCCTGATGAGTTCAGCACCAGCTGGGGCCAGTATAAATTACTGAGTACTGGAGGAGTTCAAGGTATGTACATCTCTGATGGCTCCAGCTCTCTCTGGATGCTGTGGAATTGCTGGTGCCCTGCCGGGGGAACTCCAGGGCAGGGAAATCACCCACAGGAAGTACAGCTGTACCTGGAGGCATCACAGACAAGTTAAAGGCCAGGTGGGGATTCTGACTGAAATGAGCATCTTTCTTAGTGGGTTGGGGTCTCCATTGAAATCTGAATATATGTGTCTTCTCAGCTGTACTGCCCTCCCAAGGGCTGCAAGGGTGAGTTGTCCTCCACCCACAGTTTAATCATCATATCCTTTTCAGGGTCTTTTCCAGGTCTAGGATTGCATTAAAGTTGCAGGACCACCCACCACCAACTCCCCTTCAGCTTGTTCCCATGGGGTGCTTTTGCTCATCACACTCCTTTTGCCTTGCAGGAGAGGCTGGAGATGCCATGGCTCTGGAAAGCCATACAGACCACACAAACCCCAGCTTCCAACCCTGGAGGAGGGAGATGCACCAAGGAAGACTAAAGAAAGCCTTTTTCAGTGCTGGAGGTGGGAATGACACACACACGGGGACCCTGCTGGACCTTCTCCTGAGCCAGTGCCACCTCCCAGGTGATTCCTCAAGCCACAGATATCAAACACAGCATCTGGTAAAAGAAATTATCTTTTTCTTCCCAAATAGCCTATTGGAAAAGGTCACCCTTTTTGAAACAGGACATCTTTCTTCAAAGGACATTGGAAACCACTGATTTGTATTTTTATTTCCCCCCTCCAGCCCCCCACCTCCATTTTCACTTTTTCCTCTCATTCTCTTTTTTATTTCAGTTTTCTGTTCCACTTCCAGTGTCTGGATCCTCCAGTCCTCCCATTAAATGGGAATGTTCCTCTGAGTGGGAAGCTGCAGGGATGTGTCTGGGTGAAGCCTCCCAGGGACGTCTGGCCCCGAGCTCGGTGGGAAAGGACTCTCAGCCACTCAGAGCAGACTTTTTTTGTGTGGCAGTCACAGAGAAGTGCCTGGTATCTGCCTGCGCTCTTTCAAATGTAAGTCATTCAAAACATACCCTGTGTTTTGGTTTGGGTTTGTTTTTTTTTTTTTTTTGCTCATAAAACTGCTGAAGTACATCCTGTACAGTGAACAAATTGCTCAGCTTTAAGCAGATATTTATGCTAATTATCCATGGGAAACTGTTTCTGCCATTGTAGTTTTTCATCTGCTGGCATAATATTCGAAAGGTTTTATGGTTTTTTTTTTCATCTGCTGGCATAATATTCGAAAGGTTTTATGTGGCGTTAACTATCAGCAGTAAAATCCCCCGAAAGTAACGTGAGAAGGAAGAATCTGCTCTGCATACATTTATTTTCTTTGAATGTTCTTGATTTGCCATCTATGAGATGAAAGTGTTTACACTCAGCACTCCCTCCCCATCACTGCAGCAGCGTCCTCCCCCTGCCTGCTCTTCCTTCAGTTTATTTACCGAGGAATATTCATATTTTGTAAATCCCAGGTATTTATGCCCTTGATTATTTTGGCATGGTGCATTTTGAGGATGTTTGCTTTGTTTTAAGCAAATCCTTTTTCTGCCTTTGAAAAGCAGAGCGCTAGTAAAAACAAAGGCAACAGCAATATTTGTTAATGTAAGTCCACGCTCCTAAAATATTTATTCTTTTTTCATATGAAGAAGATTAAATGCTTGCAAAATTCTACAGACACATGCACATATTTGACCCAGAAGGACGTCTCTTGGGATTTGTAACAGCAAATGTGTGTTGAACAAAACGTCTTGGCCCTGCACAAACTTACTTTGTGTTCTGAAAGCCAAAAACTTCATTTTAGCATGACCTTAGAAGAATAGTGATACTTTTAGTATTTCCTGGTATTTGGTGCAAGGAATGTTTTTATTTGAATGCAGATGTCATTTGGTTTACAGGAAGGATTTGGTAACATGTCCATGCCAGTACTGCACTTATCCCAAATTTCCTGCTATGGAGGAAGAACATATGTCAAAGCTCACTGTTTGTTAAATTGAAAAGATTCAGTACACCAGAAGCTTCTCTTCTAAACATTGTGACTTTGTGCAATTTACAGAATGTTCTATCTCCATTAAACAATAAACCCTTGACCCCTGGAGCTGGCTTTCAGGATCCTGCTATTTGAGAAGGTAGACATAATGGATGGCAATAATAAATGAAAAGTTCAAGAGGTTAAGAAAAACTGTTTAATTATTTCTCTAGAGCGTGGGCTGCAGAAGAATTGCATCTCTGCCTTCTCTCTTGCAGAAACCCTGCAAGGAATGACTCCGGCAGCGCAGCTCGGGCAGGGTATAAAAGCAGGTTGCTGGCTCTCAGCTGTGTTTATGAACAAACAGTCTCTGGATACTCTTCCATCTCCGAACCTTTCAGCTTTCTGTGAGTTAACTCTCTGCCAGCAGCGAGCCCGTGCCAGCCCCACAAACCTCAGCATCTGTTTTGCAAGGATCTTTTATTTGTTAGCATGTGAAAGCTATTGCTCATGTGTGCTTCCCAGCTGTGGTGGACTCGGGCTTGGTATCTTTAAAGAAATCTTTGCTTTCCTCGGTTGTTAAACCCAGACACACACAAAGCAGGGAGTTCTCCCCCCCGTTACGTGAGCCTGTAATGCAGCCTCTGCTAACAGGTCGCCCTTCCTTGCCTTTCCTCTGTGGTAAAGTGAATTCAGGGTAAACTTCGTTACGACAAGAAAATCAGGAGGCTTTTCCTTCCCCTTCTTGAAGGGGCAGCTCTCTTTTTCAGGAGGCTTTTCCTCCCTCTCCTTGAAGGGGCAGCTCTCTTTTTCTCTCTCCTGTTTGGTTTCTGTCACAGTGTTTGCTGCATTCACTTGCTAAGGGTTTTATCGTGGGACTGAGAGCCCTGAGCTAAAATCATCATCATCCAGTTATGCAAGTCACTGTACAAACACTCAGCGAGAGAAAGGCTGCTCCAAAAACAGCCGTGGCAGGGCAAGGGGTGAGGGAGACACAGATCAGAGTCCAGCTCAAGGACATCCAGGGCAAGAGCCCCAGAAAGGAAGTCTTGAGGTCCACCAGCCCTTGTCCACCTGCTGCTGAACATTTCCTTCTCTTGGACATAGAATCATAGAATCACAGAGTGGTTTGGGTGGGAAGGCACCTTAAAGCTCGTCCAGTTCCACCCCCTGCCATGGGCAGGGACATCTTCCACTATCCCAGATTGCTCCAAGCCCCATCCAACCTGGCCTTGGACACTTCCAAGGATGGGGCAGCCACAACTTCTGTGAGCAACCTGTGCCAGGGCCTCACCACCCTCACAGGGAAGAATTTTTTCTATGCCTCCTGTTGTGGTGGCTCTTGGGAGGTCTTCCATGTACCTGGAGTGTGGCAGGGCACAGGTATGGGTGGGATGCAGTGGAAGGGTCACCCAAGGAGGAGCTGGACCCTCTCTGTCACTGGGACACAGAGCCCTGTACTGCAACGGGAGAACCACCCTGGTGAATTTCCCCCACCTGATTCAAAGGGCAAATGTTCTGCTTTGGGATCAAGGGTGCCATGCAAGATGTGGTTAGTGACATGGTTTAGTGGTGGGCTTGGAAGTACTGGGTTAAGTGTTGGATTCAATGACCTTAAAGGTCTTTTCCAAGCTAAATGATTCTATGATTCTATGCTTGGCCCCCTTTTTTATGTGTCTTGTGTGGCTCGAGGCTTCCTCTGAGGGTGCTCTGGAAAAGGAAAGTCATCATTTAATGCTGGGGCCAGGAGATGAAGCAGACACTCCTTTGGGGTAAATCATCTTGTATACACGATCTCCAAGATCCCAGATCAATCTGTGTTGGCTAAAAAGTTGGCCAAGAGCTTTTTATGACAGCTTTTGAAAGGCTTTTAATAGCTTTTCACACTCACTTTCTCCATCTAAGTGCCTTGATCTGCAACTTATATTATCAGGAGCAATTTTCCCAACATGGGCCTGATGTAAGAAGAATGGCTTGACTTTGTTCTTCCTAAATAATGCCCCCCCAGATCAGCTTTCCCTCTCTGCCTACTGTGTTGGATATGAAAGCATCCCAAACACAAGCCCCTGGTCTCCCCACAGCTCCGTCAAGAGGGTGGGAAACACGACGTCAGGTTGTGACCTTGATTGGACCCTCTCTTTTTAAATAAACAGCCCAGGTTTCATGTAATGTTATACTCCATCATGAGCCCTGGGACAATAACAGTGCGGGAACCACTCATGTGACTTCTGAGGGATATGTCAACAAATGGGGAGCGTTGAGCATTGGTGGCTCGTGCTGCAGGTTGGGTGGGACCTGAGCTCAGTCTGGCACCACCTGAGCAAAAGGGCTTTCCAGAGCCACCACCTGTAAAGCACAGAACAAAAAAAAAAAGCTTGGGATAGGAAATTCTTTAGGCCCAAAGTAAGTTCTAAGAAGAAGCACACGTGAACAACCTTTGCAAGGATAAATATATATGGTAAAAGGCTCTAATGCTTATTGTGGAAGTGGAGGGGGTCATCCCCAAAATGTGTTTGCAAGCAGTCTCCTTATGCACTGCTGAGGTTGTGATTGCAGCCTCACACCCAGGTTTGGGTTCTTTCCACAGGGGAGATGATTTTAGTCCATTAGGCACAGAGGGGCTGCAGGCATGGCCTGCAGGTGATGGGAAAAACTCAAAGAAGTCCAAGGGAGTTCAGAGGTGTAGTGAAGTGAGAATACAGTCTGTGTTCTCACACAGATTCTGCCACATCCTGGCAGAATCACCGGAGCAGAAGGATTTCTCCTCTCTGTCACAGTCCAGGAGTACGTGACATTTTCCTCACACTGGCTACTTCTACAAGGAGAAAGCCGTGGGATTTTGAGGTCAGTCTTCCCTGGTAAATTCCCCATCAGCTAATGACTAAAGTAACGATTCCCCACCCTGTCCCCTCCCTTCCCCTCATGGGTGTGGTGGGAGAACAGTCTCATTTCCACTCAAGAAGGTGTAAGGAGGAGCTTTGGCTCCTGGTGAAAGCTGTCCCTGCTTGACCTGGATGTCGGTGGTATCTGGCCCTTTGGCCTGGGGAGGTTCAAGGAGACTGAATGGGATCATGACCAGGTCCCTCCCTTGGATGCTGCTGGCCACACAAACTGGCAAGCCTCAGGCTGGGAAGCCTTCACTGCATCCTTCTCTGGGCACACTGAGTGTCTCTTGGCTCCAGGACAGCTCCATGTCCAGCCAGCATCCCGCCAGCACCCGTCCAACCACAGCACAGTGCAGGCTTTGGGCCATGTTCAAACCACTCACTGCAGCCCCAGAGAGAGATTCAGGCTCCTGGGCTTGCAGATGACCCAAGGTCTTTCCACCTTTTCCTGTGGGTGACGTGTTCCATATCCAAATTGCTCCTCTCTGGAGAGCCTTCGAGTGTCCCCACCTTTTTTGGAGCTGATTTGGCCTCATTATGTGATGTTCCTTTTCTATTTAAACACAAAACCTCAACCAAAAAAAGGTTCTTCCCCATGGCAATGTCATCAACTGCAGGCTCCCTGTCTCCAGATTTCCTCAGGCAGCTTTCCCATCATCATAGGCTGACAGGTGTAAGCCAAAGGAAGGGAGCAACTGGAGAAAGCCCTGAAGTCACCGGTCCGTCCTGTAAGCAAATGGCACATGTGAAGTCTCCTCTCAGGAGATTTTTACTTTACTTTCTTTTGGGGGAAGACACCCTGAAGTGCACCAGGCACATGGCTGGGGCAGGATATGACTAATCCCCACGGGGTTTTTTTGCTTCACACAGTGTGCCAGCAGCGATGTCTCACTGCTACAAAGCCACCCCTCAGCCCCAGCCAGGCCAGATACAGACCCACCACACTCATGGTTTTCTCTGTAGATCACTGAGGGGGTAGTTTCTAAGGAATAGGTGACACCATATCTTGGCAATTTGGTGACAGAGCAAACCAACCACGACGGCAAATGTTGTGTTCCTGTGAGTGCATGGAGAGGTGACTGTCCCTGCTGGAGTCGCCCCTCCCTGGAATTGTCCCCCATGATCTTTGCACAGCAGCATCAGGAGGGAGTTTTGGTGTCTTGCAGCTCTGCCAGAGGAATGAGGGGGACCTCATAAAAACCTCTTAGGGACACCCTGGCCAGGAGAAAGCCAACAAAAATAATGACTCACTTGACCCCTCACAAGACAGCCAGCACCCAAAGTTTTCCACACAGTGTTAAAAAACACCACGCACTGGCCTTGAATCACGTTGGCCATGCCAGACTCCCACCTGTTTATGTGGAAAACTTTATGCACCCAAAGCATGAAGTTTTTCAACATAATGTGTTGGGTGGATCAAGGTTTCCATGTGCTCCAGCGCTGTCAAAAAGCAGTGCCTTAGCCAGGACAGGACGATATGAGGAGGGCACAGAAAGTTTGAGTCTTCAGGAACTCATTTACAGTGGCTCTCTCACTCCTTAGGCACTCAAAGACCTCTCACCTCCTGCCCTTTAGTGCACAGAGTGCAGATTCAAGCCAGCTCTGGAGGATGAAAGACAAGCCCCACTCCTGCACTGCTTTGCAGCTGTGCCCTGGGGGAGGAGAGGCTGGACAGAGGTACCCCCTCACAACTGAGATTGAGAGCACGGTGGGTATAGAACACGGCACACATGACAAAATGGAGAGTGACCTTAGGTAAAACTTTAGGGTCCAAAAGCAGAAGAGAAGGTGATTAGAAAGCCTCTTTCGGAAAGAAGGTTGGACTCTGCACAGAATGTTTGCAGCAAAGGATGGAACATCCTCTCTCAGGAGAATTGCCCTTGTCCAGGAGTGATGCCAGGCTGGCTGGCTTTAATCTAGGATGAGAGACTTGTCTGAAGAAACTGAGAAAGGCACCTGGACAAAGGCAACAGCCCTCCCAGATGCTCTGGAGCCCATGAACACGGGACATGGTGCAACCTCCCAGCCAGCTCTTGGGCAAGGGTGTTGAGTGTCCTGATCCCAGACTTCAGTCTTCCTTGCTGCTCTTTGAACACTTGGCCCATGTTCCAACCCCTGAAAGCAGGGAGAACACAGCATTTCTTTTCCCTTTGCAGCGGCCTTTCATATATTTTTTCTTCAACCACGGAACTGCAGAACTTCAGCCTGGGAGGGTCTCAGCAAGTCTGTGGCTTAAACAGGGTCAGTCAGCACTGAAGTCAGATCAGTTTGCTCAGGGCTTTTGCAGTCACGTCTAGCAAACCTCCAGTTTTTCACTGTCCAAATTCCTGACTGGTATTAAGTCCCCTTGTGAACTTTCACTTCCCAGGCTGAACAAGGTCTGATCTTTCTGTGTCTCTCACAGGACATTCCAGTCCATCTTGGTGGCCACCTGCTCAACTCAGCCCAGTTTATCAGCATTTCCTTCGTATTGGGGACCCAAACCTAGACACTGCATCTCGGACAAAATCTAATGAGCCCCTGGGAAATGGGAATAATCACAACCTCTCATCTGCTTGCTGCGCTCCTGGTGTACATTTCTCACATGTCACAAATTCGCTATGGGTGTCTCAGCAAGCAGTGAGGAAATCTCCCGGCCAGAACCATTTCCAGGAGCAGAGTGCAGTTGCATTTCCCAAGCCCGGAGCAAGAAAACATCAATTAGTGATAATAAATAGCGATGTTATTTGACTGAAAAATACACGCCCCAGTTATGACGATGAATTCTCTTGCTGGAGAAGCCACGCTGCGAAGGGCTGGGTGTCCTGGGGACAGTCACACTGAAGCAAAGCAATTCTTCCTTGCTGACTTCTCTTCTCGGAGGCTGCCGAGCTGAACTCGAAGTTGATGGAGGTCCTGGCACTGCAGCGGTGAGTGACAGCTTTGTTAAGCTATGATTGATGACTTTGCTACCAAATTCTGATTAATGTTTCCTTCCAAACCCTCCTTGCCCTTGCAATATGCTGTCCATTAGCCCCTGCCAATATCTGCCTAGAATAACCTGCTGGCTTGTGATAGGACTTGTGTGATTATAGTTATCTAAGCGTGTGAATAATTGGGAGGTTATGCCGTATTACATGCTTCATCAAGTCCTCTATTCAAGACCCAGGGAAACATTTGATGTTCAACACTATGTCTCAATTATGCCTGAATTTCTGGCAAGGGAAAAAAAAAAAAAAACCACGTCCCATTAACGAAGCTGTCAAAAACATATTCTGCTTTGAATTTCCTGGGACAATTGGACAATGAAACTTGCTCACTCAATAAAGAGCTGCCTTCTCCTCACACAGCATTAACAGGCTCTTGAATTTATTGGATTTCTTTCTTGCTTAGGCTCTGAAACGAGATCTTGATAAAAAGGAGTTGTGCAGTAATTGAGCAAGTTCTGTAAACAATAAATTCTGTGCTGAAACGTTTATCTCCAAACAGCCTATATGGAAAGCAGTGCTGTTCTGGTGGGATATGGAATGAGTTTGTTCTGTGGTGATATTTGTAAATTATAAAAGAAATGAAGTAGGCCTGTTGTTGCAGTTCTGGTGTGATATGCTTGTTACTGAAAGTGAGACTTTATTTTTAAAATAAAGTGTGCTCTAGAGGGCACAGGTTTGGCCTGGGACTCTGCCTCAGGCAGCTTTACACTTCAGGAACTTAATGGGGGACAAACCTATCTGTATTCTGACAAGTTCCTTTGAAATTTCAGGAGCAAAGAGAAAAGAGTTATTACAGACTTATAGATGTCAGCACTGGACACCATCACAGGCTCTCCAAAGGAGAGCTGGACTTCTGAGTGGGAAGCCAGACTTCCAGCTGGTTTTTCTCCCAGTGCTCGCAGTCCTGTGTGCTGGCAGCTCCTGTGTGCTCTGCCAGGATGAGGGAAACTGGTACAAGCTGAGTTCAGAGTGACAGATGGAGTCAGAGGACTGAGAGGCAGCTGGAGAGGTGTCCAAGCAGAGGTAGGAGGGATAGGAGGTAGGAGGATAGCCATAGCCATCACCTCTTCAGCTTCTTCTGCCCCTGTGTCCAGTGACAGACTGGCATGGGACTGGGAAGTCACCACTGAGCTTGTTGTGGTAGAGGAAAACTGCATCAGCAGACAATCCCTCTTTTTAATAAAGACAGCATTGAGGACTTTTGCCTTGCACAGCTTCTCCAAGAAGCGGAGGCATCTGCATATCAGCTTCCTGCCAGTACATCAGGGTTGTGGTTTTGTTGGGGGTGGGAAGAGTTGCTGTTCCATCATAACAGGGATCGGGCAGGGACCTGTCCATGGTCATTCCTATAAAGTAACACAGATGTTCCCTGTAAAGTCATACAGAACATCAGTGGTGCCAGAGGAGGAGTGGTGGGTTGTGCTTTATGATCTTGCTGAGCAGGGGCCATCAGTCGTGGTAGCTCCCCAGTTCATGGCTGTGCAATGTCAGGTCACCCATGAGATGGGGACAGAGCCAGGCCTTGGGTTGCCCAGAGTATCAGGCAGCCCTGCTACCAGAACTGGCAGGACCAGGGACTTCTCCTCACGGCTGGTTTTTCCTGCTCTCACGGTGGGAAAGCAGTCTGGCAGGCTCAGTGGTGAGGTGCACAACCATGAAAACACCTTGGTAGGGACAGAAACCGTGTAGGGGACACCTGTTCCCCACCTTCCTCCCACTTTGGGTCCTTCCGTTCCTCTCTTGGGGTGCTCCCCGCTGTAAATCCCACAGGGAACACCCCTTCTCCAGGCTGGCCGTGCTGTGGCCTTAGTGCTTCTTGCCATGCAACGATGTGGGGAACGACAAGGCAGGGAAAGGCTGCAGGAAAGTCAGAGCAAGGTGAATGCATGAACACAGACCAAGTGTATTTATCTTTCCCGAAATATTGCAAAATACATCCAGACTTGGCCCACAGTGAAAGCAAAAGCAGTGAAGAAATCTAAAGCGTGCAGATGCATTGCATACCAGTGTGGAAAAGTGACAGCAGGACAGGGCCAAAGCAGGCCAACCACACTCCCCTGGGAGTCTAGGAAATAAGTGAATCAAACAGGGCTTGGGGCCAAAACAGGCCAAAAAAAGGATCCCTTTAGGAATCCAGGAAATAAAATGAATCAAAGTGTGTTTGGGGCTGATACAGGCCAACCACAATCCCTCTGGAGTCCAGAAAATGAGTGTAAGTATTGTCCAGGCCAAGACAGGCTATTTAAGCTTTCCCCCACCACAGGACAAGTTCAGTTGTGAACTGAAGAAAGTGGGGCCATTCTGCTTTGCTATGGACAGGATCCCAAACTACATGTCAGCAGCCTTCTGCTTGCCCAGTTCCTCTTCTGAAGCCTGATGCCCCAGGATGCATGGCTGGTGCTTTGGGACTGAGTCCCCTCCTGGCCAATTTACCAACTCTGTAAATTCTCTTTAACTTTCCACAGTCCCTTTAATTGTACAGTCATTAAAGTTTCATAGACTCTTTATTGTTTCATAGAATAAAGGCTCATAGAATATTTTATTATAGAACATTTTATTTTTATAAAGTTTCATAGAATCATTGAAGGTGGAAAAGACCTCCAAGCTCATTGAGTCCAGCCTTTGACCCATCAACACCTTGTCACTCAGACCAGAACAACTAGTGCCACGTCCAGTCGTTCCTTGAACATCTCCAGGGATGGGAACTCCACCACTTCCCTGGGCAGCACATTCCAGTGTCTGACCACCCTTTCTGTGAAGGAATTCTTCCTGATGTCCAACCTGAACCTCCCTTGGCACAGCTCGAGGCTGTGTCCTCTCATCCCATCAACAGCATCCAGTGGTCCTGTGACCCTCGTTTTGCCTTTCTCTGGGGTTTCCTGCATTTGGGCATCTCCATATGAGGATTTTAAAATTTTTTATTTTTTTTTTCCTCTTGGCAAACAGTCACAGCCACAAACCGTGGGGGGCCTCAGCGCCTTCCCTCAGAGGTTGTCACCGCTATTACTGAGGGGTCACAAAGGGAGTAAAACAAGAGGCCACTTCACTTCATCCATGAAGCAAATGGTGGGTAAATGGAGAATAAATCAGGGGAGGTACTGACAGTCTGCAGTCAGGCCCGGGGATTTACTGCTGCAGAAGGTTTATTAATAGAACTGTGGGTATAGAAGGACTGTCTGTAAGGGGCTGTGGCATAATTTAATGATCAGCAATGACAGAAAGCTGAGATAAGGACAACTGTAGTATCCATATTAGCAATGTTTCCTCTCTGTGGTGCCTTAGCTCCCTCTGAAGGGCCACCAGAGATGAAGTAAATCATGGTTAACCTCACCTTGGGTGTCCCTGCTCTGTGCCCCTCCATTAAAGCAAACTGCTCTTCACTAGGTGAGAAAAGCTTTAGCTACAAGCACCCACCTGAGGGTCACAGGCAGTGAATTGTCCCTTGGGCTAAAGAACAGAGGGGGACTGTGGAGGTCCATCAGGACAAACAGTGTGGCCTTCAGAGGGAGAGATGACACCAGCCCAGGGCTGCAGCTCTGGACAGTGGAGTGAAAAGAGACAAACACTGCCAGTCAATACCTAAAATGAGATTTTAAAGTAAGTGACCTAATTTTAGTTGCCCCTGAAGTCCATAAACAGTTCGGACAATGGCATGAGGAGTCTCCTGTGAGACACCTGTTGCTGAAAATGCCACCATCACTCACGTTGCTTTGGTGACTTCCAGAGCAAACAGGTTTCTTTGCCTCATGACATCCTTTACCTTCTTAAAAGGAACTGAGAACACAAATTTGGCACCACTGTAGGTACTCTCAGTCTTTTAGCTTTGGGTCAAATTGCTACTGCGTAGGGGAATTTCTGCAGTAGGATGCAGAGATGGAGGCAGCAACACAAATATCCAGTCTGTACTAAACTCAGTTTATTGGTCTTTTCCTGATGGAAGCACTGAAGCAAAGTGTAAAAGTCATTTCCCTCCCTGTCTTCCTGATGCTGCAGTAAGTTAATTAACCTGGAGCCTGTGGCACAGCCTGTTGAAATAAGTTTCTGGAATTAAACTGAATTTCCTGGATTAAAAATGCAAACCCATCCAATGCAGCAAAATCACTGCAAATTCCTTTTTATTTGGTTTAGTGGTGGACACTCCCTCAGGTCTTCCTGGGGAAAGTCAAAAACTGTGTGTGTCTTGTAATTAGATCTAAATGATTATGAAATTTTGGGAAATTGGTGTTTATGACACCTGCTGAGGTGCACTTCCTCCCCCTGCTGAGAGACGACAACGCAGGAAAAAGACCAAGCCGAACTTGTCTGACCTCCCTCTGACCTACAACAAAATCACTCAAGACAATTTAACTTGAAAAAGTGATGGGTTCCCGGTTGTTTGTTGAACTGAAAAAAAACTTCATTTCACTTCCAAGTACTAATTTTCATTATTCTGCATCTTACTTTGGGGGAAAATTCAGAGTTATTTTGAAACCACAGGTGATATGACCCATTAAAGCTGGGGTTTAAGCATTGGTTTTATGCAGCAGATGGATAAACTATCAGTCACTCGCCTGTAGGTGGAAAAATCTTTGCTTAAGCCATTAACACTCCCTGGCGTAATACTACCTGTGTTAAGCAAAGGGAAATCTGTTTTCTTACTGTGACTTGATATTGGGAAATAACAGGAGGAGATAAGCTCTATAACAGCACTGGAAACGTGCCTGTGGTAATAAATGAGCCACGCAGCAAAGCTGTCCTGGCTGCTCAGCCCACACTGGCATAAGCTTGGCTCTTTCACAAGGGGCCTGGGGGCAAGACAGCCCTGGGACGGGCTGCAAGTGAAAGGAAGACAGGGAGAAGAAGTTACACCTCACCCTGGGGGCTTCCAACATCCCTCCTGCCATTTCCACCACGATCCAGGGAGGGATGCCCCAATTAACGCAGCAGCAGCGGAATTACATCTGGCGGCAGCTCTCGCACCCGCAGGTGCTCTCCCACATCGCTACAAGCAGCTCTGCTTCCCAGCAGAAATTTTGTCCTTAGCTGCTCCCATCCATTTCCGCACACTCCAAGTGTCCAGATCCAAGAGGGGGGGATGGCTTCCAAGGCGGGGAAGCACAGATGTTGGGAAATCCAGGAAGGAGGCTCATCTAAGTATTTAAATATGCGGCTGCTTAAGTGCGTGGCTTACCCAAGGAAACTTGTGCTTCTGATAGGCCCCCCAAGAGTCACGGAAAGGCAAGGAAAAGGTGTCCCTGGAGTCAGATGAGGTTAAGCTGCACTTGCAGGAATAAGCGTTTACGCTGCCTTGAAATGTAGATACTTAAAAAGCCGTTGCCCGCCCATCCATCCATCCATCACGTGGCACTTGACTTCCACATTTGGCCCCAAGTTACTGGGTTCCGTGATCCAAACACGTGCCTGTTCCAATGCTACTGGCTAATCTCACTGTTATTTTCTGGAAGAGATCTCTGTCTAGCAGCTAAGAGAAGGTTGAAGGGGTGCGTGTGGGCTTCTCTCGTGAAGCTTCTCATGTGGACACAAACAGCAGAAGTTTCCATGAATGATGATGATAATTATCTTGGCCAAGGTTTCAATCCTTCCCACTCTATGAAAGCCAGTGTAGTCCTGCCCTGGACATTTTATCTACTAGAGTGGCCATTGGCTATTTTCTATCTTATTCCTAACTAACAAGTGTAAGGCTTATTTTTTTCCTCTTCAAAGTCATGGGGAGGATAGGACACATAGAAAGGTCTTTACCATCTCTTGCCTCTTGACAAGTCTGTAGCAAAGACTGCAGAGGTCTGGAATAGCTTCCCAGAGCACCATGTAGTGATTTAAAACACATTCCCATCCACAAATTTAACAAGCTCCTTCTTCAATCTCAAGAGGAGCCTTTTGCCCTTGGTTTGCTTTTCTTTGCCCACAAGAAAATCATTCTGGCATTGCATCTTTACAGAAAGAGAGAGAGGAGGCTCCCAGTCTCCTGTGGAAGCAGAACCAAACTTTGGAGGGCTTCATTCACCAGCAGAGGTGAATGAAAAGACAGAAGGTCTTTGACACTCCAGGTGGCCTTGGTATTCCTGGTGCTGTAGTTGGAAAGGCCAGAGGTTATGTGCACGTGGAAGGGTTCTATCCATCATTTCCCATGTGAATCCAAGCCTCTGCCCACCTCAGGCAGGGTTCGTCCATAAGATACACCTTGGCACCTCGTGTCCAGGCCAGCTGTGATTTCTTGGACAAGGCACAATTTCCTCTTCTGTGTGAAAACGTTTAATTTTCCCCCACCATTGAAACCCTCAGGTTTAGGATTTCTCCCAGCCTTTGTGGCCACCCCGGTACACAAAAGCCTGCCTCCATGAGTAGCTATTGGCCATGTGGATGTTCACCTCATAGAACATCATGGGCTTTGAAGTGTTTTGTGCAGCAGGTCCCCACCAGTGACTCCAACCCATCCCTGAGCATGTCGAGCACCTGTGTCCCACGGGGCAGCCCAGAGTTTCACAGCTCAAGGAGTGACCCAGGTCAGAGACCTTAATGCTCTGTGTGGTTAAGCACTCTCTCACTCCTCACCAAACATTGGGGAAGACATGTGCTTGCACTAATGGGGACATTATTTCCTGAATGAGTGTGTATTTTTGCGTTTCCTTTCTTTCTTTTTTTCTCTTTTGCTCTTTTTCAACCGTGAAGGCCAAATCCACAACAGACATAAATCAGACATGCAGAGCCCAGACCAGTTTGTCCCAGCTGAAGATCCTTGAGAGATTTAGGATCTCTGCTTCTCATTTGTGCAGGTTCTCAAAGTTCCTGACACAAGAACATTTTCCCAGACCTTTCTTGTGCAAGCAGGTGAATCCAGAGTTTTTGTGAGCCATGTCTCTACCATCCTTTTTTTTTTTTTTGATGCCACAAGTCGTTTATAAGGTGACACAGGGGCTGTAGAGAGCACTCTGACTCTCAGTGTGACATGCACGCTGTGCCTCTTGGAGGCTTTTTTCTGAAACAGCCTACAAGTGTGAAGTCTTTTCTCTATTTCCCCCCTTTCCTCTTTTCTTCCTCTGCTCCTGTTTTCAATCACGGACTGCCCAGGCAGCGTAGTGGTCAGGCTTAAAGACTCGCTAGAACTGGATTCAGGATTTATGAGAACTAGATGTAACCAGGCCTCTCCCAGAGGTTTGGGAAGAACAGCTGGAGTCTGGCACTCTCCATCATGACAAGGACTATTAAAAACTAAGAGCTGAACTGCAAAAAGCAGTGGTAGGGGGGGGTGGGGGGAAAATGTTTAGGCTTAGAAACGCAAAACAAGCGCCTGCAGCATCCAGTCCGTCTGCGCAGGGGCCAACTCTGACAAGCAAACGCCTTTCGCAGCTGCCTCGGGGGCTGACTCGGGCTTATTTTAGGAACCACTTTAGAAACAGGAGGTTAAAAGAGACGAGGGAGGGTGGGAGGGGGGGTGTTTCAGGCTGCGTGTTGCGATCCCCGCGGGACGCAGAGCCCCCCCTGACCGGCGCTTCCCCATCCCGCGCTGCCTCGGAGGCCTTTTCGGCCCGGCCAACCCCACCCAGCGCTGATGTAATTAATGCTGTGTTTGTTCGAGATCACCAAGTGTGTCCAGCCTGCCCAAAAGCTGCTCCACGGGCGAGGAGGGGAAGCGGGGAGGGAAATTTGAAGGCTCGGAGCTCCTGCCTGGCCTGAGGGCTGCGTGTCCCTGGCAACACCCCACACACCCTGTCCTTACTACTCCGTGCTCTCCATCCTTGGAGGGTTGTCTCGTTGTACAACCCGTCCCGTGTCCAAGGGCTGCCAAGGGTCAGCTTCTCACAAGCGTCCCCCTCGAGGCCCTTCCCCGTCTTCATCCCCAACCCCAATGGGGTTGGGGATGAAGACGGGGAAGGGCCTCGAGGGGAAGGCTTGTGAGGAGCAGCTGAGGGCACTTGGTGTGTTCAGCTGGAAAAGGGAAGTGTTTGGATGATCGTCTTAGGCACAGGGTGTGACTCTTGGGGACGGTCCTGTGCAAGGGCAGGAGTTGGACTCGATGATCCTTGTGGGTCCCTTCCAACTCAGCGCATTCTGCGATGCTGACTCTGTGACTCGTGGACCTTCGACTTGCTGACACCTGGCTTGAAAACCAGAAGTAGAATGGGAGACCTGGAAGGGAAATGGTGTCACTGCTGGAAAACTGTGAGGAACACTGGTGTTAATTCTCCGGAGCAGGTGCCTTGTGCCTTCACTGATGGCAAGGTGGGGGATGTGTCAGCACAGCCAGACTGGTCATATTAATTACTTATTTTCTAACTGGCACAGCACAAATGACTATTTCAGACCTGAATTGCCCACTGACAGAGGTGTCGGTGTTGATTCATAAGGGGTTCCACACTCCTGACCCCTGTGTCCCATTACAGCTTTGTGTGATGATTCCATATGAGGATGATAGCAAAAAAAGCAAGTTGGATTTACCTGCATTTTTACCTGCCTTAGATCAAGGCTGTTCCATGCTGTAAAATAAAATGTTTCTAATTTGTGTGGAAAAGAAACAATCTCCTTTTATCTGCTTTGCTTGTCCTGCTCCACGGCTTTATCCGACAGAGAGTCATCAACAGTGAGACATCCCAATGTGGCCAAGATAAGGGGATCTGTGCCTTCTTTTTCTCTGGGGGTTTCGTCCCCTATTTCAATGGGAATTCTAGTGGTTCTGGCTAGAGGAACACCCACCTTCATCCATTTATGTTGTTTCATGCCAAATTTTGTTTCAAAGCTCTCTGTTAGTCCCAGACAGCCTTCACAAACACCCAAAAGACTTCACAGGCTGACCTTGGTATCTCTCTGGGTATCCATACCATCTGTGGAGCATCCCTCTCTCTCATCCTGCAATACTAATTGAAATCCCACACCACCTCCTTGGATCCTTTTTCCCCAAAACACAGGTCCCATGAAGTCCGTGGCAGACTGGAGCTCCTGTTGGTGTGGAAAGCTCTGCTAGAGAGATGCACTGCACAAACACTGAGTGTGTGGCATTTCCAGGCATTTTCCATGCAGGACCTTTCATGTCTGGCCACACACATCATTCCTTCTACCTGCTGAAGACACCCCAAGGGGAGGTTTTAATTCTCAAGCAGTGCCTCATGCTCTGGGGTCCAAAGCTAGCTAAGTGGGCAGTGGTGCACTTAGGGCTGTGTGTCCCCCCACGTCCACTTGTGTGGGATCAGACACTTGGCCTGGCACACAGATTGGTGGAGACATGAACATCAAAACAACCTGTAGCTGATATCCAAGAAAACCAACCATGGAAAACATACTGGTTAAAAAAAAAAAAAAAAAGGCAAAGTAATCCAGGAATAGAGATGATGGCATCCTCAGAAGCTTCTTCAGGATCTCCCGGATGAGAAGAGGTTTGTGGTGGTTCACTTTGGTGTCAGAAGAAGTTGTTAGCAAGAGAAAGGACCTTGTCCCCTGGTCACCTCAAGCTCCATGGACCAGGGCAGGAGCTCACTACCTCCTTCCAGTCTGCATATCCAAAACAACAAAAGCAAGGCAGCCAAAACAAAGGGGACTTAAAAGGTAGCAGGAATACAAAAGCAAAACTAAATGACCCATAAATCACCAACTCCCAACCTCATATTAAAAAAAATAGGGATAGTTGCACAGAAGACACCCTCAAGCAGGGGCTGGGTGGCAGAAGAAAGGGAATTCAGCCTGCAAGTGTCAAATAAATTCAAAATACAAATCAAACTGCCACTGCCTAATGAGCAGCAAGACTGGGCCCCAACTGGTCTCAGCTGAAGCCAGGGTGCCTCGGGAAAGTCTGGTGGATCTTTTGTGCACAAAGGCACCCGTTTGACCCAGCAGATGTCCAGACATGGTGGTGGCACAGGCCCATCCTCCTTGGGGATGGCAGCACAGCTGCCTCTCCGCAGAAAGGTCATTTGGGATCCACATCTGGCAGCACCGGGTAGTCCAAGACCAGGTTTCTCCTCACCCTAAATTAAGCTGAACTTGCTTTAGTAGTTTTACCCAGGAAAGGTACCTCTGGTAAAAACACTTTCTCACCTCTCCAGAAAATATCAGTTTGGGAGTTTAAATTCCTCTTCCTACCCTTGGCTGCTCCTGTCTTGGCAATGCTGGTCCCAGAGACTGAGACTGTGACAGGATCTCCCAACACAGAAAGAGAACAATACACATACTTGTATTTCTGAAATATACCTTTTCCTTTCAAAAAATATCCCTGCTCTTGGGGATTTGCTGATATCTTTTCAACACAGCTCTTCATAGGATGTAAAATAGGGTAAAGGCTGGCAGACAGTGGGAAAATGATCATTATGAAGTTTGTTTCTGGTTGCTTTTATTTTCCCCTTGTTTTTTTATTTTAATGTTAATCCACATCTTTCCTTCAATTTTTCATTGTCTCTTAGCAACTGGACAGTTTTGATCACACACAGCTTGGGTAAGGAGATAGGAAGTGATTTGGCAAACACGACATTCCAAAAAGGTGACTTTCTTCTGCTCTGAATTTTCAGTTTGGGCAAATCTCTTGGGAAAAATTACATCCAGCACTGGCCCCCAGCTGTCCCATAATGCTACAACATGCAGGCAACAACCTTGCATTAGAAACCTCAATGCATTTATTATTTCTCCTGCTCTTTGGGACTGCCCTCTGCTGTGCACCGTGTGGTGTGGAGCAGAAAGAGGGTCTCTCAGAGCCCATAACATCTGCAGAAGAGTGGGCACAGGTGTGTAACTGCTTCACACTTGTTCCTGCCCCCTGTGAGACACACAAGCGGAATTTGGGCCTGTGGAATTTCCCAGAAGTGGGATGTTATCGTACCAGCACTGCAGGCTCACAGCTCTGCCAAGACGCAATAAAAAAGAGCTGTTTCATGGTGGAGGAATATGAGGAGCACATGTTTGGTCAAGCTGGTGGGCAACGTTGTTCCTTCACCTCCCAAGGCTGGCTGGGCTCTGGTATGCCCATAAAAACAGCCCCCACTTCCTCCTCTTGCTGTGGGGGCAACAGAAAACCTTGATTTCATCCCATGCAATTAAAACAAACGGTTGCCACATGTAAATATTTGTGTTGTTACCCATCTAGCTTCATCCATGGGGCTCCTCAGAACAAACGGCAAAATGCAGCCCTGGCCATTACAGTAGGGCCTGATTTGTGCTGCAGTCTGAGTGCCCTTGGTGCCTTCAGCAGCAGCCAAACCAGCAGGAACAGGAGGGCAAGGAGAGACTAAGCTGCGGCACTTCACAGGATCACGGAATCACAGAACACGCCAGGTTGGAAGGGACCCGCAAGGATTGTGGAGTCCAACCCTTAGCCCTGAACAGTCTTGATGGTTTTTGGATCAACACAGTGCCCATGGAGTGGTGCTGAACCTGCCCTCAGTGGTGTCTCTGTGAAAAGACTCTCTGTGAAAAGACCATCACATATGTTCATGTAAAAATTTGTGTTCCAGAGGTGGAAACCCCATATCTGATCTCTGAACCATCTTCCCCAGTGATGCATCCAGAGCCCTGATCCTCAACATGTTTCTACCACCTGCAGTTGTGAACTTCAGTGATCCCTGTGGGTCCCTTCCAACTCAGGATGTTCTATGATTGAGTACAGGGATCCTCTCAGCCAACAGGCCAAATCCCTCATCCCCCCTGAGCACCAAAGTGTTTGAATGCTCATCCCCGCAGCTTGGACTCACAGGATTGGGTCCAGAGAGAGGAACAGCAGGGGCTAAAAACACCCCTGGGTGCCTGTGCCTGTAACCTGTGTGACACCTATGCATGAGCTTCTATATTCTCCAGGTTTATTTCAGCTCAGCACAACATTTCAAACCCAGGTCTCTACCCTGCTTGTCCCCAGGGTTCTGACTTCTGGCATTTAGGAGCGAGGTGGATAATTATACAGGATTTTTTTTCTTCCCCTGGGAAAAGACACAAAAACCTGGATCATTTCTGGCTTTCCTTGGTGTCTGTCCAAGCAGAAGTTAAAAGTTCTCACAGCAATTTCTAAAATCCCCCTTTAGATAACACAGCAGCTGAGTTTCAAGGTTATTCTCAAGGGTGTAATAGCAGTATTTCTTCTTTACTGCACTACCATGATCTGATGCACAGTTTCAAGAAGTTTCAGGACAACTTTAAAACTGGAAAGTATTTAAAAAAAAAAAAAAGAAAAAAAAAGTAAAAAAGAAAAAGAAAAAAAAAAAAGTCCAAACCACCCTGTTAATTCCAGTCTGCTTTCTTTGTGCTGTTTTGAATAAGATAGAAAGCAAACTGGGAAAATTTAATTTACACCAGGGGAAAAAAAAAAAAAGAATACTGCTATTCAAGAGAAAAAGAAAGTCTACACTGATACTGTTCCACTTCAACAATTATTTGTAGCATATCCCATATATATGTATGGGGTATATATACACATTTATATATATAAATGTTTTTCCCCTCGGGGCTTTCCTTTTAAAGATTTTTGCCTTTTCACATGTGAACTGTAAACAGACTGACAGATGGAATTCTTTTGTATAAACTGTTTCAGATACACTATTCTTCCATGCCTATGTCAGTTGTTTACAGTATCAAAAAGCCACAGATACGCCTAAAAGTAAGGAAAGTTGGAATTTCTGCCAAACATTTGGATACCATCCATCCTCAGAGGCTGTACCCTCACTGCACCGGGTGGTGCTGAGGAACTTCTCACTTAGAGGCATCTCCACAAGATGTGTGTCAGCAGGAGGCTGGGGGGATCTTCAAAGAAAGGGCTGGGGAAGGAAAAGAAGGGCAGTTTTTCAGACTGCAGGCCCCCAAATTTGCTGCTGCCAGTGTCTACACTTGTTAATGACTGTCTAATAGAGTGGTGGCTGCTGGGCTGGTGGTGGGAACATCTGGAGCCCTCCACGTGGGTGGTGCACAGTCCCCATGGCTTTTCTTTAATTTTTTTTTCTTGTGTGCTTTTCCTCCTTGTTTTCCTGCCCTAAATGCCAGGCAAAGAGTCTAAGCAGAATAACCATCGTGCCTTGGTACTCAGGGATCTCCATGACTGTGACTGCTGGTGTGAGAGTCTTTATCTACCTACTTTGGGCCTTTAAAGTGTGCAAAACCCCAAAGTCTCTGAACAAACTCATCCCAAGGAGTCTTCTTCTGGGGAAAGCTTGTTGATTCAAGCTGTCTCAGTTAGCAAACTTCTCAGGAACAGCTGTCCTGGGTAATCCCCAGCCTCATGGAAAAGCTGTCCAAGCAAGGCTTTTGTCTTCTTTGAAGCCCATCCGTGGCTCCTACCCTGAGAAAAGCTTCACCTCTGTGGACTTCAGTCATTGAAAACACCTCCAAATCCTCCTCCATATTAATGGATCTGTGCTTTGCTGGAATATGGAAGAGCGACGTGACCATGCCAAGATCAGACTGGACTCTGGAGCTGAGCAAGAACCTTGTGGGTTGCCCCTTAAACAGAACCCACCATGAACCCACACTGGCACAGGTTGCCCAGAGAAGCTGTGGCTACCCCATCCCTGGAAGTGTCCAAGACCAGGTTGGATTGGGGAGAAGCTGTCCCTGCCCTTGGAACAAGATGACCTTTAAGGTCCATTCCAACCCAAACCATTCTGTGATTCCATGAATGATCCTCATGCTGTGTGATTAAACTGTTTCTTTGCAATGCCGTGCAGTGTTTGAACCTTTTGCACCTCCCATTTGCAGGGGGCCCCGTCAGCATGTCCTGTCCCTCCTCCTCTGCTTCACTGCTGGGGCTGCTGTGAAAAACATGCACACCCCAGCACCTTCCCAAAATACTGCTGAGATGGGAGTGAGGGATCTGGGGGGCTACACTGCTGGAAGGATGAGGGCATTGCAGAAATCCCAGTTGCACAAACAGCCTCTTTGGAAGCTGTGGCTCCGAGATGGAGAACACCAGCACGAGGTTGTGCGGGGCTTTGCTGGCTCTCCTTGCCACACAGGCAGCACTCAGCTACTTGTCCAGGCAAGCACAGGCTCCTCTGGTTCCAGGGTTGTTCTCCTCGGAGCTCGGGCTGGAGCTGCTGCTCCTGAGGTCTACGTAGCCATGGTGAGCTCTGTGGTCATGTAAACATTACGCAACCACGAGCCCCCGCTGTCCGAGGGCAGCGGAGGCACCAGCGGGCTCCTCCTCTCTGGATTGCTCTTCCTGGGGGAGTGCAGCACTCTGTGAAGTCACGACACCAAACTCCAGGGATGCCGGTGAGCCCGTGGCACGCTCTGAATTACACTCACATTGCTGAGGGGATGGTTCACATTTTTGGGAATCCGCCCCCACCTCCTCTGGTGACGCTCCGGCTTCCTGAGGATGGAGACGTGGAACAAATAGATGCTTCTTGCCCAGCCTTCAGTTCCACTCGAGGAACTTTACAACACTGGGTGATTAACGGGATCCTGAATACTTGGAAACGGGGTGGACAGACCTCCTGGAGGTGTGGTGAGGACAAGGCGAGGGTGTGGGCAGCACACTCTGGGGGCAAGGGGGCAGGAAGCAGGAGGAGACAGCACTCTAGATCTCCCCCATCACTTCTGAAGGTCTGCCTCTTGGAGATAACAGGAACATCTCCAGCAAAAATCTCCTTGGTGTGCTCCTTGCCTCGGGGGCAATGTGGTTTGCAGGTAAGACCACAGCCTCGTGTGTGATGGGGAAAATCCTATGGACATGTTATTTTCTGCACAAAATCCTGCCTCCTCTGCTTGGAAAAAGGTGGAATCCCATCCTGTAGACAAATTTAAGACCGATCAGCTGATGGTCCCTCAACTACTTTGCCACCTACAGGTACCGAGTTATTAATTTTCACTCTGTAGTTTTCTTTGGAATTTCAGTTTTAAAATATAGGAACGAAAAAATTGTACATGGGCATCTTTAGCCCCTTCCAAGGAGCTGCTGGTTGTGCTGGTGGGAAGCTTCTCAAACAAGCCAAGGGGAGGCAAAGCAAGGTGAAAACAACTTTGTTTGCCCATCTTCATCCTGGGAGGAGAGGGGAGGCTGCAGTAGAGCCATGGCCAGCTGGGTGGAGAGGGGCAGAGCGTCGTGCTGAAGGACAGAGCCTTCCCAAAAGCTGGAGTTGGGCCTTCCTTTGCCTTCCGGACCCGGCACAGCTCTGCAGATGGCTGAACAAACGCACAACACGCTGCGAGACACAGCCAGTGAGAGCTGGGAGTGCTCTTTGTGAAACAGGAGTACGATGGGCAGACCTTTTACCGCCTATTGGAAACAGATTTTTTTTTTTCTTGACACACAAGCGCAGAAGCGATTCCTCTGGAATGAGAGCCCTGACCAAGGCTGGGCGACAGAAAAGGCTTTCCAGCGAGTTGTGGGGAGGAAGGAAACCCACCCGTGGGACAGACGATATTGTCTTTTGTTTGACTTCGCAACGCCGGTTGTTGAATGCTTTTCGATTTCACAAGAATTTCTGGGGTTTGTAAACTTTCTTCAGAGATTTTTTTTTTTTTTCCTGGGAAAAATGGAAACCGCGCTCGGCGTTCTCTTTTTTTTTTTTTTTTTTGCAAACAAACCGCTCGACATTTTCATTCAAATAAAAAATTTTCCACGGATGGTAATGAGTGTTTCTCAACAGGTGTCATAAGCATGGCAGGCGCTGCGTTACGATCTAGATACAATTGGTGTTTCAGCAGCAGGGACTCGGGTCAGAGCCCCTTGCTGGTGGGCCTTGTGTAGCAAGAGACAACTTTGCTCCAAGGACTTCATAACAGAAAAGACAAAAGGCAAGAGGAAAGAGAAAAATACTACAAATATGCTTTAACAGGTGGGCGCTGAGGTGGCAAAAGATGAAGTGATGCATTTGACGTCAGGATCGTAGGAAAACTAAGCCAAAAAGAGGAACTGAATCCATCCCTCTTGGAAGTCTCAGCACATATCTTTAAGCACAGCCCATCCTTTCCCTCTGGTGCTATTGAGTTTTGGTGGTGCCTCTGCTCTTCACTATGGGAGGGCACTTGGTGCAGCACTATTTGCTGAGGATCAGATCCCTTACTGCAGTGGGTTTTGGCTGATTCATCAAGCTCATCACCTGGCACATGGGCATAATACATGATGCCTTCTTGTGCTCATTGATCCCTCCTAGAGAGACACAGAGTTCTGGTGAAGCATTGCTCCATGTCAATGGGTGCAGGAAATGCTGACAGAGGTCTTAGGCTTGGCCACTCACACAGTAACAATAATAAGATTAATAATAATAACAACAACAACAAAAGCAGACCTGGATCTCAGTGGCTTTCCCTGGCACCTGCATCCATGATTGGAGGGATCCTGCAGTGGATCAGAGCACCCATGGCAGTGTCACCTCTGCAGAGACAGAAGGAAAACAAGGAGTTTATCCATAATCTGGTAACTCAGGAAGACACTTGGGCTTGGTTTCATCCCACCTGGCAGGTTGGTGGAACACTGGCAACACTACTTCGACCATAATGGAAAGTGAAATCTGGACCAAAATCTGGAGATTTACATTCATTTTGCTTCCTGTGGCAGCACAAATCATGGGAGGGTCAAGGCAGCTGAATTTCTTTGTTCTCCTGTGTTTCTTGCAGCTGATGGACAAGTTTCAAAGGTCAAATGCATGGTCTGGTGATGGGAAAGAGCCACTTGCTGTGACCCCAGGAGCAGCAGATGCTTTTGGGAGGGAAGGCTTGGGAAGCACGGTGGCAATGGGGCACGTTGCCGAGCTCTGCCGGGCCTGGCGTGCAGAGAGGGCTGGGATTAGGGCTGGAACTCTCAGCATTTGGGCCATTGTGCAATGCTGGGCAGCTGGAGGGTTTCACTTTTCAGTGGGGAAAAGAAAATGTGAAAAACTAGAACCAGAAAACTCTTTTCTTCCTCCTTTTTTTTTTTTTTTTTTGGACCTATCCAGAGCTTTCCACAATGCTAGTGATTTAAACCAGGCCTGAAATATGAATGCAACCCTAATATTTCTACCTTACTCAGTTACATTGATGAGTCAAGGACCTGGCTGGGGCTGAAATGGAGCAATGTCTGTGCACCGGCTATGGCTGAAATCTGCCCTTGCAAAGACACCTTGTCAACCAGGGCTGGATCCAGGATGTTAATAATGTTCTGTCCTTCTGGCTAATTCTGCAAGCATGGAAAAGAGAATATGAACTTAATTTAAAATCTAGACATGCCTTCAGCTCTGGGACAGAGAACACAAAGCTATTTTCACCAAAGGGTGAAGGGAGGTGTAAGCGGGCACATCCTGTGCTCCCTATCCAGGCTAAGTCTGGCCTTGGAGCTGATTTCTTGGGACATTCAAGCCCACCATTGTAAGCAAGCAGTGCCATTTTTAGGGGAGGCTGCATCCTGGCACAGGGGCTGAGAAGGGGAGCCGGTGTCTGGGGTGCGGGTGAAGCATCTTGAAGGACAGAACCCCTCTCTGTCCAAAATTGGAGGCAGCAGCAGGGAGAGCTGCCGGTGTCTCTCCGCAGTTACAAGGACATAAATGTGTTCTAAACCTGGGCAGGGAGCAGAGGAGTCCCACAGCCAAACAAGTGCCCGGTGCTGGGAGCAGGCACTGGGTTTTGCTCCCTGTAGCCCAGCCAGAAACCCTTAAAACGGCCTCCTCTCCCTTTTCATCCCTGATCTACATCTTCTGCCTTCTCACAGTCTCCCCTCCTCCATCCCCCATGCCAAATAAATCTCCTTAGAGTTTAAATAAATGCTGTAGTGTCCTAAAAGTCTTGCAGCCTCGGAGAGAGAAAAGAAAAAAAAAAAAAAAAAAAAAAAAAAAAAAAGAAAGAAAAGAAAAGGCATTAAACCTGAAAGAGAAATAGTAGATGTGCATCTTCTTCTTCCCTTTGGTCTCTCTGAAGGCTATTAAGTGATGCAGGGTGACTGTGGACAGGTACATGCAAATAATAGGATCAAGGCAGCAGTACAAAGGTTTGTCTCCCAATCTTAATGCAGGTGTGGGAGACACAAACCAGGTGGCTAAAAGGCTCCTTTGTTTGAAGCTGTCAGGAGGAGAAGCTGATAATCTCATGCCTCATCCCTAAACTCTCTTTCAGCCGTGTCAAGGCATCTCCTCACATCAGGAAGTCTGCAATGACATGGCTATGTGCTAAGCTCAGTTAATGTGGTCCGAGGTTTAAACACTTCAGGTTGAAAGTGGATAATTGGTGGTAGTGGATTTTAAAAGCTCACACAGGTGCCTTTGAAAAGAGGTCAGGAGTCAAGTGCATCTCTCCTATGAGAAATGGTGAGCCTTTCCTAAGGAGATCAAAATTCTTCCACGGAGAGCCCCAGGGCCTTGTAGGAACTGTTATTAATTTAGCTCTGTATGTTCCAAATAATGGAAAAACGATACCACATGTGTGCAGGCCGAGGAAACGGGGCACGTTCACTCCGGATAGATAAGCTTTCACCTGGCACTCCGGGATCCTTAATTAAGTAATCCCCTCTCAGCCCGGGCAGGAGCAGCACAGGAGCTGCTGTCAGTGGGGGTCTCCTGAGCCAGAGGAGGAGGCACCTGGTGCCAAGTGAGGCTGGGGATGGCAGGGCTTCAGCTCCAAGGGTACCCGTGGGGGTGAGGACAGAACCCCAGAAAGCAACTGCCTGGGGGGCTGAGATGCCTCTCACTCGTGTTTTCCAAGGAATCCGAGCACCCCTTTGCTCCCACGGGTTGCTGCAAAGCAAACACCGCAATTACCTAAGCAAGGCACACCTTTAAAAGACAACTGCCTGTGTCATTTTCTCAAATTGTGCTTAATTAGCGCAAAAAATGGAGGAAATTAACGTCCAATTATTTTCTTACGGCAGGTTTTTTCCCCCCCCGCTCCGTGTGTCGGCCGCAAGAGACGCAACCTGCCCCGACACGCAGCACATGAAAGAGGCTTTTGCCCACGGCAGATCGGGTTGCAAAGGCCCCACACTCACACCCAGCAGAGCCCTGCACCTGCCCAGAGCTGGGGAGGAGTTTAACAGGGTAAATAAAGATGGAAATGGCATCGTTATGACTCGTATTTGCATTAAAAGTGCAGTTTGGCCTGTGTTTGTGAGGAGTGACTGCTACCAGTTCCTAACTCCGCTGCCACACTTCACCTCTTACCCACAGCTCCTTTGATTTGAAGGCCACATTCTTTGCCTTTTTGGTGTGTGCAACACAGACACACACACAGAAGGCAAGGTGTCAAAGAAAAGAGAAAGAGCTTATTCGAATTACGAGAGAGCACAAGGAATTTGCTCCTTGAAAGTGCTCAGATGAATTTATTGATATATTTTGAATGGGTTGATAGAGCATTTTTAGCTATCCAGTCCTGCTGGCTGGATGCTTTGTGAGCAGGTGCTCATTTAGCCAACAAAGATGTTCAAATAAAATAGCTGTTCCCATTCCCTCTTAAATTTTTGTCTCTGGTTGTGGTTGGGGACAATTTGGGAAAGATTACCGCTGGTGAAAACATGTTATTTACTTCTTGTTGTTATTATTATTATTATTATTTGCTATAAACTTATCTGTGTGACAGTAGCCAGTCAGAGGGTCTGAACAGACACAAAGCAAAAAATATGGTCCCTCCTCCAGAAGCTTTAAATTACCACAACTCCCCATCCACTGAATAGTGGCTCAGAGCTCATCCATTTCATTTTAATTTTACACAGCATAGTTTGAAACTGAAAATTTGGGGAAAACAAACCCCAAATGAAGCCTTTACCTTTGCAGCATGGGAATTACGGAAACACTTCTTTTTGATTTAGTTTCTTCCCTGAGAAGCAATTAAATTAATGCTTTAATAGAATGGTTTGGGTTGGAAGAGGCCTTAAAGATCACCTCATTGCAACCCTCTGCCATGGGCAGGGACACCTTCCACTAGCCCAGGTTGCTCCAAGCCCTGTCCAGCCTGGCCTTGGACACTCCCAGGGATCCAGGGGCAGCCACAGCTTCTCTGGGCAACCTGTGCCAGGGCCTGCCCACCCTCACAGCCAAGAATTCCTTCCCAGTGTCCCATCTATCCCTGTCCTCTATCACTATGAAGCAATTCCTCTTGTCTTGTCACTCCAGGCCTTGTCCAAAGTCCATCCCCAGCTCTCTTTTGAAACAAGTTTCCCTTTTGGCAAAATGGTCTTTCCTGAAAGGAACAAATATCTCATTCAAAGACATTTCCCAAGCCCTGGTTGTAAGGAAGTTAAGAACAGCACTTTCCCTTTTTTTATTGATATTGTTTGTTGGTGAAATGGCTTAATGGCTGCAGGGTCAGCTGACAGATAGGAGGTAACATTGTTCTTCTCCTCCAGCGAATGTAGGGTTTGGCATGACTTCAAAATAACCCTATTGTTTGTCATCTTCTCAAAATACACTATAAAACCCCTGTTAAAAGGAAAGATAAGGTTTTCTAAGCATAAGTCAAGTGCCGGGTTGCCTTTTTTTTAAAGCTGCTTGATGAGAATTAATGGCGTTGGATCTCCTGTTTTAAACACATTTGGCCAGGTTTTCTGGAGGCACCTAATTTATCTTGAGGCTCTTTCATCTATTATCTAACTGTGAGCTTGTTCGTAGCTCATCAGCCATCCTCATTTTGACAGGGGGCCTTGTGATGAGCAGCCAACAGCGCGGAGTGTCGGGGCCGCGCGTCTCTCTGGCAGGAAGGTGGTGGGAAAAGTTTAACCTCCTGCCACTCCTCCCAGCACTCACCAAACCCAAAAATAGAGCCTTAGATCATCGTGTGTCCTGCGAAGCCCTTCGACGCGGTTCCTGCATCCCAGTGTCAAAGCAGGTCCTCGCCGGATAGGGTCCATTTAATGGGCAAACTGTATCCTCAGCCCCCCCTGAGAGAGATTGGGATGTTTGGGGAAATTCCTCCTGTTGGGGAGACAGAGAATTGCTTTGGCCAAGGCACGGATAATGTCCACAGAGCCATCAGTAAAGACCAAAAAAGCAGCAGCGGTTTTGAGAAAAAAAAACCAACCTTATCTAATAAGGGTGGGAAATAAAGAGCTTATGCAACAGAGCAGTTTTTCCACAGTCAGGACCCCAGCAGGAATTATCTGGTGCACGATTCAGGACCATCGCAGATGCGCAGATTTTGGGCGTGAGCTCCCAGCCCGTTGCTGGAATCAGCCAGGGGAGTTTTGCACAATGCGGACGTCGCCTTCCCTTTTTTCTGCTGTCAGCATCGATGTACGCGAGCGCTCGGAGCAGCATCCACGGAGCTGCTGGAAAGTTTGTCACCATAACACTGGCTGTTTACGCTTTGTGTGGATGAAAGAACAGCTTTCTTCAATTAGGCTTTGTGCTTCAGCTGGCAGGCGGGTGCCGATTGTCTGAAGCTCCGCCTTCCCGCGCAGCTCCTCTCGGGGAACCGAGGGATGCCACGCTGGTGATGGGTTCTGCTCACGATGGGCAACAATGGGGCACATCCAGCTGGCAGCAAAAGCCACGTGGATCCAGTTTTGTTGACTGCTTGGGCCTGCTGGAACTTTCAAGTCATAGAATCACGGAATGGTTTGGGTTGGAAGAGTGGAAGAGACCTTCAAAGGCCCTCTCGTTCCACCCCCTGTAGTGAGCAGGGACTTCTTCAACTAGACCAGGAAGGTCTGAGCCCCATTCAACCTGACATTAAATGGGGCATCCACCAGCTCTCTGGGAAACCTGTGCCAGTGCTTCACCACCCTTACAGCAAAAAATTTCATCCTTATACCTCATCTGTATCGACCCTCTTCCTAGTTTGAAACCATCACCCCTTGTTCTCTCCTTTCCTCTTTAGTCCCTGCTCCATCCACCTGCAAGCAGCTGACATACCATGGAGAATCCTGCTGTTTCCTAACAAAGTGTTCATCCTCATTTTAAAGCCCGTGGTGGTGGGGGGACTGAGTTCAGCAGACTCTTTCCACTGACTCCGGCAAGTTTTCAGCAAGTTGCCTGGATACCTGGCTATCCAACAGAGCCAGTGTGACCGGCCCGTAGATATCTCTTTAATAAGAAACAGTGCATGGGAAGGGAACTGCCTCGATACCAGTGTGGGTTTATAAGACACTGATTGCTCTGTGTCAGGCAGTTTTGCAGACTGAGGGAATTTGGAGGGGGTTTATGGCTTTTACCGGAAGCCGAGAGCAAAGCCATGGCAAGAAGTCAAAATGCAACACCCATGGCAGCCCTTCACAGGGAAAACTGACTTATAAAATAGGATCTAGAGGATTCTGGGATTTCGCCTTGGAACTCCTTTACAGGGAAATGTGTTTTCTGGTTCAAGCCATGACAGAGAAAAAATGACGCGGAGACTTCGTGATGAATCAATGAATGAATGGATGATGATTTATAACACTTAAAACCAAAAGCACATCTTCACACCCAAGCAGGTGCACACACCATGCCAGCAGCTCTCTGTTATTTGTCATCTCTCCTTTTCTGTTTGCATCCTTCACCATAATCACCCTACAAAGGAAGGGATCACAGAGGATGTGGTTCCCTGTCCTGCCTCCTGCCAGGGGTTCAGAGACCTCCAGAGCCACGCTGTGACATTGGGCTGTCACACAGCTGATCATCCCCTGCAGAAGCCAAAGGTGGTCATGGTGGCTGTTTGCATGGGCCAGAGACTCACCCATGGAGAGTGGATGCACACCCAAGGAAATGTCACTGTGTGAGCAATCTGGTCTTCCAGGCCAGACTCCTACATGTCCCTGACCCATTCCTACAGCACGTGCTGTGTGGGACCACAGAGCTGGGGTGGTAAAGCATCACCTGCTGCACTCACAGCCTCCACCCTTAGCATTAAAACCCAGCCTAAAGTACATCTCCAGGGGGCATGGTGGGGACTGTGCCCAAAATCAGCTGCCCAGGGGTCCGTGTCCTCACCCAGATGCATCATGACCTGCCACGCCTGAGCTGAGAGCCCATGGAAAGACAGGCATGAGGCAAAGCAAGGAAGCCTCACATGGGGGAAATGTCTTAATTAGAGAGAAACCAGGCTGTTTTCTCTCCTGCACATCATCTGTGCTGACTCTCTTAGCAGGACTCTACCCAGCTCAGAGAGGTCTGGGGTGGGTGAGCAGTGAGTGGTGTTGGTGCACGAGGAGGCAGACAAATTGTGACCCAGAAGGGAGCACTACTAATTCATGGCACTTGGAGGTTAATTGTAAGTCATTTCCCTTGGAATAAACACAACCACCAACCCCATGAGACCCTGCTCAGCCTCAGAAAAGAATTACTGGTCTTCATGCTCTGAATTCAGACTCTGATTATTTAATTATTTTCTTTCAGACCCAAAATATTTCTTAATAATAATCAAGGCAGAAACAATGGCCCATTCATGGGTGCACTCAGCTCTCCCTTGTCCTGGGTCCAAATGGGCATTGCTACTGAGAACTGCACTAACCCAAGGCTTGGCAGACCCAGGTGCAACATCCTTCTCTCCTGGGGATTTCCAGTCTAACCCTGAGCCAGGTAATTGGGCAGCTAAATCCCTTTAAAAGTCTGGCCCTTTTCCTCAGTTCCTTCACTGTAATTCCTCTTCTCACAGGTGGGTTGTGAGATTAAACACATGAAAGACTCAGAGGCACCGTGATGAGACCCATCTGACAGAGAGATCAGCAAACCTCTAAATAGTGGAGGGCAGCCGAGCTAGAAAATGCCTTAGATTTTTCTACCCGACAGCAGGATGGCCTTGTGGATAATTGATTTCCCCCTCAGAAGGCTTGAAGTATATTTTTAGGGAATGCAAACATTTTTATTTTCACTGCCTATTTTTCTTTCCTCTTCAAAAAAAAAAAAAAAAAAAAAAAGGCTTTTCCCCACACGGGCTGGCCAGCTGCTCTGAAAATTCAAGGAAAAAAAAAAAAAGTCTCATTAACTTTCCCAGAAGCCTTAATTGTCCCATTTATTTCAAGGCAGTAGGAAAGCCCATCTTTCAGTGGCTCCCTCGCCCTTCTTACAGCTCACCGTAATCCTTTCCATAATCCCCAGGAATGCCGATTGCTCCGGTGGAGTTTGATTCTCCTCGCTGATGAATCGCAGGGTATTTTATATCCTCTTGTCACAAACCCCTTCTCCTGCCTTTACTCTTTCAGCAAGGAAAGTCACTTTTATGTTACCCATCAGGCCTTCCCCCACCACCAGCACCTTTTTTTCTCTTAGGTAGACAAAAGCAAATGTTCTGGAAGCTCTTTAAAATAAATACCTGAGAAACTGGTAGTAAATGAGTAATTTCCTGTTGTTCTAACCTTTTTTCTTTTTTCAGCTGAGTAGTTATCTTCGCCCTCTATGTTAAGACAGTCTCATGATCTTCAGTGTTTGTGTGGATAAACATTATCTCAGCTCATTCCTGAGCTGATCAAACTGATTTCATAAACAGCCTTTCACGGCAGAAAAAGGATTGGTTTTTTTGTTTGGGTTTTTTTTTTTTTTTCCCTTTTTAATTTTTTTTTTCCAGGAGTCCTCTGGACGGAAGTTTGGAGGATGCTGGCATGGGTTGGTGTTGGAAACTACTGTATGTGTGTTTGCATTGCAGCAACTGCAAATCTGTCCGTTTCAATCTTTTTTGAGTGAGCACCGCTGGGCAAACTAGGTGGTTTTGGAATGACCTCATCCCAGGATCTCGGCAGAGAACAGCCCGTGCGCGGAGCGGAGCCTGGAATGCAAGCGGGACCTCATTCATAAACTTCCTTACCATTTCTTTACACTCAAAGGCAGGAATAGAGAGGAGCCAAGACAAGCAGGAACGGTGTTCCGGAGCGAACCAAATGGGAAAATATATAGATGCGCTTTTTCAGTTTTATTGTGCTGTTGAATCAAGATACTTCTCACCATCTGCAGGAGGCTGTTGGTGGTAATGCATTCACATTCTCTTGGATCAGACCAGGAACTTTATTAAGCTCATTTCTTTTCTTTGTTTTGAAGTTATTTTTGTGGCAACACCTCCATTTTCTACCACCTGCCCTGTTTCTCTCAAAACACACAGCTTGAAAAACGTGTTATGAGCAGGGGTGGTATGAAAACCATGGCTCAGAGGCCTTAACACAATTACAGAAGGTTTTTAATTAAAACTGTTGAACAGCAATTAATTTTTGCACTTTTTGTGAAGAAAATCACCTGAAGTATTTGTCATCCTGAAATAGAGAGGCAGGTTATTTGCACATGAGCTCATCCTGCTGTGCTGGAGGGAGGATGAGGCAAATTCAGACTGCAAAGTCTGGCTGGGACACTCCTGGTCTCTCCACCTGGATCCCGGGTGGCACTGGCCAGAGGTCACCAAACAAGCCACCGTGAAATCCGGGGTCCTCAGGCGTTTCCCTGGTGGGATACAGTGTATTTTAGGCACATTTGGAGCTTCAGCCAGCTGTGAGCCCCACCATGCTAAGCAAGAGTTTCACTGCTTTTAAGTCCTTCTTGTCAGCTTGGCAGTAAAAATTGGGCTGGATGATTATTGCAGTCATTGGAAGAATTTTCTGTGGTCTAATATAAGTGCAACCAAGGAACTCTGGCATGTGCCTCCAGCAACTTGGATTTCCAAGTGGTCTTACTTTTCAGTGCTGGACACTCCCAGGAGGCACTTAGTTTCCAAGGGAAGATGACAGTGGGTGTATTCAGTCCAACACAGCTGTAGGTACGGTACAAACATGCAATTAGAGACAGTTCCTGCCCTGGAGAGCTTGGAGCCTAAATAGACAAACAGATCATCTCCAGATGGAAGGGGCTTAGGTTGAGTTGGTGGGAGAGCGAGTGAGTGCGTGGCACTTCTGCTGCTGGATGCACACAGATGGCCAGAAGGAAAGGGGAGAGAGAAGTGCCCCAGTCGTTGCATAAAGAGGGGGGAGCTCAGATTTCCTGCAAGGAGCCCACAGGGGTGGGGTGAAAATGTGGTCATTACTGCAGGGCTCATGATTGCAAAGGATGGGAAGAGCTGGAGGAGGGAGGAGAGGGGAGAAGGAAGGAAGTCCGTTTATAGCAGCTCCCTCTGAAATGCAGGGGAGATGCCAATACGTGGTGGTGAAGAATGGATGTGATTTAGCTTTATTAGACACTTGGGAATCTGCTGTGGAAAGGAGGATTGATGGAGAGGGCATGAATTTTGGCCAGTCTGTAAATGAGGAGCTCAGTGGTGAAGAGCTTTTCCACCTCTCACCATCACTGATGTGGAGAGGGGGGACTCATGTCTCAAGACCAGTGGGTGGATTGCAGAGGGAAGATCACACAGACGTGTTCATGGAGCAGAAATCCACCAAGGGGAACTGCAGGCAGTCACAAAACTGGCTCAGAAAGTCCCTGGTCCACAAATATTAGGGAGCTGAGTAGGTTCTTAGGGAAAGTCGTATAAATCTCACACACTTCCACAGGCCTGTAGAGGTTTTGGTCACTTCCAGGGACAGGATATTGGATGAGAGTGAGACCTCTGGCCTGACCCACTGGATTGCTCTTGCAGTCCTGCTCCCTGTCATTTGCTCTACCTTGGCCCCCTCAGCCTCCATTCTGAGGGAATGCAGCTGAAGTGAAGAAACCACCAGGTTGCCTGGGAAAACTTTGAGTATTTATTTCGCACCACAAGCACTGTAGGTGGCTGTAAGGTTTGGGAGGACGTAGATGAGAAGGATTTGTAGGGAATTTCTAGGATTTCCAGTGACCAGATCATAAAGTATTATAAGAGAGAGGCACCTCTCCAACTAGATCTAGGGCTTCACCACAGAGTGGGACAAGGAGCAAAGCGTCCACCAGCCATCAAATGCCACATGGATCTGTGCTAATTCCAGGAATTCACCACCAAACATGGGAAAACTACAGTATTTAACTTGGCAAGAGGTGAGCTGATCTAACTGGTGTAGCAGAGATGTGGTTGGGCCACATAAATCAATGGGCCACAAATTACACAGGAAATTTGGGTCTAGGGTTGAGGAAGGTGGGAAGATGAAGGAATTAAACCTGATACCATTTAAATATTGCTTCAGGGTAGAGATGACCTTGCTGTAATTCTTCTTGGGTTTCGAATTCCCTATAAAAAGTGCAGAAATACATGGGCAAATCACCCTTTTCCAACTGATATCTGGTGACACAAAGAGCAGATTTGGAGCAGGCAGGACAAAAGACATGGGAGTAATCACAGTTGTTTGGATCAAAAGAAAATTATCCTGAGGTAGGATGATTTGGATAGGATGAATTCACCCAGCCAATCACCAACCTTTTAGCTGGGCTAAATTTCTAGCAGGAATATTAATTGGTTGAGGGTTCTTACAAGTTGCAGCTGCAGTGAGACTCATGAACGTGCTCACTGACAAAGTAACTGGCTCAACCCATATTCCATGTCCAGGTACACGTAGAGAGCTCTGTAAGCACCTGGTCAGTACCAGCAAACCTTTGGTCTACTAAAAACAGGAGCTTTACCTGCTTCTAAAGTTGGACTCACTGTCTTCAGGCTTTGGTAAGTTGAATATTTTAGGCTAATAAGGAATAATTAAGATCAACTAAGTCAGACTTTGCAAAGCAGAGGTTGTTTTGCAAAGCAGAGGTTGTAAAACCCAGTAAGTAGAGAATGAAGGTGTAAAGTGCTTCCTTTGAAAAGACATTAAGTGTCATTTAAAAACTCTGCACAGCTGAAAATACATCACTCTAGGAAAACGGAAAATATACACTCCCTGGTTTTGGTCAGAAACTTGTTTAGTTGCATTTTACAGCTAATGGATCATCTTTTTTGTTTGTTTGCCTCCTTGTTTGCTTTTCTTCTGGTATATTCAACTTTTCCATCTAGCCCATAAACCTGTTCCATCCAGTCTAGATTGAATATCCAACTGCCTTGTGATTTGACTAAGTTGAGCTAATTCTCATCAGATGATTTGAAACAACCTGATCCAACTTCTTCGGATACCTTGGCAGCTGCAAACTGATCTCTACCTACTTGCAACTGCCTGGGATCATTTCTGATAATTCAGATCATCTGTGATGCCTTTAGGGACTGATCCAAGTTCTGCTAAACCAGCATAAAGGTTTGCCCTGATCTAACAGGCTTTGGACCAGCCTCTCCGAGGCAGCAGGTCATATATCTGACTAAAGGTAAAAGGTTTGGCTAAGTGCCTACAAAATGCATTGTAATACAAGCTGGGGATAATCAGAAGACAAATTTTGTGTATGTGCAAAGTGTTAGTGCCCTTAATGATAAAATGCTCGTGCCTGACATAATTTTTGGAAGAGACTTGGAAACAGCAGGCTCGAGCTACTTTTCACATGGGAATACCTTGCAGGCAGTAAAAAGCAGATGGAAAAGATCAGCACAAAGGGAATGAAGTGCTCTCCACGCTACAAACCCCAGGATCTGCGGATGGGAACTACTGCCACTTTGGTATTAACCGTCTGCCCCTAAACAGGTATCCCCACAACACAGGAAAAACTTTTCCTAAGAGGACAGGCCTTGCTGTGTGGAGCACACTGAGTTGTCAGCTGAACCCATTCAGGCAGCACGTCTGGGCAGTCTGCTGGTCCTCCCTCAGGAGATGCTCCACTCCTTTTCTTCCCTGAAAACCAGCACAAGGCCAAGGACCACAGAGCCGTGTGGTTCAGTCATCTGGGCAGCAGGACACAGCCAAGGCAGGCTGGCACCTGGCTGGTGTCCAAGGGAGATCATTCTGCCACCAGCTCTGGCAAGGTCACAGGCAGACACCTGAGCACACAGGGGAGAGAAACAGTTTTGGTGTCCCCAGAGCCTGCTCAGCTCTGTCACACCACGAGGACTCGTGCCTGGTGATGCTGCAATGCAGGAGGCAGCTTCCTGAGCTGCAGGTCTAAAACCCCAGGGTAAGTCAGCCAAGAGAGCAGCAGGACAGGAGGAAGTTGTGGTGGAACACAGAAAAGGTCTGTCTGCACCGTGGCACTCGCTTCACGGTTTTGGCAGAGCCCTCTCTATCAGCAGCATTTCCCAATCACTAAACAGATGGGCTGAAAAATCACTTTGTGATACAGAATGGGCTGTGAGGAGAAGCATATTCTTAAACCAAGGTATAGGATGTTCAATCAGAGTTTTTCCAGAGGGCTTTCCTGCCTGGGGCCCAGCTGACCCAGCAAATGGGTCTGTCTCCTCGTTCCTAAAGTGCATGCCCCTTGCAAAGCTCACAAAATGCTCCAGCCCTCCCCTGCACCCCAGGAGAAGCTGGCAGAGAGTTGGTAACTGCCTCACCTGTAGTGTCACCCGCTAGAGATGGGATGTTTTGACAGTGAAGGGGATTCTACACCAGGTTTTTGCCTGTTATTTGATTTTCTTCGTGCACCCAACCAGCACAGACATGTTAAACTGACCTGTTTCATGCACCAATTCACACTTGGTGGCACTGCAGGTTTCTGTCCTGTCCAATATTATGGCACATTCCAGCAGCTCCAGCTAACTCAAGAGCAAAAGAATTCATTACAAATCTGAGCTTTTGTTACTGTCACTGCTTTTGATAGTGGTGCCAATTTGAAAATCTTCAGTCCAGTGCGTGTGCCCAAAGTCGTACTTGCTAAATTTCCTTTTCTCTCCCCGATGGGTTTCTTGTTTCATTGTTTTATTTACTGTGTTCCCAGCTATAATCCAGCTCTCCACTGTGCATAATGAAGGAAAAAAAAAAAAAAAAGAGAAAAAAAACTTAGGGAAACGAAAGAAAGTCTGTCTCTGCTCTGCTAAGGAAAGGCCAGGCTCTGAAGGATGTAGTGATTCACCTCAGGTTGCCCCAGGACTTGAGAGCAAAACATCTCAGAAATTCTGCATCCTTCATCTGCGAAGTCCTTTCCCTTAGACCAGTCCTGGAGTGATCTCATCTCCCAGGAATGCAACATCCTCTTAGGAGCACAGTATGGATAAGTGACTGGGAACACCATGCTTGGGAAAACAAGGAGACCAGGGAGTTCTCAGAAAAGCTGGAACAGCTAGTGTTACACAGTGACATTATTCCCCCTTTTAGTCTATTTACAGATTTCTCAAAAAAAAAAAAAAAAACACAAAAACAAGCCATAAAAACCCAAACAAACCCCAAAATGTCTGACTTCCATATCGGTCCTGCAACTTCTTACTCAACACTGAAGGTTTGTGCTCTTTCTGATCCTACAGGCCCCTCCACATGCTCCTGCAGGAGCAGCCACACTTGAGGAATAACTGGTCTGCCTGGTATTTTTTGCCATTCCAAGTCCCATTTAGTGTTGTGTAGGTGCCTGATGCAACACCATAGCTGTTCCTTGCCCTCTTTTCCTCCGTGTAGCATGCAGGATCAGCTGCTGTTTGACTTTATTAGGTACACTTTGATCCTTCTTGAAAATACCACAAAGTCACACTTACTGCATCTCAGGTGAGAATGATTACAGGAACATTGTCCAAATGCTTCTTAGCTCTGTCAGCCTTGGGCTCGTGACCACTTCCCTGGGGAGCCTGTTCCAGTGCCCAACCACCCTCTGGGGGAAGAACCTTTCCCTAATATCTAATATTTTCCTAATATCTGGACTAACCCCACCCCATCTTCAAGCTGGTTTTTTTGGGTCTCTGTAGGCACCTGAGTTCAAGTGATTTGGGGTAGTTTTGGGCTAAAGTGCTTTTGTTTCCCACTGTGTGCAAGGAATCAGGACGCTCAGACTTTGTGTGTTTTCCTAATGGTCAGATTCCTAAAAGCTCTGCCCACCCAGGGAATGTGGCCTTTCCATGCCAATCTTCTGCAAGGGAAAACATCCTACTAGTAAAAATCCAGCAGGAGAACCCACTGTTGGTACAACCCAGCCCTCCCACCTGTCTGGGAGCACCAGAGACCTGAGTGGAGTCTTCCCCCTTGAGAGAAAACACACAGTACAAAATCACCTCCTCTACAAGGACACACGGGGCAGACACTGTGGATTTAAGAAGGGAGTACAGAAGATTTATGGGGTATATCAGCAAAGCCCGAGCTTGGGTTGACCTTATCAATAATCAAACTCACTGCCTGCAGGCTCTGATCCCCACCTCACCTTCCACTGTGGTATCTCTCACATGCAAAGCTTTGGAAATCCCAGTCCTGAGGGAGACATGTAGGAATACTCAAACTTTGGGGCATGGGATGACAGAACCAGGGGCTTTAACTGCCAGAGGGCAGGGTTAGATGAAATATTAGGATGAGATTATGGACTGTGAGGGTGGGGAGGCCCTGGCACTGGTTTGCCCAGAGAAGCTGTGGCTGCCCCATCCATGGAAGTGTTCAAGGCCACGTTGGATGGGTCTTGGAGCAACCTGGGATAGCGGAAGGCATTCAAGTTGGAACAAGATGATATTTAATTTCCCTTTCAACCCACACCATTCTATGTGTCTTCCACCAGTGCTTCATGTTGCAGCTCTTCTTGTTTGCTGAAGATCTTTTGGATAGCCACACACTGACCCTCAGCTTCTGGCTGGCAGCTTTTTCTTCCTGACATCAGGGAAACAGTTTGAATTCTTCCTAATTTCTGATTTCTGGAATAGGAATCCTAAAGTTTTGTGGAGCTGTTGTGCTGATAGTTAGCACGTGTGAGGTACTCACATGTTAGGATCATGGGTCAAGAAAGCATCTTGACTGGGAAGAGAAACACCCTCAGATTTTGAAGTATTGTTAGTGTAAATACACACAATGAAGCAAAGAGGTCAGCAAAACCCACATGACAAACATCCAATAAATATTGGTGAACAGCAGGTCCTTTTGCAGAAACAGAAACCAATTCAGAGGCAGGCAGACAGCTCAAATTCACGAGCCGAGATAAACCCAACGCAGAAGTTGACCTGCCTTGATCACAGCCCAAGGAAGACTTTTATCAGATGTGTTTAAACAAATCCTTTTTGCAAGTTCTGACTCGTGTCAAGGGAAAAATATATTTTGCCCCTGAAAGAAAAACCTTGCAGTTCTTCCTAAACTCCCCAGTAAATCAAGAAAAGCCAGAGATCTCAGCTTGGCAGCTGCTGGTCTTCATTCTCTTTGCTCAGCTGGAAGGGGGTCTAAGCTTTTGGGGGGCCTGTGCTTGTGCAAAGCAGCAGGACCAGAGCTGCACATGGGCCACGCAACACAGGGGCACTTGAGGAGCCAGGCTGGTATTTACCAAGGCTCCCAGGTGGGTGACATCCCCAGGAGCCTCTCTCCTCATGCAGGATGTGATCTCTACCTGTGGTCCCTCTGACCGGGGACAACAGGACGTGGCACTCAGTGCTCTGGGCTGGGGGACAAGGTGGGGAACGGGCACAGGCTGGACTCGATGGCCTTGGGGATCTTTCCCAACCTCCATGACTCTGTGATTCTATGAAATAATCACCATCAAAACACAGAAGTGGAAGAGCAACAGCACGACCCTGCCTTGTATCAGCACAAAGTCACCACCACGTGGTAACAACCACATCCCCTGACCTCAGGTGGGTGAGGACCACATCCATCCCACCCCCTGCCATTCAGGGGATGTGACCACTGGCACTAATGCTCCACCCTCCTAGGCAGGGTTGCACCTTTCCAAGACTATCCCAGGCTCCTGTTTGCCCACCCCATGGCTCGTCCCCAGCTGGGCACGTTCAGACTGCAAAAGGATCCTCTGCAGAGCGTGATTTGATGAGGGTCAGGCGCTACCCCCGAGCAAACTCCCGCTGCCTCCGTCTGAAGTTCACAGCTATAAATAGGGTCTTTCATGAGGCAGTGCCTGCAGAAGGCCTGGCACAAACAGTGTGTAACGCTCTGAATGAGCGGGGTTTGATGGGAAGGGCCCGCTGCCCGCCTGCCTTGGCAGACTCCACAGCCCTGTTTGGGTTTGAACACTCAGATATCCAGCAGAATGAGCTGTTACCCTGGCTGAGGCCATTCCAGCTTATTTCATAAGTGACTTAGACAGATGTTTTAAGGATTTATGTAAGGTTGGCTCAAGTCAAACACAGGTGTAAGAGATGAAAGGGGAATGGGAAAAATGCACTGTGATGATCATTTTTCCATTTCTCTATTTTTTTTTCCCCTGGCTGTTGATTCTAGTGCCCTTTCCATGCAATGTCTGTGCTGTGAGTCACAGAGGGGGAAAAAAAAAAAAAAAAAAGCAAAACTATTTTTATTTACTACCAGTAAGGAATGAGGTTTTACACAAAGCTGAGCTGTAGCTGTGCTCTCTTCTCCTGTTTCAGCCTTCCAGATTATTTTTGCTCTACTACAGCTGCTTTTTGCTCACAAGATGTGCTGAGCAGACATTGCCACTCTGAGGAAGGGGAGAAAATTAAAGATGTAGAAACTCACTGCAGCCTGCTCATTATTTGCCTCTCCCAGTTTGTAGTACATGAGCCTCACGCCTGCCTGTGCCAGCCTGGTCTCAGGATATTTCCAGTGGTTATGGAATAAGCTTTCACAACTTTTTGTGTGGTTCTGGTGCTCACCAAGGTGGGTCAACACAAAGCAACCATGTTGTGGTTCTTTAAGAGTTTTCACTCCTCACTTCCAACCTTCCCCAGAATTCTGCCTGTGGAGAGAGAGTACCACCCTGACTAGGTTTTCTGTCCCAACCTAACTTGGCACCCACCAAGGGAAGCTTGGGTGCAGAGGGATAGAGAGGAAAGAGCTTTTGGAGCCCTTGGGTGGACTGGAGTGGGTGTCTTGGAGCATCCCTCTCCCAGGCAATGTCTATCCCTGTGCTGCTGGCACCTGTCTGAGCAGGGCTTGTAGGATAAACACAGCCCAGCCCACTGCTTTTCCAAACAACGTGGAGTATCTCATCCCAGCCTGCTCACGGGCTCTCTGTTGACTCTAAAGTTGCCCTGGGATTAGGCCTTAAAATAGCACCCACAAACCCCTGAAGGCATCTGTGATCCCATCCGAAAAACAACTACTGCCTCCCGGCTTTGCAGGTGCAAGAATCAGTGCTCCTTGGCAGACTTTGGATGCATCCTGGGCACAGTTCAGGTCTGGAGCCCTGAAGTGCTGATGGGTATTTCTAGGGGATATTTTGGTGTCTCATTTGTAACTATACCTGGAAGGCAAAGGCATCCCTGGAATACACCCGGGAGGAGAGGAGGGTAAACCACTGGCATGTGTTATTTGGGAGCATCAAAAGGGTGTCTTTAGCCCTGGATGGCCAAGGGACAGCGTTTACCTTGTTCCAACCCCCCTTTATGCACTTTCCCTTGGCGTTTTGCATCGTCCCCTTCACATCAAAACATGTTCTGTGACGATGCAAAACCCAAGGACAGAGATAGAGAGTCCTGGAAACTCCTGTAGGAGAAGCGAGTGGGAAGAAAGCACAACTCGTGGGCAAATCCACAGGAGTCATTCCCCCTCGTTAATTATGGAGCCCAAAACCCGCAGGTGAAGGCAGAGCATCCCCATCCGTCACTGCTGGCAGGGCGGGACGCGGGGCAGCGGCTCACGCAGCCCGCTGAAGGTCACCGGCACAGGCGGCCAGGAGCTGAGCTCACATCTCCCGGCTCCCCAGCCAGTCCCTGACCCACAGGGCCATTTTTTCCTCTCCGTTCTGCCTCATTAGCACCAGTAAGCACTTCTGTCATCAGGGACACGCACACTCTGGTGGGGAGTGTAACAGAAATGCCTATTAATACATGAAATAATACTTTCCAGTTTTCAAGGCTCTCTGTGGCGGCCGCTCAGCAGCCCTGGCTGAGTCAGGCTCTTTTATTTACACCCTCAGCCCTGCCAAACCTGTTGTTTGCCATCGCCTGGGCTTGTCCAGAGACATACCCGGCTGCTGAAGGATTGCCTGGAGCTGGCCATGCGTGGAGCCCCAGATGGGGACCCGGGAGACAGAGATGCCGGCGGTGGAGCAGGCATGGAAGGAATAGCGGGAAAGGGGCCCCGGAATAGTGGGAAAGGGGCCCCGCGACGGGTTGTTCACATGGTGGTGGGGGGAGAGGGGCATCTTTCTAACAAATGTTTTGTATTAGCCCCGGGAGTCTTCAGCCCCAAGCTGGGGATCCATCTGCAAGCACAGAGCTGGGCCGGGCGCTCGCCCGGCGGGTCCCGGAGTTATTGCTTCATTCTCCTCGCAACAATGTCACACAACGGGACGTGTTTTATGGGGGCATTAATCCACACAGCAATGGCCCTACTGCATCTCACCACCCGAGGTGTGTATTAGCTGCCTCTGTAACATATTCGAATCCCAGTGGGTTTTATGGCTGTTGCAGCATAAATCCTGGGGTTTGGAGCTTTTTAAAACTCTTCCGTTAAGATCTACTCTGCCAGGTCCCAGTCCAGAGCAAGGTGGGAAAAAACCAAACCTCCTCACTCTTATCCCATCCCTCAGCTGAGAGTCAGCTGGTGCTTTGGAGACATCAGAGCTGTTCTCCTGTATTTCCTGTTAGAAAGCAAGGATAGCAAAGGGATTTGGTGTGTTCTTCTTTCTTTTCTATTCATGCCACAGCTACTCAGATGCTCAGAGTTTATCCTGCTGGCCAGGACTCCCAGTGCCACATCTAAGACCTCCCTGCCACCAACACCTGAGTTGCCATCACCTTTTGCATCCCTGAGAGTCAGCTGGGAGCTGCTCCCCTCTATCTCCAGTCCTTGATGACTCTATTCCTACAGAGGGGTGGCAGGGAGAGAAAGAGTGCTCTGTTCTTATGAGGTATTTGTATTGCCAAGACAGAAAAGAAAAAGGAAAAACCCCAGAGCAAGTGTTCTGGCTGCAAAGTCCACCTGAGGTCTGCCTCCCAAGCCTGTTTCATTTCCTATTCACCAAACTCCCTCCATCCACTGAGGGAACAGACAGACTCCAGTGTTTGCCATCCAAGGACCTTATTTTCCCCTTCCATGCCCAGCTATCTCCTTTTGAGATGGTGACACACTGTGGCCACAGGAGATGGTGTTTCAGCTGCCTCACACTCTCCCCATGCTCGCCCTGCACACCCATGTCCATCCCCTGCTTTCTGAAGGGATAACCCAAAGCAATCCCTCACACCAGAGACCTCTCCACGGAAAAGTAATTTCCTTGCTGAGGACCAAATTGCATGAACTCATTAATCCTGCACATCTTGACCCAGCTGCCAAAGCTCCCCACTTAGCATTTGACAGGAATGTCAGCAACTCGGGTGTTTAATGAAAGCAGGGAAGGGCTTGTCACTCTACCGAGGCCAATGGCTAAATAGCCTGTCCCTCTGCAATCCAGGGAATGCTGCCCTCTCCCTGCAGTGGGGACAATAGTGGCATCAGCCAAGGGATAACTTGTAAATACAGAGGAAAGACTTGGTGTTAGAGAGGTGGATTTGGAGGATTTGTTGATGCCCCGTCCCTGGAAGTCTTCAAGGCCAGGTTGGAGGGGGCTTGGAGCAACTTGGTCTAGTGGAAGGTGTCCCTGTCCATCACAGAGGGGTGAAACTATGTGGTCTTTAAGGTCCCTTCCAACCCAAACCATTCTGTGATTCTATGATTTGACCACTCTGGACCTCCCAGATGGTCTGGACAGGCTTTTGGGATCATGCCAACACACTAACAACAGCAGTAATGGAGATGGTAACAGTTTGCTTTGAGACCTCTTTGACAAACACTGGCATTAATTCTTGGCCATTCCTTGTCACACTGCAGGAAAGCTTTAAGAAACAAACTGGTTGCCCATTAAACAAGTCACCTGGTGATCCTGACAGCAGAGGCTTCTTCCTGGGACAGGCATTAACTCTTATCCCAATATTTACCTTTAGGCTGGTGGCCACTGGGCTCAGACAGGCCAACTCAAATGTTCAGAAAGCCATGAATTTTAGGACTGTGTTTTTCATGTTTATGAGAGCACCACGGCCCCAGATTAAATGTCTCTTGGGCAGTGTCCGCAGGGCCATGCGGTTTTCTTCATAGGACTTTCCATCCTGGAAGGACTGGGATTCAGTGACCACACATGGGGTCTCCAGTAGTTTTGGGAAGGTGACCAGCCCAGATGGGGGGTTATGTTTTGTACCACCAGCCCCAGCACCGGTGACTACTGCTAAAGTGGTGGCAAGAGATCTCAAAAAAGGGACATTTTGGAGTAGGAACAAGAGGTAAGACAAACTCACCAGCTTCAGCCTGCGTGGCTGACCGAGGAGAACAGAACTTCCACTGGCATTTCATTTGAGATATTAATACAAACACTTTTTCTCTACACAAACACACTGGGTTTGCAAAAATCAGTTCATGAGGAGCTTTCCTGAGCATGGATCCTGGATTCAACCAAACAATGCCTCTCTGCTGTCCCCCCTCAGTTTTAAGAGATGTTGTTTAAGGATCCCGTCGCACAGAGAGAATGTGAAACACATCTGATGTCTGAAAGCTTTCGTCAGGGTTTCCTCCAGATGCCAGGAAGCCTGGGTCTGTGTTTAACTCCTATTTAACAACACTCCTGTGGAGATGAGCAGCACACATCTTTTCCCACCCATTCTTGAAGGAGGTGTAATTGCCAGCGTCATGGAGAGATGTCCCACCAGCTTATGAGTACATGCTACAGAGGGAACCTCAGTACAACAGTATTCAAGGAATGAGAACATTTCTCCCACTGCTGCCCCTTGGGATACAGAGGAGTCACCATACAAAATGCAATTCTTTTCTGGCTGGGGAAAAAAAAAAAAAATCCTGAGCAACTGCAAGACAATAGATGGGCCCCATTGTCCCTCCTCGCTTTCAGGAGACATGTGTGGTAGATATGTGAGGCTTCTCTTGCTGCACACTGAGCTGGCAGTGGCACAGAGGGCTGGGTTCTCCTCTGCTTCTTGTCCAAATACAATTTTGGAAGCTGAAATCTCACTTTGGCTGGGAACAGTCAGTGGAGGCCACCTTGCTGTGCTGCTGGGTTAATGGAGATGTGGGTGCTTATCTGCGTTGGTTATCGGGGTTAGAGTTCCTCTCCCTCATGGAAAACTCATTGACAAAGCAGAAAGGAAATGAAGCTGCTGCTGAATGATGAAGCTTTGCATGTTTAGTGGTGGGTTTGGCAGTGCTGACTCGATGGTTGGACTCGGTGATCCACGAGGTCTTTTCCAACCTTAACAATTCCGTGATTCCATGCTTCCCGCTGTTTCAGGTTTGGTCACTGGCCTTGCACAACAGCTGGGAAGATGACACTGTCCTGGCATCCAGATAGTCTCACATGAGCCATCTCACATGCATCCCACTCTCCACTGGCCACAACCATCCAGAATTTGCCCTTCAGAATTTTGCCAAGTTTTCTTAATACAGGCCAGAAAAACTGAAGAGAAAAATAGCTCCCAAGAGCTTAATCCTGCTCTGCAAGTGTGTCTCTGGTTTCTAAAGTAAAGAAAACCTCCAAGAAGCAGGATAAAATGAGGAGAGTTACTTCCAAATTCCGGACAAGAAGAAACTTTAAGCTTTGAGGTACAATAAAAGTTGTTCCAGTATATTTAACAAGGAGCAGGCTTATAGAAGACCACCAGCACAAGGGTTCAGGACTGAGAGCTGGGACTGAATCTTTTCAAAAACCTCTGCTTCCAGCTGATCTTTCCAGTGTTCAACACTGAGGACTTTTCAGTTCTATTGGTCACCTGGGATAAATCCTTCTCCAGGCCTTGAACAGTGGGAGAAAAAAGGATGAATCTGAATTAAGGAGATTTCTAACCTTCCATTGCAGGGGAAAGGTCCCATCTTCACCCTCACAAGCAAGGTGTCAGACCAGTGACCACCTACTCACCCCACTGGGAAGTGGAGAAAGGAAGGCCACATGAGAGATGTGTTTTTGGAGCACCTTCAGGCCTGTTGGTGGTGGGGTGTAATGAGACCCTAAACCAAGCAGAATCTAAATCTCTGCAAGACAGAGAGAAGACTGACCTAAGTCCTGAGGCTTTCAGCATTTTCCAGCATGGCCCAAAACCAAGGCCATCCCAACACATCATCAAAGACCTTTGGTGCAAGGAGTACCAAGAGGGTGGAGTCACCTCGGCTCTATTGCTGGCAGGTTTCTACCTCTCGCCAAAGCCTGGCTTGATAGCAGGGAGTTTCAGGAATAAAAGTCACTGCTCCTTGCTGTGCTTCCTGCAGAACGTGGCTGCTCGTGCAGTGCTCGGGATCTGTGGGATGTAGAGGTGGATTTGTGGGGCGCTTGTCTGTGGAGGAAGGACTGTGTAGCTTTTGTTTAGTCTAGTTATAAATGCCATACGTTATATATCCTTCACCATTTCCTCGTAAGACCGCTCCCCTAATGGATATCTGCACCAGGAAACTCTTGTGGCTAGACAGCCAAAATTCTACCTTCTTCACTTTCAGCCCTTCCTTATAACGCTGTAATTCCTCAGGATTTATGTCATTCCAATATTTGTTTCATTCTCCCCCAGTTGCCGCTGGCCAAGCCAGTGATATTTCATTTATTTTAATCTTTCTTCCAGAAATTCCATTTTTCCGAGCTGAACCTTGGTGCCTTCTTTTTTCCCCCCCCAGTCGTTCATGTCACTTGCCAAGGAAAGGCGAAGGCACTGTTGCATTATATCCAAAGTGAAAATTCTTTTATTGGTGGGGGGCACTGGGCTAAAAGAAGAACTTGTCTTAACCAGAGCTGAGCAACCACTTTGCCTTTTAACTTTGATGACCGTGACATAATAACTGAAACTGCTGGATCTGTCTGGTTCCTAAACAAGAAAAAAGAATTAAATTGAGAGATTTTAGGGGTTTTGGTATTGCAGAAACTGCTCATCTATAAGCACCAGCAGTTTCATGTAACACAGACAAATTACTATTTTGTGTGGAACAACTAGAAGGTCTTTTTTTCTTTTTTTCAGGAACATGTAGATCAGTTACATGTATTCTCTGCTCCTTGCCATTTAAAATTTTGTGTATAAGGAATTTAAGCTTTGAGTTGTGGTGCCCTGTGTGGAGGGAAACACTTGGCTGAATAAATCTGAGAAACTGTTACATCAGACCCACAGCAGGCAATTACTAAATATTGAGGGAAATTGCTTCCTACATCAGCTGATACATCATGTTGTAATTATTCTAACATTAAAGGGAGAAAGATCAGTTTGGATAGGTGTGCAGCCACATTAATAGATTATTTTTGGGTGCTTCCTACTGCATTTTCTTTAGCCTTTTCTCAGGGGATAAGATTTCTCCTTGAATTTTGCTTAAATACTGGTCAACAGATCCATGCTTGCAAAATATTTGACTGGTGAAAGAGAAGGGGAAAGTCAAGTGCTGCTTATGCTCTTTAGGATTTTTAAAAATCACCAAGTCACTTTAGGAACTAGAAAAAACAAAGAGTTTGCAAACATCTCCATAAAACTGTGATTTTCTTTGTATGGCTAATTTTGCTCACTGGGAACTGAGTTTTCTCTAAAATATATATTTTTTTTTTCTGTAAGCAGAATATTCTAATCTAATCTTGACAGTGTTGGGGAAAAAGCGAAACAGGTAAGACAGCATAATACAAGTCTTTTTAAAGACACAAAAATTATGGGGTTTAACCCTTTTTTTAAAACAGGTTTTACTTTTATTACATTTACATATTTTATTACTAATATTACAACTTGGTTTTCTTTTTTTTTTTTGTCAGAAAGAGAGACCAGTCAGGAAATCTCACATCATGTTTCTGAGAAGCAGGATCCTCTGGACAGACACTCCCCTGAAAACTGTACTGACAAGAAAGGACATTCATTACCTTTGCATTGCAATAAAGTGAATTAAATACATTTATCCTTTCTCCTGTAAATAAGATGTTGTGACTTTTTTGAATAGTTTGACTACACCGAGTTTCACCTTGTTAAGGAGGAAGATCTTGTCAGGGAGGAAGATCTAATTATTCCACAACAGGCAAAGGAGATGCCTGGCCAGAGAGGTTCCTGGTTCCTGGCATCCTGGTGCAGCATAACCAGGGGTGGAGGTGTGATAAGGGCCCTCAGAGTTTCCCCTGGTGGTGGCTCAGGGTGGGAGATGTGTGCACAGCTCCTGAGCACTGCTTTCCATGTCTGCCCAGGGCCGTGTGTCTGATTTTCCATCTCTTTCACCCTTGGGAATGGAGCCATTTATCCTGTTGCTGCAGAAGGCTCCACAGCCCTTCCCTCTGGAGGAAGGAGCCCAACATCACAGCCCCTGCCCAGCCCTTGCAAACTTCCCCTGGCCCCTTATCCCAGACCACAATTTCCCCCCTCATCTTCCTGGCCCTCCCCACAGCCCTGTTCCCTTTCATCTCCCGTTTCTCCTCCCTCATGGGCTACCTTTGATTTTCAAATGCTCATATTCCAGTCCCTCCTTCTCTGGTGGAAACTTTAACAAATGCACCAACATCTGCTATAGTTAGTCATCACACTTAATGTACAGGATATTCCAGCTGGCTCCACTCTCCTTTTATTATGTATTGGAAAGAGGTTTCATCTGTGCTCCTCTGGCTTGGCCAGACACACGCCCAGACTCACCTCCATGCGGTGTGGACACAGCTGGGGTTCCACGGGGTGCCCCTTGGCCACCTGCCCATGGCATCTCCCAGCCCAGCACCCCACTGCACCCCAAGGAGGGGCATGTTTGGGTTGTAGGATCCTTCCCCGACGAGATGTGATGCCCCACGGAGCAGCTGGCAGGTAGAGAGGCACCCACTGCTCAAGCAATTCCTGATGGCTGGAGAGGTGACCCCGTGCCCTCGCTACCTTCAGCACAGCTCCAAATCACCAGCCTGCATGGCAAAGGCCTCCCGGATTGTGCCTGGGTGTGGAAGCATGTGAAGCCTGCAGGGTCTCCAGGAAAATCATTAAGAGATCATGTTTGCAGGAAATCAGCCCCTTTCCAAACCTGAGGGCAGGGCGACCATCCTTGAGCCACAGAGGGTGATCAGCTCCTTGGCAGGAGGGACCTGAAATGGTAGAAAACCAAGCCCAAAACCTTCATCTCACGGAAAACCTGAGCCAGAATGACCTCAGGCACCATCACAAGGGCTTCCTCCACAGCAGACTGAAAACACTAAGGCTGCACAACTGCGTTGTTTGAAGCTGGGGTTGTCTGGAGCATCTGGCAGGTGAGGGACGGTGGGAGGAGAAGGCACTGAGAAGAGTTCTGGGGGGAAGGAGAGCCAGCCCCAAGGAATAAAAAATTATCTGCAATCAAAAAGATAACTAAAAAGCAAAAATGTATGAAAAATCTGGTGTTTGGGTAAAAAATATATATATATATATATATATTCTACCTTTTTCCTTCCATCAAGTGTCCATCAGTTTTCTTACAGCACAGTGGCCTTCAGCGTGTTAAAGTGTCGGCACGAATTTTGTCCAGAAAAATATGTTACAAAACAAATAATCTCCTTCCAAGATTATTGCCCAGAACGAAAGTTAAAACATGAAAGGGGGGAGTCTGAGGCTTTAAAGACTTCAAGGTGCACGTCCTGACGTGGTGGCCTTGGCTGGGGAGAGAGAAACTGCGGAGCGTTTGAATGACGTTACTCACATCAGGTGTGTGGCGAAGAAAAACACGACAGAAACACGCTGAGGCCGCGAATATCCCCCCAAAAAAGGGCCTTGTGGCTGACTTCACACATGATCTGTGTCCTCAGGAGTTTCCATTTAATTCCCTTTGCAGGGCGAGCGGTTTATTTGCTTTCCTAGATAAATATTGGACCCACGTCATTGCACTTGTTCCCCCGACAACACTTCACAAAAGGAGCATTTTTCTCGAGCGTTTGATCGTCTTCAGGAAAGAAATGTAGCAGATGGTCAACACAGTTGTCGGTTTTCTCTAATTGTAGGTGGAATTCCCGGGTCAGGAGGATTTCCAGCTGCTAATGCATTTTCCTCATTTCGGTGTGAAATCAGTAAGGGTAGAAACTGTGCTGCTAAACTCCGAGGCCTGCCTCGGTCTGGGATCTTTTGGTAAATGTTATTCTGGGTAAAGAAAAGCTGTGTTTTTTCAGGAGATTTGGTGGCAAATCTGTAAATTCCTGCTAAAAAAAAAAAAAAAACACCTTTGTCAGTTGTATTTCCTTTCATTGCCTGAGAATTTCCCATCTCCTTCAGAGACCAGATGGTTACCAGCACCACTGTGAGGGTGGGCAGGCCCTGGCACAGGTTGCCCAGAGAAGCTGTGGCTGCCCCTGGATCCCTGGAAGTGTTCAAGGCCAAGTTGGATGGGGCTTGGAGCAACCTGGGACAGTGGAAGGTGTCCCTGCCCATGGCAGGGGGTGGAATGAGATGAGCTTTAAGGTCCCTTACAACCTAAACCATTCTGGGATTCTATGATAATAAAATTCAAAGACAAGGGTGATCTCAAAGCAGCATCTTTAGCTCCCAGATAAAATTAAACCTGTTGCAAAATGAGCAGACAAGAGACAGAATCACAGAATTGTTTAGACTGGAAAAGACTTTTAAGATAATCAAGTCCAACCATTGTTGCAGCACCACCACTGTGTTCACAATTAAACCATGTCCTCAACTGCCACATCCGCACAGTTTTTGAACACTTCCAGGGATGGTGATTCAGATACTGCCCTGGGCAGTCTGTTTCAGTGTTTTACATCCCTTTCCATGAAGAATTTTTCCCTAATATCCAATCCAAACCTCCCCTGTTGCAACTTGAGGCTGTTTCATCCTGTCTCTGTTCCCTGGGAGCAGAGCCCGACCCCCACCTGGACCCATTTCTTTATTTTATAAAACCGAGACCGTGGAATAACAAAACGATGGAGCTTATCTATGTGATCGATGAGAAAGAAACCCAAGTGGAATCCACTTAAGGTTACCTTTGGTACTTCCCACTTGAAATATTGGCAATAAGTGGAGGAGTCATTCCCTTTAACGAGAGTGACATCATCACAAATGGAGCTGGTGATGCGCTTCATAAATTTCCCTGGTTACTGCAGGTGACAGACAATGTCTTCTAGGAAATGGAGGATGCTCAAGGAAGCCATAAATAACTCCTGCACTGCTGTAACCACGAAGTTTGACGTGGCAAAATATAAAAGAATCCAGAGAAAATCGTTGGGAAATGGCTGATTTACCCATGAAGAATGTTAGATACTCCTTCAAAGGAGTAGAAAGTATTTGAAACACATCGTGGCAGAGCAGATCTTCCAATGCATTGCTGGGAATTCAAAAGTGAGATTCATTTCCACGGGGCTAACAAGATAAGGGAAAATAAAGAGAACTCCACCAGAGGAAAGAGTCATCTTTTCCTGAACTCATTTGTGTTATAAGCGTTGTCTGATTCTTTGGTAAATGTTTAAAAATCATCCAGTTTATTTCGGAGAATTTAGGAAATTATTAATTCGGGTGTGCTATAGTAGTGTCTCAGGTGACTCAATGTATTTAATTTCATTTACTGCTTGAATTTGGTGCTGGAATGTGCAAATAAATGCAAGGGGAGTTTTATTTTTTAGGTAATTTTATGCTTGAAATCGGTTGATGACTAAATGGAGCCAAAGTGGACATATTTTTAAAAAATAACCTCCACATGCTTAGTCTGCTACAGGATCACTGCCTAAACTCTGGTATATGGTAGAACAAATCCCAAATATAGGGAGATTTCAATTTCCTCAAAAAAATAGCAAGTTGATAAGATACATGGTAGAGTAAAACCCAAGTACACAAAAATTTTCAATTTGCTTAAAAAAGTAGGAAATTGATAAAAATTGTGGTAAGCGTGTTGCAGTGAATCTGCAAAAACACAGGTTGATTTCAGCCTTGCTCCTCTCTAAAAAGAAACATTAAATCTTTTATACAAGGACACGGCGCTTATTTAAAAACAAAAAAGGCTGCAAAACTTAGCACTGCACCATAAATTTCTTCCTTTAGGAAAAACAACCCAGCGAGGCCTGGAACGGGGACAAACCCACGAAGGTTTGGACTAGATGACCTAAAAAATGCCTTCCAACCCAAAGCATTCTATTCTCAGTTCAGAGGGGCAGTGACCGAAATGGGCTCAGCCTTTTGCTGGTGTAAATCAGGGCAAAGCTGCTGATCTGCACCAGCTCCTGCCTCCTTCCTGCGCTGCCATTGTCTGAGTGGACAGGCTGTAATCCGACCCAGCATGTCACTGTAATTAAAAAAATACACAAATGACAGAATTTGACTCAAACCCCACCACCCTCCATGGTTTACATTTCCTACGGAGGGAGTTAACTGGTAAGATGTACATGTTTATTGGTTTCCTTCTTTGTGCTCTTACAAGTATTTTTCTCTTTGATGATCTAAACCATATGTCGAGGTACTTTGGAGGATTATTTTATCAGTTCCTCTGCAGTGCGAGAGAAATACCAGGGCAGAGCCCGTAGGTTTGCACACATCCACGCCACTAAATCATCCCCTGTTCCCGAGCAGCCAAGCTGCCACATTGATAAATAGTCCGTGTCACATTAATTTAATTCTGAATCACTCTGAGACATCGTTTTGTTGCAAATATAAATTTTGTGGTGTAATGGAATGTGTTAAGCCTTTAACAAATGAACATTTAATGGCCGCTCATGAAAAAGCATAAATAATCTGGAATAAAATTAGCAGGATTGGTAATGAGCGGATGGGGCAGCGTGGCCTGGCCCCAGTTCCCGGGGGCAGGGACAGGTGGGAGCAGCATCCACGTTTGCTCCTTCTCTTTGGTGCCTTTGGCTGAGCTATAAATGCCTGAACTTGACATCTAAACTAAAATTTTAAAAAATAATCCGTTGCACCATTTTTGGTAATAACATGGAAAAACACCTGCCCTTCCCTCTATTCCTCTTTACTTTACCATGCTGTATATTATTATATATTATATTACTGTTTATTATGTTATTATATATTATATTAATGTATATTATTATAATGCATTATAATATATTCTGGTTTTGTGGTATTATATCATTACTTAGGGATATGGTTTAGCGGGGAACTTGGCAGTGCTGGGTTAATGGTTGGGCTCACTGATCTTAGAGGCCTTTTCCAACCTAAAGGATTCTATTATTCCACGACTCCTTCTTACCTTTCATTTATTCCCTTCAACTAGTAGCTGAGTTCCCTTGATGTCCCATACTCTGAAAAAACACAATTTTCTCATTATATATATATATATATGTATGTATTTTCTCTTTTTTTCAGTGAACCACCTCCATAAATTTTTTAATTTTTCTTTTTTATTGAATAATTATTACGTTTTATCGAAGCCTTGCAGGCAGTACCTGTTAGAGGCAGCGACTTTCCAAGCTGTTCCAGCCTCACCGGGCTCATCCTCACACCGTTTTTTGGGGAAGCCGCGGCCTCAGCGCGCAGGAATGGGGATCCGTTAGTCCCCGGGTCAACTCCGGGGCAAGATGTTAAGCACAAAAGTGTTGCATGATTAGTGGCAGTCACTGGAAAGAAGTTTTAGTATCTGTGACTATAGGCAGTGTGTGGACTTCAGCCAAAAGGCTCTCTTTAAATATCCGAAAGTATCCCTGAAATTGCAAGCCTTGGGAGACCACGGCACTCCACAATCTGCCAAGAAAAACAACACGTAGAGCATAAATCTGGAACAATCACTTATTCCAGCCATGAAGGGACCAAACGACAAAACACTTACCTAAATGCTTTTTATTTGCATTAACATTTACTCAGGAATGATCCGAAAGCCTCAGCCACTTTGCCTTTACATGTGTGTATCCTAAGGGCTCCTGCACGGCTCCTGGGTGGGAATTCCCATCTCTGGGGTGGTGGGGTTAATCAGACTAATTCCTTATGGGGACATGAAAAAGGGGGTATAAAAAGGGCATAAAACCACCCCATGTGCCCCTTGGTTTCTCTGCTACTTCTCTTCCCTTCGCACCAGAGCTGGCAATTTGCTTGTGCTTAAAGCAATTCCCTGGCATTGTCCTGAACATCTGAATGCAGAGGGGACCCCTCCTGGTTTTTAATTTATAATGGTCAAAATTCACGAAATGTGTTTTAATTGGAAATCACCCCAGTTCTGCTTCCAGCCTCTGTGCTTATGGCACCGTCCTGCTCTGCACCAGCCTGGCCAGGAAGGTGGTGCTGGTCTTGGTCCTGGTGAATACCCACCCCCAGCTCCTGCTCTAGCTTTTCCTTCCTGGCAGCATGGGGTGGTGATATGTTCTCAAGACCCACTGTAAATCAGCGAATCTCTCTCCCAAGGATTTGCTCACGATTTGAAAATCTGACTTGAAACAATCGCCTTTCCCCCAGGGCACCATATGCAACTTCAATATATTAGTGGCGAAGGAAAATATGCTGTGCTTGGCGTTTACAATTCCCACTCTAATTTACCAGACAGGTGTTTCTGAGGAACAGCTCATCTGGCAAGAAGAAGGAGGGTCACTGGGTTGGGGCTTGGTTTTTTTGGTTTTTTTTTTTCCTCTCTCTTATTTTCATTAAGGGGGAAAGACTTGCAAGCAGCTGGTAGAAGGAACCGCTCAGGGGAAATGTTGTGCCCCACATTAATAGATGTAGGGGAAAGGGTCAGGAGAAGATGGCAGTGCTTGCTCAGAATTTCAGCCAAAATTCCTGATTTTGTATGAAACAGCTCCCTGATTATCAAAGGTGACCAGTGAACCAGACTGCCAGGACCCTGGCTCTGGAGAGCACCAGGATCTTGCTTTTCCCCTGAAAAAATTGCCTGTTTTTTTGAGACTTTCTCCAGGATAAGTAACAACTCTGCTGGTCCTGAAACTTGTGACTTCCATTCCTGCCAGCCAGCCAGCAATTTCTCCCTTAGAGAGAGAAAAAAAAAAAAAAAAAGAAGAAAAGAAGAAGAAGAAGAAGAAAAAAAAAGCTAAACTAAATGAATCCTGTTCTGAGAGCTAAATATGGTCAGGACATCTGTGACCTCCCCCGACTTCACCCTGGCTGAGCGAGGACAATAGCTGCCATGTGCCACCCTTTGTTGTTGAGCCTGGAAAAGATTTCTAATCCCAGAATAACGCAGGCATGCACCCATGCACGTAGGCACACACACAAACACACACACACAAACACACAAACACACTCACACACACACGAGCACTGCTAAACTTGCACTTCTCATCCCAAAGGGAAGAGCTGGCAGCAAGGGCTGCCCTCGCAGCGCTGGAGGGATGAAAGAGCCCCTCCCCCACCCCGCCTCCCCTTTGCTCCATAAAACCCGTTGTGTACACAAGGGGTTTTCTTTCTTCTACAGATGTCCGTTCCTAGTGTTACAAGGTGCAAATTCCGAGGTTCGGCAGGCGCTGGGAGCTGTGTTCTCGTGTTGAAATGCCGGTATGTGGTCCGCGTGGCTCTGATCTCCAGAGTTTCCTAGCATGACATCTTTCATCATCATCATCAAGCCGGAGGGCTCTCAGATACATGTGGCCACCAGATTCCCCTCCGGCGTGAAGACGGGCCGCATCCTTTAACTCCCCCTTTCCCCCGTTACGGGCCACGCTTTAAAGCCGCTCTTTCCCGGCTTCATGGGATACCTGGAATCACAGCGCCGAGCCAAGGAACTCCTCTAAATAAGGGCACATGCCAAAAGGAGACTGCTGGGGCCAGCAATGCTCTAACCTCTCCCTGCCCCTCTTTGAAGGGCATGGGCGAGGGTCACCCAGCGAGCCCCCCGCTACTCGGCTCATCTTGCCCACTGTCAGGAAACGGGGGCCTTTTCCTTCTTTTTTTTTTTTTTTTTGGAAGGAAGTGGTTAACTCTTCCTTCACCGCCCCACGATGGGATTCATTTGCAAAATGCACTCTTCAATCAAGAGCAAGGAGACCACAGAGATGGCTTGTGTGGGAGGGAGCCGGGCTCGGTGGGAAGCCTGTGGAGGATGGCCACGACCGCCCGCAGCGGAGGACCCCCTACCACGGATACTCCCTGTTAAAGCCATCCCAGCCACCCCACTGCTCCTGGTCCCACAGGTGCAGGGTTCCCGAGTGGGAGATCTCCCTCAAGGGCTATCACTTGCGTTCAGTGCATGTTTCTGATTCACATCAAAGGGGAAGCTGCAGCAAGTGTGCGTCAAGTCAGCTTTGGCGAATCTCATGGCACTCCCTTTCCCCCCCCACCCCTTCCCCTCTTTTTTTTCCCTTCCTTTTTCTTGTTGCTGCTCAGCCCTGCAGAATGTAATTAGAAAATGAGCCATTTATAAAACAAATGTTTCCGGGAGAAACTCCCCTGAACACCCGTGTCATAAAATTATTGAACACAGTGTCTGAGAGCGCCCAGGATCCAGAATTTCCTCGGGGCTCACCCCTATCCATTATTCTGTCGCTGCTTCAACTGGGCGGTGACACTTTACTGGCGGCACCCTGTTCCCCTCCGAAAGAAATTGGCCTTTTGGCTGTTCTGTTAAACCAGCACTCTGCTCCCTTGGTGTCCTCCTCCGTCTGCTAAAACCATGGTGGGGATGCCATGAGCCTGGTTTATCTCTCACTCCCCTTCCCAGCACATCCCAGGGGACAGGGAGGGATGGTGTGCCCACAACCCCACGTGCTGGTGGCATTTTCAGGGCTGAGCAAAGCAGCGTGAGTTCCACAGCTGGGACGTGCCCTCCTGTTAAAAATGCTCACAGCTTTTGCTCAAGGTAAACACTCCGGGCTGGAACATCCCGTATTTCACCCTCCGCTGGGACCGGTTTTGCCCAGCGACTCAGTTCCCACTGGAGCACCATATAACTCGCCAGACTTTCCAACACACTCCAAAAAGTGCTTTGAGATCCCTGCCAGCTCCCTCTCTGGTCTCTTGGCACGGTCCAAGAGGCAGATATTAATCTTAACAGCTATATGCTGGCCGGGCCCTGGTTGCCTAAGAGATTCTCCCTGAATTTATTTATTTGGATTTATACAAAAGAGCATAAAAAGGAACACTCCTCCCAGACTCCAGGCTCACCAGCCATAAATTACAAAAACAACTACAATGAAACCACCCACGGTACCTCCCGCCGCTGACACGGCTGCTTTCCTCCAGTGTCCAGCTTCTCCACACGCCTCAGCATTCCTGCGTGGAGATGTCGACTGCAGGTGGCCCAAGGACTGGTGCTTTGGAAAGCCCTGTCCTTGCTCCTTTTTCAGAGCTGCTGGGGTAGCACTGCTTTAAGAAGCAGAAGAAGCAGTTGATGTGATTTCCAGCAGAGAGGATGGTTCCCTGGCACTTTTAAAAGTCCACGTGGACAGAGCTAGAGGGAATTCACACACAGCAAGGTTGGCCAGGGAGACCTGTAGAGGTCTAATCTCTTCAGGTCTCCTCATCCACCTAATCTGTCCAGACACACAGCTAACCAACTCGTTCTTGAAAGCCTCCAGTGATACTCCTCCCACACAAGGAATCCCAGTTCTCACCCTTGGAAAATGTTTCCCAAAGTCTGACCTCAGTCACCCTTGCCCTTAGCCTAATCATTTTATGTGCTTGCCCCAGCAGACACGGAGGATTGCTTCCTATCTCCTGTCCAGCGGAGAAATCCAAAATACTTGAAGGCTGTTATCATGTCTTCCCTCCGTTTTCTCCTCTCTAGACTAAACAACCCCAAATTTTTCAGTGTCTCCTTGCAGGTCGTGTTTTCTAGAGCTCTATTCCTCTTTGTTCTTCTCCTCTGGACCCCCTCCAAGGGCTCCGCATCTTTTCTCAAGTGTGGTGCCAAAAGCTGGATCCAATATCCAGCCCAGGCCTTCCTGGAGCTGTGTGGAGCAGATGGATAACATGGCATGTCCTTCCTGCACAGCACTGCAAGCCTGATGTCTGTTCTGCTCTCATAAAAAGGCAGAGCACTGCTGACTCCTCTTCAGCACCGTGCCCTCCTCCAGTGCCCCCAGCCCCAGACAGGATCTTATCAGCAGGGTTTTATCAGCAGGGTCCTCTCCGACTGAAGGTTATTTGGCTTTGCTTTATGGCTCTTTTTGCTGCTCGTGCTGAGTTTTGGCACCTTTAGCAAGGTAGGAGCAACCCCTTGAGGTTTGAGTGCCCCAGGACCATGTTCCTGATGAGGGGAAGGAAGGCAACCTGTAGCTCTTTGAGCATAATGTCACAGATTCACATTCTCACATTCCTTGGAGCAGCTTGGTCTAGTGGAGGGCATCCCTGTCAATGGCAGGGGGTTGGAATAAGATGGTCTTTAAGGTCCCTTCCAACCCAAACAAGTCTGAGATTCTACGATTTTGCTTCAAAACCCAAAATGTTTTGGCGCAAGAAGGTAAGAATTCTCCCAGGCCTTGTCTCCTTCCCAGGTGCAGCTGTACCCTAATGCCAGAGAGGTGCTATGGATGCCGTGTTAACTGGATTTTTGAGGTCATGCTCATCCAGCCCATTTTCCACACCATGCCAACACATCTTAAGGGTTGCCTTCAACCCTGGGATGTGAAGACCCCTTGGATCCTGCTTGCTCTTCCTTGCAGGCTTGTCCTTGCCTCAGACATCTGTCAATAATAGAACATGGAAAGAGGAGTGATGGGATGGTCACCAGTGGGTAAAAACCCTGATCTCAAGGCCCAGATGCCTGGGCGAGTTCCCAGCTGGGATCAGGAGACACAAGGAAGTTCATGCTGTGCCTGTTTTTAGGCTGAAGGTGGGACAGGGTGCATCAGCTGTAGGTGAACACATCATCTAGAAAATCACAGAATCATAGAATCCTTTAGGTTGGAAAATACCTCTAAGATCATTGAGTCCAACCCATGATCTGGTAAAAAGAAGTGTAATAAAATCACAAGGTAACTTGGGCTGGAAGGAGCATTATTAGGAGGTCTCTAATCCAACCTCTGAGCTCAGCTCAGGTTGCTCAGAGCTTTAGCTAGTCATTCTCAGAAACTTCCAAGGATGGAGACCACCCAGCCTTTTTGGGTCACCTGTTCCAGTGGTTGACTGTCTTCACCAACAAAAAGGTTTTTCTATGTATCCATAAATCACAGTTACAGATTACACCTGGTGTATTCTCTGTGTGCATTTGTCCAGTCCTAAAACCCAGACACAAGCCTAAACCAATCCTAAGACCTTAGTTATAACTCTACTGCTCCTTCTGCTGTCACTTCTATCCAGAGCAGAGCCAGAGTTTGATTTAGTGAGGGATGGGGATGTGCATGGTGCAGTAGGACCCAGGACAAGCAGAAGGATGAAGCAAAGACAGTGCACTGAAGGCAGCTGGTGAACCTCAGCTACTGTGTGGGGCTACCCCACAAACGCAGCCTTGTGCCTTTGGAGCTGAAGCCACCTCGTTGGTGGATGTTGGTGCACATTCTTGCACAGTGGGGCCTGGTCCTGGAGGGGGGTCCTCAGATATTGGGGCCCTGAGCAGCTTAATCTGGTGAGCAACTTAATCTACTGGATGACATCCTGACCATGGTGGGGGGGATTGAAACGAGGTGATATTTATCATCCCTTCCAAGCCAGCCATTCTGGGATTCTGTGATATTGCTGAGATTTCAGAAAATATGCAGTCTCAAACAGAGATCCAGGCTGAAGTGGAAGTTGCAGGTGGAGTAACACCATTACAGGGATGTTGGACCCGTCCCAAGCCCCAGGAGCTAGGGTCAGAAAATTCAGAATTAAATTGAAATGGGAAAGAAATCCAAACCAGTCCAGGGTGTGTTCATTCAGGATATTCTTTCTTTAACTCTGCCCTACAGTCAAGAAATAATGACGCAGTTATAACTCGAGCATGGTTATGTTTGTAGCCCTTGATTAGATTCAACTAATTAGATTCAGCAAAGGTTTTTCTTTCTCTCTTCTGTTTTCCTCTATGGTCTTTCAAGTTACAGTGTTATTTTGGGTGGGTGAAGGCTGCCAAGCAGCTAACAAACTAACCAGCAAATTCTCAGAGAGATCATCTTATTCTGCCACGTGCTGTTCCCAGTGCACTGGGGAGGTGGAGGGGGGACAGAAACAGCTGGACTGTATCCAGACTTAATGATGGACCCAGGAAAACCACAGCTCTGACAGTGCAGGGGAGCTGGTGAATTACTTGGGATTGTTTGTTTTTTTCAGTAACACACTGCTAAGTGATATTATTATCTGGTTTTGGTACCAGAGTCCAAGGAGTATAGGGCTGGAAATCCCAGTCCCACTGAATCCAAATGCAGAAACCACCTTGCTCTGACAGACTATGGTGTAAACCGGCAAACAAAATGTTGTCCATAAGATAGGAAGGAAGGTGGTACTGTCTCAAGAAAGCCTCTCAAGCAAGCGTGGCTGAACTCGGTACTCAAGAGAAAAGCAAAGTTCAGGATAAAATAAAAAACACCTCAGTGTTTTGCTGTAGCTGATCAAAGACATCTGGAAGCTTTAGAAGCAAACACAGCAAGTTGCTGCAACTGATAAAAAAAGATTAGTGCAGAGCAATTTTCTTGGAGAGAGCCAGGAAACTGCAGAATACCAGACAAAGGGATCCACCCTGAGGTGTCCTGTCCATACCCATGACTGACTCCAACAAATCAGAGAATATCCTGAGTTGGAAGGGACACACAAGGACCATCAAGTCCAACTCCTGGCCCTGCACAGGACACACCAAAAATCCCACCATGTGCCTAAGTCTTGTCCAAAAGCTCCTTGAGCTCTGTCAGGTTTTTGTGACCACTTCCCTGTGGGTCCTGTTCCAGTGAACAACCACTTTCTGGTCAGATCTGTTTGCAAACTGCACCAGAACAGAACCCAAAGCCAAATGCTGAGGAAAGTGAGGACAGCCCTTGGGAGCCAGAGGGTTGCTTTGTACCCTGAATGCCACAACAATAGCTGTCCAAGCTAGATCCATAATTCAGCAGGGATGGTGGCCATCAATGCAAGATAAACTAATTATGGGAGGCAGGAACAAGTTGAAGTGACAGAAATTGAGCTTCTTGGTCTCACTGAGAAGTGCAACAGCCACAGGGTTTCACCTGAGGACTCACAGGAAGAAATGTTACATTTGCTGAAAGGCCAGCTGAGGTTTTGGAGAAGGGAGCCCATCAAGACCTCCAGAGGCAGGAGTGGGGCTGAAAGGATGAAGCCAGCAGGGACAGAAAGGGGAGAGAAGCCAGCCTTGACAAGGAAATTCCAGGAGCAGTGATGGCAACACCAGCGCTGGCTCCAGCTCCCTCAGCTACTTCTTTAAGATGGCAAAGGAGGAAAAGGGAGGGAAGATTGTCCTCAGAAGAAGGGAAGGCTTGGCACTGAAGGGGCTGTGGACTCCTCAGGTTTTATTGCAGCAGGTGGAGCAGTGGGGGTGTAGGAACTTGGCCTGATAATGTCTGAGGACTCTTTTTAGATGGATCCAGAGCCGAGGCCCACCCCATCTCTCAGACTTGCACCCCTTACAGGTGTGAAATGACCTGGATAATTTTTATCTCTGCTGGCCACACTTGTGACACAGCTCTGCAGTCACCTGCATTACAGGGCACACTGAAACCTGTAACAAGTGTCCTGCCAGCCAGGGGGACCAGACTGTCACCTCTGTCAGGCCAGGAGGGCCACCTTTCCCACCCCTCTGACCAGCACAGGTATCTCTGAACTGCATCTGTGGTGGTCCTCACAGGCTCCCTGTACAACCATCAGACAGAGATGGGCAAATCAAAGGTACCTTTTCCCCTTTTGCAGCAGAAATGTTGTTTGGATGCAGCCCTGGGATCACTTACTTCTGCCCACCAGCTCCATAGGCAGCCTGAGAGGACTGGATGTTACTTTGCTACTAAAATTAGACTTCCTCAGCATAAACTACCATATTCAAAATCAAGTCCAGCTCCCCGAAACTGTGACACTCACTCAAACCCCAATATTTTTTAGAAACCTATTTTCTATTCTTGATATTTTCTGAGTCTTGAAGGTGATTTCAGGTTTAACACCTCATTTGAGGAAAGCTTTTCAACACTGAAATTCTCAGTCACCTGACTCCAAGAACTGGGATATAAGAAATAGCAAAAAGCTTGCAGTAAAATCCTGTGAGTTGGCAGTTCTGCCCCTCTTTAGGCTTTACTCAGAGCAGCCCATATCAGATCTGAATTCCCAGTAATATCAGAAAAGTAAAGTACTCCTCAAGTGACTTTAGGAGGAAATGCTTCATCCTTCTGCAAAATATGGACAAGACAGTCCGTGCTTTCTCCAGCCTGTGCTCCTCTGCTCCTCTGTGGAAAAGCCCTCTCTGCCAAGGCAGCAGCTGGCACATCAGCATCAGCAAAACTTCCAGCAAGGGCCTTCTGCCAAGGTGTGCACCTGAAATAATCCCGAAGGGAATTTTGGCAGCAAGGTGAGACAACTGCCCTGGGTGATGTCTGCCATGGGTGGAGAGCTCCTTGATTCCCCCTGGATCATAATACAGCTCATTATCAGATTAATAAAGATAAAATGGATTTAGGTGCTGGCTCAAGGCCAAAATGCATTAATATTTGTGGATGTAATGTTGTGGCTGCCCCATCCCTGGAAGTGTTCAAGGTCAGGTGGGATGGGTCTAGTGGAAGGTGCCCGAATTAGATGGTGTGTAAGGTCCCTTCCAACACAAACCATTTTGGGATTCCATGATTCTATGATTTCCACACCCAGCCTTATTCCAAGCATGGCAAGTTGGCACAGGGGGTTGGCAGTCCCAACACAACAACAGACAGGAAGAGATGAAGCTGTCTTTGATTAACTGAGCTGATTTTCCCAGAAAGAGCAGCGAGGGCGATCTCTCAGCCAGGACCAGCCACAGGGGGTGCTGTCCGGACGAGAGGGTAAATGCAGACAAGAGGCGTCACACATTCTTCTGTGCATCCCTCACCTACAGCTGGGCTCGGGGAGGAGGTGTCCAGCTTGCCACTGACAGGAAGGGTGTGTTAGTGCAGCATCCCAGCTCCCACATGAACCATCCCAGAGCCAAACTACTGTTTGATTAATCGGTCCTTCGATCCAGCTCCCTGCCTCCCTCCGCATGCAAGGAGCGTGATCCGAACAGCAACGGGCCTTGGGCAGCTCCTGATAGTGCTGTTTGTACAGCTTCCCAATGGAGACAATGTGGGTTTTATTAAGTGATCCCATTAGTGTTTCTCCATGTTGTCATTGCAGACTTCAAACGATGATTTATGTTGGCTCGCAGGTCCTTGTCCTCGCCGCGAGCGGCATCCAAGGACAAAGCGTTCCGGGATGGGACAGTGGGAGTCCTGCTGCTCCGGCTGTGCCCGAGGGCTGCTCCCCCAGGGAACAAGGGGGACCTCTGGCCATCCAGGGACAGCGACAGGAGCTGCAGGGCCACCTGGGATGACGCTCTGTGCTGCGGTGTGGGTGGTTTAAAGGGAGAACTGCACAGCACTGGGGCGCCTGCACGACCACGAACAATTGTTTAACCTCTTTGAAGTGGCACGGCTCCTTTTATCCCTGGAAAATTGCACCTGTTTGTCACATGCTGGTTCTAACCCCTGAGATTTACATTTATACTGCCAGGCTCTTTTTCCCCCTGTCTTGCCATTTTTCCACCCCTGGCTGATTTTATCCCTAAAACCATTTTTGCCCATTTTTGTACATAAGCTGGTTTTCACCTCAGGAGTGAAGCAGATAATCCACTCAAAGAAGAAAACATGGAGATGGAATGGAGGACTGTCCTCTTTAGGATCTACAAGCTGCAGACATCCCCACTTGGCCAAGGTAAGACGTGGCAATGCCAGGAATGACTGAGCAGTCAGTATGGATGGAGCCAGGGCAGGTATATTCCCCTTTACCTGTGCTTCAAGAGGTGTAAAAAATGCAAAGCCCATTCTCTTCAAAGTACTCCCCTCTGCTCAGGCTGTGGGAAAGAGGCAATCCTGAGATACATCTTCCCATACTAATACTGTGAAGAGGTTCAAACCTCCTCCCTCACACACATGTAAGGTCACTGACACCACTGTAAACCAGAGCCTTCAAGTTTTTTGAGCCTAGGCTGTGACTTTCCCACTGTTATTGTCAGCACCTGCACACACCAAATGTTTCTGTGCCCAAAACCACAATTACTGAGAACTGGAGAGTGATGTTGGGGGTTTGGGGGGAACTTGTGCAGAACAGCAAAAGTGCAGCTCAGTTTCTTGCGCATTTTGCTTCAAAAATCATCACAAGCTGGAAGCAAAAGGCAGAATTAGACCAAACAAAAGTGCATCCTGTTGTCATTCACAACTAAGTCTAAGGTCCTGCAGCATCAGGGAGATTTCCTTGCTTAGCTCTGGAAAGATCACACCTCTGGGCTACAACCCTTCTTGTGCTTCTTAATTCTTCTTTATTGGCTTATTACCCTCCTCAGAACTTTAGATTATCAAGTCATCTCTGGCCAGCCAGGACTTGCCATCTGTAGCACTGCAACAAACCCCAGAGAAAACTCCAGGAGCTCATAGCAATGGCCAGACCAGCTCTCCAGGCACTGGTTTGTAAGGACTGGAGCAGGGTTGTCATGATGCACAGCAGGTTACCTTGGAGAGGACAGTCCCCAGCACTCAGATGCTGTCCTTGCCCTCGGTGCTGTCCTCACAACTGGGTGCAAGAATGAGGGTGCAAAATTTGGCAGCAGTAACAACAAAACCAAATATTCTCAACTTGCCTTCCTCCTCAGGATGAAGGCATCTTGTACCTAGTTTGCAGCACCGTTTAAAATACCATCAAACCATCAGATTTTTTACCACTCTGGTGGGAAATGGTGGTACGAAAGCCCAAGTCTCAGATGTCTGCATGGATATGGCTGAGTGGGGATGAACCACAGAGTCCCAGAATGGCTTGGGTTGGAAGAGACCTTAAAGCTCATCTCGTTCCAACACCCTGCCATGGGCAGGGACACCTTCCACTAGCCCAGGTTGCTCCAAGTCCTGTCCAACCTGGCCTTGAACACTTCCAGGGATGGGGCATCCATAGCTTCTCTGGGCAACCTGTTCCAAGGTCTGTATCCCAAAGGGTCAGAGAGGTGTCTGCATGCACTGTGCAGGTGAAACCCTCACTTGGGCAAGGATAGGAGCTCTCCTCCATGGGGTTTTGCAGGGAAATACTTCCCTCAAGCATAAAGGGGGGACATATTACTACATATTACTAGGGGCTAGCAAACCCACTAAAACAGTAAAATACAGCTGAAGGGAAGAATATATTGGGAATGGAATCATATGGCTGGCTGGGAATTGCAGGGCTTTGAAAAGGGGATGGGGCGGGACAGGAAGAACATTCCTTTCTCACTACAAACGCCTTGGGCCACTTGGGAAACATCCGACAGGGCCGCCCGCTCACACCCTGGGGCCGGCAGGGACGGTCCCGCTTCCCCCCCCCCGCCCCATCCTCCCCGGCAGATGCTGCGCCGCGGAGCCGCAGGCTCATCCGAGACCACCACCAGCGATGGAGAGGGATGAGGTGCCCGGAAAGAGGCAGCCTGAGCCCCAGATGCTCCGGCTGGAAATGCGCTGGCAGCAGGTGGCTGCACCGCAGCGGGCTCACCTTGCCTGGAGCTCGGAGCTGCTCGGCTGCAGGGCCTGGAAAAGGAGGCAGAGGGGAGTGCGTCGCTGCAGGAGCGTGTTTCGCATTTCCGCGTGGTGCTCGCTTCCCTCTTTCCCGAGAAGAAGTGCAGTTGCTTCGTGCTTTCACTTCAAACACGGCTTTACTGTGGGGCACTGAGGATTGGCACCAACCCCCGGGCAGGTCTCCTTTCCCCCACCTTGTTCCTCATTCCCCTGCCTCTTCTCTCTTGTACTTTTTAATAAGGTTGTCTATTCTTCCCCAAATTTCTGAATTACTGTCAAAAGCAGGGTTTGTGGATGCAGGGAAGTGAAGAATTAAACGCCTCCTGTGCATCTCCATGATAACAAAGCCACCACTTGAGACGTCCAGGCCGCCCCAAATGACCACAAAAGGGTAACAACTGCTGAATCAGCCCCTGCTCCCCACATAAGCAGCACAACCCTCTACACTGACTTCTACAGACACCCAAAATAGGGGAGCCAGCCCTTCTCCCACACTGCTGCATTCAATGCCACCAAAACTGGCGTCAGGATAGACCCCGTCCTGCAGTGGGCTCTCTTTTGTTCCTATTTACAAAGGGCTGGCTTTTCCTTCTGATAATTATCAACCACGCTTTGAAGTCATTTGTCTCCACACATGTTTGCTGCTGCTTTGAGACATGTTTTTGTCCCAAACTGCTGAGGACACCCATGAAGAATCATGGTAGGGAGGCAATCCTGCTGCCTCGTCCCTGGCACAAAAGCACACAGGAAAGGTCTCTGCTCTTTCCCAGATGGGACTAAACCCCCAAGTGCCAGCAGAGCTTGTCTCCTGCAGGTGTGATACTGAGTGGGCTCTTCTTGTAGAGAAACTCTTAATGTCCTCAGCCCAAGGAGACCCTGAGGGGGGCCAAGAGCCTGATTGCAGCAGGGATGGGAGCAGGGTTTCATGGATCAACACCAACTGGCGCCGGGCTGGGTCCAGCATCCCCAGAACTCAGCCTTTCCCATGCCTGGAAACAGCCACTGCAGAAGGTGCAACAATCTCACAGTGGGGATGCAGGCAACAGGCAGGGAGCAGAATTCCCCCTTTCTTTTCTCTTCCCAATGAGAAAGGAAGATTTTTGGAGCTGGTGAGGGAGGTGTGACAGTTTAAATCAACAGTTTGCTGTTACAGCACTGCAGAAACCTGCCCTGCACGTTACCTGGTAAACAAACCGTGCTCTGAGAAAGAAAGGCCTGTTTATAAAAGCTCCTCTTGACATTCGCCTCCTCAAACATGGCAAAACATGTGCTAGAAATAGATGCATGAACGCTCGAGTCTGTTTTGAGTCTCCTCTCTTCAACAACCAAGGAAATCCCTATGTACAAACATTTAAACTGGAACATCTGGAGCGCAGTAATTTTATCTCGAAGATCCACATCAAACAAACCTGCAGCTCGGCCCAAGAAGATGTACAAATACTTCCCCAAGGAGACCCCAGCCTTACCACTGGGGTGCCAGGAGACCTGTGATTTAAAAGCAAGGTAATTCAGCATCTCTTTATCCGCACCTGACAAGTATTCCTTCGGAGGGCATTAGCACGAAATTATCGCTCTTAATCAAACCCAAAGTAAGAGAGATTTGTTTCAATTATTCGACGCGGGCCTTGAAATACCTGTTTGGAAATTTATAACCCGGAGAACCCTACGCACCGTTTGCAGGCAGAGCTTTACCCAAGAAATTTCACTTTGGTTACACTTTTTCTGTACAGCTGAAGGGCTAAAATAAGCGCCCAGCCATATATAGCACAGCACGCTGGCACTCACAGCGGTGGGGAATGACTGGATTCAATTTTCCATGGAAGATGACAATTAAAATTGCTTTCTTTGGTATATCCCATCCTTTCTGTTGTTTTTTTTTCTGAGCTCTCCAAGCGCAGAGTAAATTTAGGACTCCGAGCTCCTTCTCCTTCAAAATCTCACTTCCAGTTTCCATCTTATTAAAGACATGACTTAACTTTAATGTGTGTAACATAAACAGTATCATAAAGAGGAAGAATTAAAACAGCATGGGAACACTGGTAGTTTCAAGAGTGGGGGGAAATGGCACAGCTTATTTCCTTTTGGGTTGTTGTTGTTTATCCAGTGGATAAACCTTGGCGTTCCCGCTCCTACCGAATGCTCTGCCTGCCCTGCAATAATTGGGAATTCCACGTTTTGCAAAGCCATTACATTATATCCACAAATAATCCATCTTGTCAAGTCCATCTCGTCCGTCGAAGATAAAGTTGGAGCTGAGTCACTGCAGACATCTGGAGAAGGTTCATTACTTGTAATTGCGAGCCCCTCTGTTAATGCACCCCATGAGAAAGGAGCTGACAGGCTGCATATTTCTGCAAACTGTTCCCAGAAAGAACCAATTTCCTGACTTCCATGTGGTGTCAATAATATAGGCATGAGATGGAGCAGTGCTTATGAAATATTAAATCTGCTTACAGGACCCAGCTATAAGCAAATTCAGACCACCTGGGAGATGGAGGTTTTGCACCGGGTATGCAGAGTTTGGCACTCACCTGGTACATGAGACCGATGGGTTTTAATCTACACATTTTGGCTTATTTACCACAAAACTTCCTGACAGTAGTGGAGGGGGGAGAGAAGAAAAAGGCAGAGGGTGGAGGGGGTAAAACACATTTCTTCACGTTTAGGACTCAAACCTTTCAAATCACTGACATTATTAAATTTACTATCACAAGCAGCCAGAGATCTTATTATTCATCGTCAGGAGAAAGAAAAAAAAAAAGGCTGATATTTCATGGCTTTTGAGTTAGATCATTTTGGTTCATGCCAATGAAAACAAAGCATTAGTGTTTTGATGTTTCAATATAATGATTTAATTCTCTCATTGATATTAGAGCCCAGAAACACAACAAACACGAAGACCCCTTCAAAATCCTTGAGTCGGAGCAAAGGCTCTTAAATCACTTCAGCACTCCGACCTCCTGTTTCACAGCATATATTTTATGCCAGGGACTCTGGAAAGAGGGGGTCCTTCCCAAACGTGCAGCATGACAGTGCTAACCTGCTTTTGGAGAGCTCGCCTGTGTAAATTGAAAAACATCTGGGCTCTTTTTGCTGGCGAAAGCAGCAGTTCCTTGACCTCAGAGCAGAGCCATCGGCTTAAGCTCCAAACGGAGCCTTTTCAACAATTCAACCCCGATTTTCCACCCTTTGGGCACTGGTCCCCAGGAGGAAAACCAGCACCCTGGGAGCAGACAAGAGACATGGAGCCATGGGGAGAAAGCAGTTTTAATGGCATTGGTCCACCACCTGTGTTTACTCCCTAGTTTTACTCCCTGCTCCTCAGTTCAGGGCTGGAGATAAGGAGTGGTCTACATTTTTTCTAGCATGAAATAAAAGACAGTTTTCCTCAGATGAAGACAAGAAGGAGAAACAGACTCTCAGCAGAGCAAAAGGAAGATGCCAGCCAGCCTAATGGGGACATTTTGCTCTGTGCTGCATAGAAAATCGTTAACATCTTAAAATCACAATTAGTGAACGGTTTGGGTTGGAAGGAACCTTAAAGATCATCTTGTTCCAATCCCTTGCCATGGGCAGGGACACCTTCCACTAGACCAAGTTGCTCCAAGCACCGTCCAACCTGGCTCTGAACACTTCCAGGGATGTGGCAGCCACAACCTGCACCAATGACTCACCACCCTCACAGGGAAGAATTTCTTCCCAAAATCTAATCCAACCCTGCCCTCTGTCAGTGTGAAGCCAAATACAGAGGTAAAAAAAAAAAATCACATGGGACTTATTAGCCACACCTGTCAGGAGGAGAAACTGTCTGAGATGATGGGGACAGGCCCAAGAGGTGGTGGAAGTTTGGAGATGCACATGGTACTACAGTCCAAGAGCCAGGAGATGCAGGGTCAGGCCAGGCTGGCATCTGTGCACCAGCCATGCCACACTCACCCCATTCCCGGGGAGCAGGCAAGAGCACCCCCTTGCCAATGCTGAGCTTCTCTGCTGGGGCACAGCACAGGACACGGAGGCTGGAGTGCACGTACGCCTTCCCATCTATTTATTTCATGTGTAGGGAAGGGGCTATTTTCGGTTTCCAGCCTCTTTGCTGCAGCCAGTATCTGTCAGCTCCCTCACACGGCAGGAATGCCTCTTGTCTTCTCTCCTCCGGACCACTGTCTTGCAGCTGAGAGCATCCAGCCGGGCCAGCTTGAGGCACAAGAAAATCAGGCAGCTGCCCAAAGCAGCCTGGGCCTCCCTGTCTGGGCTGGAGGGCTAGAAAACCAGTGGGCTCCTGCCAGTGAGGCAGGGCTGGGGATGTTCATCCAGCACCAGCAGCCACCAGGGCAGCACACTGGGATATTCTCCTGCTCCCCATCCTTGCTCTGATTCTCCTCCTGAAGACCAACAGGCACAGGTTGAGAAGCTCTCAGCTCGATTTATCCCCTGCCACACTGCTTAGACCTGAAGATCTGATGCTGCAAGGTGAGTTTTTTGGGTTTTCTCCCATGTCCATGCATTGCACACTCCACCCGTAAATTGGTTTTGGATGTAAAGCCTGCAGGCTCCCTGAGGGTAGGTAACTGCCCATCACATGCTTGTGATCAAGGCTAAAATCTCTCCCACATCACAGAGGCTGAGCCTGGGATCTGACCGTATTTTTGGCCTGGTACAGCTGGTGCAGAGCTTTGTCCAGCCCCCGTCCCTGGCTGTGCAGAGCAGCAGCATCACCTGGGCTCAAGGTGATACTGAATCAACCACCTGCAATTCTGTGATCACTGGGATGCTTCTCCTCCTCCCTGGGTTCCCATGGAGACACTGCTGGCATCATCCAAGACCTGCAGAGAATGGCACTTGCTGGGGTTTACCTGTGGAAGCCTCCACATTTTCCACATTGGTCACTTCAGCCTGGATGACTGAAGAGGTGCCAAAAACTGGATTTGTTTCTTTACTTGCCTTCACCCTCTTGCTATCACATCTTCCCAGGAGGACACAAGCGATTCTCCCAGCCCTGCCTACAACCCCTGGCTGCCTCTGCCCAGCCCCTCTGCAGGTACTCCAAAACCAAAACCCTTATGCACCAAATTTCATCCAATCTGTCAATGCCTCCTGCTCAGGATCAGCATCAGTGCCTGAAGTCTGGAATGGATGCAACAAACTCAGGGAAACGGTCTTTCCCAGCCTGCATCAAGCTGAAGAAGAAGAAAACTTAGGTCCATGTTTTTGTCTCCTTTTTGTGTTTTTAAAGTCAAAATAACACATACAAACAGAGTTGCTATTACCTGGCAGGGAAAATCTGGCCATGATTTATGTTATGTTCTGTGTCTGTCTCCCATCTGCTGGTGGTCACTGAAGGACCTGAGCCTCTGAGTCCCAAATCTCCAAAAGGAGATTCAATATTCACATCTCACTGCAGATGCCCCACTCTGGCAATATCTAATGTTTCATGCTTCTCGTGCAATGAGTGCACTACCCAAACAAGAGTAACCCAAAATGCTAGTAAAATAAACAAGAAAGGTCCTTTTTGTTCCTCAAAACAGTAACTAAAAAAAAAGGCTCTGTTTTAATGAAGGATAGAATCTGCTGCTCCTGAGAGCAAAGATTCATAGCTGGAAAGGGCTATAAAGTTCAGCCCAGCTGTTTCTAGTGGGAAGCCACATTTCATGCCCATGCATGGTCCTTCATGTCCAAGTTTCCACAGACAATTGTCCATGCACAGCCAAGTAAGGGGGTTAAGAAGGCAGCAGTGGCTCACGAAAGATGCAAAGGTTTGTGCCTGAGCTGCTCCCTGAGTATCCAAAAAGCTCAGCCTGGAGCAGGACCTCTCCTCTGAAGTGCCCTGAGCACTGTGGCATCCCATCAGTACTCGCAGTTGGGCTCAGCATCCCCATCTTGCGTTAACAGAGCAGCAGTGTATTTTGGCAGAGGGTTTGTGATACCTCCAGCTGCTCTGCCTGGCTGCCCATCCCAGCTCCAGCACTGTGACCCCAAACCCCTCCATTCTGGCCCAATCCTCCCTGGTGCTGAGAGTAAAAGTAGTGCAGAAAAAAACAGGGACATGCAGCACGGAATCTCACCACTCATTTATCACCTCAGCAACAAGAGCTTGGTATCAGAGCTGTGTTATCTTTAGCAGAAAGCAGCAGTTGAAAGGAGACACCAGTTCACCAGCCCCAGGTCACCTCCCTGGCTGGTGTCCTTACCAGTTATCAGCGTCTGCAACTCTCCAGGTGCTCAGGGAACAGGGATAATCCTCACCACCTGTGGATCATCTTACCCACTCACCACCCAAAACCACAATCAGCTGTGTGCTGCTGCCCACCAGGACATGCCATGGCACATGGTGCCATTATTGGGGTATCCTATGCAGGGCCTGGAGTTAGACTCCATCACCCACGTGGGTCTCTTCCAGCTGAGGATATTCTGCGATTCCAAGGCTTTGTCCAGACAAGGTTTGAGGTGGGGTCTGACCCTGAAGCTTCCTGATTTACCCTGAAAAAGGCCTTCCCTCTGTCCACCCTCCCAGTGCAGGGAACATGTTGCATCAACCCCAGCCCCCCTGTTTGTGTCTCATGGCTCATGGTGACCTTTACAACATATTTTCTGGAGTATTACAAAGTATTATCTGAGAAAAAAAAAAAAAAAAAGCCTAGTCTAAACCAAAGCAATTTGGGTAATGATGGCCTTTTGTTCCAGTTTATCCTGCATCAAACTCCAGAGATGGCAACTCTGAACATTTCCCAGACCTTCACAGTAGACCTTGGAACTGTCTCTCTGATTTATCGGCTGTTGCACAACACATGCACTTCTCCTATAGAATCCCAGTGTTATGCTTATAAGTCATATTATAACTGTGAATCAATCTTCTTTATTTGAACATTTAGGACAGATTCACACATCATTTTACCATTAGCTAGAAGAGACTCAGCCTCACAGATCTTTCAGGTTTCAAGCGTGGCTCTGTTGATTCAGTTCTTTGCTGCTGCCTGTGTTGTGTGGAAAAAAAAAAAATAAAATAAAAAAGCCAGACTTTTGGGGCTTTCTGTTGAGGCTTGAAGAAGAACACAGGTTGTTTCATCACTGGTTGTGAGACATGTGTTACCCGGCTCATTAATTCACAACAGTTCTTGTTTTCTCTGCCTTTTTCATGCTGATCTGATACATTTGTGAAGTCCAGGGTTGTACTGCAAGTGATTAATGCCGCAGTGAAGCCTAATAAACTGAGATTCCAACAAAAAAAAAGTGTGAAAAATGTAATCTCTAATGTTCTGAAAGCTCACATATGACAAAACCCATAAATCACCCCAGAAGCAGTCATTATGGTGAGTTACTAACTAGATTATACAGCTGCATTTGTCATAATTTCCCATTACGTAGAGAATAAACCTATCAAGCTGATTTATGGCAGAAGGCTCCACAATATGGGAACTGGGACCTGGGCTGTTCTGTGGCAAACGAAGAGAAATGTTGGTCTACTCAAGTGTAGAATGGAAAGGGAAGGAGGGGAGATAACTGCCTTTGAAGGCACTGATTCAGGGCCAAAGAGTTCAGGGGGGAGTCATGCCCATGGGATGGCAGGTAGAGCATCCACCAACCTGTCCCAACAGCACTAGCAGCACCAGAATGTGCTCTCCACAAGTGGGGGGAAGAGAGGAGATGGGAGGTCTTTTGAAGGGACCAGAGGGTGGTCATGGGCAAATCATAGAATCCTAGAATGGCTGGAGTTGGAAGAAACCTTTAAAACCATCTCATTCCAATCCCCTGCTGTGGGCAGGGACACCTTCCACTAGACCAGGTGTACTCAAAGTCCCATCCAGCCTGGCCTGGAACACTTCCAGAGATGGGGCAGCCACAGCTTCTCTGGGCAACCTCTGCCAGGGCCTCACCACCCTCCCAGGGAAGAATTTCTTCCTAACATCTAATCTAAACCTACTCTCTTTTCAGTTTAAAGCCATTCCCCCTTGTCCTGTCCCTCCAGTGCCTCTCCAGCTTCCCTGTAGGCCCCTTCAGATACTGGAAGGCTGCTTTAAGGTGTCCACCTTTGCTTCTCAAGCTGAACAACCCCAACTTTCTTAGCCAGTCTTCATAGGGTTCTTCATAACTTCAGCCTGTGAACAGAATTTGGCCAGCTCAAAGAAACAGCCTCATGCAGAAGGAAAGGCTCCATTTCTCTGCAGGTCCACTGTGGTTTTTGGACTGCTAGAGAGGAATTTGCATTCTACCCCAGTGATCTGTGTTATCACCACACTGTTCTGGATTGCATGAGCACTGCATCTGCAGCAAACTGAGGTAATTCCCAGCCCCTCCACAGCAAGCTGAAGTGGCTGATTTGCTGGCAAGCACAGCTGATGAAGGCAACATCACTGAGGGCACTTGGCAAGCCTGGCTCGGAGCAACCAGATGCAGTGGTCTGAGACTGGACAATTCAGAGGAACAGACAGGAGCCAGGAAAGAGGCACCACTGCTGTGGCTGCGTGTTCACTGGGGAGACTCCCTGTGTTCCCTGGGGAAACAATGAAGACTCTTCTTGTTCCAGACACTCTCCAGGGCCCTGACACAGCAGAACTCAAGCACTGTCTATATTAATGGGAGTTAATTTATAAGTAGTTGTGTTAGTTTAATAACATTTACAACTTAGAAATTAAGGGACTTCAGGTGGAAGTGCGGAAAAGGAAAAGGAACAGCTTCTTATTAACAAAATCTGAATAAGCAACAAATGGCGCAGTCAAAAACTTTCAGGAGAAACAAAACAAAGTCCCAGTTCCCCAGGTGGAGGGGAGAAACCCGCGGCAACCTGGGGAGGGGGGAGGTGGAAAGGCAGGACGGTCCCGGCAGTTCAAAAGCTGCTCGCTGCCAACAATGAAAAAAAAAAGTCCTTTTTTCCCACAGGCAGTCTTGGAAGCAGAATACCTCGCTCTGAGATGGGTCGGTCTCTCTCTCTTCGGTCGTTCTGGGCGAGGTGTCCCTTGGGGGGGGGGGAGGGGAAGGAAACTTCCTCTTAGGAAAAGAGAAAGAAAAAAAGATGCCGAAACCGGGCTGCCGCTCTGTCCGGTCTGCAGACAAAGCCCCCCCACCCTGAACCCGGCTCCCAGCCGTCCATTCCCTCTGGGAGCTGCACTTGGTACCAAGCTCAGAGCAAGCGCTGTGTCTGTGAGTGTCTGAGCATCCCTTTGTCGGGATCGCGGGCGGAGGGTGAGGCTCTGCAGCTGCTGCGGAGTCGGGGAGAATTTTGCAGCAGAATCGCTGCTCTGGTGGGCTCTGCTTTCTCTGACGCTGGAACTAAGGCTCCCCCACGTGTCTGTCCTCCTGCCTTGGGGGCAATTGTTAAAACTGGTCCCGCTGCAGAGCTGTGGGGACGAGGAGATGAATTGTTCCGCACAGCACATGGAGCAGACAATCCTGTCCGAGAGCTGCGCGACCTGCGGAGCCGTGCTCAGGAATGTCATAGCAACTGTGGCAGCTCTGGGCCCTTCCTCTAGTCCTTGTCCTGCTCTTTGGGCTCTGCTGGTGCCTCCAGAAAAGGAGCTGCCAGGATGTCAGCAGCAGTTAGAAGGAGAGCTCCAGCAGTGACATGGAGGTGGAGGAGGAAGAGGAGGAAATGCTGAGCGAAGGAGGAGGAAGGAACTGAAGGAGGCCTCTATGATGATGGCAATTTTGGCGTGGTTTTTGAAAAGCGCCTCTAGAGTTCAGTACAGGACCTGCACAACAAATGCACGGCGGTGGAGGTGCTGGTGGCCACTTCCTCCATGTTTCCAGGGAGCTCTTCTGGAATGATTTCTCCCCGGTGCTGCCACAGCCATCAGGATGAGCAGTGCCCTTGAAAGACGGAGCCTTCACATGGACTGTGCTCTCTGCCCCCTCTTTGCTTCCCTGCATCCTGTCTTTGGGACACACCTTCCACCTTGCTCACACTGTGCTTCTTCCACTACCCTGAGGATGCCCCGATCACCCCCTCCCAGGTCACAGTGCTGCCCTCCTTCCACTGCTGCAAACTCTGACCAGGTGTCACCTTCAAGAGCACTTTGTCACTGTATTGACATCAGGCAGGCAGAAAAGGTCCCTCAGACATCTTCCTAAGGATTTGGTAGGCCAAGGTTGCCTTTACTGGCTTTTATTTTGCACTCCAACAGCATTCTTATGCTCAAGTCCCATTAGCTCATCTCATGGTAACATATTCATCCTCCATGGGTCCTTAAGATTTCAAGCTGCATCATTTGGTTTCAGACTGTTTTAGCAGGAAATGTATGGGTTAGAGTAGGTAGAGCAAGCATGTGGGAGCTGAATCCTGGCCTGAGTGCAACCACTGGGGCTCCAATTGCTCCCTGGGCAAGCACGATACAGCAACACCCCTCGTGGTGCTCTACAAAGTTGCCACAGCACTAGGGGCCTGAGGGCACTGGTATCTTCTGAGGGGAAATTCTGGCCAAAGCACCACCTCCCAGGGGAACATGTCTTTGTATTTCTGCAGGAGACTCTTGAACCAGGTGCTGGTGGCACTGCTGAAGCTTCCCCTGGGAGTCTGGCAAGGCGCGGGTGAGAGACAGAGGCATGAGGTGAAGCAAACGTGAGGAACAGACACGATACAGGAAAAGTCAGGCACGCAAAGCTGAGCCATTTCTTCTCCCTCTGTGGAGAAGAAATGCCCTGACAGCTTTGACACAGGCAACAAGATGCTTCATGCACACAGCTTGTATGTGCATGTATGCCCAACAAATTTATAAGTAGTTGATATGTAGTTAGTGCATTTATCCCCAACACATCTATGAGTAGTTAACCTGCAGTTAGTGCATTGATCCCCAGCAATCCTGAACCTGCTTTCCTGTTATTTCAATAAAACATACCATTCCAGAATCTGGATTGTGCAACTTCTTACTGTACTCAAACAGACCGACAGCGTGAATTGGTTCTAATCAGAAATTAAGCCTATTGGCACCCAGCTTATTTTTATCTTGAATGACAAGCTGGAACTCAGGGGTGTTTCTTTTCTGGCCAATTTCTATCCCTTTAATGCATCTCACACCCTAAACCCTCCCCAGGGATATGATGCCACCTCCCTGGGAGCTCTGGATACAGAGGAGGGGCTGCTCTGTCAGCAGTGGGAATTGATGCTGCACCTTTCCTGCACAGCTGAAGGGGCTGTGGAAAGAGCCTGAAACCAGAGACTCCCAGTACCACCTGGACACTGACTGCCCTCCCTTTTCCACAGAGTCCATTCGCTCTGGGAGCTGCACTTGGTACAAAGCTGCCCATAAATGTGGTGCTTCGACAATTGCTGCACCTGAGGGTGCACCCAGGGAGGGTATAGAAGACCCACGGAATGGCTGACTGGCACAAAACGATCAGGTAGGAAGTGAGGAGGAACAGGGCAAGCTCTGTGTAGGTGGGACGGCCACAGCTCCAGCCTCTGCCCCTGGAGCCTTGGTCAGCCTGTGGCCCACACCGAAATGGCGGTGGCTGAACCCGTGGCCTGCCCCAAAATGGCGGCTTGACCCACAGCCTGCCCCAAAATAGCGGCTTGACCCACACCCTGCCCCAAAATGGCGGCTTGACCCACAGCCTGCCCCAAAATGGTGGCTTGACCCACAGCCTGCCCCAAAATGGCAGCTTGACCCACACCCTGCCCCAAAATGGCGGCTTGACCCACAGCCTGCCCCAAAATGGCAGCTTGACCCACACCCTGCCCCAAAATGGCGTGACCCACGGCCTGCCCCAAAATGGCAGCTTGACCCACAGCCTGCCCCAAAATGGCGGCTTGACCCACACCCTGCCCCAAAATGGCGGCTTGACCCACAGCCTGCCCCAAAATGGCAGCTTGACCCACACCCTGCCCCAAAATGGCGGACTGACCCACAGCCTGCCCCAAAATGGCGGACTGACCCACAGCCTGCCCCAAAATGGCACCACATATATTAACACTCTGTAGTTAGTGCATTTATCCCTGGCCATCCTGAACCTGCTTTCCTGTTGCTCCGATGAACTGTTCCAGGATCATTTCTGCGTGTGGTGGTACAGCCTGTAATTGGCCGACCCTCATGCGCTGTATGCAGCTCAGATAAACATGGACAAACTTCACTGGGACCTCCATTTATTCGGCAGCTGCTGAAAGCACCGGGTGTTTCGGGAGCCTGGTGCATCTGTCTGTCACTGCAAGCTGCCCTCAGCCCTTGCAATAACGCACAGCCAAGAGGAGGAGAAGGTTGCCTGTGTCCACCTCTTCTAATTAACCATCACAGGGGCTGGTAGCACAGACACAAGGCTTGGAGCAGCGATGTGAACTCCTCCTCGCCTCTGTTTGCTGCTAGAGGGCAGACACTGGAAGTTCTGACATCTGCTCTGAAGGGTGTGGAGCACTGAATTTCACTGCAGGGTTCTTGAAGGACTTTGAGAAGGTCTCCTTGGCCTTCTCAGCTCCTCACCTGTAAAATGAGCGCGAGAGAGACTTGTTATTTCTGACCCACCCAAATGAAGCCACAGTTACAATGTCCAGCTGCTGAGATCCTCCCTCTGGAGCACCTCTGAGCAACAGGGAGCTTTGGGTTTGAATTTTTTTTTTTTTTCTCCTTCGGATGGAGCAGCTAAATTCATCCACCTCAAAAGCTCTCCATGATCCTTCCCTCAAAGGCAAGGGAGCCAGAGAGGGAGAAAACCCGAACAGGCACTTTTGCCTTTCTAGTTGTGGAGAATCAAAAGCAGTTTGTGGGTTGTGGGAGGAAGGAGCTGAGAGGCCAGAGGAAGCCAAGGAGCTCAGCAGCCAGAGGCCAGATGCCCAGGGCTCTGACACTACTCCTCTGACAGTCTCCCACCATGGTCTCAACAGAGTGTTTAAACATCCCAGACAGGGCCCAAACACGACAGAAATGAGGCTGTGGTTTGTCTCCTGGGGGATTTCTGATCATTGTAATTGTGCAACAGGTACAGAATCCCAGAATCACAGAATGGTTTGGGTTGGAAGGGACCTTAAAGACTACCTCATTCCAAACCCCCCACAGGCATGGACACCTTCCACTAGACCAAATGCAATAAAAAAACCAGTAACCATAAAGGTGATGGAGATCACAGACTCAGGCTTAGTCCTCCCTCTCCCACAAGACAGATATTGGGTGAAGCAAAACAACACGGCCTTTTGGTTATTTGTGGAAAACTCCAGTGGTGTTACATCTCCTGAAGGTGGAAGAAGCATGAAGGGACTCATAAGACAATTGGACAAAGGGAAATGGAAGTGAGACTATGCTGCCACCCCTCTGAAAACGAGGAGAAGGTCTCTCAAGAGCAATCCCTGTGAAGTGAGCACACCTTGTTCGTGCAGCGACAGGTAAGTGTAACCTGAGCGAGGCACCTTATCTCTGTGACACCTGGAAGGCGACTTGTGAGTCGTTATCGATGAGAAATACTTTGATCTACCAGGTGGGAGCAAAATGAAGCGATGCCACTTGTTTCTCAGGAGACTTCTCCGCTCTGAGCTCCCCCAGCCCACCTGAGCTCACCTGCGACATCCAGCTCTCGTCTCAGATTCCCACCCCTGCAAAGCACCTGTGGAGCTGAAATCTAGCTTGAAAAGCAACTGAAAAAAAAAAAATCAAAAAAAAAACAGAAGAAGAAACTTTCTTTTGTGGCAGGCAGAGAGGTTTGGCCAGACAGCAGAGCCCTCTTCAGTCCAGCGATGGGTAGTGAAAAGCTGGTTGAACCAAGGTGACCTTGCAGGCACTGGCAAATTCCCAGTTGGGACAAACTGGGGTTTATCTGGTGCTTGGGTCTAGCAGGCACTAGTGTCTTCAGGACAAATGCACCTACTCTTTGTAGAGAGAAGACAAGGATCTGTCAAAACCAGAGAGTGGGAAATGCATCATATAATTACAAATCACAATTCTAAGAGGAAGAATTTTTTCATGGACAAATCTTAGGGTGGAGAAGAAAAAAGAAAGGACAAAGGGAGGGAACTCACATTCTAAAGCTAATAAATAATTTTTTTTAAAAAAAGTGATTTAACAAAACATGTCATCATGTGACAAGGTAGTGTTTCTTGCAAGCAGGTGCACTGCAGTTTTAGAAATATTAAATCTTAAGAGGTTTGCATTGCACAATAGATGGCAGCCAGAAAGCATGTTGATGTTTTTTGGCAGTGTTTCAGATGTCATGGTATTTTTATTTTTTTTTTTTTCTTTAAAGCTTCCATCAGCAGGAGGGAAAGCCGTGCCAAGGAAAAGGAATCAAATCTGGATGCAGCAAGACTCACATTCAGGCGGGGGCTCCCTGCCAGATGCTACGGGGCCAAATCGGAAACAACCACATTGAGCTCATTATGAAAACTGCATAATCAAAAGCCTGCAAAAAAGGCAAAAAAAAAAAAATTAATCTGTTTAATACTTAGCTAAATTCTCGACTGTTGAACTAGATTTGAAGAAAAATTCATCATAATCCCCTCTTCCTGTTGAGAAATTCCTCCTTGTTCATGAGATGTCCATGAGGTGGCAGGAGTGCACTCTCCTCCGGAGGCTGAAGGGACCGTGACACCGGTGCCGTTTCCTCGCTCCGGATATGGGCACTGCTGAGAAAACACTGATTTATCTTTCTATTTATTGCTGCTGGAAAGAGATAAGGAAGTGGCATGGGCACATCTTCAGACAAGAAATCAACTGGTCCAGTTTGCCGAGGATGGGAATGACTCTCTTTCATAAAATGGTTTAGATTGGAAGGAACCTTGAAGTTCATCTCATTCCAATCCCCTGCCAGGGCAGGGACAATACTCTAGACCAGCTTGCTCCAAGCTCCATCCAGCCTGGTCTTTTATACCTCTTGCTTTCAGCGGCCTCTTGCTTTGGGTGACATAAGCCTGCTCACTGCAGACCCTGCATCTACAAGGTCATCCCATGCTGTGCACGGGAACTTGGGAAGGGGCACTGTGAATCCGAAGGAGTGCAGTGAGAAAAGGATGCAGGCATCTGCCAGAAAGAAATCTGGAGGCTGGGATTTAGAAATCACAGCCCTGGTATTTGTGGCTGGGGATGACTGTGGAAAGAAGCCCTCAGGGATGTCCCAGTTTTCAGCTGTTTATGATCCCAAGTTCTCTGCTCAACTGGGGCACAGCTGTGAGCCCTCCCCTGGTTAGGCAGGACCCATGGCAGCCCAGCTGTGGCCCAGCCAGGCCAAGGGATGGGCTGGCAATTGTGCAAGTGCTTCCCCTAGCCAGGCTGCAGAAGCAACATCTCAACAAGAGACTGATGCTCATGGCAGAAAAGAACTCAGCTGCCCCAACAGCTTTAAGAGAGCAGGTTGCATGAAGGAGCTGCTCTTTACATGCTCAAGGAGCGTTAAAACCAGGAGATCTTCCAAGTTTTCATCCACTGGTTTGCCAAATCCATGCTGCCAGGACAGGAAAGCAAAAAGGATCATAGAATCATAGAATGGTTTGGCTTGAAAGGGACTTTAAAGATCACCGAGTTCCAACTCCACTTCCATTAAGAACTCCAGCAGTCTCACACTGGGTCCTCTCTAGCAGAGGGTATAATTGGACATGACAGCCCACACCTCTTCCCACTGATCCTCGCACTGCATCTGCACTGTGGGAGGGCTTAGGAGATGCTGAGGGAGTCCCCAAAGGCTCAGAAGATCTGTATGTTTTAGCAGGGAAAACGTTCATTCCCTTTTCAGTGCCCCATCCCACAGCAGGCACTGCCCAGCAATTCCCAGGGACATCACTGGAGCCTGCAAACATCTCTGCTGCAGGGAGACACTGCCCTCTGCAACGACCAAGAGATGATGTTGGTTAACTTTTCTCAATGTCTCCTTTCATCTTCTTGTAGATGTGGCACTTAGGGAGATGGGTTAGTGGCAGTGCTAGGGAAAATGGTTGGAGTCCACGATCTTAGAAGGCTTTTTCAATCTAAATGGTTCTGTGATTCCTTACCCACCTCCTGGCTTTCAGGCTTTGGAGTCCATGATCCCTGATGTGATCTGTAAGATCATCTTTCCTGGTTTTTCAATTCCCTCTTTATACTGCATGGGGCATCAATTGGCATCCCAGCTCCTGGCTGCAGAAACAGCTTCATATTGAGACACACAGACCCAGTGCATCACATTGCACAGGTGAATTGTCTCCAGAAGCTGATGTTTGCCTGCCTCCATGGACACTTGGCTTCCTGGTTGTAGATTATGCTCAAAAAGCAGTGGGACAGGAGCAGTGTGAATCCATGACCCAATTAGGAAGAAATCCTTCCCTGTGAGGGTGGGGAGGCCCTGGCACAGGTTGCCCAGAGAAGCTGTGGCTGCCTCATCCCTGGAAGTGTCCAAGGCCAGGTTGGATGGGGCTTGGAGCAACCTGGGCTAGTGGAAGGTGTCCCTGCCCATGGCAGGGGGTGGAATAAGATAAGCTTTAAGTTCTCTTCTAACCCAAACCATTCTATGATTCTATGACCTGGCTCCTGAGAACCCACAAAGCCCCAGGGACAGCAAGACAGTGTCACCAGGATGCAACAGCTTTGAAAATGAAGGGAGAATAGGGTGGGAATTGTCCCTCCCTCATGAGATCTCTATCATTCACAAGGTTAGTGCCCCATTTCCAAACACATGCAAACCCACAAGACTTGGCACTCCAGTGCTAATCTTGAACCCTCAGCCTGACTTGAATCACTGCTGCTCTCTCCAGTGTTTAAATAAATTATTAGAAAACCTCTGCCAAATGCATAAATCCCATCCTAATGCCCCCTGATGTCAGAGGGAAGGTGCCTGGTAACATTGCTGGTCCTTGAATCAGGCCTCAGAAAAGCAGCTGCAAGATATTAACCCACAGGCTCCGAAATTCATCTTTGCTTTAACTGGGTCTAAACCTTTGTAAATAACTCACAATAGGTCAGGGAAAAGAGAAGGCAACAGCTCTGAACTGGCTGTGTTCCCCTGTCCTATAAAATCAGCTTTGGGAAGAGAAAACAAATTGACCCGGAGCGGTGGCAGTTTCCTTCCCACAAACCAAACTGTTCAAGAAGCACAGAAATCACTGTGATGTTGCTTCACCTTTTTCCAGGGCTGATAACAATTTTCTCCTTGTTCTGCTCAACATTCCCACGGTGACTGTTTCCTATCACTTCCCAGTCGCCAAGAAATCCCTCCTGCTGCTGCAAGAAGTGTGACAGCTCCTAGCAACTGTCTCCTCATGGCAGGTGAAAGCAAGGTAGGAGAGGAGCAGGTATGTTTTCATCTGGTATGAGATGTCATGGTCATCCTGAGGGGTATCAGGCTTTAGGGGGGGTGGGTCTGTCCTAGCTTGGGGGGAATCATTCCATCTTCCTCTGGCTTCTTTTGTTCTTTAAGGTGGTTCTGAAGGGGTAGGTGCTGTTACCTGGCTCAGCTGAGAAAATGGCTCGGCGCTGCAGCAGTTTGTGTCGTGATTATCAGCTCTCCGACTGGGAAAAAAATGGTTCCACGGGGAATTATAAAGCTGTAACAGAGGGAAGATGGGCAGTGATGGCTGAACATCAAGTGAAGATCTCCACAGGCAGGAATATGGAAATTACAGCATATTTTCCACGATGCAAAGGGCAGGATTCCCGTGCAGCACTGGCATATGCGGAGCAGCTGGGAAAGGTGGGGATGGAACGTACCACGCTGTCACTTCTGGGGAAAGCAGCCAAATGCATTGACAGTTCTCATGTAGGCTGGCCCCAAACCAAATGGCTTCCCAGCAGGATTTCCAAATTACTACCTTGACCACCACATGTGCTTCTTCCACGGTCTTAAAATCCATCTATGTAAATGAGCATTCCTTCATTGTGCCGGGATAATTAATTTCTGCCCTAAAGTGCCGCTTTCCAGTTCACATTTCTCTGGTCCTTGTGAGGATCTTAACAAGGCCGAGAAGCCTCAGGCCTCACTCTGCCTGCGTCGAGAGCTGTTTAACTGCTTGTGGATCCTCTCCCAAACCTTGGAGGGGGCATCTCCACGGGCCAGAGCTTTGCAGAGCCCATCCAAATTGCACTGCAGGGATGAAGGGCATCCAAGGGTTTGCTTAAACTGCTGCTGAAATGTGGTCTCCCCTGGAATGAAGCACAATCATTGATTAACAACACGCATAGTTAGCCTTTTAAAGTCCAGCTCGAGGAGAAATTGCAGACAGGAGAGGTCATGGCATGGGGATGGCAGAGCATCTGGCTCTGGATCTCTGCTGAATTAGGTGTCGGAGCAGCCTGGATCCTAACGGCCGTGTTAAACCAGGTGCACTGCTGTTTTCCTATCAACAGGGATTACACTGGTTAAAACCATTTATTTGATACCGACTAATCGAGGAAGGCTCGGAGGAGCTGGGAAGTGAAAGGGGTAATCAGATATTCCAGAGCTCTCCCACTCAGAGCACGCACGCAAAACGTTCAAAGCCAACGCGGTGCAGGTGCATATTCCCAAGTGCAGACTGGCTTGGCAAATGAATCCCTTTTCCATGGGAGCTACTGTGTCCACAAAGAACTTCCCAGGCTCCAGCTGCCATCTCGTGGTCATCCGAGACATCTCCCTGGGTTTTTTCCCCCTCTGGTTACCACCGTTCGTGGCTCACGCAGTACTTGGTAATTAATTGGTAATGTCAAAAATTTCTGGGAAATGTTTTCCTCAGGAAAGCCCTGGTCGGAAGCATCATATTCCCAAATTGCAGTGGGTTTGACCTTTTCACCACACATTAGACTTTGTTTTCCATCGTGTGGAAAAGAGTGACATTAGGAAAAAGGTGGACTCCAAGGGAGGGGAGGTGTTGAACATCGCTGGTTGTCCTTGAAATCTCCAGGGAATTTTAAGCAGTGTTTAGCAGCACACTCAGGTTTGAACTTTGCTGCTGTCTTCCCCTGACTCCTGGTTACACCTTCTGGCCCACCACCCCAGTAGGGAAGCTCCAGAAGGCTGTAGGATCTGCAAAACTACTCCAGCACGTGGCAGTCCCTCCGAGCTGGTGTCTCTGTTGTCTCTTTCCTCTGAGCACTTGCTCCAGCCCTGCTCCGTGCAGCAGATCCCCGAGCCATCTGCAGCCCCAGGAAAACCAGTGAAGCTTTGAAGAGGATCAGAGTCCATCTGCACGCAACAGCTTGTGGTACACGGAGTCCCAGGGTAACATCCTGACCCCAGGGAAGATGATGGGAGTTTGGCTGGTTTTGAAGCAGAACCAAGCTTTTTTTTTTTCAGTGTGATTCAGAGTGTCAGCAGGACTTACAGATGCTCACGGGGCTGCTCTGTGGATAAAATAAGGCACATCTAGAAGGGACCTTAAACACTATTTCATTCCACCCCATGCCATGGGCAGGGACACCTTCCACTAGCCCAGGTTTCTCCAAGTCCTGTCCAGCCTGGCTTTCAACACTTCCAGGGATGGGGCAGCCACGACTTCTCTGGGCAACCTGTGCCAGGGCCTCACCACCCTCACAAGCAAGAATTTCTTCTCAAAAGCAAAGCCAGGATCACATGTCCCAGGAGGACCCTTGGAGCAGCTGCTGTTACAAAATGGTCATGTGTTGTGCAAGGTCCTCAGATCAGAAAAGGCCACTTTATTTTTATACACTTTTCTCATTTAGAGCAGATATTGAGTTAAACCTTCACAGCATATGATAGCAATAAAATCCAAACATTTTCCCCTGTAAAACTAAGGTCTGGATTTGTTTGGGGTTTTTGTTTTGTTTTGTTTTTTGGCTGACTGGTTGGTTTTGGTTTGGGGTTTTGTGTATAAACAAAATACACACACACAAAAAACACCAGAGGCTCAGTCACAACAAAATGCACACGACCTGCACCATACATTTTGGGATGAGTCCTGATTATTGCCTCTCAGAGGCTCCATCAGCCACCTCTCTGTTGTGCAGGACTGCAGCAATGTTCCTATAATCTTTGCACATCCCACTGGCAAACAAGTCCCTTCTTATCTCTTCTTATCCTTCTTACCTGCTTCCCAATCGGATGAAAGCATATTTCATATCCTTTGCTCAACTCAGAGATAAGAATCACCAGCAAGAAAGGAGCTCAGCTGCCAGGTAAGCAAGGTTTGTAGCAGCATTTTGCTGCAGGAATGACTAAATAAATCCTCATGACAATGCTGGTGAGTTTGTCTTCAGGAAAATACCTGAAGGCACGAGCTTCAAAACAAAAAATATCTGCAAAAATATTTGGCAAGGCAGTTCTGCCCTTTGGGATTTCTTCTTCTACCATAGGTTTTGGCCTTGAGACCTCATCCCCTTCTGGGATTCCCAACCACTACCACAGGACCAGCAACATCTGAGCTACACTTATACATGGCTGAGGTGCTGGTGAACTGTGAGGACTCTCTGTGAAGAGGGAATCATGGAATCATTAAGGTTGGAAAAGCCCTCTAAGATCATCGAGTCCAACCTGTCCCCCAGCACTGCCGCGTTCACCACTGACCCATGTCCCCAAGTGCAACAACATCCACATGGCTTTTAAATCCCTCCAGGGATGGTGAATCCACCACTGCCCTGTGCAGCTGTGCCAGGGCTGGACAACCATTTTCATGAACAATTTTCCCTAATATCCACTCTAAACCTCCCCTGTTGCAACTTGAGGCTGTTTCCTCTCCTTCTGCCCCTTGTTCCCTGGGAGCAGAGCCCAACTCCCACTGGGCTCCACCCTCCTGTCAGGGAGATGCAGAGCCAGAAGGTGTTGAAGGGGGTGGGTGGGGTGGAGATGTTGATGTTCCTTCTGAAATGAATTTTAGCCTCAGCCATGATCATTCTGGGTAGTACTATTTTTTTCCCAGTTTTAATATTTCTATTATTATCCCTTCATAGAAAATCATTTGCAAACCAATCAATGCCCAGATTTTTTGCCTCAGGTCATTTACTGAAGTTTATGGAACACGTGAAGAAAAAGGAGTTTCAGGTTTGAGCTGGGAAGCAAACTTCCAAGTTCTTGGGACCTCCCAATTAAGTGACATTGGGAAGTTTGCAATTTCTTGTGTTGAGGACTGGGAAGTCATGCTTTCCTGAATTTAGGAGGATTAAATGCCAGATCCTTCTGAACCATCCCAGCCAAGGTGTTTTTGTGCTGCAGGTCATGAGTTCCATGAAGACATCGTGGTAGGAAGGAGCCCCAGCTTCTGCCTTGGCAGGGATGCCAAGCCTTGCCCCAGTGGCTGCAGCTGCTCCTGCCAACAGCCCTGCAGGAGCGCAGACATCGGTGCCCGTGGGCTTTGGCCGCCCTCTGGCAGGGAAGTCCCCGGGCCGGGCTGGGGGAGGCCCCAGGGCCCGTGGCCGTGTGTCACAGGGCCCTTTGTGACACGGTGGCTGGGACGGGCAGGGTGTCCAAGGGCCCTCTGTGACACGTGGGGATAAAGGTGTTGGCGTCAACGCGGCCACGCCACAGCGCTCGGAGCGCGCGACTGGGCAGGACGGGACAGAGCGGTGCTGTGAGGAGTCTCCTCGCAGCCAACTCAGTCTTTGCCGACCAGAAGCTTTTCCGAGAGTTCTCTTTCGATCAAGATCCCTCGAGGCCAGTCCACAGGAGTTGGTGACCCGGAGCGTTTCCGAGCCATCCCCACTCCCTGTGGGAGTGGCCCTCGAGGCCAGGCCACGGGCCTTGGTGCCCCGGAGCTTTTCCGAGGAGTCACCAGTGCCTGTGGCAGTGGCCCTTGAGGCCATTTGTTGAGACTTTGCCACCAGGGACGTTTCCAAGCCATCAGCAGTCCCTGTGGCAGGAGCCCCTGAGGCCACTGAGTCACACTTGGCCACCAGGGGTTTTTCCCAGGCATCTCTCCCGCAGCTGCCCTCGAGGCCAGACTGTGCCATGGCGGGGGGATGCTTCGGCCTGTGCGGGCTGCTCCGGAGGCAGAGGAAGAACAGGAGAGGCCCTGGAGCTGGCCCAGCACAGGAACCCGAGGAGGAGGTGCAGCACTTCCAGCCACTGCAGCAGGGTGAGTGCTGCAGCTGCCCACAGGGATGGGGCTGCAGGAGCTGGGCCCCTTCCCATCCCCTCTGGACATGGCCAGGGAAAGGGATGGGGAAGAGGGGCCAAGGCTGATCCCCCCGGCATCCGTGCTCCATCCCCTGGGCATCCCAGGGCTGGCCCTGCCTGTGGAGCGCAGGGCTGGGCTGTGTTCTCTGGGCTCTCCTGCAGCCCCTCAGCTCTGACTGCGCTCGCTCTTTGCCAGATCCAGGCCGGGACCGCCCAGCAGAGCAGGACCGCGCCCGTGGCCGCTTCCGCAGGGCAGTTCAGGTACCTGCAGCCATCCCCCCTGGGCTGGGACTGCTGTCCCTGCTCCGCCTGGCACCGCTGTCACAGCACTCCATGCCACTTCCCTCTCCTCCCTGCCCTTTCTTCTCCTGCAGAGGTTGCTGAAATTCGTGGGAGTTCGGCGCAGAACGACCACGACTGCACCGCCCGAGCTCGTGGCACAGCCTGAGACCAGCGCAGCCGAGCTCGAGGGGCAGCCTGATGTCAGCTCTGCACCCATGGACTGTGCAGCCAGTGGTGATGTGGAACTGGCTGATGGCACAGCAACCTCTGACAGGGCAGCCACTGATGGAACAGAAACCACCGACGTGGCAGCCCCTGATTGCGGAGCCAACTGTGTCACAGAAGATCTTGATGGCACAGACAGCTCTGACATGGCAGAGGTTGAGGGCGCAGCAACCACCGACACAGCGCCCATGGATGACACCTCAGCCACCTCTGACATGGCACCAGTCGATGGCACAGCCACCTGTGACACCACGCTGGCTGACACCGAGTCAAGCTCTGACACCGCTCCAGCTGATGTCAGGGCTGAGGCTGACGCCACGACTGAGGGCATCACCAGCACTGACTGCACAGCCATGCAGAGTGTGACTGATGCTCCCAGTCTGGATCTTTGGGAGCAGGAAGGTGTCCCCAGCACAGATGAAGTAAGCACCCTGTGGCCAGGGCTCGAGCCCTCCAGGGCTCTTGTGGTCCCTCAAACCAGCTCCGCTGGGCCCCCTGAGCCATTGAGGGCAACCTGCTGGCTCTGGCTGCTCTCCAAGTGTCCCCCTCTCCCCTCCAGGTGCAGATCCTGGCAAGGCACCTGCAGAGCCAGTGCCCAGAGAGGCAGCACCTGGCTCTGCGAGAGCTGCTGGTGCTCAGCGTGGATCCCTCCATGGTGAGAAGGGGGCAGGGGCTGAAGCCACACGGGCAGCCTGGGGCTGGGCAAGGCAGTGGCTTGGTCTTGGCTGTGGCAGCTGCTCCCAGCTCTCCTGCCTCCCTCTCCAGCTGCCCAGGCCCTGTGGGACAGGCCTTTGGTCTCTGTGTCCCGGGGCAGCAGCGTGGGGTTGCAGTGCCAGGGTGGTGTTGGTGGGGCAGCTCTTCAGGGCTTCACAGCACAGCCTTGTGTTCCACACAGGCCAAAAGCATCTGCAGCCTGTCTGAGCACCTCCTGGAGCTGCTGCGTGATGGAGATGGAGAGCTGGTCAGGATGACCCTCTCCATTTTCCGGAATGTGCTCCGGGACGAGGAAGACAGGGAGGGATTCAGCCCCACTGCCCCGAGGCTGGTTGAGGCGCTCCGGCCACTCTTTGACCACGTAAGGCTCTGTGCCCCCAGCCACAGGTGCTGGGTGCTGCCAGGAAACCCGGGGGAGATTCAGGCCTGGGCCTGGTGGGCCTGGAGCAGGCAGTGCTGAGGTGTTTTCTCTTCTTTGGCCCCAGGACAACAGCCACGTGCAGCTGCTCTCCATTCGCCTCTTCCGAGAGGTGATGGAGTTGGTGGCGGAAGAGGGAACGTGGCTCTGGGAGAAGCAGGCGTGGCAGAGCCTGGTCCCCCTGTTCTTCCGCTGGCAGGACGAGAACCAGCGCGTGGCAGAGGTGAGCACTGGTGGGCTCTGGTGTCCCCAGGGCAGGGGCTGGGCTGCCTCCTGCCCTGGGGCCTCAAGGGCTCCATCCTCCTGCCGGCCTCGGTGCAGGGACGCAGGTGCTGTGCCCTGGGCTGTGGTGCCATGTGCCGCTCTCTGCTGCTCTGCAGGCCGCTCGGGAAGCGCTGCTCTGGGCTGCAAGGTTCCTGCAGAGGAGGGACCTGGAGCAGCTGGTGAAGACCGAGCAGCACTTCGGGTTCTGCGACTGCCTGGTAAGGACGAGCCCAGGCTGGAGAAGCCCCAGCCCCTGATGCGCAGTGTGCGGGGCTGGCCCTGTGCCCCTGGCACTGCTGCCCCCACAGACACCCCCTGCTCTCTGCAGATGGAGAAGGAGCTGAGCCGAAGGGGCGAGCACCTGCGCCAGGCCCTGCCCTTCCTGCAGAGCCCCCAGGAGCCCCTGCGAGAGGCGGCCGTCAGGTTCATGGGTGAGCCCCAAGGCCGCGGTCCCTCCCGCCCCGCTGCAGCTCGGCCCCAGCCACAGGGGCCACATGGCCAGGCTGGCAGCGCCGCTGGGGGGGAGCTGGGACACCGCTGGGGCCCTGACAGCCTCTGTGTTCCCAGGGGTCGCCGGCTGGCACATGAGGGAGCAGCAGGAAGACCTGTGGCCCATCCTCAAGGGTGAGTGAGGGCAGCGGGGCCTCCCTGGGGGCTGCGGGGCAGGAGCACAGACCCTGGGCAGGGAGCAGAGCCCTGTGCGGGCGGGGCGGGGATTGCAGCTCCCTGCACGGCGTGCCCAGAGCACACACACACTGCAGGGGCACCTTCCCGCTCCTCCTCTTGGCCCCTGCTCCCTCCTGGCCGTGCCAAGAGCTGCTGGCATGGCCCTGGCACCAGGGGCTCCTCGGGTCCCCGCACAGCCACGCTCTGACCCCGGCTCCCTTCCTCTCTCTTCCAGCCCTTGGAGCCATGAGCGAGGACGACTGCCCCTCCACCTCCAACTTGAGGAATGCACTCATGGCCACCTACAGGAGTGCAGTCAGAGCTCCACGTGCTCCGCTGAGGCGACCAATGTCCCTGCAACCACTCGGGACGACAGCCCAGGGACCACTTCCCAGCGCAGCTGCAGCTCCAGCTGATGCTGGGCCCAACTGAGCCAGCCGGCAAGGCCAGGCAGCTCCTGGCTCTGCAGCCCCATGGACGGCTCCCTCCCTTCCCTTCCCTTCTCCTGACCCCACTTCATCCCTCCCCTTACCCTGACATTAATAAACATTGTCTTTTTCTTGTTATCTGCATCTTGGTGCAACTGAAAGGGCACAAACCCTCAGCCCTGCAGCTCACGGGCCCCTCCTGCCTCTCTTTTGCCCCTTGCACTGTGGGCACACACCCAGAGGGACACGGGCACTTCAGGCTGCAAAGGGGCCTGTCCTGAAGGGCCACTTGCACAGCACTGTGCACTTCAAGATGTTGCTGAAAGGTGTGCTGAGTTTCCCCATGAAAACCCAAGACCTGGGGGCCATGCGTGGGGAGGCAAGGGGCTTGCATCCCAAGGAAAGTGCTTCCCAAAGAGTTCCCGGCAAGGGAGGCACAAATTTTTCACTCTGGCTCTCTGTGGCCGCTTCACTGTTTCTGTCCTGTTGCACTTTGCAGAGGGGCAGGGCAAGGGGCACTCCTCAGCCTGTGGGGCAAAGCCACGCTGGGGCAGCTCAGGAACTGCAAGCACAGCAGGCACTGCGTGTCCCCTGAGAACAGAGCTCATCCCCAGGAGCCAGATTAAGGCACAAAGGAGGCAGCTGTTGGATCCCAAAACGAGAATTCAACTTCCTTTTGTAACACAGAAGAGCCGAGAGAAAGAAGGCAGACAGACAAGTGGCAAAAGCTGAGGGGAACTGCTAAAAGCAGAGGACAGGACTTTTATACCCCCAGGAAGTGCTGCTGGCTTGGGAGCTGGGAGATCCCTGCTGGGCTTCTTCCCTGCTCCCCCTGCATCCTGCGGGGAAGGAGCCCAAGCGGCAGGGGAACAGAGTGGCAGCAGCTCCCACAGCAGTGCTCCGACAGCCCCCCAGTCCCCGGGCACGGCCCGAAATCCCCTCGCCCTGCTCCCCCCGGATGCCCACGGGCCACTTCACCAGGATCCCAGCCACGGTCGCCTGGCACCAAGAGGGGCCCTGAGTGTCCCCCGGCTGCTTCCCCGGGCTCCGAGCGAGATCTGCCGGGCACACCCGACTGGGGAGAGCGAGTCCTGCCTGCGCCTTTGGATTGTCACAGCTGTTTCTCTCTTGCGCTCCTCTGCCCGGCTCTGCTGGCTCGCTCGGTGCCTCCGGGAGCTTTGGCAAGGCTCGGCTCCTGCAGCAGCCCGGCTGGGGCACCGGGGCGCTTTAACTCCGTGCTCCAGACAGTGGCGAAGCAGATTCCACCTCGCCATCACGCTCCATCTTCTCATCAGTGCACTCCGATGGGTGTGGAAGGGGAAGGGATGGGTGGAACCTCTCGGAGCGTGTCCCTCAGGGCAGCCCCCCTGGGACAGCCCCGCAGTCGCTGTCAGTGCCAAACAGCCCCAAACTGGAACAGCCCCAAACTGGAACAGCCCACAGCTCCTGCAGCCCCGCACCAGCTCCCCCTGGCAGGGACAGGCAGAACCCGCCCCTCAGCCCGGCCTGGAAGCCCCGGAGTGGCTGCTGGGGCACAGACCCCGCCTGGGGGCTCGGCCAGAGGGACCGGAGCAAAGAAAACCAGGGCCACGTGTTTGCCTCGTGTGCTGGCCCTGCCGTGGGAGTGGGGAGAGCTGATGTGCTAGGAGGCTGCGGGGGTAGCTCCATGATCTGCCTCTCCCTCTTTCTCCTTCTCTCTTCTTGCTGCCTCTTCTTCTGCTTCTGTTTCTCTGCTCGTTTCTTGATGTTTGGGGTGGTTTGGAGCTGGAGGGATCAGATCTTGATTTCAGTGTTGTGCAGTTGGTTGGATGTTGCCTTAAGTGTTGTTGGTTTATTGGATCTTGATTTCAGTGTTGTTGGTTTACTGGATTTCGACTGCAGTGTTGTGAGTTCCTGGGATATGCTGAGCCAGTATTGTGGTGGAGCATTTTTGTCCTGCTTTGTGTGGTGTCCTTTTGAACTTTGGCCAAGTGCCCTTATTTGCTCCCCTAAATATAAAAAGAAATCCCTTGGGAACAAGCCCGTGGCTTATTCTCTTGCTGCTATCCCGAGGTATTAAAGAACCCTGTATCTATATATTAAAATAAAATTCCTAGCCCATCCTGTGAGCTGGCAGCTCCAAGGGCTTGGAGACTTACATGACTCCAGCCCTGCCCTGGGCAGCTGTGCCAGGGCTGGACCGCCCTTTCCATGAACAGTTCTCCCAAATAGCACACCTGAACTTCCCCTGCTGTAACTTGAGGCCGTTCCCTCTCCTCCTGTCCCTTGTTCCCCCTCCTGTCAGGGAGTTGCAGAGCCAGAAGGTCCCCCCTGAGCCTCCTTTTCTCCAGGATGAACCCCCCCAGCTCCCTCAGCAAAGCTCCCTGAAAACATCTCTGTTGCAGCCTTCTGCTCTGCAGATCCATGTGGATCCCTCCATCCACACCTCACCACCCCCCAAGCCTTTCCCAAGTGCATCCAGCTTGCTCCCAGCCAGCTTGTTGGGAGAAGGAGGCTGTCCCAGCAGCTGTGCTGCCCACAAACCTCTTTTCTCCTGCAGAAATGAGAAATGGGCTCTTTAGGGACAAAGCCAGCACCCTGGGCATCCCACTGAAGCACAGCTGGAGGCACCGACTCTGCGGTGACAACCCCTGGTGAAACTGTCACCCTGCAGCCACTTGGCTGCCTGGGAGGGACAGGATTGTCCGGAAAGTCCTTCACTCCTTGCAAGCCCAGGCAGCCCCAAGTGCATCCCTGACAATTCCTGATGTGCACAGCTGACAGCTGCTGGAATATTGCTCCTGTCAAGCAGTGTTTGAGTTCCCTTTTGTCCCCAGCTCAGGTTGTGTGTTAGTTCTGTGGAATCCTCTGGCTGCCAAGCAAAGCCCTCACTTCCTCTGCTCCTAGAGCTTGGGATGAAATTCCTGACTGGGAAGGTGCTGAGGGGGTGTGTGGGATGGGGATGTTGATGTTCCTTCTGAAATGCATTTTAGCCTCAGCCGTGTTGATTTTGGGTAGTTTTATTTTTCTCAGGTTTGAATGTTCATATTATTATCCCTTAATAGAAAACCTTTTTCAAACCAATCAATGCCCAGATTTTTTGCCTCAGTTCATGTTCTGAAGTTGACTCTCAGTGTACCACATGAAGGCAAAGGAGTTGCAGGTTTGAGCTGGGAAGCAAACTTCCAAATACTTGATGTTCTTGGGTCCTCCCAACTCAGTGACCTTGGGAAGTTTGCAAATTCCTTCAGCTCCTTGTGCTGAGGACTGGGAAGCCATGCTTTCCCGAATTTAGGGGGATTAAATGCCAGATGCTTCTGAACCATCCCAGCCAAGGTGTTTTTGTGCTGCAGGTCATGAGTTCCATGAAGAACTCAGGAAGGAGCCCCAGCTTCTGCCTTGGCAGGGATGCCAAGCCTTGCCCCCAGTGGCTGCAGCTGCTCCTGCCAACAGCCCTGCAGGAGCGCAGACATCGGTGCCCGTGGGCTTTGGCCGCCCTCTGGCAGGGAAGTCCCCGGGCCAGGCTGGGGGAGGCCCCAGGGCCCGTGGCCGTGTGTCACAGGGCCCTTTGTGACACGGTGGCTGGGACGGGCAGGGTGTCCAAGGGCCCTCTGTGACACGTGGGGATAAAGGTGTTGGCGTCAACGCGGCCACGCCACAGCGCTCGGAGCGCGCGACTGGGCAGGACGGGACAGAGCGGTGCTGTGAGGAGTCTCCTCGCAGCCAACTCAGTCTTTGCCGACCAGAAGCTTTTCCGAGAGCTCTCTTTTGATCAAGATCCCTCGAGGCCAGTCCACAGGAGTTGGTGACCCGGAGCGTTTCCGAGCCATCCCCACTCCCTGTGGGAGTGGCCCTCGAGGCCAGGCCACGGGCCTTGGTGCCCCGGAGCTTTTCCGAGGAGTCACCAGTGCCTGTGGCAGTGGCCCTTGAGGCCATTTGTTGAGACTTTGCCACCAGGGACGTTTCCAAGCCATCAGCAGTCCCTGTGGCAGGAGCCCCTGAGGCCATTGAGTCACACTTGGCCACCAGGGGTTTTTCCCAGGCATCTCTCCCGCAGCTGCCCTCGAGGCCAGACTGTGCCATGGCGGGGGGATGCTTCGGCCTGTGCGGGCTGCTCCGGAGGCAGAGGAAGAACAGGAGAGGCCCTGGAGCTGGCCCAGCACAGGAACCCGAGGAGGAGGTGCAGCACTTCCAGCCACTGCAGCAGGGTGAGTGCTGCAGCTGCCCACAGGGATGGGGCTGCCGGAGCTGGGCCCCTTCCCGTCCCCTCTGGACATGGCCAGGGAAAGGGAGGGGGAAGAGGGGCCAAGGCTGATCCCCCCGGCATCCGTGCTCCATCCCCTGGGCATCCCAGGGCTGGCCCTGCCTGTGGAGCGCAGGGCTGGGCTGTGTTCTCTGGGCTCTCCCGCAGCCCCTCAGCTCTGACTGCGCTCGCTCTTTGCCAGATCCAGGCCGGGACCGCCCAGCAGAGCAGGACCGCGCCCGTGGCCGCTTCCGCAGGGCAGTTCAGGTACCTGCAGCCATCCCCCCTGGGCTGGGACTGCTGTCCCTGCTCCGCCTGGCACCGCTGTCACAGCACTCCATGCCACTTCCCTCTCCTCCCTGCCCTTTCTTCTCCTGCAGAGGTTGCTGAAATTCGTGGGAGTTCGGCGCAGAACGGCCACGACTGCACCGCCCGAGCTCGTGGCACAGCCTGAGACCAGCGCAGCCGAGCTCGAGGGGGAGCCTGATGTCAGCTCTGCACCCATGGACTGTGCAGCCAGTGGTGATGTGGAACTGGCTGATGGCACAGCAACCTCTGACAGGGCAGCCACTGATGGAACAGAAACCACCGACGTGGCAGCCCCTGATTGCGGAGCCAACTGTGTCACAGAAGATCTTGATGGCACAGACAGCTCTGACATGGCAGAGGTTGAGGGCGCAGCAACCACCGACACAGCGCCCATGGATGACACCTCAGCCACCTCTGACATGGCACCAGTCGATGGCACAGCCACCTGTGACACCACGCTGGCTGACACCGAGTCAAGCTCTGACACCGCTCCAACTGATGTCAGGGCTGAGGCTGACGCCACGACTGAGGGCATCACCAGCACTGACTGCACAGCCATGCAGAGTGTGACTGATGCTCCCAGTCTGGATCTTTGGGAGCAGAAAGGTGTCCCCAGCACAGATGAAGTAAGCACCCTGTGGCCAGGGCTCGAGCCCTCCAGGGCTCTTGTGGTCCCTCAAGCCAGCTCTGCTGGGCCCCCTGAGCCATTGAGGGCTACCTGCTGGCTCTGGCTGCTCTCCAAGTGTCCCCCTCTCCCCTCCAGGTGCAGATCCTGGCAAGGCACCTGCAGAGCCAGTGCCCAGAGAGGCAGCACCTGGCTCTGCGAGAGCTGCTGGTGCTCAGCGTGGATCCCTCCATGGTGAGAAGGGGGCAGGGGCTGAAGCCACACGGGCAGCCTGGGGCTGGGCAAGGCTTGGCCTTGGCTGGGCTTGGGGAGCTGTGGCAGCTGCTCCCAGCTCTCCTGCCTCCCTCTCCAGCTGCCCAGGCCCTGTGGGACAGGCCTTTGGTCTCTGTGTCCTGGGGCAGCAGCCTGGGGCTGCAGTGCCAGGGTGGTGTTGGTGGGGCAGCTCTTCAGGGCTTCACAGCACAGCCTTGTGTTCCACACAGGCCAAAAGCATCTGCAGCCTGTCTGAGCACCTCCTGGAGCTGCTGCGTGATGGAGATGGAGAGCTGGTCAGGATGACCCTCTCCATTTTCCGGAATGTGCTCCGGGACGAGGAAGACAGGGAGGGATTCAGCCCCATTGCCCCGAGGCTGGCTGAGGCGCTCCGGCCACTCTTTGACCACGTAAGGCTCTGTGCCCCCAGCCACAGGCGCTGGGTGCTGCCAGGAAACCCGGGGGAGATTTTTGGGCCTGGTGGGCGTGGAGCAGGCAGTGCTGAGGTGTTTTCTCTTCTTTGGCCCCAGGACAACAGCCACGTGCAGCTGCTCTCCATTCGCCTCTTCCGAGAGGTGATGGAGTTGGTGGCGGAAGAGGGAACGTGGCTCTGGGAGAAGCAGGCGTGGCAGAGCCTGGTCCCCCTGTTCTTCCGCTGGCAGGACGAGAACCAGCGCGTGGCAGAGGTGAGCACTGGTGGGCTCTGGTGTCCCCGGGGCAGGGGCTGGGCTGCCTCCTGCCCTGGGGCCTCAAGGGCTCCATCCTCCTGCCGGCCTCGGTGCAGGGACGCAGGTGCTGTGCCCTGGGCTGTGGTGCCATGTGCCGCTCTCTGCTGCTCTGCAGGCCGCTCGGGAAGCGCTGCTCTGGGCTGCAAGGTTCCTGCAGAGGAGGGACCTGGAGCAGCTGGTGAAGACCGAGCAGCACTTTGGGTTCTGCGACTGCCTGGTAAGGACGAGCCCAGGCTGGAGAAGCCCCAGCCCCTGATGCGCAGTGTGCGGGGCTGGCCCTGTGCCCCTGGCACTGCTGCCCCCACAGACACCCCCTGCTCTCTGCAGATGGAGAAGGAGCTGAGCCGAAGGGGCGAGCACCTGCGCCAGGCCCTGCCCTTCCTGCAGAGCCCCCAGGAGCCCCTGCGAGAGGCGGCCGTCAGGTTCATGGGTGAGCCCCAAGGCCGCGGTCCCTCCCGCCCCGCTGCAGCTCGGCCCCAGCCACAGGGGCCACATGGCCAGGCTGGCAGCGCCGCTGGGGGGGAGCTGGGACACCGCTGGGGCCCTGACAGCCTCTGTGTTCCCAGGGGTCGCCGGCTGGCACATGAGGGAGCAGCAGGAAGACCTGTGGCCCATCCTCAAGGGTGAGTGAGGGCAGCGGGGCCTCCCTGGGGGCTGCGGGGCAGGAGCACAGACCCTGGGCAGGGAGCTGCAATCCCCGCCCCGCCCGCACAGGGCTCTGCTCCCTGCACGGCGTGCCCAGAGCACACACACACTGCAGGGGCACCTTCCCGCTCCTCCTCTTGGCCCCTGCTCCCTCCTGGCCGTGCCAAGAGCTGCTGCCATGGCCCTGGCACCAGGGGCTCCTCGGGTCCCCGCACAGCCACGCTCTGACCCCGGCTCCCTTCCTCTCTCTTCCAGCCCTTGGAGCCATGAGCGAGGACGACTGCCCCTCCACCTCCAACTTGAGGAATGCACTCATGGCCACCTACAGGAGTGCAGTCAGAGCTCCACGTGCTCCGCTGAGGCGACCAATGTCCCTGCAACCACTCGGGACGACAGCCCAGGGACCACTTCCCAGCGCAGCTGCAGCTCCAGCTGATGCTGGGCCCAACTGAGCCAGCCGGCAAGGCCAGGCAGCTCCTGGCTCTGCAGCCCCATGGACGGCTCCCTCCCTTCCCTTCCCTTCTCCTGACCCCACTTCATCCCTCCCCTTCCCCTGACGATAATAAACACTTGGCTTTTTCACACTTATCTGCATCTTGGTGCAAATGGATGTGGCACTTACTAGACCATGGCACTAACTGGAGTGGTAGTGGATCAAGGGTTGTACTTGATCATCTCAGAGGTCCCTTCCAACCCATCTGATTCTGATTCTGTGATTCTAAGAACTGGAGAGCTGGAGCTGTTATAACCCCATTGTCCATGTCTGGGCCATGGTTGGTATGTCCATGGCTGAGCTGCTCCACACGTGTTGATGCTCCATTTCCATCAGGAATTACAGCACAGGGATTGTTCTAGGAGTCCAAGTTTTTAATTGTTTGTTTGAAGACAGTTTAAAACATGATTCCCCCCTTCCCCACAGCAGCACAGCCCCTTCCTGTCCCCCGTGTCCCCTGGGAGCTGGGGCAGCCAAGGCAGCCCTGCCCTTCTCCGTGTCCCTCCAGCCTCGGGGCTGCTCCAGGGGAGTTCCACAGGTACGGACACGGCCGGGAACAGGCTCAAGCACTTTCAGTTACACTCTCAGGGCAGAATATCTGCTACCCAAGGTTCACAATTCAAGTTCCACAACATAAAAGAGTTCCAAAAAACCAAACTACAGCCAAGCAGAGAGTAGTGGCGCTTTAACATCTCGAGGTTTACGACAGTTGATCGACTGACAACGGACAGTTTCCCAATCCTGCTTCTCTGACCTTAAGCATTTGTGGCAAAACGTTAAGCTGTGGATTACAACAGGACCTGCAGCCTAGACTAAAGCAACGCTCCATGGTCGTGGTGTGCTCAGCATTCCCTGCACAGTCTTGGACTTGATGATCTTGGAGGTGTTTTCCAACCCAATCTATTCTATGATTCTATGATTCTCCAGCTCCTGGACTGGGGACTCTCCAACACGTGTCTCCAGGGGCTCAGGGTGGCCTCACAGCTGCCTCAAGGTGCACAACCCCAGCACTGGTTCCAGCTTCAGCTCAGGCTGCATCTCCACTTGCATTAAATACATTTATTGCAAACATCTCGACACAAAAATAGGTTCTCTCTAGGCCATTCACATGCAACGGAAAGGCGAGAAGCGACTACCTAGGACGACACAGAGGTTTAACCTACACACCTTTAATGTGGGGATCGTCCCCCCGGGGCTGCCCCGGGGCTCAGGAGCCAGAGGTGTTGTTGCTGCCGAAGCGCTGGTTGACGCTGTGCAGCAGGTGCTTGGGGAGGCAGTTCCAGGAACTGGCCAGCATCTCCTTGAAGCAGATCACTGCCTCGAGGCACAGCCTGGGAGAGGGGAGACGGGGATGCTGTTATAGCGGGGAGAAGGCTGCAAGGGAAGCTCGTTCCTTGGAGATGGTTCTCATCAGCAGTGCCAAACACTGTGCTGAGAGGAATCCTGCTCCATCCTCACCACTGGCTGCTGCTCTGGCAGCATTCCTTAAAGGAAGAAGTGTTTTCCAGGATTTTAGGAACATGAACAGGTCTGGTGGTAACCCTGCACCACCTGTCCTAAAATCACAGAATGGTTTGGGTTGGGAGGGACCTTAAACCTCATCCAGTCCCACCCCCTGCCATGGGCAGGGACACCTTCCACTAGCCCAGGTTGCTCCCACCTTGGGAAACTTCCAGGGATCCAGGGGCAGCCACAGCTTCTCTGGGCAACCTGTGCCAGGGCCTGCCCACCCTCCCAGCAAGGAATTTCTTCCTGCCATCTAAGCTGGGGACACGAGAGTTTAATGTTGAAGTCTTGCTTTCTTACCTTACTAGAGATCTTGGTTGTAGGGAGAACACCAGGATTTCATTGCTGTGAGCCTGGGGGTGGGGAGAGAGAGAGAGAGAGAGAGAGAGAAGAAATTGGGTTATATGAGTTCACAGTGTGACAGCAGGAGCCAACCCAGCCCAGGCTCACAGATCATGGAATCAAGGAATCCCAGAATGGTTTGGGTTGGAAGAGATCTTAAATCCTTCCACCCCTTGACATGGGCAGGGACACTTCCACTGGAGGAAGCCTGCAGGTTTCCAAGCCTTCAGGCATCTGCACTGAGGGACTCTGGACACGAGCAAACCATGTCCTCCTCACCTCTGTGATCCCCACCAGATCCCAGTGCCAACTACAACCACCTCAGCTGGCTGGAGTGAGCTGGCACCGGGAAGGGAACGCTCCAGGTCAACTTACAGCTTTGGAGTGGGCGAGCAGGTTGTTGGCACAGCCCCCAAAGATAATCACCTCTCCCTCCTCGCTGGCACAGGCCGTGTGCCACAGCCTGCAAACAGAAGGCAGCACTGCATTAACCCAAAAACCCAGCTCAGCCTTGTCACTGCCCCAGGAAGACCCCTCTTTATCCCCAGGAGCACTGCAAGCCAGGCCAGGATTCATCACTGCTTGAACTCATTAACCTGGATCAGAGCACTTCCCAAACAAGATGGATCCCAGGAACTCCAAGATGTGTTTTCCATGCACATCACAGAGGTTTTGATGCTTTAAAACTGCAGGTCATCAACTCTTATTTACTCAGCAGGAAGCCAAAACCATCGTGGGTGTGCAGGGGATGAGCCCCAGCTCGGTGACACCGGCCCATGCCCGGTTTGCTGGGACAGCAGGGACACACACTGGTTCCAGTTAGCTCTGGTGCTGGCACTCACAGGCCTCTGCAGCCAAATCAAACCCTAAATCCCCAGATCAAACCCCAAATTCCACCTTTCCTGCCATTTCACAGCCAAAAGCTGCCTCCAGCACCCGCCCTGTGTGGCACTCACCTGGAATTCTGGAAGCACAACACAGCCACAACCTCTGGGACACATGGAAAATGAGAGGTGTGAAGAGCAACGTGTGCCCTGTCTCTCACAGCCACCACTAAGTGCCTCCACACTCCTTGTATAACAAGTTTCCAGGAAATTGTCTGCCATACCTTGGTTTTTCAGAGTAGTTATGCTCAAACTGGATCCACTCGTTCTTGCTGATGCAATAAATCCAAGCATCACCTGCAAACAAGCAAAGCCCCAACTATAAACAGGATTGTGTTGGTTCTGTCACATTTCCTGTGATAACCACGTACTCCTGTGGAGCACAGCCCATGTCTGTTCCCAAATAAATCAATTCTTTTAGGAAAAACCTTATAAAACGTTGGCTCCTGGTGGACAACAGGTGTTTAATGTAACAGAGGTTCACGGGAGTGAAGATGGAGAACTGCAAAGCTCTCACTAACTGCAATTTGCATTAGATACACGTGTGGAGCAGATGATTTGCTATAAATAATAGTGTCTCCACACAGTCCACATCCTGCTCTGTGGAATTAGCTGCAGGCCACGAGGAGCTGCATCACAAGTGCACAGCAGGAATTCAGAAGGAATTCAAGCAGTAAGTCAAGCTTCTGTGCACAGCTGTCCAAGAGCACAAAGACAACACCAAATCCCTTGGTGGAATGACTTACTCAGAGGCTGCTTGTCAGTGGTGAACCCTCCGAAGAGGAAGAGGTGATCCGAGGAAATCGGGGTTAAGGAATGCCACGAGCGGCCGACCGGGCAGATGCCTTGAGTGAGTCTGCATTGCAATGAAAACACCCCAAATTACACAGGAGGGACAGTGAAATCCCTGCTGCTCTTTTCTGCCCTGGTTATTTTTCAGGGATCTGCAGGACTCAGCTTCGCCCCGTGCACCTGACCCAACAAGTTTAATGTCTTTAGACACAGCAAAGGATTTTAGCCGACAGAGTTTTACTTTGAGTTACCCACATTTCGTTCCACTCCCAGGTGTCCAGGTCCAGGTAGTAAAAGTCGTTCATTCTGGACTCCTACAACAAAGCAGATGGTGGTTCAGAGACTCAGCTTAGGTTTGAGCATCCCAGGGTTAAACTGGGCTGGGCTTACCCTGTATCTGCCTCCGAACACGTAACCTCTGTTCCCAACCGTGGCACAGGCGTGAGCGGCTCGAGGGGACGGGGTTTTGCCCTGGGAAAGGAAACAGTGACACCACAAATCAAGGAGGAAAAAAGGTTCAGAGGAACTCAGATTTAAGGCCAATAAGGAACAGAGTGAAAAAAAAAAGCCAGCCAGTAAGTCATCCTGAGTGCTTTTTGATGGATGGAGGATCAGCAAACTCGTTAAAAACGGGGTTTAATTTTTTTCCCTTCTCAAAGTGTGTAAATTTTGCTTTTAGCCACAAAAGACAGACTGTAAATGAGACAGTGGCATAATAAATCATAATGTGCATAAATCATTAAGTGTCCAAGGCCAATGTGGACGGGGCTTGGAGCCACCTGGGATAGTGGAAGGTGTCCCTGCCCACAGCAGGGGTTTGGAGCTGGATGGGCTTTAAGGTTCCTTCCAGCCCAAACCATTCTGAGATTCTATGGTTCTATCAGATGTTATTTTTCTTGGGTTTCTGAAATCCTTGAGGCCTGTGTGCAGTAAAACAAAGCAGTTCTTTGGCAGTCTGGGGTTACTTGCCTCAAATTTCATTTCCTCCAGCTCTGTGGCAACATCACCCCTTTTCCCTGTTCCTGAACACTTCAGGGACACTTGAAATGTGTGTATTTGAAATTAGGGGTGTTTAATTCTATCCTGGCCACAACTCAGCACCCGAGTGACACGTCCCAAAGGCTCACATTGCAGTGAGGGTGACAGCAAACCACACACTTGGTCCTCCTGAGCTCCCCACGAGCACAAGGCCACTGAAGCGTGAAAGGAAGCAAGTCACAGGGAAAAAACAAAAAAAAGATGAAGACAGATCAAAATAAAAGGCAAATTTCCTGGTTTTGGAGAGTGGATCTGTGTAAATGAATGGTTTAAGTGGCTCCAGGAGCACTGCTGGCTAACATTACTGAGCTGTGACTTAATTAATTGACACAAGAGCAATGATTACCGTGGTTATAGGCTGGCTCCAAGTAAAGGTTTCAAGGTCCAGAACGTGCACGTGGTCGTTCCACCCTCTAGGAAGACCTGAATTCTTTGAAAATCACAAATAAGCAACAGGTTTTAATAAGCACTGATTCAATATTAAAGTTGAAACGGGAATGACTTCCAGGGTTACCTACCCAAAAAGAGGTTTCATCGAATTCAAACGTTCCCCGTTGCTTCCCTTCGGGAAAATAGCCATAACCTCCAAAAAATATCAGCCTGAAAGAAAACGTGGACCAAGATCTGTGAGAAACTCTGTCACATCTGTTGGTGTAAATTAAAAGTTCTGTAAAGGCTGTGCTCAAACTGGAAAATCAGAGAAGCTCCTTTGGCTCCACCACTTTCGGTGCATCCACGGTGCAAGTTTTCCAGGTGTGGAAAACTTCCAGTTTTCTTGCCTAATCAATCCTACCACCCACACTAAATCCCTCTGGAGCTGCTTCCCAGATCCCAGGCTTCCAAGCTTTGCTCCAATTCCAAATATATGGAAGCCACCAGGGTGTGCTGCCTGGTCTCTGCACTTCAGCCTTGGCCAGCAGGGCTCCCACAAGGCTCCTCCTGGTGTTAAAATGGGATTTACCTCCAAGTTTGATCTTTGGGTTTTAGCCTCTCTAAGGAACCAACGGCATGGCTTTGCCAGGAATTCCTAAGGGATTATGGAGTGACTGAAAACAATCTGCACCGCCTAATTAAACACCCACAACTCAGATTTACATCTGAACTGATCACATCAGGTATGGTAATGATGAGCTCGCTCTCCACACCCACAACCTGAAAACCAGCACCATGGGCAATTCCAGGGAATCACAGGATAGCCTGAGTTGGAAGGGACACACAAGGATTTTCCTATCTTTCCTGAGTCTCTGCAACAAGTTCCACAGCAATTATTCCAGCTGTGAGCTCTCTCTCCATGGAATGGCCAAAGCAGCACAAGCTGCTCTAGAGTTTACTCCAAAATCACCACAAAAGCACAAAATGGTTTGGGGTGGAAGGGACTTTAAAGCCCATCCAGTTCCACCCCCTGCCACGGGCAGGGACACCTTCCCCTAGCCCAGGCTGCTCCAAGCCCCGTCCAACCTGGCCTTGGACACTTCCAGAGATCCAGGGGCAGCCACAGCTTCTCTGCCCAACCTGTGCCAGGGCCTGCCCACCCTCACAGCCAGTAATCCCTTCCCAATATCCCATCTATCCCTGCCCTCTGGCAGTGGGAAGCCATTCCCTGTGTCCTGTCCCTCCATCCAAGTCCCTCTCCAGCTCTCCTGGAGCCCCTTTAGGCCCTGGAAGCAGAGCCAAGACATGAGCTGGAGGGATGGAAAGGGAGTCCCTGGGGGGCCCTTACTTGTTCCTGTAGACCCACACCCCGAGCTTGTCCTTGGACGAGGGGGGCACCCCCTCACACTCCACTCGCACCCACTGCAGCACCTTGTCCGTGGATCTGGAATTCAGCATGTAGAACTGGAGGAAAAAAAACAAAACAAAAAAGATTTGTTTAATCTTTTCATTTTTTTCCAATCTGAGTTTGTTCAAAGCTTCAGTCCCACGGGTGTTAAAACAGTAACTTTTAATTAACGTGCATTGGCAAAGGAAGAGGAACAATGAAAAGTCCTTTTCTTCGCTGAAAACATTTGGAACAAAATATGGATTCACAAATCCTTTGCCCTTTGCAGACTCAAACACTTTTTACACAAGTAGCAGGTTATGAACATCGAGTTTCACCATCCAAAAGCTGACATGGGGTACGCTGAAGGTGTGCACAGAGTAACAACTGTCTCATAATTTAAAAAATGGTTGAAAAAATTGAAAAAAGTGGGGGTTTTTATAGTTTTGTCCCTCCTCTGCACGTTGCATCCTTTTACAGGGAGAGAAATAGCTGCTACACACACAAACAAGAACTGAAATGTAAGAATGCCAGAGCAGGAAGGAAGTCACACTTTATAAAGGCAGTTTGTTGCACACTGTCTGCAAAAATTGCATCAAGCTCCTTCCAGTTTATAGTGATACATTTAAATATATAAGTCTATATTTAAATATATAACTCTCTATTTCAATATATAAACTATATATTTATACAGGCCCAAACTATTTAATTTAAAGCACATTGCCACAACATCAGAAAATATTATTAATTAATTGTAGCTGACGGGGTGGGGATTGGTCACAGGTTGGAGTCGATGATCTTGGAGATCATTTCCAACCTTAATGATTCTGGGATTATCAGAGACTCCAGAGAAAAGAGAAACATTTAAACCCATCCCAGAGCAGTTCCAGATCACCTCCTGATATTATTTCAGGCACCTCTGGCCTGAAATTCCCATCTTTCCAAAGCAGCAAACTCAAGAGGCGCTGGGTGAATTTACAGTGCAGGGTGAATTGCACAAGAACAGAACAGATGCCAGGTCAGGGTGTTCCTGCAAAGCTTCCAGGGCACAATCCTCATGGGAAATGATGGAATCAACGGATTGCTGACCTTGTTTGTGTTGCCCCGTGCGTGGTGCCCTCCGAAGAGATACACCACCCTGTCCACACACACGGCACAGCTGCCAGACATGGAGGGGGGAACATCTCCTTCTGTTTTGCTCTTCTTCCTAAAAGAAGGGTGGAAAATATCTCACCTGGTCAAAACAGACACGAATGGTTTTACCTGGGGGGGGGGAATTTTATATCACTGCCAAGTGTGGTTGGAGTTCCAGCTGTGGACACTCAGTTATGGATTCTTCACACCTCTGCAGGTGAAACCATTTACAAAATCAAGCTGGTCTAGGATGGAGGGGGTGGGGGAAATGTAATTTAATTAATACATGGGGTTTTTTTGAGGGGAGGATGGTGGGAATCCTGTCTGCCCAGCTCAGGAGTTTGGAATGTTCCAAATCCTCAGGCACAGAGGAAGCACCTGTCTAAACTGCAGGTTTCCATTCTGCTACTGGATTTTTCCTGTTTGTAAATATCACAACCCCAAAGAGGAGCTTCCAGCCCGTGTCCAAGGCTGTCCCCAACCTCAGGGAGGGCTGGAAACACGGCTAAAATCCCACTTTCTGCAAAGCACTGCAGAGTTTCTTTGGCTGCATCAGTGTTTAAAAACAACTCCTTAAGAGAACAACAAGTTAGAAAACTCAGCAGGGGTTCCCTGAGCACCACTGCCACCAAAAGTGGTGCAAATACAATTCCCACGTGCTATATCCTATCCCAGGCATCCCAGAACACTTCACACTGGTGATCACACACCCCTGTCCAGGCTGCCTGTCCAAGCTGCCTCTCCTACTTCACTCTGGGAAATCATATTTGATGTTTACACATTTTTGCAACAGTTTGACAGGTGGGAACAAAGAGCTCAGGGATTTCTTTCCCTGCTCGGCCCCTCAGAATGGTTTCTATACCAACTTAAGGATTTATCTGATTTTTTCCCAAATTAATTATTTACTGTACCATCTTCCAGTTTCCATGTTGTAGATCCATATTTCATCCCTAGGCAGGTAGAAGTCATAAAATCCCCGAACTTGGGCATTCTGCAGAACAGGACAGAGGAGAAAAAGCAACTTTAGAAGGATGTTTGACACATGGAATTACAGACTCCTGGGAATGTTCACACCCCCTCAGAGATCTAATCACAGGACAGAACACAGCAGGGGCAGTGCCTGCTGCACTCCTGGGCCTCCCACCTGCATAGAGAGCAGGAATCAGCCTAATTCAGTGTCTGCTGGAGGCCACACAAGCTCCCAGGTGGGTAAATGGAAGTTAAACCTCTGTTTTACAGCCCAAGCCAGGGAGCAGAAATGAGCCAAAGCTTCCTTCTTAATTCCCCCACCCCCCTGCACGACATCAATTTACGACTGAGCTCACTGACAACTCACCTTGCTGTCAAAGCTGTGAAATCATTCTGTGCTGCAGCACATGCACCCCCCCAGCGTGACAGCCACCAGCCCGGGATCCTGCGCACCCGACACACAGCTGTGCTGACAACGCTGGGACAAAGCCACCCCTCCCACGGCGCCCAATCCCAACCAGACAACGCTCCCTGCACGAGCTGCCAAACAACACCCCGTCCTCCCCCACCCCCCCAAAAATCCTCTACGTGCCAAGGTTGAACCCTCGCGATTTATTTCGGCGTTGCGAAACACCCCAGTGCCACGTCCCAATTTGTTAACTGGGGGGGATGACTTCTTGAGAGTTGCTCCCAAAGCAGGGTCATTCCAGGGGGAGCTGTACCTTGTATCCTCCCCAGACGTACATGCAGCGCCCGTCGGTGACGGCCACGTGCCCGCTGCGCTCGGCGGGGCTGTCGTTCTCCAGCTGCTCGAAGCCGTCCTCGGGCGGGGCCGGGAGCTCCTCGCCCGCCTGCAGCTCCTCGTTCTCCTGCAGCTCCTCGTTCTCCTCCGCCATCTCGGGACGTGCTGCGGGCACACAGAACCCAGGGATTACAGGGAATGTGCCGGGAGGGACCCGCACGGATCGTCCAGGCCGGCTCTGAAAGTGAACGGCCCCGGCTCCGGCTGCCGGTTCGAGCCAAGGTCTGTGTTTTTGAAAAAAGAATTAAAATCTTACCCGTAAGGATCTTAAAAATTAAGAATTAAAAATTTCTAAGAAAATCAAAATCTTACCTATAAATACGTTATTGATTTGCCCAGAGAAGCTGTGGCTGCCCCTGGATCCCTGGAAGTGTCCAAGGCCAGGTTGGACGGGGCTTGGAGCAACCTGGGATAGTGGAAGGTGTCCCTGCCCATGGCAGGGGATGGAATGAGATGGGCTTTAAGGTCCCTTCCGACCCAAACCGTTCTGGGATGTCAAAAACTGAACAAATTTGACAGCTTCGCCTCCAATATGGTTTTCACAAAAGTGGAAACTCACAGACCTTTCCCAATAAAGTCCCTTTGGGCCCGAAGTCCCAAGCAGAGTCTCCCACATGCAAACCTTCCCACAGCTGTTCAGTGCAGGACACACCACCTGTCCCACATAAAATTCCACGAAATCAACCTCCCTGCTCCCAATCCCACCAGCACGACGAATTCCCAAACCCCAGTGTCCCTGGAAGACGCTGATCCAAAGCCCAAGTTTGTGCAACCAAAGCCAGGCAAAAAGGTCCTTTAGTCCTTTAGCAGCACCTCCACACCCTGCACTCCCGGGTTTGACATTCCAGGTCAGATATTCCCGGGTCTGATATTCCAGGTCAGATATTCCCGGGTCGGATATTCCAGGTCAGATATCCCGGGTCTGATATTCCCCTACACCGCTCCTGAGGGGCTCCTGTTTAATTTTAATTGCTCCCACGATTAACCCGCCACCTTCGGGGGGGTTGTCTCTGAGCTTTAATTACGCTTCCCATCAGAAAGCCCTGCCCCACAGCTCCGTGAGACCCGCCTGCTTCTGGGCTAGCGGGGTTCCCAGTGCCTGTCCTCACGGAGATAATTTATATAACACACAGATGTATTTTATACGAGGTGCATTACCGATGTTACCCCTCAGACACGCCGGGCCACGTCCCCCTCAGCCATCTCCGAGCCCCCCTCAGGTCGCTGCCGCCCCACACCCCGACGGGACGGCGGGGTCTCCTCCCGACACCACCTCCCGCTGTCGCGACATACCTCACTCAGAACGCTTCGGGCCAGGCGGGGGCTCCTCCCGACACGTCCCCCTGTCGCGACATGCCCGGCCCCAGCGCTGCCCGCCGCCGTTACCGGCCCGGCCCGAGCCCGCCCCGCGCCCCGGCTCCCTCAGCGCCCCCGGCGCGCTCCTACCGCGGTGTGGGGGCTCCCCCGAGCCCCCCGGCCCCTCCGCAGCTCCGGGGCTGCCCCTCCGCGGCCGCTCCTCCCCCGCGGCCGCCCCGCAACATCCGCCGGCCCGCAGGAACCGGCCCCTTCCGGCGGCCCGCGCAGGCGTGGGGACACCAATCACCCGGCACCGGGGCCTCCCAAAATCACCCTGGGTGGGCATCCGAGCCTCCCAAAACCAACCTGGATGGGCATCTGAGCCTCCCAAAATTACCCTGGATGGGCATCCGAGCCTCCCAAAATTACCCTGGGTGGGCATCCGAGCCTCCCAAAACCAACCTGGGTGGGCATCTGAGCCTCCCAAAATCACCCTGGGGGCACCTGGGCCTTCCAAAACTAACCGGGCTCTCCAAAATTACCCGGGGGGCACCCGGGCCCTCCAAAACTACCCTGGATGGGCACCCCAGCCTTGTAAAACTAACCTGGAGGGGCACACGAAGCCCCCAGAATTAACCCTGGGGGCACCTGAGACCCCAGTACTGATCAGGGAGGGGACCTGAACCCCCCAATTAACCTTAGGGGCACCTGGACCCCCCCAGAATTAACTCTGATGGGCACCTGAATCCCCCAAAATTAATAGTGGGGAGCACCTGAACCCCCAAAAATCAAATCTTAGGGGGCACCTGAACCTTCCAAAATTAATCTTGGGAGTCTCCCAAATTAACTGGGGGTGGGGGGACATCTGAACCCCCAAAATCAAAGCTTACAGGGCACCTGAACCTCCCAAATCAAACCCTGGGGGTGGGGATTACCTGAACACCCCCAAAAAGGAGGGGAGGAGTTTAACACCACAACATTACAGCTCTGTTACAAATCCCAATCACAAAACTTCCCTCTTTGATACAAATTTGCTTCCAAATATCCTTTCCCTAAGTAGTGAAGTTTTACAGATTGTAAGAACATCCAAAAAATGGTCAAAATGGACCTGGTTTCAACTCTCTATAAAATTTTAATGACTGTGCTCCTGTTAACTAAATATTTGAAACAGAAAAATAGCCCGTACTAGGTTTGCTCTTTGTAAACAATAAATAAGCAACTTTTTGTGGGTTTTTTTTGTTTGCTTTTTTTTTTTTAAACAAGAATGAAATATAAACTTTACACATCCAAAATACAATATACAACTTATTTCCAAAAGGACTTGGTGATGACAGAAACAGTAAAACCAGGTGGTGTGCAGGAGTTTTCCTACACGACACCAGGTCACGCTGCTCGCTGCAGGTTTTGCTTCAAGTTCCACGGTTCCCTTATGGATTTTCCTACTTGGAGCACGAGGTGGGGCTCCGTTGTTTGAGTGGATGATGAGAGGAGAGGCTGGTGGAATCAAACAATAAGATCTGGTGGTGCTCCCGAATTTGTTACCTCTTAAGACTGACGAGTGTGGATCTCCACCGGGTCGCTGCGTTGAACTAATTTAGGCTGATGTGATAAGGCTGGAGGAAGATTTTTTAAGACTTTAAGCCGTATTTTTATCCAACTGAAAACGTTTTGTATCGTATCCCCTTCCAACAGAACAAGGTGGATGGACTGTCTCCTTCAGACCACAACAGAAATGAACAATATATACAAATGAATGTCGCATCCGTTTCCCACGCGCAGAAAACAAGAGAGACTTCCCATAAAAAGGATTTTTCGTCTCAAACTTCACTTAGAAACTCAGCTTAACACACAGTTGCTCTGGAACAGCAGTAACAAAACACTTGGAGGTGTCCCAGGGTAGCCCTGCCCTTGTTCATGTGGTGTTGAGCTGACTTTGTCTCTCGGTCTCGGCTTTCCTCTCCTGCCGGTGGGTCACTGCGGCCCAGAAGGTGATTTTTTTCAGCACCTCCTGCAGAAGTTTGGATGGCAGGCAGGGAATCTGGTTCCTCAAGAGAGCTGCATTCTTCCCAATGCAGTCAAGACACAGCCTGAAGAAGGAAAACAGGAAAAAAAAATGTTTAGGTAAATGGTCTGTAATCCGAAGACAAAGTGACAGCTTATTAAAGCTGGTGTTGTGCATTAATTACGGATGTTGTGGGTGCACGTGCAGAATTACTCACCAGCAGGGACTAAACTGCTGTGGATCATCACACATGGCATGGTTCAAATATTTACTGAGGAAGTAGTGTGGTATTTTACCTGCCTGTGCAGGAGCACGTGGCTAAAATAACCCTTGGAGCAACTGGCTCTGGTGGAACTGGCAGGGGGTGGAACTGGATGGTCCTTAAGGTCCCTCCCAACCCAAACCAGTCTGGGATTCAGTGATTCCGTAACCACGACTCACCTGAGCAGGGAATAAGGTTGAGTCTGAAATATCAACAAGTCACTGCAGTGACCCTGATCAAGAGAAAAAAAAAAGAACCATTAAAATGGCAAAGTTTATCTCAGCAGTAGTGCAGCTTTCTGGATTAATGTCCCATTCATTACCACATGCAGGATTTAAAACTGGTAATACCCAAATAACTACTTATGAAGAATCTGAATTACAAATCCCTTTTTATTCCATCAGTCAAGAAAGCTTCAGGTGGGGATTCCTCAGTGGTGAATAATTTCTAATGGTTTCAGTTACCAATTTGAGCCAATGTCTCAATCTGTTTGTTTGGTTGTTGTTTGTTTGTTTTTAATTTAAATCCCATCCATAAATACATTAATTGATTTGCTCAGAGAGGTTGTGACTCCCCATCCCTGGAAGTGTCCAAGGCCAGGCTGGATGGGGCTTGGAGAAACCTGGGATAGTGGAAGATGTCCCTGCCCATGGCAGGGGGTGGAACTGAGTGAGCTTTTAGGTTCTTTCCAACCCAAACCATTCCACAACTCTATCATTTTATATCAATTATAATTATCCTAGTGATAGGATTTATTATGCACTTTACTGACTGTGTCCATGAAAAGCAGGTCATCTTTGCTCCCACCAAACACCATCACTTCTCCCTCTTTTCCCAGGCAGGCTGTGTGCCAGAGTCTAGAAATGAAACCATAAATGCAATTAGTGCCCAAGGAACAACATCAGTTGTGTGTTATCAGCAAGACAAACACATTATTTCAGAACTCTCCAGAGGTAAAAAATAGTAGCTTAAAATACATTACTCATTAGTTTAACAGTATAAAAGGAGAGAGCAATGTGACTATCCTCCTCATGAGAATTATCTGCATGCAGACCAATATATTTTGTCATTATTTGACTCTTCTGTACTCTGGTTACAGAAACTTGGTCTTATTTTCATGCAAAAGTAAACGTTCCCACTTTCTTACTCCATTCACATCCTTAGGCTAAACTGTATCCCACCTTTTCCCTCCCTCCTACCTGTGGATAGATCTGTCTCTGCCTGATCTGCATTAGGAAAAGTCTGGCCTGGACTTGGTCACGAAGAACAGTGGGAAGCCTTTCCTGCCTGGGCTCTGCTGCCATCCTATCTGGCTTTTCCTACATCCTGACAAGAGTTTCTGTCCTCCCACGGCTGCTCTAACTTAGCACCTAAACATTCTGACAGAGCACGTTATTGAGATCACACACAGCCTTCAGACACAGCTCTTGCAGCTACAGTAACAGCAGGAAAACACTGGGAATCCAGGAGTGAGACTGGGCTTTGTTCTCTGTTTTAACCCAGCGTGCAAAACGTTGGCTGAAGTGCAACTGCTGGACAGAAAGAAGAACAGCGGTTTTTTCTACCAGTACAGAATCACCTGGGAAGACAAGTTTTTTTTTTTAGAAATTACTAAAATTGAAGGTTGAAGGGAATTATTCTCTACAGAATTTAGGGAGGGAATCAAACTTGAAGAAGCATCTGGAAAAGACACTAATGAATGTGTGGTATACTGGGTATTATCATAAAATAATAGAAATATATATTATAAAAGTACACATATGTGGATTATTGCCCCCGTATTTTAAGTCAGAGGAACAACTGAACTGACTTAAACCTTTTCCAGCTGCAGAGATCCTGCAGCAATCCTGAAGACAATTATGGCACAAGGAAGTACTTCACACTCAAAGCAGTTCACTACACAGACAGGCTTTTGGTGGGGCTCCTTTTATCCCTGTTTCCTGGAGCCGCTCCAAATCCACCTGCACGTGTTCCTGTGTCACCTGCTCCAGGTGGCCCTGCCTTGGCAGGGGGGTTGGACTGGAGGAGCTCCAGAGGGCCCTTCCCAGTCCGGCTATTCCGGGATTCTGTGACTTCCTGAGAAAGGTTAATGAAGTTTTTGGGGGTTGTTTGGTTGTTTCAGGAGGGGAGGTCCTTTCCTTCCATAAAGAGCTGGGTCAGGGAAAGGTCCTCAGCCTCCAACCCACAATCCTCAGGTGGTGGAGAAGCACAGGCCACGTTTGGAACTGAGGGAGCTCCGAGAGTCCTGCCAGGATGGGATCCAAAGGCTCTGCTCCCCCAGGACGGGCTGGGCTGTGTGTGCACAGCAGCTCCACTTGTATCCCACCATGGGATCTGCCCTGGGATCACCTGCAAACCACCTGGGGCTCAGGAGTCACTGGTTCCCACCATCCAGCCCCTCTGCCAAGCCAGGCACAGACGTCACTGCAGCTTTACTGCAGAGGAGAGGCTGAGCTGCAGCTCCTGGGGCTGCTGCCTGTACAAACAGCACATCCCAGCCCTTCCTGCTCCTTTTCCACCATCCCCAGTGAAAATAAGGACACAGGGAAGGTTGGAAACCAGCCATGTGTAAAGGACTGAACACACATCCTTGGCTGTGCTTTATTTAAGGCAGCCATCAGTGCCTTCCTCCAGCAGCTCACTAATCCTAAAAGGAAAATATTCTATGGATTACGGTGGTTTATTTGGCTTTGAAAGAGTCTGAACCACAAAAGAGCAGAAAACTTGGTCTAGCTGTGGCTGTTATGTTTAAAAGACACCCTAGAATAGGATAAAAGAGGAAGAAAGTTAAATGAGGTAAAGATATTTCAGCAGCAGAACACAAGGCAGGAATCATGCAAATGCCAGACCAGAACTGTACACATTTGTATCATGAAAGAATAACAGAAAATTGTGCTGAAAGTTCCTGGGTGGATGTAGAGAATTAATTCCACGAAAACCTGAATATTTACTACCTACAGCAAATCAGTTCAACAGTAATTCTCTTATAAAAACACATATTGCTTCGAACACTGCGTTAACAAACAAGGTGTTTTACTTTTGAACCCCGAAAGATGCATCAACTTTTTCACGGTCCTCTCCTCCTCTGTTTCTAATCAACTTTTGTTATTCACCTGGGTTATTAATTCCTCAAAGGTATTTCCTTATAGAACAATAATTTGGCTGTAGAAAACCAGGTTAGCTGGGACACCCAGATCCTTCACCACAAAAACATCTTTCAGTGCAACAAATACAGAAACTCAAAAGGCTGTATCGGGCCTGAAGGGAAATAAAGCATTCAAGCAAACCTCTCAATCACACTGCATTAATTTTCTAAAATACTCATATAATGCCGTTTAAAAAGACTGTTCAGGGCATTTAAAAATCAGTAAATTTTTTAAAATGCCTGCATTTCAGCACACATGGGCTGTGTGTGTATACCTAGGCCTACTCTTAGGCAAGTGGGTGAGTTGTTTCCATCCGTTTGTTGTAATGCTGTGGATCCAGCCATCACCTGCGAGGCAAGAACATGCATTAGGGCCTTTTTGGGGGGCCAAAAATCACCTTTATTTTAATTTACACAAACAGCTCTGTGCTCCAAGAACACGGGTTATATTAAGGTAGCAGTAACATCATCACTACATTAACCTGCATCTTCTCACTCTCTGTAATTTAACTGAACACACTGAAATCTGAAATCAAAATACACTTGATTTCTCTTCTTTTGGATAAGCTGAGAAAAATCACCCCCTCCCAGCAGATTTATCTGTGAAACTTAAAATTATTTTCAGTAATTTCACGGTCTTTTCATGAAAACAAGTTGCCCTTTTTTAAAAAAAAAAGGAACTCATAGAAGACCATCCCACTTCCTATTTACCATTTTTCACTGTGATCTGAACAGAATAGAATTATCACCTCTAAATTACTTACTTAAAGGAACATTATCAGAACTTAGTCCACCAAAAAGGAAAAGTCTGTCATCTCCTATGGGAGTCAGCGTGTGCCAGGAGCGATCCTTTGGTTTCTCTCCACTGATATTAATCCTTGGTGAAACAAAGAAACAAGAAAGAAAAAAACAAATTTGCAAAGAATGCTGGAAATTAACTTGGCAGAAAACTTCTTAGTTTGTCCCAGAAAAGGCTTGGATATTTTCCCAGGGAAAAAGCAAAGACAGCAAAGACTAAATAACGAAAATCAACTGCACGTTCATGTAGGTCAAGAGTTAACTGTGATTAAATTTAATGAATCCTCTCCAGTCCTGGGAAAATGACTGGAAATGATCCAAGCATTCCAAAAGCCACCACCTCTTCAACCAGAGCAACACAGTGGTGGTCACCCACATCTGGAGGTAAATGTTAGCAAGAAGAGGGGGTTTCCCAAGTACAAAACAGATGTGGGGTTATTATTGCCAAAATCTGGGTAGGGGCAGCTAAAATAAACCCTGCAATCTCCTGCTGGATGATATTCCTGGATTAGTAGGTTTATATGATGCAATTCCTTAAGAAACCTGAGTAGAGTTGAGTAAGAAACAAACTTGACTGGTTAGTGGGGCTTTAAATAGAATCATTATTGCATTTGCAGCTTTTCTGCTCTGGTTTCACAGTGTTTGTGTGGGGAATCATGGCACTTCTGGAACAAAATTCTCTATATTGTGATCATCCCTTACAAATGCCTGGTTTTTAACACCACTGCTGATTTTAGTGTGCAACCAGAAATAACTTTTCAAACAATTTGTGCAAAGACTGACTGTAAACTGGAGTCAAAAATGTAAATACTGATTTGACATTGTCCTGAAAGATACACTGATTTTTTTTTTTCCCCTTTGGTGATCAGGAGATGAAATAAATAATGAATAAATATGGACACTTTATACCTCCACCAGTGAGGTGCCACCACAGCAGCAGACACTGTGAAAAGGCTCTTTTTTTCCCCATAGTATCTTCAAACCTCTTTTTTTCAGTTCTCCCAAAGACTCTTTGCAGAGGTGCTGGAATGGCTGGAGAGGAGGCTCTTAAATTTACACTGATCCAAGGCTACACTAAATCATGGGAGCCTTTCTTGGATCACAATAAAGAAATAACTGAGCTTTTGGAGAAATGTTCAGGTTTTAGGATTTCATGGTCTTTTGTGACAGAGACCCTTCCCCAGTCTGTGCTGTAAATACCCAACTACAGACACTAAAAACAGCATCAGAAAAGACATCAGGCCTGCAATTCCATCTGGATAAATGCACCCACCTTGAAAATGAGGATGGTAAATCACTACATGCTGTGCCTGAAACAGCATCATCAGTGCTTTGGTGCAGAGCAGAAAAAGCTCAGTAACCACTCCCAAATGAAATGAAATGGGAATCACAATCCAGCAGCTGTTAAAATAGTCCCCAAACTCTCATTCTCCTCCTGGAAAAGCTACAGGATTAGCTCTGGATCTATTTAACAATATGTTTCAAACTGCTACATTCAGTTTTAAGTGTTAGGGGGGGAAAAACTCACCTTCCAGACCAAGTCCAAGTGTCTAAATTGAGGCAGTGCAAATCATTCATTCTGGTTTGCTGCAACAAAGAAATAAAATCCCACTTGTGTTATATTAAGCAAACAAAGAAGCAGAGTATTTCAGTGAGGCCTTCCTGGGACAGAACATTACAAGGAACAATATTTGGAAGAAATCTGTACCCATGTGCCTTAATATAAATGTGTTTTCTGTGGCAGATGAAAAGCATTTCTTTAAAAAAAACCAACACAACAAAAACTAAAAAAAAAAAAACCAAAACCAAAACATGCACCTCTCAGGAAACTGCCTGTCAGGAATGTTTGCAGTCATGCAATGGCACTATGGGGCCAATTTTAGCTTTTAGCAGTGAAGAACTGTGTGGTATTTTATTCAGTTCCTGCAAAAGTATTTAACTTCCATCCACAGAATTCATGGGAGGGAAATGCACGAGGTATTTTACTCTGAGTTGTCCTGATCAGAACTCTGTATCCTCCTGCCTTCCTTCCTTGGAATATCCTGGCAGCACTCAGTGCATCCCACAAAAAGTCCATCACATGTGTGGTTTTCTCTCTTCCCCTTTCACAAAGTTACTCCCAGCAATGACAAGGTTTTGTGAGCCTTTAGCACTTGCCACAAAGGTGATAAAACGGGAAATCAATCCCTGTCTGCCTGTGATGTGAGATGGAGAGGTGACTGACTGCCTTGGGGCTGGGGGAGAGGATAACCGGAATTTCTCTGCTTTAGGTCATTGTCAATGACACCTGCGGTCCCCCTGGGCGCTACACAAAATATCTGGGAAGTAGGGAAATGGATCTTGCCTTACCTTCCAACTCCTTCTCTCCTAGGGCAGTCCATAGATCTATTAGAATAAGCCTTTCTCCAGCTGGCAGATCCTCTGAGGCAGAAACCAGGCTGGTCATGTAAGTCAGGACAGGAGGAGTTTTACCCCTGAGAGCTCAGCCAGGGAGCGAGAGTGAGAGACTTCCAAAGCTGTCCAGCAGAGCTATGGGAAGTCTCTCAGGGGGTTTCAGGAAACAGCAAGGTTTTTCGGGATAGCTACGGCCTCCTCTGCCCAGGTACTGTGCTGTCCTGGAGAAGGGAATGCCAACCACAATCCTGGGATGCCTTCAGAGAGGGCACCAGGCTACAGGTGAGGCTTTGGGGCATTGCCTGAGAAACTTTCTCCCTCAAAAGGGGTGAATGTAACAACCAAGTGTGGTCCAGCTGACAGCCAGCGCAACAGATCTGTCTTCCACGACAAGTCTATCCAGTTTCCTGCTCCTTCTGGTGGCTATGAAGGAGACGAGCAACAAATTATCCCAGCAGAAAGCAAAATGCAGTTGGTCTCTTCTGTGCACAGCCAGACAACTCGGGGCAGGCTGGGCAAAGCCCAACACTCTGGCCTCTACAACTGAAAAATATTTAATCATCTCGGAACAACACAATTTGATATGAAGGGCATCTATCAAAGAGAGGGAGGAAAGTTGCTGTTCTGTTGGAAATTTAGGTTTCAAGAAGATCCTGTTCAAGACCTCCTCGCTGACTTTCCTTTCCTAGGCATTAGGCAGAAGATGGAGAAGTTTCCAGTTTCCTGGTCCCTGGGAAATCAATGTATTATATAATCTTTACATTCTCATGATTCAACAGCTTGACAGATGCATAATTACAGCAACCTCCTCTGGAATTCACAACACCATCAGCTGGACAATTCTGCCCAAGACTCAGTCCTTTAACAAAGCCTTTCTACCCAACCCTTATTTGGGAAGCTGGAAAGCACACAGGTTCACAGCATCACCACTTGCCATACAGAGTTTTCTTGCAGTTTCTCATGTATTTCTGACTGGTATCTACAGTATTTAATCATTCTGACAATCCTAAAATGATCCTTAATTGGCTTTAAAGCACCAAGCCTCCTAAGAGGGTTTGCATTTCCCTTGGAGCTACAGGGACTCCTGAGACATTCTGCTTATCTCTGGCATGTTCATTTATTTGCAGCCCAGTAAACATTAACCAGGATCTGCTTTGTCTCAGGATTAACTTTCCAGCAGGATGAAAGGCATTAAGGGTGGCATTATTCTCAGCTCACTGCTCTCACAGTGAATTCTGCACCTCTGCACTCTGGAATTACAACCAAACAGCTACTCCAGCTCCGATCTTTGCCAAGAGAAGGACTGCAGCTCGATGGATCTTCAGTGACAGGGAACATAAAACATGCTTACATTAAGGCATCAGATGTGTGAAGAGCTGCTGGACAGACTTTGGTTTGTTACCTCATTCTTTACATGAAAATTTGCCACTTAAAATCAAACATAAGACTTGCATCAACTTTTGGACTAACTCTCCTTCCTTCCCACTGTCTCCCATTTCTGTTTTTCCAGGGGCTTACCTGAAGGAACAGAGTCCACATAACACTTCTGAGCCTGCTTTCAAATGATTCCTGGTACAATTGATTTTGATCATCATCATCATCATCTTCTTTTACCAGTTCTAGCTCCAACTTTGGAAAAAGGTGCCCTTTCCTCCCCGAAAGATGAATAGGAGAAGCCTCATGACACTTCCTGGCCCTTTCTGGTTCCTTGTAGAGCCTTTTCCCTGGGAAGATTTGTATTATGGTGAACTAGAAGGAGAAGGAGGAGCAGAGCAACCCCGTATTTGCTCCTTAATTTATGGAGAAAAGCAAGACTTCATCCTTTGGGGAGGAGCTACTCCTGTAGTCAGGAAATGCAGAGGGGTTTTTGATGTCTTTATAGCTTTCCTGTTTCGTGACTGACATTAATTCCTCAAGCCCCACTGGATGTTCTCTAACCTTTCTGAGTTTCCTTCCATTTATTGCTGGGATAGAAAGTGAATCAATAACAATCACTGAGGTGAAAATTACACTTCCTGCTCTCCCACAGAATTAAACACAGCTTTCCACAATTCCACTCTGACACGGTTCCCAAGTGGTTTCACTGCAATTTAGCCTGTTTTTAAGGAAGCTGATGCTACATGAGGAGGACAAAAACCTTTTCAGATCAGAGCCTTCTGAATCCTGTGGCCAGACAGAGTTAAAGAGAAGCCCGAGGGCAAATCCTCTGAGGGCAGATCTAATCATGCACCAGCACAGTGGAGAAATGACAGGTGAGCTGCAGCCACATCATCATCATAATAATAATCCCTTGCAGAGGCTGCAGGAAATCCCAGCTGGAGTTCCAGAGCAGTTCAGTGGCACAGAGCAGCAACCCTGAGCCCTCAGTGCTGGCCTCACCCTGAAGGCACAAGGCTCTGGAGGCTGAGGAGGTGACCAGGAGGAAATGGGAGGGCAGCAGGTCCTGAAGCTGCACATTTAGTTCTTCACCTCTGGGTTTCTTTCCCTCCCAGGCCTGTGGGCTCCCTAAACGAGGAGCAGGGTTTGGCTGTGGTTCAGTAGTTCAGGGCAGAAGCAATTCCATGGCAGAGGCTCCCTCAGCCAGGCATGGACTACCCTGACACACAAGACTTGGTCACTTTTCAATCTCTTCCAAAATCCCTTTAGTTCCTGGAGTTATTTGCAAACCAAGTTTGTCCAAACCTACAGCTCTGGAAGCTGCTGAGGGCACCTCTCTCAGGCAGAGAGCAACAATCCCAGAGATCCTGAGCCTGTACCAAAGGCCACATCATGGCAAGAACAAACAGGATCCATTTTGGTTACTTTCTTTCCTGATTGCTCTCAGAAGGTGCTTAATCAATAAACTTTACAAACTGGAAACTGGTTGGACACGTGTGACATTTCTACAGGAGTAGAAACCACCGGTAACAGAGCTGCAGACATGCCCTGGGAACAACATTATGGCAGGAAAAACAGGGAATATGGAATAAAGGGCAATTTTCCACTCCTTTGTTTGCCAGTTCTTGGGATATAGGGGTTAGGCTATGGCAGCTTTCCAAGATGAAGTTGGCACATGTTCACTGTAGGGCATTCCCAAACAGATAATTCCTTCTTTTCTACAAAAACACGGCACTGGGGGCTTTCCAAAGCTTCTTCACTGTTACTTTTCAGAGGAGCAGAGACAGAAAACATCCAGTCTCATCCTCTAGCTGAGCAGCACGAAAGGCTCTAAAGCAGCTGTGGTTAAAAGAGCTAAAAACTTAAATTAAACCCCCCAAGAGTACACAGTGACTTAAACTGGGAGGGTTTTTACTTGCCTTACAGAATCTGTTCCTTACATTAAAGCTTCAGCAGAGAAGAACTGAAGAGAAAATCTCCTCTGGCCAGTACCAGAGAAATTAAATGTGTGGCTGAGAGGTTTAAAATCTCCTTGCTTACCACGGTGGCTTCGTGGTTTTTTTAGGTACAGATAACCAGGGGGATGATTCCTATGACTTTAAGTTAAAAAGAGTCAGGAAGAGTTAAGATTATACAGCCACAATCCAGCCCTAATTTAAATATGCACTGATTGCATCCTACACAGGCAGCTCTTTGACTGTCACCTCTTCCAGACGTCTGTGTTTCAGTCACTTATATGCAAAAAAATGACAAAAGGTTGAATTATGAAGCCAACTCGAATCCGTTCTTTACCAGACAGTCACCTGTGTTTTCCCTTTTTGGGACTGTATCTGCTTCATCATTAATATTAAAGGCAGACTCTTCTTTTTGTAGAGGGTGATGACAAGCAGCATCCTGAATTCAGAGCCCTCAACATCCAGGTTAGGCCAAGACATTTTGGGATTTTTTTTTTTTCCTGCTATAAAGTGATTTTTTTTATAAAAGAAAAAAACCACAAAACAGCCAAGAAAATAACATCACTGCCAAGAAAATGTTCAATTACCAGCACTCGTCCTCCAAAGATGTAACCTTTGTTTCCCAGCACAGCACACGTGTGAGCTGCTCGAGGCTGAGGGGGATCTCCACCCTGAAAGAGCCAAAACAAGACCCTTCAGAACACCCTCCAACCTCCTGGACAGCTTTATTTTTCCAAGGGGAAAACCACCAGGAACTGGCACTAAAATCCCTGGAAACCACACCTTAAAATTTGATGTTACAGCCGCGTGCCAAAGGTCTTCCCTGTGTAACTCAGAAATAAAAGTGCAAAACTGGCTTTTACTTGGCAATGGGAATTTTCTTTTCTTTTTTATTTTGCATTTAGTTTATAGGAATTTTAGCACAGACCATAAAATCCTGTCAGACCCTCTTTACAACATACAACTCACTACTGACTTCTTATGTAAACTCACCTGGATTTTATGAACCTTTATGGAATGTTTGAGTACAATGCCAGTAATTCTGGAATATCCCAGTGCCTTGTCTTTCCAGTTCTGGTTCACTGACAGGAATTTCACATTCCCAACAGCTGGATTAAAGCCTGAGCTTTATCTCAAAACTACCCCACAGATACACAATGCTCTATCACCCTCTAATGTACCCAGATTTCTAACACCTCCCTGAAATTTAGGAGAATTTTTGCATCAGAACCAGACCACGGAACAAACATCAGCTTAAAAACATCCCATGGGGAAAAAAAATTCCTATCAGTTGTGAACTTCCCACATTCCAGAGGCATGGAGTGTCCTGTTTAATGTTATAAGCCTGAGCAATGTCAAGCATCTTCAAATTACTTCCCCCCCCTCAATTTCTAGAGCACAGTAACTACTCAAAACACACTGAAATGAGGGTTGTGTCAAGAGATGAGACTAAAAAAACACTCACCCTAATTGCTGGTTGAGACCAAGTCTGTGTGGTTGTATCAAACACATGAACATCATTATGCCAGCCCCAGAATATCTGTCCTTCCTAAAAAGAAAAAAAAAAAAAGAACAAAAAGAGGTTTAAAAATCAAAAATAAGCGTATTTTATTTCAAAACCTTTGTGCTTATTGATGGACACAAACCCAAAAGTGATCTGTCAAACCAGAAAATAAACTAAAATACAGAATTTTCTTTTAAAATACGTTAGTAATTTTAATGCAGCAGCTCAGATCTAGTTGAAGGTCATCAGCACCCAGGGATGTTAAGGCTGATGACACCTGGAAATGGGTTTTATGCTCCACCATCACTCACTGCACAGGACAAATTGTACCTTTTGATTTTTTTATTGTAACACACTGAGAAATAATTGTACAAAGTAATTTCTGTCAGGAAATTTGATGTCAGGATCTACATTCCCTTTAACACACATGTATTTCTTATTAATTCCTGTCACTAAATACTCTGACCAGTCTCCTTCTTTCTATTAACTGTAACAAATCATCATGGGAAAGTTTTGTAATATATTTGTAGTACATCTTTCTGGATAACAAAGTAAATAAATTAACTAAGATTATTTGTCAGTTAAGACTTGGGAAGCTATAAATTCCCTAAGGTTACTTCTGAGAAATCAATTCTAAAATTTCCTGGGAGTTTCAGCTTTAAAATATGTCTTCAGATTAAAACAGGGCTTTCTTTGTCCCAGGATTTTGTTTTGTTTTACTCAAAGCCCAGCACTGGGGACTTGGAATATGTGGAGCACCCACTGCTCCCAATGTGCAATATCTGGAATTTCACATCTTGGCAGGTTCCAATCTGCATTTCTGCTGATGTTATAAATAGAAAGCAAAATCAGACAGATTTTGATACCCTTTGAGTGGAGTATAAAGGATCTTTTTTCCCGACAATCAGAAAGGACAAAGCTCTTACCCAAAACGCATCATGGACATCGAAACAGTCGCTCAGTTCATTGTGCTTCCTGCAGCCATAGCCACCAAAATATATCAGCCTAAAAGAACAACCAGAGAAGTTCACTCAGCAAACAGCTTTCAAATCAGTGAGCTGTAATAATAACTAGTTTCAAATTTTGGGTTGCCTACTGCAATTATTACAGTAATGTTCAAACACCTGTGATTTCCCCACCTCTTGCAGTTCAGTTAGAATTGCAAAACCAAGAGGTAGCACCCAGAGCAATCCTGCAGCTCAAGGGCAACATCTGCAGATGTGGAGTCCACACACAGAAAAATCCTTTCCATTTGAAAATGTTCCCTGTAAATCATGTTCCTCCTGGTTTATAACAACCTCAGTAACAAAGCCCTGACACTGCACTCTCGTGACCACTCATGCCACAATATCCAGGCACTTCCCATAATAAACACAAAACCTGGAGTGTTTATTTCTAGCCAAGTATTTTTTTTCCTAAACACACTCATTTTTACAAAACAGATATCTGGGCTGTCTCAGTCCTTACAAAAATAAAGATGATCACCCCTGAAATGCCTTTGCAATTGTCAGCTGTCAAAACCCTTGAAAAACACATTAAATACATTTTATCGCAGGTAATAATTACACTGATTGATACAACAAAAAGCAATTTTATACTGGTTTTTAATGCGTTCAACTTTGATGTGTTAAAACCATAAATAATAGAGGCATCACGATTTTCTACCTGCAGCCTCAAAGCATTCCACAAACTTCCCCTAAACTTCCCACCCCTCTCCTAAAGTGGGTTTTCACTTCCTAGGAATTCTCACATGTGAGAAAACTCTGGTAGAAAGTTGTCACACAAAGTCCCACAGCCAGGTAAGCTAAGAGGAGAGTTCCCTGAATCCCAAACCTGGGTGCTCTTCACTTTGTGGCCCTCCCTCTCAGCAATTAACACACAGTAAATATTCTCAGTGTGTTACCTGTCCTTATAGACCCAGCAGGAAAGTTTGTCACGTGGGGTAGGAGGTTGACCTTTAAAATTTGTGATCTTTTTCCATCTGTAGGTTCCGGTTTTTGTTCTCAAATTAACATAATAGAGCTTAAAAGGAAAAAAAAAAAAAAAGGAAATTACAATGTTTTCAGTATAAAGGATATCAAAGCAGCAGAAAATTTCCAGCAGAAATCACCAACAGAAAGAATAACTCACCTCCCCCAAAACACACTAGTTTGAATAAAAAAAAAAAAAAAAACACCAAAAAAAAGAACTTTTTGGTAGTGGAGTTTACAATATGTAGCAACACACAGGAAGAGCCAAATTTATCACAAAAACACAGTTAGAATGTAAGAATTGGTAACAAGTTTTCCTGCCCGATGAGAGGCTCCATTTTACTTCTTTTCCAGTCAGGAGTGAACTCTGACTTCATTCTCATTAAATGATAAAAACCTAATTTCATCTACTCTGCTAATTCAGCCTTCAGTTGCAAGGACAGAACTGGTAGCTCTGTTTTACCTTTAATTATTACCTGATTATATAAGGTAATCGCTATCAGACAGCAAAAATAAAAGTGATATTCTGAGATCAGTCTCATTCATGGCTGTCAAAATATTTTTTAAAAAAAGCAACTGGGAAAGCACAGGCACTTCTCAGAAATAAATACAGAAAGTTCTGCACAAATTAAGTTTTCCCTCCAATTTCTCCTTAGTTCCAACATGCAAAGCACACCCCACAAACAGCAAGGTCAGCATTATTAGTCACTCAAATAAAATGTTATGGGATAAAAATGACCACAATACCCGATTACTGTATCCTTTATCATCAAATCCCCCAAAAATGTACAGCTTCCCATTGATGCTGGCCCCACAGCTCCCTGACATGGAGGTGGGCAGCTCCCCTTCCATCAGGTGCATTGTCCTGAAATTAAAAAAAAAAAATACATTAAGACCTCTCAAAGATACTAAAAATTAACAATTCCCAGCCCAGATTTATTAATAGTATTTAGACTTCAAAGTAAAAATACATTTAGGCCCTGAGCAGCACTGGGAAGTGCTGATGAAGGCAGGCTCCTGTGGTGCAAGAGAACTTCCAGGTGAATATTGTGTGTGTTTATAAAGCATTTTGATTTTTCTGAAGGTGAAATTCATATTGGAAGAGCTTTAGCAGAGCTGAAACACTGGTTATTGAAAAAAGAGCAATACTATTAAATCCAAAACCTCCTGAAATGGGAAAGTGGCACTGCTGTCATTTTGCAAGTGGAAAACTGAGGCAGAAGTAGGAACACTTCTCCATTAGCACAGGGAACAGGGAGCCATGGACTTCAGGGAAAAAAATGGGAAAAGCAAAGGAAAAAGGGGGAAAATGGGAGGAAGGGGGGAAAAAAGAGAGAAAGAGGAAAGGGAGCGAGAAGGGAGCAAAATTAAAAAGGAGAAGAGAAAAAAGGTGAAGTTCTGAGTTGTTTTTGAGTATTATGCAATTAAGCAATGACAAAAAAGGTATGTAACTGTAAATAGATGAAGAACCCAAGTACCCAGTGTTCAACTGTTCATTCCAACACAGAAGTTTGTGTGTGAAGAACTGAGCCAAAATAAACTCCCAAACAAATGCACCTGTTTCAACAGAGCCTTCAGCCAACCATTCCACACATTCCCTTGAACATAATAATTAGACTTCAGGAATGAATGTGTTTCCTGGAGTTAATTTGCAAGCACACAGGTCTGCTCTTCAGCCTTTACATTAAAACATCTGCTATTTAAACTCAGGGAACGTGGCCAATAACTCGTGTCACTGAAGCCTTTTCACTGCAGCTAATTGTCATCTATGCACAGATCAACTTTATACATTCATTAAACAGAAATTATGGAACTTGCCATAACCCACTGTCCATTTCATAGATCCAGAGCTCATCATTAGGCAGATAAACTTCATTTTCTTCAATTGACTAAAATGGAAGAGAAATGTGCAAATGTTAAATCAATTATGCCTCACACCCCATACATTTTTAAGATGAAATGTCAAATCAAGTTGCTAAGCAACACAGGATAATCTTAAGGAAATAATCTACCAGAGCATAAGTCATTACTGCTCTGATCATCCCCATTTTAAAACTAATTTATTTGAAAAAAATAAAGAACTTAATTCCTCACGACCACTTATTAAAGGCACAGATTGACCAACTTAACGATTTGCCAAAAAAGATGTGTAACAACATAAACCAGATTTGGAGGTCCCCAATTAAAACTCATTATCTTTTGTTTTGGGAGATAACCTTTAATTAGGAGGCAATTCTTGGCATAATGGAGAAGTGCAGAATAAAAAAATAGAATATAAAAGTGGAACTGAAAGGCACCAAAAGTTACTCGCAGCGGCTGAAAGAAGGAACTTGAAAGAACAAAATGTCAAATATAAAGGAGAAAAATTAATTTCTCCGTGGACAAAAACAAAGACTCCTCAACAGAGGTCATTAACAGAGAAAAAACAATTTAGGAAACAATGATGAGGAAGAACAACAAACAGGAGAAGGAAGCCCAAAAGCATTCAGTGCTCATGCTGAGTAACAGCTACACCATTAATTATTGCCTTGGCATTACAGAGGAATTAAAGACTGGGAGGGAATAAGCAGCCAGAGCCAGTAAATAAACAAATAAATCAAAATCGGATCAAAATTAAAGGAACGTGACGAAGTGAAATACAAAACTGAAATTTAATTCTCAACAATTTGGCTACTGATATCGATCACTTTATTATGACTTTCTCAGTTTGAAAGGTGCCAACCTCCTATTTTTGGCACGTTTACCCTGCCAGTTCCCTTTCCTGGGAAGGCTCCGCTGTTCCTCACTCCTGGCAGCTTCTGCAACGTGCAGAAGTTGACTCAATTTAATCTGGGTATGTCAGAGGTCGAGCATTTGCTCCAGAACCTGCTCTGAGCAAATGCACCGATGCCAAAAATAAGTTTGCTGGGCAGCAGTGCACCACCAACATGTTAAAAATGGTTTAGCTGTGTAAAGTGCTGCTTAAAGAGCAGCGATTTTCATAATATTCTCAACAAATAAAAACATAATATTACTAAAAACATTTGCAAAGTTTTTCTGCTAAGCTTAACACACGTTGTCTGTTTTGAACGTGCCACAAACCCACAATTTTTTACAAAAACCTTTGAAAACATTGTGCTCACCAGTCCACCCTCAGTGCTAAAGACCAGAGCATAGAAGACTAACAAGAACTACCAGTGATTTTAACTGATATTTATAGTTATTCAGAGTATTACAGAGTTTAAATCTAGGGGTTCCCAACTAGAATTCTTTGCTCGAGTATGGCAGGACAAGCTTTGCACGTTTTAAAGTTGCCCACGAAAAATATAGGTAGAATATTAAACATGTTAATAGAAATACGGTTTCCACCTGATCAAGACAATAACACAAAGCACAGGTATTTTTACATTTTATGGCAAACGTGCACAGACACGGGAGATAAAATGAAGGGGCTGTATTTAATGTAGTAGAATTTAATGCAAGTGAATTCACAGAGCTAAAAGACAAGGATTTACTCCTGGCAGAACCAGAACTGATCAAAATTAAAAATGAAAAATAAATAAAATACGTGGGGTTTTGCCGGCCACCAGCTTGGGGTGACCGTCACTTTGAGGCGACCAGCAGCGCTTTTGTGAGGGAGGAAAACACGCTGGATACACAACTCAACTACTAGTAAACAAAAACAAAAAAAAAAAAAAAAAATTGCGGGGACTCGGGGACAAGAACGCGAATTACACACAGTGGAAAACAAGCGGCACAAATTACAGCCGTCACCGCGCCGAGGGACACGGCGGTCACGCTCGGAGCGCGGACGGGAGGGGAGCGGAGCGGAGCGGAGGCAAACCGGCCCCACCGGCCCTTCCCCGCACGTGCCGGGTGCCGGGGGCGGCCGGAGGCGGGGGAAGGAGGGCGCCGCTCATGGAGCCCGGGCGCGGGGAAGGGGCCGAGGGCCGGGACAGCCCGGGCAGCCCCCGCCATTCCCGCCCGGCCCCTCAGCGCCTCCCGCCGCCGCTCGAAGCGCGCGCGGCCGCCGCGGCCAATCAGCGCCCGCCGAGCGCCGTGAGGGGCGGCGGGGGGGACCCCCCTCACCCTGCCCCGCCCGGGGCTCCCGGCGCCGCCGCCCCGCTCCCGCTGCCGCCGCCCGGCCCCGCGCCCCCCGCACGCCTTACCACGTATCCCCCCCACACGTAGAGAAAGTTCCCGTCCACCACGGCGCAGTGGCCGCTGCGCTCCTCGGCCACGCAGAACTGCTCCGCGGGGTCCGCCGCCATCTTAGGGGAGGAGGGCGAGGAGGAGGAGGAGGAGGAGGAGGAAGGGGAAGGGGAGGAAGCGGAGGAAGCGGCCCGGCTGCCTCACGGCTCGGCCGCCTCACGGCTCGCGTCCCGCCACCGCCTCCTCCAGGAGAAGCTGCGGCTCCGCCGCCGGTCGCTCCCCTCAGGCGGACGGGAAGCGAGGAGGGTCCAAAGTGTGGGGCGGCACCCGCCGCTCAGCCCCGCCGCGGGTCCGGAGCGCGGCGCTGCCGCTGCCCTGGGCATCGGGGACCGGGGGAGGGCTGGGGCTTAATAAAGCCTCCGGGAGGATGTGAGTAAAGACCACGAGAGGAGGAAAAGGGCAGCGAGAATTGGAGGGATAAACATAAACCCCAGAGTAAGAAGGGAAAGAAGGGCTGGGTCTCAGCACCTGAGTCAGGACAAGGGAGAATGGCTCAGCGCTGACAGAGTAGGGTTAGATGGGAATATTGGGAAGGACATTCCTGGCTGGGAGAGTGGGGAGGCCCTGGCACAGGTTGCCCAGAGAAGCTGTGGCTGCCCCTGGATCCCTGGAAGTGTCCAAGGCCAGGTTGGACGGGGCTTGGAGCACTATGGGACAGTTGAAGGTGTCCCTGCCCGTGGCAGGAGGTGGAATGGGATGACTTTTAAGGTCCCTTCCAACCCAAACCATTCCAGAATTCTGTGATAAGACAACCACAGCAGAATTCCCTGTCTTTCTGAAGGTAAGACAAGCTACACTCCTGTGGGAAATAGCACCTATGAAATAGAGGCTGTTATTAATGAAGCAGTTGTACAGTAGTTCAAACACTGCCCTTCCAGTTCTTATACACTGTTACATCCACAACCCAGTGAATTCCTGCTGAACTGTGGAATTAATGGAATCCAAAATAAAACAGGTACAGTGCTTCAGAAAGAGTAGTAGAGTTGAGCTTGTGAGAAATGACTTCTTTAGCATCTTGTAAAAGGGCACCAAAACATTATTGTAAAGATTTTCTCGTGGAAGTGGGGTATGTACATCCTCAGTTGGATCTAGGAGGGAAGACTAATTTTTGCTGGCAGCAACTGATAATGTTAATCACAGAATCATGAAACATTCTGATTTGGAAGGAATCCACAAGGATCATTGAGTCCTGCCCAGGACCAACCCCAAGAGTCCCACCCTGTGCCTGAGAGGATCATCCCAACCCTCCTGGAGCTCTGGCAGCCTTGGGGCCGTGCCCACTGCCCTAGGGAGCCTGTTCAGTGCCATAACCCTCTGGGGGGAGGAACCTTTTCCTGAGATCCAACCTAAAACTCTCCTGACCCAGTTCCAGCCCTTCCCAAGGGTCCTGTCACTGGTGATAGAGAGATTAGTGCCTGTCCTGAACTTTTAAAATGAACCATGTACTGGCAGTGCATTGGGATGGTGGTTAAAATACAGGAGTCAGCATTTGGAGTTAAGAAAAACATGGGTACCAGGGAAACTTATCTTTAGATCAGTAGATCTACCTGACAGTAGGGCTACAATGTGCTGTCTCAGGAGATGTGCACAGAGGTTTTGAGCAGTGACAGACATGAAAACGAAGCTGTTTGTCGTGTTTGGTGTAACCAAACAATCCCATGGATCCAGGGAGATGTGCCGGCTGTTTGTGGACCGTTGGGATCTCTCTACAGGGTCGCTGCTCTCCAGCACCTGTGATGTCCAACAGAGCCATGGCAGGTGACGGAGACAAGGAGTTGGGAATGGCTTCCAGAGCTCCAGACAGATGGCTCAGTGAAACACAAGCCTGCAGCTCACTCTGGAATACTTTTACATCTCTGGTGGGAGGCTCCAGGCAACCTAAGAGAATCCCAAATACAGCAGGATGTTGTAGGAGTGTGCTTTATATTCCCTATTTGGTAAGAGCTTTAAGGAAAACTATTCCTGGGTGAGAGGCACATCCCTTCCCCAGGTGCACCTTCCTTCTTGAGGCGAGACATGAGCTGAGCGGCACAATCAGGTTTTCTTAGAAGGAGAATAAGCAGTAATTTTAGCAAATGGAAGTACTTATGTAAGGATTGGGTTCGTAATTTGCACCTAGCTGTGTGCCTGCGATGAAAAATGGATCATATTTCCTGCCTAAATAGCTGAGACCTGTCAGGTGGCAGCTTTTTGTCTGAAGAGAGGAGCTGGATCTTCACCTATGAGCTTGTTCCCTGATGAGGAGTGGTTGTAGATTATGCAGTTGAGAACGGACTATAGGAAATAGCTCACATTTTTTGTCTGTCTTTAAATCCCTGCAGACTTTTGAACAAGGGACTTTTGGAGTTGCTTTGTGAGCCTCCTGTGAGATCAAGCTGTACTTACTTTGAGAGATAGGGATGAGTGTTTGACTGAAACACTGTGTGTTTTTCATGTGGGCAAAAAGCAGCTGCCCCACAAGACTGGAAAAGTGGCTGTCCCTGGATCCCTGGAAGTGTCCAAGGCCAGGTTGGACGGGGCTTGGAGCAACCTGGGCTAGTGGAAGGTGTCCCTGCCCATGGCAGGGGTTGGAATGAGATGGGCTTTAAGTTCCCTTCCAACCTAGACCATTCTTTTCCATGAATATGTGTAAAAACAGCCCTGGAGACTATCCCATGCTTGTCAGCCAAGACAGACCCAGTGGAAGGGGTCTCTGGCTGATGTCTGATTAAAGGTGAGAACAGGAGAAAACAAGGCTCCATCCCAGGAGTACAGTTCACAGCTGGATGTATTTGATGGATGTTTTGTGGCAGGTAAATCTGAGTCTGGAGAGACTGGACAGGTAAATCTGAACTACCAGAGGTGCAGTGCAAGCTGTGCTGGGCCTGCAGGGAAAGAGGAAGGGGCAGCAGTGGTGTGAGCTACTTCACCTGTGAGGCAACAAATAATAATACCGAGGGTAATTGCATTGAGTAACTTGTGTAAGCTGCAGCAAGTGTATTTCATGGAATAACGAAGTTGAAAAAACTGTCTAAGATCATCAATTCATCCAGCACTGTCAAGGCCACCACTGACCCACGTCCCCAGGTGTCACATCCACAAGGCTTTTAAATCCCTCCAGGGGTGGGGACTCCGTCACTGCCCTGGGCAGCTGTGCCGGGGGTGGACAACCCTTTCTGTGAGGAAATTTTCCCCAGTATCCAATCTAAATCTCCCCGGTGTAACTTGAGGCCGTTCCCTCTCCTCCTGTCCCTGTTCCCTGGGAGCAGAGCCCGACCCACCCCGGCTCCCCCCTCCTGTCAGGGAGTTGCAGAGCCAGAAGGTCCCCCCTGAGCCTCCTTTTCTCCAGGCTGAGCCCCCCCCGCTCCCTCAGCTGCTCCAGCCCCTTCCCAGCTCCGTTCCCGTCCCTGCACACGCTCCAGCCCCGCAGTGCCTCTCTTGTCTGAGGGGCCCAGAACTGGACCCAGCACTGTTGGTGCCTCAGCCCTGCCCCGCGCAGGGGTCGCTCCCCGCTGGTGCAGTGCCCACACGGCCGCTGACACCCCCGGGGGCCGCTCTCCCCCCGAGCCCAGCGGGGCCGTCCCGCGGCTCCTCCCGGCGGGGCCGGGCCAGGGCGGCGGGGGCGGCCCCGGCCGGTTTGGCGCCAAGGCCGCCATGGAGCCGGAGCGGCTGCGGCGCCGCCTCAGCGCCGCGTTCCGCCTGCGGGGGCTCCTGCTGCGCCCGTGAGTACCGCGGGCAGCGGGGCAGCTCCCGTGCCCGCTCCGCTGCCCCCTCCGCTGCCCGCTCCGCTGCCCGCTCCGCCCGCAGGGATCGTCCCCCGGCGGGGCTCAGGCCCAGGGGCCGGGGCTGTGGGATGGGATGGGGTGGGGGCAGCTCCGCACCCCCCGCGTCCCCTCCTCGGGACGGGAGGATGCCTTTCCGCCCTCTTCATCTCCACTCTGGAACCTCCTCCAAAGCCCTGTTGTTTTGCCTTTCCTGCTGCTGTGGGTCTCTTCCATCCCTCCCTCCCTGTTTCCCACCCGTGACCCGACCCACTGCAGCGCCCGCCGTGGGTTCCACCAAAGACCTGCCCGCGTTCCCCCTCGGAGCCCTCCCTGATGCCGGCGCTGGGTGTGTGGTCGGGTTGTGTTCTCCGATGCTCTGCCTGACAACTCTGGGAGTTCTTTCCCAAGTTGCACTTGCCAGTCCCGTGTTCAGCATCCCTTGCTAGAAGAAGAAATAGTACTTCCAAAGGAGAAAATGGCATTCTCAAAGACAGAAATGGTATTTCCAAAGGAGAAAATGGCATTTCCAAGGGCAGGAATGGTATATTTTCAAATATAATAATGTGTATTATTTAGAGATGGCAAGTCAATCAAAAGTGGTTCCTGCTTGCAGTGGAAGGTGTCATGATTTAAAGGACAGCCGGGGGCTCCATCGCTCCTATTTTCCCTTTCTAGCTCATGTGTTAATATTAGTTCTGTTTTGTTTGTGTTGTGGATGGGATGGGATTATTTTGGACAGCGTCCTGGCACTTTCATTAGCGAGGAGTCCAAGTCCAGAACTCCGGACTCCAGGGTTCCATGAACTGAGACATTTTGAAGATCAGGCTGATAACCAAAACACCACTTTGGTTGGCCAGCAGATGACATTGATAAGAAAATTGTCATCTTTAACTGCAAGACTGTAGTCTAAGGAGAAGGGAAGAAACAGATTTCTAATTCCTGTGTTATTTAGAATTAAAATAATTCCAGTCCCAGAGATATTGATAAAGTGGAAAGGGTTCTGCAGAGGCTGTTAAGGTGGTCATGAGTTGGGAGCTGTGGTGGGTAAGGGAAGTAGGAAGAGCAGCGCTGCATCCAGGTCTGGGGCTTCCAGCATCAGAAGGATGTGGAGCTGCTGGAGCAAGTCCAGAGGAGGCCACGGAACTGCTCCAGGGCTGGAGCCCCTCTGCTCTGGAGCCAGGCTGGGAGAGCTGGGGGGGTTCCCCTGGAGAAGAGAAGGCTCCAGGGAGACCTGAGAGCCCCTTGCAGGGCCTAAAGGGGCTCCAGGAGAGCTGGAGAGGACTTGGGACAAGGCATGGAGGGACAGGACACAGGGAATGGCTCACTGGAAATGCTCAAGGCTTGGCTCAATGGGGTCCTGCTTTCAGGAGGAGGTTGGACCAGATGGTCTCCAGAGGTCACTTCCAACATGGACTTAAATGTATGGAGCTGAGATTCTCCACATCCGCTTCTTGTCCTCAATGTTTTCAATCCCAATGAGTTTTTTTCTTTGACATAAACTAGGACACTATTACCAGTTCTAATTATTTCTACTTTTTGTAAACCACAAGCCGTACAGTGATGATGTGCACAGCTGCCAAAATCAGTGCTGCTTGTATAAACTCTGGAATAATTATTGCTTTTTGTTCTTTCTCCATTGGAATTAGGGATGCTCTGAAGTATCTTGCTGAAACTTTTCAGTCCATCAGTGAAGTAGAACTTGAGGATGTAATTGAAAATGTCATCGATGCCGTTGAAAAACAGCCATGTGAGTAAACAATTTCTTTTTCTTAAGCGAGTTTATCTGGCACTTAGGATGTTATTTAGACAAAGACAGAGTTACTGGCAGTAGAGGCACTAAGGTGTCATTGTAGTATAACGGGTTGATTGAGATAAATGTGTTTGTTGACAATTTGTTTTGTTAAATACTGAAGTTTGCAGTGTCAGCAGAAGACATTTATGCCATTTAAAAAGTTGGCAGCCCGGTACATTCCTGACTTTTCCAAAAGTGGTAACATTTTTCAGTGCCAGTTACTAAAAGTTTGCTTGGACATCTTTGTCCTTGAAACCATCATTTTAAATATTAAAATGGAGAGAGACTATTTGGAGTGACAGGACAAGAGAGAATGGCTCCAAACTGAAAGAGAACAGGTTTGGATTGGATATTGGGAAGACATTCCTGACTGGGAGGGTGGGCAGGCCCTGGCACAGGTTGCCCAGAGAAGCTGTGGCTGCCCCTGGATCCCTGGAAGTGTCCAAGGCCAGATTGGATGGGGCTTGGAGCAACCTGGGCTAGTGGAAGGTGCCCCTGCCCATGGCAGGGGGTGGAATGAGATGGGCTTTAAGGTCCCTTCCAACCAAACCATTCTGGGATTCTGTGAGAAAATAAACCAAAGAAATAATGAGAAATTAATTCACTTGTTAGTCAGTAATCTGGGCCCAGAAAAGGGTTACTGAGAGGTGTGGTCTGAGGGGTCTGGCAGCACAAAACAGGAATTGTAGCAGCTTTAGTTAAAGGATGTGACTGACAGAGGATGCCTGAAGTGTGTTTACTGATCAGAGCTTATGAGAACTAGGAAACATGGGCTCACTTCCAGTTTTTGGCCAAGGAGGTTCAAATCCATATAAATATGTTCTAAAGTAAAAGCCAGGCCTTAGGTGAGTTCGGGAAACCTTCCCAGCCTATCCTATTTAAATCCAGAGGGGCATATGCTTGTTCTATTACTGCTCAGAAATACTTTTAATTTCAATTATCAGTTCAAATCCACGAAGTCAACAACGTGCCTGTCTCCAAAATTGTGCTGGAATGCTTCCTCATGGCAGCAATCCGTGTGATAATGTTCTGGAACAAAATTAACCTCCAGGATGTGAAAGCTCCGCTCTTAACACATTTGTAGTTATATTTGGCAGCTTTGCCTTGACTATAATTGTCTTGTTCTCCACGTTTAGGGAATTGATGGTGGGCACAGTGTGCTTTTTGCTACAAATGTGTCCTTTTGGGTGACAGTGTGAAGCGATCCATTTGTAAACACCGCGTGTCCTGAGCTTACAGAAAACCTGCTTGTTTGTGTAATAGATTCCTCTGACAGGACTCAACCATTCATCTTAAAATATTTGAGACCCACTTCCTCGGTGCATCCCGCAGGCTGCACTTGCAATCCTTGGAATTTTTTCTTCCCAGTGTCATCCAACATGATTGAACGGCCCACGGTGGAAGCAGCGGTGCAGGAATGCAGCCGGGCGCCCGATGAAGCCACGTATGGTGACACTGGGCTGTTTGATTTGGGGTTCCTGGGGGTGCATTTCCTTCTTTCTCCTCGGGAGAGAAATGGCAGGCATTTTCTGAGGTGCTCTGTGCTTTTGTCTCACCCCCCACCCCCCTCGTGCTGCCTTTTTGCAGGTTTGTAACGTTGCTCCCCAGAGAGTTTGTTCTCGTGGATTGGCCTCTGGAGGGGGGTTCTAAATATAATCTGACATTCTGGAATTCAAATGCTGTGGTTGTGTGTTCTGTGTGCTACAGGTTGAATATTAACCCACACGTCTGTTCGTGTTCTTTATTTGCTTTTCTCTAGATGGAAATTATCCCGGGTTATTTTGGGGCCTTTCTTGCCTGAGAGCACTTTGAAAAGTTTTCTGATTTTCCCCCTCTGATAACAAGCTGTGCAGCAATTACTGCAGTTCCTGAGAACTTTGTGGTGGTGATGAATGTGTTTCCTTTAGTGTTTATGTTGTATTGACATTGCAATGCAAAGCATGAAAAGAACTGGTTTTGCTGGGCACGTCAGTTGGATGCTGTCATCCCACAGCCATCCCAAGATGGAGCAAATTTGGGCTTAACTTTTCTCCTTCCTTGTTGTTGGAACCTTTATGATGCAGATGGTTGGTTTGAGTGTGGCTTTTCTTTGTGGTTCTTTTTCATACTTCAGAGAAATCTGTGTGCGTGGATTCTCAGTGTCCTGAAGGGAAAAGCTCTCCAGATCACAGGCACAACTCTCTTCAATTATTTAGTTAGAAGATGCAGTTGTATCCAGTGGGTGCAGCACAAAATAGAATATAAACCAGACAAATGCAGGAGAAAAGGTGGTAACACAGGGTGACAGCGAACAAAGCAAATGTGATTTTATTCAGCATGTCCTTTACTGTTTGTTCCGTCCACTTCATGGAATCACAGAATGGTTTGGGTTGGAAAGCAATGTTGAAGTAACGCTGTCAATGAATTGTTGTTTCAGAGAAAATGTCTTCAACGTCATTGGAGCCTTCGACGTTCCCCGATATATTTATAACGCAGAAAGGAAGAAGTTTCTACCGTAAGCCTTCCATAGCTTAGGTTTCAAGTACTTCTTGCTTTAAGAAAAAAAAAAAAAAAGCCTCTATTTCTATAAGGTTTGAAGTCTGGTTTTGATCCTTCCCCCTCAGGTCTGTTCACCTCAAGCCTGAGGGAGAATGATCGTAAATGTTTCAAACCACAAACCATGTTTATGCCATCCAGTGAATAAAAAAGACAGGAAGGTTGAGGACATACATCACTAAATGTAGCTTGGGCTTGTTTTTTTCTCACATTTAGCTGTTTAATTCTGTTTTCTAATAAATTTGCTCTGTCTGTTGCACTGTATTTCTCTAGTCTGTACCTTGCAGCTCCCTGAAGCCCTGGGGGATTTCTAAGGAGAACTCCAAATGCTAAAAAAAAAAAAAAAAAGAAAAATTAGGAGCAGCTGGTGATTCTGGAGGCTGGAGAAACTGGGGGAATAATACTCCTGTTCATGGCCACTTAAAAGGCATAACTGCTTTTCATAAAAAATGGATTTCTGCAGAGGCCCATTTGGGTGGAGAGATAAATCTCCAGGCCTGGGAGTTAGGAAATGAAATGGATGTAGCCTTCAAAACGCAGAAACACGGGATCCAGAGCAGGAATGTTCCTGGTGGAGTAACTGAATCACACAGCAGCATTTGTAGCTTTTGCGGCCTCCCAGAACTTTTGGATCAATAAGTAATTTTTGTGTGTGAAATGTGCCTTTTTTTTTTTTTTTTTTTTAAACCTTGGCTGTCTTGATCTTCTTGCAGTCTGTCAATGACCAACCTCCCTGCACCTAATTTATTTGGAAGTGCCAGAGATAAAGCGGAGCTGTTCCGGGAACGCTACTCCATCCTACAGCAGGTCAGGAGACGCTGCCTTTCTGTGAGCAGCAGAGCTGTCCTCAGGGACAGAGCCTAAATCCTCCTTTTCCAAAAATACACTGTGCTATTGCACCTCTTTGCCTCGTGGTTTCACATAAACTCTCTTGTCTCCTGCTAGTCAGAAATCCCTTCTTTCTGAAAGCATCACAGAGTACGTTTTTTAGGCTTGGTTTTGTTACCCAGTGTTATTGTTCATCTAGTTCTTAGAGGCAAATTCTTGTCAAAAGAAGTGCTTAATTAAAAGTTGCTGGATAAAACAGGGGAAGAACTTTATGGAGTGTTTTGCACAGTGGTTGTGGTGAACTGGCTTCCTGACACTGCTCATTTGTTTTCAAACTGAGTTACTTCCATTTTGGTTTGTGCAGAGGACTCACAGACACGAGCTGTTCACCCCCTCACCGATTGTGGCTCACCCTGATGACAGCAAGAGCAAATTCCAGGTAAAAAAAAATCGTGTTCTTTTCAGTTTTAATCCTGTTTCAAGCAAAACAATCCCAGCAGCCACTCCTGGAAACCTTTTTCCTAAACTGTGCTACATTCAGACATATGCCCCTGATTTCTCTAACAAGCCTGTACCCTCTCATAGCTCATTTGTGTATTTATGTCAAACATGTGCTGAGTGTCTTGCCTAAGAACAGGCCCCTGGAGGGTTTGGTTTAGTTCTGATTTGATTCTTTGCCTTTGTTTCCAGCTGAAGACAGTAGAAACTCTCCTGGGCAATACAGCCAGAGTGGGAGAAGTGATTGTGCTTGGGATGATCACTCAGCTTAAGGAGGTGAGTTCCTTCCTCCTTTTATTTGTGAGTTATAATATGGCAGGAAAGGAGAACACCTAAACATCTCACCACTGGATCCATTCTGATGGGCTTTCCCACGAGCAGTTGGTGCCAGTGTGAGAGGGGGAAGTGCCTTTGTCTTCTCTTGGGTATATTTTGCTTTATTAAATCTGTTTTTTAGGGGAAATATTTCCTAGAAGACCCCACAGGAGTCGTCCAGCTGGACCTCAGTAAAGCAATATCCTTTTTCTGTGATGGAGGAGCTGAAGGAATTTTCTGTAGACCTGCAGAATTTTAAGTTGAATAGTAAATCAATACTGACCACTAAAAAATATATATATTGAGAATTGCAGCGCTCTCTTTCTCCTTTGTTTCAAATTCCTTGGCTGCTGCAGCTCCCTGCCCTTTCTCCTAGGACAAGGTCAGTATTTCTTCTTGTGGAAGCAGAGCCTGTTCCTGGTTCTGGGCTCTTTATGGACTTACCTGCTCAGATGCCAGGGAATTTCCAGGCTCTTCAGGCAGCCTGTGAACTTCCAGTAGCATCCAAATGCATTCCACCAGCTGGAAAGCAGATTTTGGCCAAAGAACCTGCTTTAAGAGTCCTGATCTAAGAGAAATCCATTCCTTAACCCTCCTGCACCAGTTCCACAGTGGGTTATACACCGAATCCTGCTTTGTTCTGGCAGAAGGTAAAGCAGAGTGCATTGGTTTTAGCTTGTAATTAATTCTTCTGTTCAGGCTGTCACTGCCAGATGTGGCTGAGCAGACAAGTCTCGTGTTGACAAGGCTTGACCGTAAAATGTGTCTGTGGCTGAGATTTTGGGCCATAAAGCTGTTGCTCTGTGGGGTCTGGAGGCAGAGAGCAGGAATTTGAGGGTTTTAGGGTGTTGAGTACCTGTAGCAGCTTTGAGGGTTCACCTCAGCCTGGCTCCAACATTGCAGGAGTTATGACTGGATTGGGAGGACAGACTGGACTATCCAAACAGCGTGATTCAACAATCTGGAAACCCTGCTTTGTGTTGGCACAGCTTGGTCCTTCAAGGGCTTTGAAGAGCCTTCTCCTCAAGATGATGTCAGGCTTTGCAGTTTGGGAGCCTCGGCTGTTTCTGTTTGCAGAATGTCCCTCTGTGCAATATGCACAATCACAGCCTGCTTTCTAGCGTGTTCTATGTTTAAAATGCATGGAGTGAATAGAAGTGGGGAGCACAAATGATAGTGGGGACAAGCATCACCCCCTTCCTTCTAAAAAGTGGGACAGTCCTTGAGACAGAGTGCATGTGATGGGGACCCTTCCAGGGCAGAAATGATTCCTGTTCCCCTGCATTCCCCCTCGGGTTGAGGAGGTTGTTTTTGTGGCTGTGCAGCAAATCCATCCCGAGAAGTGGTGGTGGGGGGGGGGGTAACAAAACGCTTGGTTTCTTGCTCAGCCTGTTTTCCAGCCAGATCCTGCCGTGGCCTGGTTCTGGGATCACAGGAGGGACTGATGGAGGCTGGGAATAGCTGTGCAGCACAGCTGCCAACCCTCTGACTAATGTCTGGGACGTGGTGCTGCTAGAAAGGCTCAAGGTTGTTTTGCTGTTCCAAAATCCCTTAGGTTGGTACGAAGATGGAGTTTTTCATGTGAATGCTTTTGGATTTCCGCCCACTGAGCCTTCTGCTACCACGAGGTATAAAACTGGCTTTTGGCAGCCTCGCTCCTTATTTTCTTCAGAGTTTCTTAAGTAAGATCATTATTATTTTAAAATTTCTGTGACATTCAAGTATGTTGTTCGTCCTCCTCCCCAGATGCTTCAAAATAAATACGGTTTTAAGGAAGCAATTCTGGGACTTGTTGCTCTGCTTGGACCAGCACTAAAGCTTGGAGTGTTGGCAGAAAAAGCCTTCCAAAGGCCTTTGGGCTCTGCATATTAATTGAAATTGGGATCTAAGCCCTTCTCAGTTGGAAAACTAGGGAATAACATGGGAATAACAAATTCCTTGTTGCTTGAAGAGTGGATCATAGAATCTCAGAATGGTCTGGTGGAAGGTGTCCCTGCCCATGGCAGGGGGTTGGAATGAGATGAGCTTTAAGATCCCTTCCAACCCAAACCATTCTGGGATTGTATGATCCTAACTTGAATATTTTAATGATGTAGAGCCTTCTATGGGAATATAAACTTCTTTGGAGGCCCTTCTTCATCGTCAGTAAAGGCTTCTGCCAAGCTAAAGCAGCTGGAGGAAGAAAACGAAGATGCCATGTTTGTGTTTCTCTCTGATGTGTGGCTGGACCAAGCAGAAGTGCTGGAAAAGCTTCACATGATGTTTTCAGGTGGGTGAGAATTGCTTTGACTCGTTTTCATCATTTGTTTTCCCTAATTCATAGTACTGACATTGCTTTGGCCAGCAGCCACTTTATCTGCTGTGACAAGAACGTTTCTCTTTCTCCTCAAAGTTGTTCCTAGGCTTAGTTTAAAAAAACCTCTTATTTCAGTGAGATGAGCACTGCTTCCCACTGCCAGAGGGCAGGGTTAGATGGGATCTCAGGAAGGAATTCTTGGCTGGGAGGGTGGGCAGGCCCTGGCACAGGTTGCCCAGAGAAGCTGTGGCTGCCCCTGGATCCCTGGAAGTGTCCAAGGCCAGGCTGGAGCAACCTGGGCTGGTGGAAGGTGTCCCTGCCCATGGCAGGGGGTGGAACTGGATGAGCTTTAAGGTCCCTTCCCACCCAAACCATTCCAGGATTCTGTGGTTAGTAATGTTGACAACACTGGGATAACAAAGCATCTGTGAATTGCTTCTCTGTATTCCAGAGCAGTTTAGGAACAGCTTGTCCTGTCAGCCTTAGATAGAATGGAAGTGTGAGAGGGTGGCTGCTTTAAAAATAAACAATTTAAGAGTGGGAAACTGCTCCTCACCTGAGCAGAACTGGACACAAATTAACACACTCATCCAGAAGTTACAAATCCAGTTCCAGTAATCTGGATCAAAGCTGGCAAATCCTTGAAGCAAACTTGGACCTGATCCAAGATCTCAGGTGCTGAGGTGACAGGGGGACTTTGGGTGGGTGAGGTTCGTGTGCTGAACTCACCCGGCAAAGGTGCAGACGCTGCAGTTCCTATTTTGGGATTTTAATAGGCAAGTGATTACCTTCATAATTATAACCTGAAAGGAATAGCTGAGTGGAATAGCAAGGAAAATATCGATGAGCCGTTCCTCTGGGACAAGCAATTCTGTTCTATTTACCAACCCGATTGAAAACCACTGAAGTAAATCCAAGTCTGGTCCTGCATGTGAGGAAAATGGAGAGTAACTGGGATGTGAGATGAATGCCTGAGTAGATGTTTCTATTTTTATTTCAGGGATGGGAATCAGGTTTCTTCTCTCACCCTTTGCTATGAAGCCCTGTGTTTCGGGGTGATCAGTGAGATTGTCAGGATTCATCAGATCCTTCAACTGCTCAGGCAATCCCAGTTACTGTTGCTTTATAATACCAAAGAATGAATTAAATATTGGTAGAGCCTTGAATTAGAGTGATCATGGAGGTTCATAGCAATCCATTGCTGCCTACTTGCTGGTTTTTCTCTTTAAGGAACTAGTACATTTTAAAATGGTATTATTTATTATATTGCATGCTGTATTATTCTCTGGACTGGTACAGCAGCTGGATGCACAAAAACAATGTGGAAACTGAGCTCCCTTGAAGTGCCATTTGTACATTGTCATGGCCCTTTTTGAGCTGAAACCAGCCTGTATCCAGAAAATAGTTCATGTGTATTTATAGCAGCAGAGCTTCAAGTGCCGTTGCAGTTCCTGCCTTTCATGGAAGGGGCTGGAAGCCGAGTGCTGAGAGACACCCAAGTGAGTGGAACAAAGTCACAGATCCTCTGTTTTCCCAGGTTATTCCTCGGCACCTCCCACCTGCTTTTTCTTCTGCGGAAATTTTTCGTCGGCGCCGTACGGAAAAAATCAAATTCAGTCCCTGAAAGGTAGGGGAGTCCTGGTAAACACTCACACGTGTGCCCTGAATGAAAATAACGATGGCAAACAAACGAGGGGAGCAGAAAATGAGCCCTTATTTTCCAAGTGACACGTGTTAATGCACCCGAGTGTGGGGGGTGATTCATACAGCTTGTGTTCATTATCTAACCGGGTGATGTATTTTTTCCTGACCCCAGGCTCTTTGAAGGCTCTGGCAGATATCATATGTGAACACCCCAGCATTCATAACAGGTACAGAGCAAAGGGAAAGCTGTTTATTTTGTGAAACCTTTTAATTGCTTTAGGAAAGTAAGAGATATTTGTATTTTCTCTCTGCTGCGAGCCAGCTGTGATCAGATAACAAGCTGGTTTTGTAACAGGCCTGCAAGTTTGTTTTGGGAGCAGCGTGAGGCTTTGATTTTATCTCAAATAGCTGGGGCATGGAAACTGCTAATGAGGGAGGCCAGGTCTCTCCCTGGAATATTTTCCTGGTTCCTGATCTTTGAATTCCTGGCATTAGACCTCCTTTCTGGAATCTGCATAAAAGTGATGCCTTTTAACTTTTTACAGTAGTCGATTTGTGTTTGTCCCTGGCCCTGAAGACCCTGGTCCTGGTCCTATCTTACCAAGGTCAGTTTGCTCAGGAATTTGGAGTTAAATAGTGGAAGAAGGGAAGAGTTTTTGTTGATATATCTGCTGCTATTTATTTTAGACCTCCCCTTGCTGAAAACATTACTCAGGAGTTCAGACAGCTGGTGCCATTTTCAGTTTTCACCACAAATCCTTGCAGGTAACAGTGCAAGTACTAATTGTATTTCTTTATTTATTTTACCAAGTGACTGCTTTATGTGATTTTCAAAACCTACAAATTTCGGAAAAGTCGGTCTTAAATTTGTCAAACCAATGGAATTCTTCACATGCGTGAATTGTAACTACTTCTAAATACATGAAGGCATAAATAAATCAGTGATGAAAGGCAATAAAACTAGAAGTTTGACAGTGGTTTACAAATCCTGCTCAAAGGCATCATGTTTTTTCTGAATCTGGAGGAAATGCGGGGAAGATGGGAAAATATTATTTTAATTCAAATGTGCTTTTTTTTATATTAGAGGGAGATCAACTTCATAATGCAGCTCCCTAGGTTTTAGGTTCATCTTATTTAATTTCATCACTGTTTTCCACTTTAGGATTCAATACTGCACCCAAGAAATGATTATCTTTCGGGAAGATTTGGTCAACAAAATGTGCAGAAACTGTGTCAGATTCCCCAACAGCAACATGGACATTCCCAACCACGTGAGTGAGTCGTGCTGAGCACCTTTGGCCAAGCTTTTTGACCTGTTTGTTGGTCAGCAGGTCTGGATTTCGGGTGCTCTGATCCTCATTCTCATGACATGTTGCAAGAGGAACCCAGAGGGCCTGGGAGGAGGATCTGTACATTTAGTATTTTTGCAGTAAAATAACTCAAACCATGGTACTTTCAGGTGGTATTGAGTCATTCTGTCACACTGCAGGTGCCCTTGAACACCAAACTTCCCAGCAGCCAACTCTGTGCACCAGCCATGAATGTCTACCAAGAAACATTGATTCCTAAAGGCAAAGTTGAACACAAAATAATTTTTTAAAAGATTTGATTGGTTATCTGGTGCCATTTGCCGTAAAGCAGCCTGTCACTTTTCCAGAAATTCATCTGCTTGTTTTGTCTTCTCACTTGAAGTCTTGATCCTGCTTTTTATACATTAAATTATGGCTCTAGTTAATGAACCCTCAGCAGGATGGGATTTACTGATATAATTGGATGAGAATGAAGCAGGCAGTACTGGCTCATTGCAGTGATGGATGGAGCCTGGGTTTATTTATTTCACAGGGTGGTTTTTTTGTTTGCTTGACTCAGAAACTTGTTTTAGCTCTCTCTTCCCTCATCACAACAGTGCTCGGTGTCTTTGTGAACCCACAGTGGACAGTGATGTACCTTGACTCTGGTGTGCACATTTGCATTCCTGTCACTTCCCTGTGCTCCCAGAGGGCTTCCTTTCCAGGAGGGAATCACAAAACAAATGCAGGATTATGGACTGCAACCCTTTCTGCAGATGCTTTTGCATACTCCACTTTTTCTCTGCCTTTTTTGGCCTCCCACTATTTTTTTTTTTTTAATTCAACTGTGTTAGAAAATGAGAGGGGAAATGTTGTTGCTAAGAAAGGAATCGAAATCATTTGGGAATCAAATGATTTCCTCAGTTCAGGGGAAAGACTTAAAGTGTGGATTTTGTCGTTAACTAATACTGTAAGGAAAGCCATGAGGGGGGAAAAAACCAACCTATAGAATGAAAATTTATGACGTTCTTGGTACTGCCTAGGCTGGAGGAACAGGTTAAGTAGATTTTCTTGGGGAGTCTGAACAATCAAGTAGTTTTGCTATCTTCAGATATTGCCTGATATGCTTTAGAAAGGACACTGTGTATTAACAAAAAAACACAATGGGGGTTTTTCACAAAAATGAAAGAGCAGCTGAATGCTGTAGGGGAGCTGCTCCTTCACTCCAGGAATTATTAACACTCAGAGGATACAAAATCAGGTACAAAAAAACCACCTTTCCACGTTCAAAGCCGCTTTATTTATTAACAATCATGGGCGCCTGCAGGGACGAATTTCCCTTGTAGCAAAGGGCTCAAACCAGCGATTTGTGTTTCCCTTGCAGTTTGTCAGGAGCATTTTGTCCCAGGCCCACCTGAGCCCGCTCCCTCTGTACGTCAGCCCCGTGTACTGGGCCTACGACTTCGCCCTCCGCGTTTACCCCGTGCCCGACGTGCTGGTGGTGGCCGATAAATACGACCCCTTCACCGTCACCAACACCGACTGCCTCTGCATCAACCCTGTAAGATCCTCCCTGGGGCCCCCTCCCAAATCAAAACTAGTGTTCCAAAGTGCCTCTCTTGCCATCTGTTCGGTGTTTTACTTACACGAGCGTGGTAGGTAAAATCTGCATTTTTCTTCACAGGGTTCGTTTCCAAGAAGCGGGTTTTCATTCAAGGTGTTCTACCCCTCCAACAAGACAGTTGAAGACAGGTAAATCTACTCACTTTCTCATAAAAAATGAAATATTTTCATATGCTCTGACTTCCTGCCTGTCAGGAGGAACACAGAGAATTGATAATATGAAGAGTGTGGATGTTCTAGCAGTTTAACTGACTTATGGTTCGTACTCAGGCAGGGTAAGAAATCCAAATGCCCAGAACTAAAGTAATAAATTCAGAAATTGCAGTCAAATATCAATGAGGGGAAGCAGAATCTAGAAGTAAAAAGGAAAGATGACTGTACTGTATGATTTTCAACGACTGAAACCTGATTGGGAAACAGATTGGTTTCTGGGGATGATGCTTGTTACATAACTTATTAAATTTAGGAACAAAATTCGTTCGTTTTATGATCATCTTCAAGCCCAGAAGCCACTTTCATTCTTTTATTTCACATGTTTTTAAATCTGTACTCATTCATCCCAACTGTGGCATTCCACTGACTGGAAAAAGACCAGCTGCCACACCAAAAAGTATTAAAAGTATTAAAAGTATCAAAGGCCTTACAGTGGATGAAAATTTGCCTGTTTGAAATGATGATGGTATAACCCAGTAGGAAAAGCATAAATTTATCTTGTCTGATTGTTCCATCCCTTGTTGCAGAAGCCTTCCAAGGGAATTGATAATGGATCAGCCCATGTAACCTTTACTTGAATATAAAAAAATACCATACTTTAGCTCTTTAAACAGTTTTAAAACATTATCAAATCTTCAATAGATCAAGACACAGAATAGTATTGTGAACTATCTTTAGGAAAAAAAAACCCTAAATACTGTTTCTCTTTGGTATTTGCAGCAAGCTTCAGGGGTTCTGAATTTCTGCAAGACAGCAAAAAGTGAGCCCATGTGAAGCCAACTCCAGCTCTTGCTTTTTAGGTGTCTTGATTTTATGATGTATTATGGACTTTTTATAATGTCAAATTTTGTACACAAATAAACTTTTACAGGAAAAGACACTGGTGTCAGTTTAAAGTGTAGAGTCAAGAGTTGAGAATTGGCAAAGCATAAAAGAAGGCAACTGTGTATAAAATAGGAAAGATCTGTCTTTAAAAAAAGAAGTTAAGGACAGGGAGAACTTTGAGATGGACTGAGAGCTGGTTATCTGCAGGAGAATGGGAATGTGGAATAGGATTTGTCTTGGGATGGGAAAGGAATTGTGTTTGGCAGAGCCCTTCCCACTGTGCTGGCCCGGCCTGGGAACAGCTCAGGGGCAGGACCAGAGGGGACAGCAGGATCTGGGCTCTGAGGGGCCATCGGGGTGGGGATGGCAGCTGGGTACAAGAGGCATGAAGTGGTTTGCCAAGGATTTAAACCCAAACCACAGGACAGGCTGCACTGGCACTTCTGAATGTGCTCCCTGAGAGGATGGCACTGCCAGCTCAGTGGGGAGCATGTGCTTTTCAGAGGGATGAGGAGGTGATGGTGGAAAACCAGCCCTCTTGAAGACAACCACGAGGGCCAAGAGCCACCAGGGAGCCACTGAGAGGCGGAGAAAGGCTCAGCAAGGTCCGATGGAGAGCTCAGGGCTGGAGAGGCCTCTACCCTGAAGGCGAGCCCGCCATGTTGTTTGCCGTCTCCATAGCAACTGGCCGGAAGTGCCCGGCGCCGCCATCTTGTTTACCGTCACCACAGCAACGCCCTCCATATTGTTTACCGTTACCACAGCAACGGCCGCCATCTTGCTCAGCACCTCCCCCGTCCGCCCGCCCGGGCCGAGCGGGGCCATGGCGGGCGCGGGGCGGCTGCACGACCTGGACCTCAGCGCCGAGGAAGCGGAGCGCCTCCGACGCGCCTTCCGCGACGAGAAGTTCCGCGCGCTGTTCGCCGAGTACGCGGCGGAGCTCACCGACCCGGAGCAGCGGCGCCTGTACGAGGAGGAGGTGGCGGCGCTGGAGCGGGAGCGCGGCGTGGAGGTGCGCTTCGTGCACCCCTCGCCGGGCTTCGTGCTGCGGACCAGCCAGGAGGGCTCCCGCCGCTGCTACATCAACGTGTGCAGCAACGCGACGCTGGCGGAGCCGCGGGCCCACGCCGAGCGCGGCGGGCAGCGCTGGGCCCTGCCCTACAGCCTGGCGCCGGGCCGCGAGGAGCTGCGCCGCGCCGGCCGCCGCCGCCTGCTCTACGACGTGGTGTTCCACCCGGCCGCGCTGCGCCTGGCGGCCCGCAGCGCCCCGTTCCGCCGCCTGCTCTGCGACACGGCCCTGGACGCCGTGGAGCGGCACTGCGGGGTGCGGCTGGACCGCGCCAACGCCGCCGTGCTGCGGGGCACCCGCTACAAGGGCGTCCCGCAGGCGCCCGTCATCCGCTCCCCGCTGCCCGGCGGCGCCGCGAAGCCGCCCGACGGCGAGGAGTCCCCGCTGCCGCCCTTCCCCTACCCCGCCCCGCCGCCGGCCGACAACGGGGATTCACCGCCCTGCCCCGCCCCGCCCGCCGCCGAGGCCGCCCCGCCCGCCGGCCCCACCACGCCGCGCTGGAGCATCCGCCACCGCTCCTACGTGGACCTGCAGGACTACCGGCACAGCCGCGACTCGGCGCCCAGCCCGGTGCCGCGGGAGCTGGTGGTGACGGTGGAGCTGCCGCTGCTGCGCTCGGCGGCGCAGGCGGAGCTGGAGATCCGCGGGCGGGAGCTGCGGCTCGACTCGCTCCGTCCCGCCTACCGCCTGCGTCTGCGCCTGCCCTACGACGTGGACGAGAGCGGCGGCCGCGCTTCTTTCAGCCGGGCCCAGCGGCAGCTGCAGGTCACGCTGCCCGTGGTGCCGCCGGCCCCCGCCGGCCAGCGCCGCGAAGGGGCCGAGCCCGTGGCACAGGGGCCGGGAGAGCCGGCGGAGGCTGGGCCGGGCGGCGGGGCCGCTCCTCCCCCGGGCCCCGGCGGCGCGGCCTGCAGCACGTGGGGCGGCGGGGACACCGGGGATCCACCCCGGGACCCGCCCACCGAGCCCCCCGCTGAACCACCCGCAGAACAATCCGCTGATTCCCACGCTGAACTCCCCGCAGATCCACCTGCTGAACCCCTTTCCGAACCCCGCGCTGAACGCCCCGCTGGACCACTTTGTGGTCCACCCGCTGACCCACCCACCGAGCCCCGCGCTGAACTCCGCTCTGAGCCCCCCGCTGGACTCCTCGCTGAGCCTGCTGAACCCCTGGTTGGCCCACCTACTGAACCACCCGCAGAACCCCTCACTGAACCATCTACTGAATCCCCCGCTGATCCACTCGCTGAACCCCAAAAAACACCTGTCGAGCCCCTCGCCGACACTGAACCGCCCGCTGAACCCCCCTCTGGACCACCCCCTGAACCACCTCCTGAGCCCCCCAGCCCACCACCAGGCTCTGGCGCTGCTCCCCCCACCGCCAGCCCCGAGCGGGCCGCAGAGCACAGCCCCGGCATGGGCGCCACGTGCCCTCCCTTCCAGGCCCGGCAGGACGAGGCGTCCCTCACCCTGCTCCTGAGAGTGCCCGGCATCCACCCCCGGAGCCTCTGCGGGGACGTGGGCACCCACCACTACAGCCTGCGCTTCTCCAGCGACAGCGGGGCCTTTGCCCTGTTCCTGCAGTTCCCTCCCGCGAACAGGCTCGTGTCCCCCGAGACCGGAGTCAGCGTCTCTGCCCACAACGCGGTTGTGGAGCTGGCCAAGGCCCCCGGCAGCACCGGGCCCTGGCAGAAGTTCAGCTTCGGCCTCGACCCCTCGGCTCTGCAGGTAATGGCTTCAAAGGGGCAGGTTTGGGGTGTCCCCTCCCCAGAGAGCCCTGCTCCGCTGCGGGTGTGGCTGGGGTTTGGCTGCGCTGGTGAGTGATGGCTCGGGAAGGTGCGAGGTTGAGTTCAGAGCTGACGGAGACAGAAGTTGCTTCCTCCGAGAGCTGCTCCCAGATGTGAGTGGAGTGACCTGATCTGTCACCAGGTCACATCATGGAGCTGACACCTTCATCCTTGGGTTTGGAATGACTTCTGCCTCCCACGCCGACTTATTTTTCTAAGGGAAATTGTGGTGATAAGTGTAAACAAAGCCTGCCCTGACCTTTGTGTCCCTTAGCGTTCACTTTTAACCCAAGTAAACTGCTTGTGCAGCTTGTTCACACAAAGAAAGGAGTTGTTTATGGTACACTAGACATACACTCGTGTGCATACACTGTCATGAAGAGTGGGTGGAGGGTCCCTGTGTCTGTATTTTGGGACAGAATTCCCACTTACAGCCATGGGAATACCCATTATTTAGACCAGAGCAGAACAGCAAACAGCAGCTGTGAACTGTCCATTTTGCTGGGATAAACCTTCACCTTCTCTTCTTCCCTGACTGGATATGACTCCAGTTTAGTGGTTTATGATTTTATGGGTCGTTTGGCAGTGATGCTCCCATGGGGGTGGCTGCATCCAGGTGACAGTACCATCTGGGAGCTGGCAGTGTCCCTAAAGGGATGCCCACCTCGTGGCACTCCCACTGTCCAGAGGCACTCACGCAAATTTTGTGGAAAACCACATTATTGTGTAAGCTCAGAGTTTCAAACAGCTTCTCACGAGGAGGGATTAAGGCTGCACAGCTCTTGTGTAACCTTCCAGCCATGGGATTTGAAGTTTGGCTCGATTTTAGAGCAATAAAATCCTTTGCATTTTGGATCATGTGCTGTGGGAGTGCAAGTCCAGAAAGCTGGCAGGCTTCAAGCATGTCCACTGGGATAGACTTGCCTTGGAGCAGCTTAATTGCTCCTTCCCTACCACTAGAAATTGCTTGTGCATGATTTTGAAATATATTTATCCAATTAGTGTTTGTGCAGCTGAAACATCACATTTAATGTCCCATTTAGCAGCTGCACACCTTTTGTAACAGCAATTCCTGTGAAGGAGGAGCTGATCATTTCGGGGAAGTATCAAAGATGATGAATTTATGGAGAACCACCCACGCTGAGCTGTTTGCAGAGCATTTCCTCTGCTTTTAGCGGAGCAGAAGCCTTGCAAGTCTGTGCAAGTGGGGCCACAGAGCCCTCAGCACTGCTGTCGGTCGCTGGAATCGGGCACTGGGTGCTGCTACCACATCAAATAAGCCACTGTGTAAACTGCTGCCTGTTTTCTGCACAGGTCCAGAGCCTGCCCAGGGCAGTGGTGGAGTCCCCATCGCTGGAAGTGATCAAAAACCGTGTGGGTGTGGCACTTGAGGCCGTGGTTTAGTGCTGAACACGGTGGTGCTGCTGGCTTGGTGGCTGCACTAATGATTTGTGTGTGTGCGTTTGTTATTACGACCGGGGGAACATCTTGGGATTGGGAGTTGCTAAAAGGCCACCCAGTAACGACAGCTTGGTTTTGTGAGTTAAAAAAAAACCCAACCCTTGAATGTGCTGATTTTAGTATATGTTGCAAAATGTTTTGGGTGGAGTAGGAGGATGAGATTGGGCATTAGTCACAGGCTTCCCAATCATTCATTCATCCAAAGGATTCTCCTGGAACGGAGTCCTTTTGGACACTGGGCCTGCAAACTGAAGCAGGCGAAAAAAACTGAAGTCATTTGTTCTGTTTGCTTTTTTTTTGACTGATGTTTCCCCGAAGTGCCTGTGCCAGCACTGAGAGCTGCACTCACTCAGAGTGAAGGGAGAAAAATGAATATTTAATTAGAGCCACTATTGTATGATGTTTTCTGGCCATTAACTATTTGCTCCTGGTCGCTTTTTTTCTACTTACGTTGATTTCTTCAATTTGTCTGATGTAATTTTGGGTGGTTTTCTGCTTTGGCTTTTGTTCTATAAATCAGAGCTGTGGTTCTTGCACTGAGACCTGTGAGGACTTGCATCAGTCATTGCAGAGTGCACAAAGCTGTGCCCTGTTTGATCCCTTCAAGGAGCTTTTGATGGCTGAGGGGAGCAGGAACTTTATCCTGCACCCCTCAGTGTGCTTATTCATCATCTCCTCTCCCACAGCAGGGTTGCCAGAGGATAGTGCATGGCAGAGGTGAGCCATGGAATCAGAGAATCTCGGAATGGTTTGGGTTGGAAGGGACCTTAACATCTCATTCCACCCCCTGCCATGGGCAGGGACACCTTCCACTAATCCAGGTTGCTCAGAGCTCCATCCAGTTTGGCCAGTGTTTTTTTTAACAGATATAGAATTCCTACTCTATCGTCTGGGAAGTTGCTTCCTCCTGGAGACCGAGGGTTGCTGTGTTGTTTCATGGAACAAATTCCTCTGGGTTAGTTCAGAACCTGCCCCTCACTGGAAATCTGTCCCACAGTGGCTCTTCCACCCCTGTGAGGCTGCTCCCAATTCTCTCCCATGAACTGCCAGTTTCTTCTTGGGAATTGGTCTGATGCAGACACTGGGAGAAGAATGAGTTGAGCCTCTCCTTGGGACACCACGCTGGAAACAGAATTGCAAGGACAGTTGGAATGTCCCACCCTTGTTTCTTTTCAGGAAATCTTTACAATGCCTTGGTCTTCCCTGGACTTTAACTGTGAGTAGTTTCACTCCTTGGCCAAACCATAATGTCCATGAGCAGTTGGATTTGATGATTGTGGAAGTCTTTCCCATCCTAAATGATTCTGTGACTTGTTGACGAGAATAAAGATTCCACAACTTTGGGCATCGTGGACCAGGGTCACGTTGTTCAGGGGTTTAAAAGTGACCCTTTGTCACTGCCCTGGTGCTCAGTCACTGCACCAGAGACCACACAGCACTGATCCTTCTGCAGGGCTCGCTCCAGGCCCTGTTTTCCCAGGGAATGACCTGAGGAAGCTTCCTGGCTTCCCCCTTGCCAAAATCACTGTCTGCTTGTGCTCCCTCCATTGCGGTTCATCCACTCACACCTCCTCCATCTTTTCCTTAAATCCTTAAATTCAGGCCCGGGAAACTCCTGCATCACAGAGTTGCCCTTCATTTCAAGACAACACAGCCTGGAGAGTAAATGATGAAGAAAGAATGGTTGAGAGCTAAATAACCATTAATAAAATTTGTAAGCCTGCCAGGCAAGGTTTGTGAGAACAACATGTCCCAGTGTGTCCTGGTTAATAGCGGAGCAGGAGTTGGGCAATGATGGAAATCGTGCCTTAGGAAAGCACTGTCTTGGAATGTTTGGCCTCCTGGGGTTAAATGCTCAATTCTTAACAGAAATAAAAAGCAGTTTTCTAGTGGGTGTATTGAACTCCTGAGACTTGGAGGCTCAGTTATCAGAGCGTGTGAAACACGTGTGGTAGCCAATTAATTCTGCCGACACTTTTGGGGTCGGGTGTGCTCATTTTCATGGGATTAGAGAAAGATTGGGTCACGTAGGAATTCCCTTTCATGCTGATCCACACCCTTCCTGCCCCTCACAGCAGCCTGGAGTGAATTAATTCACAGGATGTGTGCTCATTCCCTGGTCAGTGCTTCCCCCTGGGAGCCCCTCACTGGGGAGGGAATCCCAGCCAGACCATCCCTTTCCTCATAAACCCCCATCTCCTCTTAGGGAGAATATTAAAATTTAACTCATGTAAACCCCCTAGGGCTCCAGAGAACAGCAAGGGAGCAGAGGAAAACAGAAATATTTCCTCTGCTTTCCTATGCATTATGGTTTTTTTAACATTTACAGTCTGAAAAATATAATAGTGAACATTCCTGAGGAGTTCATGGTTGGAGCTGAGCGTGAGTTATGCTGTTTGTGAGGTATCCAAACAGGAATTGCACAGCAACATGGAAGCTTTGTTTAACTTCTCTGTGGGTGTTGAGGCCTCCATGGAGGATGTTTTAGATGGGTGTGATTTTTTCTGCTTGTCACAGCCACCAGTGTCTTGTGAAGGAGATGTTTTGGAAGCTCTTGGTGCTGGTAAACTGAGATGTGGACCCATTGGAGTGAGTCCAGAAAAGGCCACTAAACTGATCCCAGGGCTGGAGCCCCTCTGCTCTGGAGCCAGGCTGGGAGAGCTGGGGAAGTTCACTGGAGAAGAGAAGGCTCCAGGGAGACCCAAGAGCCCCTCCCAGGGCCTAAAGGGGCTCCAGGAGAGCTGGAGAGGGACTGGGGACAAGGGATGGAGGGACAGGACACAGGGAATGGCTTCCCACTGGAAAAGTGTAGATTTAGATGGGATATTGGGAAGGAATTCTTGGCTGTGAGGGTGGTGAGACCCTGGCACAGGTTGCCCAGAGAAGCTGTGGCTGCTCCTGGATCCCTGGAAGTGTCCAAGAGCAGTGCCAGGGCTTCACCACCTGCATAGGGAAGAATTTCCTCCCAGTATCCCATCCAAATGTAAATCACCTGTGTGTGGCTGCAGGTGGCAGAGTTCTGTCGCTCCCAGCACAGGGGACACGTGGAAGAGGCTGTGGGCTGGATGTGCTCCTGTGGGCTCACTGCCTGGGGCTGTGCTGGAGCTGTCCCTGTGCTCAGGGATCTCGGAATTTGGGCCCTTGTGGATGTTTTTTTTTTGGTTTGAGAGTTAACCAAGCATGAAACCCAGAGAGCCACGTTGGGAAGTGTAAGGCAGGGATGTTTTACAGCTTTGCCACCTTTCAGGGAGAAACCCATCCCAGAGAGCTCTTTTGCCCTCGTTTCCAAGCTGTTTGGAGTTGTTACATGCTTTCTCTGAAAGGCAGGGTTATAATTTCCAATTTCCAGGCTACTATAAGGACTTAATACAATAGTCAGGGGTCACTTCTAAGAACATGAGGCTGTTGTTTGTAAGCCGACAACGGTTTATTTTTGGTTCAGTTAATTCTGTGCTCATCATTTCAAGACTCTTGGCAAGTTTTTTGGGAGGTCAAGGAAGGACAGAGAAGGAGAACAGAACAAACTTATTATTTCATATTTTTCAGAGTAATCTCCCTTCCCAAGCTGCATTAAGAACCATAATTAGTTTGCTTCTGCTATAAAACAAACTAATTTCTGCATAGCCTTTAATTGGTAGCTGCATTTTGGGAATAACGTGTCTACACAAAACATTTATGTCAGGAAACATTATTAACCTACTGATTAAGCTCATCAAAGCTCCTTTTGAGCTGTTTAATCTTTGCAGTCACGAGCTCCTTGGAAAAGTTTTCACCCCACTGCAGGTACCAAAACTTTGAGCTCCACGTTCTCACGTCGAGCTGGTTTGTGCTGGGACCCTACAAAGCCAGAATCCAGGAGATCCACAGATCCAGGATGTGTCTACCCCACCCCTGGAAGTGTTCAAGGCCAGCTTGGAGCAGCCTGGTGCAGTGGAAGGTGTCCCTGCCCATGGCAGGGGTTTGGAATGAGATGGTTTTTAAGATCCCTTCCCACCCAAAGCATTCCATGATTCTGGGGTTCTCTGAGCGTCTCGTTACAGGAGGCACACAAAGAATTTAAACCTGCTTTTAAAACTGTTGCAGCCTGCGTGGGAGGTAACTCTGGATGGAAATTGGCTCCGAATTTGGCTAAATTAAGGCAGAATAAACCCATCTGATTGCCGAGGGCAGCCGTGAGGGGCCCAGCTTTGCACCGGCGGTGCTGAGAGAGACAAGGATTCCTTTGAATGATGAAGTGCTCTGCAAACCCAAGTCCTTCCTGCTAACGTTTATGTTAATTTGCTCTCAGTTTAGTCACAGGGAAAAATGAATGTGTACCAAACAGCAGATGACAGTATGTGCAGGGAGAAACAAATTAAATTGGAAGTTGCTAAGAGAGGATCATAAATACCAGAAAATAAACAGTTTGAACTGACGAATTATTTTACAGGGTCATTGAAATCATCTGCAGATGGTTGTCCTCTGCTCTGGCTTGGAAGGCAGAGCAGGCTTTAGAATAAATTCCTGAGTAATTTTTTTCCAAGGTCTAGGCTTGGATAACATCTGCAGTAACAGAAATGCCTCGGCGTGTGCTCCACGGGAAGGCAGAGTCTGAGTTACAGTCTCGGGCTAATGATAATCACCTTATTGACAACAAACACATCCGTGGGGCTGTGATTTATGGCAGCCCATGGGGTAGGACTGGGATAAAATGTTAAATGCTTATGGGAGTGCGGTGTTGGGCTGGGATGGAACTTGGTAAAGTTGGTTTGTAGCAATCGGTCAGAATTCACGGAACAACATCATGAGTGGTTACTTTTTATCCTCGTGTTAGGTACTGATTGATCATAGAATACCCTGAGCTGGAAGGGACACACAAGAATCATCCAGTCCAGCTCCTGGCCCTGTCCAGGACACCCCAACAATCCCCCGTCCCTCAGAGCATTGTCCAAATCCTCCTGGAGCTCGTGCCCACTGCCCTGGGGAGCCTGTTCAGTGCCAACCACCCTCTGGGGGGAGAACCTTGTCCTGATAACAGACCTTCCATTCGGTTTTTGTTTTTAACAGTATTTACTGGGAAGAAAACAAATTCTTTTGCTTTTAATGGGGGAGAAAATCTTCAGAAAGATTTCTTGGGTTTGTTGCCAAAATGCCAAGTCCTGATTGTGTCGGGGAGGAGGAACGGCTGTCCCTCCCTCGGGCAACCACATGTGCCAGATGCAGCTTCAGAGGGAAAATAGACTGTTTTCCCCATTTTGTGTAGGAAATGTAGGATGGATGGGGCTTGGAACAAGCTGGTCTAGTGGAAGGGCATCCCTGTTTCTATACTCTGACACCTTCTCTTGGACTCTGCAGAGTATTCCCACAATCCTGGAGCGCTGGCAGGTCCCTCTCTGGCAGGTAGGAAAGGATATAACATTAGGGAATAAGTATTTTAGGCTTTGCAGGCAGAAATGCAAGGAGTAGGTTATGGGAGGGGTTTGTGTCAGGGCAGCCCTGCTGTACTTTAATCTTCCCCCAAACAGTCTCAGCATCCAAAGCTGGCTCTTTGCCTGGATTGTAATCTTTCTGGATAGAAAATGAATTCAATCCTCTGGCTTGGAACACCAACAATATCTATGTTATGACTTTCCATATTGTGATTTCTAATTTAAAGAGTGGAAAAAATAGGACGCTGGGTTATTTTTCCTATAGTGTTTGTTTTTTTGTTTTCCAAGATGACAGTTAAATTTTGTACCTCAGACACAATGTGACATCTGGCTGTGCATAAGGCTACGTCCACAGGGGGCCAAAAATGTGCAGAATTGCCTTTTTGCTTCTCAGTCTGCAAGATGTCAGTGATAATTGAATTTAACTTTCATTGGATTGACAAGAGGGTTGAACTGGACCGAGAAATTTAAAAGTGTGACTTAAAGTGGAAGGTTTGCAACTTCTCCCTGTTACTTCCAATTAAACAGGAAGGGTAATTCCCAGAGCATAAACCACTCCTCTCGGTCAGATCAGTTTTACTGTGCCAAAGTCTCTCCTTACCCTCAGCCCACACAGCTGATTTAGGAACAACACAAGCACAGGGAAAGCTCTGCAGTTCTTATGAAACAACCCCTCCAGGACGTGTTTTAGGACCTTTAATTACCTGTACCTGATTTAAACCTTTAAACCTGTAGCAACACGTTGCACATTGTTTATGAACTGCATACAACAGCCTGGAAACACCCCCCGGGCTGTCCCTCTGCCTCTGGAGAAACCTCTCCGTGTTTTCCAACTGCCTTGTCTGGTGGAGATCTGAGCAGCCCGCGTGGCTGGGTGTGAAATGGATACAGCCCTGCGTGTTCCACATCTGATCCTGCAGCTGAGGGTTCACCCACCCCGCAGGGCCGCTCCCAGGAGGTGTTTGTGTTTCCCTGAGCACATGGAACAAACCCATAACAGTGTCACCCCTCCCTGCTGTTCAGCCAGGTGAGGACAGTGGAACCATGTTGGTGCAGATTATCCCTCAGATAGAGTCTAAATCTATATATTAATCATGTGTCCAGAGAGAGAAAGCATTTTCCTGTTCTGTTTGGTGTGATGCTGATCTGGGATTTCAATGCATGTGAGGTAAGCTCTGCTCTTCATTCATTTCACCTCTTCACTCTCAATGTCTGGCTCAGGATTTCTCTGTCAAGGCATGACTGAGTTGTGAAACTTGTGAACTGTCCTGGCTTTCTTTGCAGGGAGTTTTTAGCCCAAGTATCACTAAAGTTTAGCACAAAAAGAACATAACCTGCTCTTTCTCTCTCTTTTTTTTTTTTTTTCTCTAGGAAAGATTGTTTGTCACTGAAGAGAACGTTGATGGATTTCTAGGCACTGCTTTATGCCCTTCCTCTTGCTCCCAATCAGCACTGGAAAGCCAGCCATTAATTGAAGTGCTGGATGTTTCTGAGGACAGAATTCAAATCAGGGTGGAGGTGAGGATCTCTGGGAGCAGCACACGCTCTGACTGATTTATGTTCTTGTGCAAGATGCTATCAAATCCCACTGATACCGCTCTGTTCCTCTTTTGTCTTCATAGAGTGGGAAAAACCGGGAGTGGGGTTATTTACAAGTAGAAATGTCAATTTTCAGAAACACGAGTTGTGTTTGTGCCATTTAACGTCACCAAGTGATTGAAACCTCCTATATTTCACTTGGAAAGAAGGAGAACTGTGCTCCAGTCTTTAAAGAGAGTGCTTTCTCCTTGCAGGAACACTTCACTCTCTCAGCCTTGTACAGGTAGAGAAATCCTAGAGGATTTTATCTGGGAAGAATCATGTCTCCTTATCTTTATTCAGTCCAAGTATTTGAATACTTGCAGGGTTCCTGTTGTGTAGATAATTAAACATGAGGCTATTAATCTTAAACACTGGTCTCAAATTCACATTTGTAATGTTTCAGGCCTCATTCAGGCCACTCTTCTTCCTCAGCCACCCTGTCTAGATAGAGGATGTAAGATGGGCTGTTTCTGGGATCTGCCTCGGGATTCAAATGTCCTCCTGCTGCAAAACAGGTGGACAAAAGAAGAAACCAAAATGTTAGTTTTGCAAAGAGCCCCCTCGACATTAACTGTGACTTCTTGGCATTTACTGCATCAGAAATGCAGATTAAGCTTTTCTTAAAGGAAACATGAAATGCAGAGTCAGTCACGTCACTGCTGTGGCCATGACCTCTGCAGGCAGAGTTAATGTGTAGGTGGCATGTTTGGACACAAGTTCAGATAAAGCACATGGCCTTTGGAACCAGGCTGGAGGCCCCAGGAGTTTTTCAAAGGTAGTGGCTTTACTTGCCAGGCCTAACTTGTGCAGCTAGTGTGGATTGTACATAAAAATCTAAAATTCAAAGTGTTGGAGAGCAGATCTGTGTGTTTTGGAGCCGAAGAAAAGGCAGCTGGGATATCTTAAATCATCACACTCCTGGTCCTGTGCCGGGCTGGGAGTTGATGAGCCTTGTGGGTTCCTTCGAACTCCGGGTGTTCCATTATTCTGTGTCTGTGTGGGAGAATCATCCAGTTTATGGAAGGACTTACTGCTCTTGCTTTTGTCTCTTGCTGGAGTGAGCAGAGGTTTGGGGTTGGAGAGGGCTGGGTGTGTGGGAGAGCAGCTCTGTCTTTGAATCCATGAATCCAGCTGCTCCTGGACAGATTCCTGCTGATCCTGACTGCCCACTGATAGGGACCTATGAGCTACCAGCAGTTTTTTGCAAAAACACTCAGTAATGTTGAAAATGGGGAAAACTGCCATTTTTACAACACCTCTCTCAGCTCCTCCTCTCCTGAGGCAAACCACGGCAATTCCTGGATTAGCTCCACAGGCCGGTAATTTCCCTAATTGCAAGGTTCAAACACACTCCTGCAATGAGAGTTCAGATCCCTTGGCTGATTTTGTGGCCCCTGAGATCTGGAAAACAGGCTGGGTGTGGTGAGAGGCCTTTCCTAATCCTGCAGCCAGGGTGGCTGTGGTGCTTGGCCGCTGCCCAGCAGCTTTTCCTAGAGCAGAGGAAACCCTCGGGAAGCCGACAACCTCCCTGCCACTCATTCCCACGCGCCACACGAGAGCAGGAACACCCCAGCACTGGGCTCGCTTGGCTCCCTGGGATAGAATCACAGAATCACAGGATGGTTTGGGTTGGAAGGGACCTTAAAGATGATCCAGTTGTGTCCCTCTGCCACGGGCATTCCACCAGTCCAAGCTGCTGAGCTGTTGGAGGAACAAGTGTCTGTGCTGCCTTTGCAGCAGTTTTGTGTGCGTGGTTTGTTTCAGCTGCAAAATAACTCATTTATTTCCTTGACAGCCACAGGACCGTGATGGAGCAGGAACACTTGGCAGCTCAGGGGGAGACCTTGCTGGAAAGACCAACGGTGACTACCCCAAAACAAAGGCACAAACAAACTGTCCCGCAGCTGATGGAGAACGTGCTGCAGGAGCCAACACGGCTCCCACAGCTGAAACAATAGGAAAAGTAGGTTGTAGTTCACACCATTGTTTGGAGCACCAACCTCCTGACACCAGTTCTGTGATCACTGGGGAATCTGGGAGAAGGGAACCAGATTTGGAAAACGCTGCCGCAGCCACAGCCCCGGGCTCTGGAAAACAAGGAGAGCTTCTGCCAGGGGGGCAGGAGGCAGTGGAAGGGCACGAGGAGGCTGCACCCCCAGGGCTGGACAGCAGGGCAGCCTCCCCTGTCCTACGAGAAGTGAACCTTGAGGACGGGAGCGAGCGGGTCCTCAGGGATCACGTAACGCGCTGCCCCGTCGTGTTTCAGAATTCCTTGCTGTATGAGTTGGATTAGCTTAATGGCTTTAGGATTTCCTTCTGTTGTTTGATGCTTACTGTGACTTCCACGTGCTGGTGGGTGGCTTCAGGGCTCGGAGGTCCCCACTGGAACCCTTTCAACATCAAAACCTTACGTTGTTACAGTTTTTGCAGTTAATAGATCTGTTTTCTAATCACATGTATGGGCTGAAGTAGTTTTATTACAGGAAAGATGCAGTTGGAAGTGAATCCGAGCTCCTGGAAGAAAATGTATCTTCATTGTTTACATAACTTTTTTATTCTCTTGCCAGATTTCAGGGATTATTTGTATATATCCTTGGTTTAATGGCTCCCTTGGGAATTGAGCCGTATTCATCATTTTCAAACCTTTCATTTTGTGATAACTGCAGGATTAGACTCGCAGTGATTTTTAGCAATCAAATGAAATTTCTAATTACCCGGAGAAGTTCTAATTAGTCTCCTAGAAATAATCAACATCTACACCCTGTATTCCATCCTAGTGCAGTGCTTTGCAGCACCCAGCCGTCCCCCAGCTGAACAAATTCCACTGCACAGTAACGACATCCTCTGGGTGCACGTGTGCTCTGAAGTATTTACAGTTTGGGAGATGGATTCCCTTTATCCAGATTTATGTTCAGTTTCCCTCGAGTTTCCATGTGCTTGTTGCTGGTTCACCTCTACAGTGCCATAACCGAAAGAACACGTCTAATAATAAACTTCCAGTTCCCTTTCTCACTGGTGCTGAACCAACTTCTGTTTTTGTTTGAGCTCTACAAGACACAGAGGTGCTTGAGAGGAAAGTTAAATCTGCCTCATTTCAGGGCTGCTCTGGAATTACTGTCACATTTCTGTGAGAAACACGAGTGTGTGCAGTGGGGTGTGTGGTGTGAGTGTGGCTCTGAGTTCAGTGAAGCCACAGCTGCCAAAAACACCTGCCCTGCCCTCCAGGGTAGCACATCCGCTGGAGGAGGGCGAGGGCTTTGCTGGGTTAAGTTGAACCCCCCTCAGCTTTTTTTGGGGAGGTCTCTTGATGGCTGAGGCATCAGCACAGCTTCATCATCACCCCTGACCCGGGGAAACAACACAGAGCAAGTACACTGCAAAATTGCAGTAGTTAAATAACCCTGGGAAAAAAAAAAAAAAAAAGACATTTTGTTTCTCTGACACACTTCCCTGTTCTACAAAAAGCTGCCGAGATGCTCCTGTTCCCAGCTGTGCTTCAGAGAGCGGCACCACGAAAGCAGCTGGAGTGACAACAAACAGCTCTGTAGCTCCCAACTGCAGATCAGCCCAGATCACAGCAGCACTTTTCACTCGTGGTTTTACACGGCTAATCTGAAAACAACTTTTTTTTTTAAATTTTTCTTAATCCAAACAAAAGCAGCGTTGTGCCACCAATTTGCTACTTTTTTTCTGCCTCAATTAATGAGTATCATTAAAAATGTAATGAAGTTAGATGCACACTGCTAGAAGGGGTCATGGCATGTGCTCAGCCCTCAGGATTAAAGAGAAACTCCCCTCCCACCCCATCCTGACTTTTTAGGAACACGAGATGACATCATCCTTTGGGTGACAATCAAGGACTTCTCTGCAATTACAAAACAAACTGACTTTTTATTTCGGCAGAACTAAAAAAATCATATATTTATCTACATTGTAGTAAAAACAATGAATTTATTTTTTCCATCCTTCATATATTTCATCGACACGTCATCGCAAACCGAGCCGGGACACGGGGATCGGGCATGAGGTGACCCCGGGTGGGACAGCACGCGAGGGCCCCCCTGGCGCGGTGTCACGGGCACCACCAGAGCTTCAGCACCAAAAAAGATGCACTTAAAAAGTGTTCTCCTCCTTCTCCTCCTCCTCCCAGCAAACTCAGCAGCAGGTCACTTTTTGCGTAGGGGCTGCAGCACATCACCCATTTCCAAAACGTGGTTGCCAAACATGAGAGATTACTATTTTGGGACACCTTTAAACAAGAATGTTTATTCATATTAAAGCAGAAACCAACTCATAAATGCTGTTTATACACGTGTGTGCCTGTAAAAGACACGATGGGACAACTCAAGAAGAAAAGAAGGCTGCAAGAGAAGGATCCTCACTGGAGTCTGCGGTAACTCTTACAGAGTTCGTGGTCCCTGATGTCTCCCCACCCTCCGTTTTTGACATGAGGGGACAGGGGAGCCATGGAGTACCTTTTACTGACGCTCATCGTCTCGGGAAACAGGTACTGTTGGTTGCTGTTCAAGAGAGAGTCGATTTTGGCACTCTGGGTGGACGGTCTGCAGGATTTCTTGTGGTGCATGCCACAGTCCCCCGTGTGAAAAACCCTGGGGATCTCGGGAACCAGCACTTTCCAGAACTTTGGAAGACAAGAGACAGTCAAGTGCTGCAGAGTCCAGTCCCAGTTGTAGTCATCGTAGGTGCAGAAGGCGTCCGTGCACTCGATGAGCTTCTGGTAGGTGTCTCTGCCGAAGGCCATGCCCATGTTGTGCTCCGTGGACTTCCACGTCTTCATCTCCACCTTGTCGGCGCGGCCGGCGAAGCCGCCCCGCACGGGGCTGTAGGTGCCCAGGGACACCACCTGGCACTCGGGGCACTCGCGCTGGCGCAGGGCCCAGAGCTGCTTGAGGACGTGGTAGAAGTCGGGGGCCAGGTAATGATCCTCCTCCAGGAAGAGCACGGGCCCCGCGTGCTCCCGCAGCGCCCGCACGCGCTCCCACACGAAGTGCAGCTTCCACCACCAGTGGTGCTTGGTCTGCGCGAACCGCGCCTCGCGGTAGTGCCCGAACGAGTCCGGGAACTCGGCGTTGATGCAGCCCAGGCGCAGCGCCGCCGCCTTGCCCACGTCGCGGGGGCAGTCGCGGGGGTCGTGGCCCGGGAACTCGCGCGGGTACAGCTGGATGCTGAACGGGAAGAACACCTGGAGCACGGCGCAGAAGTCCACGCGGGCCGCCAGCCGGTTGAGCTCCTCGGCCCACAGGTCGTGGCTGAGCACCAGCAGCACGTTCTCCACGCCCGCCGCCCGCCGCAGCGACTCGAGCAGCAGCCGCAGGTGCTCGGCGCGGTCGTGCACCTGCACCACGAGCACCAGGTCGGGCCGCGCCGGGAAGCGCTCGGCGTTGCGCACCGGCTGGTCGAAGTTGAGGCGGTACACGAGCGAGCGGTAACTCAGCGTCGCGTTGTCGGACAGCACCGCGGCCGCCACCGCGGCGGCAGCGGCGGAGGTGTTGGCGGGGCGGCGCGGCGGCACCGGCGGGGGGGCCGGGCTCGCTGACCCGCGGCGGCTCCCCGGTGCTACCGGGACCGCCCCGCTGCTGCTGCTGCTGCTGCTGCCGCCGCCGGCCGCCGCCGCCGCCGGTGCCCCAGAGCGCCAGCGCGCAGAGCGCCAGCGCGGCGGCCAGCAGCAGCACCTTGCGCTTGTAGACGCGCAGCCGCATGTTCCCGGCGGCGGCGGCCCCGCTCCCGCCGCTCCCGCCGCCGCCGCCGCCGCCGCTCCCGCTCCCAGCGCGCGCGCGCCGCCGCCGCCCCGCGCGCACACGTTCCCGCGCACCGTTGGCCGCCGCCGCGCCCGCCCCCGCCCCGCCATTGGCCGCCGCAGCCGTCAATCAACCCGGCGCGAGCTTCCGCCGCGCCGCGCTCCGATTGGGCGGCGCCGGAAAAGGGGGCGGGGCCAGGGCCGTGAGGGCGGAGCTGGAAGGGGGGGGAGAGAAATCCTGAGGGATCGGGGGGGAACAGCGGGAATAACTCTGGAAAAACCGGCCTGCACACAGAGAGGGATCCACGAGAGCGGTTCATTCTGTGCTTGGAAAATAACCCAGGAAAAATCGTGCTGCAGTGGCGAGCATAAGGTGAGAAAACGGTTCCAGGACAGCGGGAACGAGATAAAATCATTCCGGGATTCTAAAAATAAGATAAAATCACTGCAGGATTGAAAGAATAAGATTAAAATCCTTGTGGGATCAGAAAGAATAAGGTAAAACAATTGTAGGTTTGAAAGATTAAGAGAATAAAAACGTTGTAGCATGGCAAGAATTGAGACATTCGCTCCAGGGTTGCAAGGCTAAGATTAATTAATTCTAGAATCGCAAGTATAAAACGATCCAGAGCTTTCAAGAGTAACACACAAGAGTAAAATAATTCCAGAATTGCAAGAACAAGGTAAGGAAACCATCCTGGATTGGCAAGAATAATATACAGTAAAATAAAATAACTCTGGAATTGTAAGAACAAGGTGAGAAAATCCTCCTGGGTCGGGAAGAATAATGTATGACATAAAAAGGAGTGAGGGCTGTGAGCCAGGGATCAGCTTGGGGATGACATTCCCTTCAGGGGAGCACAGCTGGTTCCCTTGGGAGGGTCCCACGGGTGGGTTCCTCCTCTCCCAGCACCCCTGGCTTCCCGGGAGGCTCCAGCCCTCTGCACAGACCCCCCACATCTGCTAATGAAACTCCTGAGGAGTCCCACGGGGGGCTGAATTTCTGTGCCTCCTCCACCTTCCTCCTCTTTAGTCACGTGCTCCACCTTAAAGGGGCTTTTCCACCGGAGTGATTTCCAGGTTGCTGCAGTCAGAGCTCTCTCCCTTCACAGCAGCATCAGGGGTTAGCTCTGGTGGGCATCTGGTTAGATGGAAGTAATTCATGGAATCATTAAAATCGGGAAGAACCACTAAGATCACTGACTCCAACCATTCCCCCAGCACTGCCAAGGCCACCACTGACCCCTGTCCCCAAGTGCCACATCCACAGGGCTCTGAAATCCCTCCAGGGGTGGGGACTCCACCACCTCCCTGATGGAGGCAGCCTGATCCAATGCTGACCACCCTCTCCCTGAAGGAATTTTCCCTAATATCCAATCTAAACCTCCCCTGGTAGGCACTGAACACCACTTCAAAAATAACTGCACCCTGCTCCCTCCAAGCCATCACAACTCCTGGGGATGCCTGAAAGCTCCTCAAGGGACTTTTGTTCCAACCCCAGCCATGGACCAGACACGAAATTAGGGCCTGTGGAAACTCCCAGTTATTTCAGTGACTTCACCAGGGAAATCCCCGGAATAAAAACTCCTCAGAGAAATCACAAACCACAAGTCAGTAGAAGGGTTTCAAAATTTAATAAGTCGACAGAGTGAAACAAATTCAAGAACTGTTAAAACAAAAGAGTTAAGGAACAAAGTTTCTGGCACGTACTTAGAAAAAAAGACGTTTCTCGTATCACAAAGAGATAACCCCCCCCCAAAAAAAACAAAACCATTTGCTCTGGTAAAAAAACCAGCAATGCTGGTCCCTGCTGGAAGTGGGAATGTTGTAAGAGAACCTTTTAAAAAAAAAGCAGCACCTGGAATTACGTAACCGGCTTGGGCCGTAATTTCTCCTCCACATAGAGAGAAGTCGGGAAGAGCCGAGCCCAGCGCCGCAGCCAACGCTGTCACTGTGCACGGGCAGAGCTCAGGGCATCCCCTGGAGTAAGGCTGGGATGAGCTCCCGACAAGGAACCCCTTACTCCACAAAACTGGGAAATCTGCCGGGACGCTCCGAGCAAAGCCTGGGAACGGGAGAAGGAAAGCAGATGACGCTGCAGGGAAGGAGCGCTGGAGCTCCGCGTGCTCGGCATTCCCAGCGCACGGACATCCCGGGGGGAGGGAGAGGCAGGCACAGGGTCCCCTCGCTGCCAGAGGGAGCTTGGATCTCTGCTGGGCAGGGCTCTGGCACCCAGCAGTGTCACCTGTTGCTCTGGAGGTGCCTGTCCAGGAACTGGGAATAGCAGTGCAGGGAGCAGAAGTAGCAGAGGACGGGAGCGTCCGTCCCTCCCATGTTGTCCACGAGCACCACGGTGTGAGCCACGTGGTGCAGGTTCATGGTCACCGTGATCTGGATGAAGCTGCTCAGGCAGGCACTTCCACACTGGCAGGTTTTAGCCACTGCCAGATCCTCACAAAGGTGGGAAGGGAGGAGGTGGCAGCCGTAAGGGATTCTGTGGAACGAGAGGAGCGGGTGTGAATTCACTGCAAAAGGAACCCGTGTCACTCAAAAACAGTGACAGGCCACAGGCACCAGCTGGCAGAGACGACATTCCGAGAGCACAGACACGGAAAATCTGGGACTTTGGACTGGTTAGGAATTAAATACCACTTCCCAGGACAGTCACTGAAAACACGCACCCCCTTTACCCAGCCCTGAGTGCCAAGGAACTGAACTCCCTGGAGACACCAAACAGGGAGACAACAGCACTCCTGACAGCCTGGGGCGCAGCCAGTCAGGGAATTAAAGAGAAGATTAGGAATGAGAATTAGGGAATTAAAAGGAGATTAAGAACAATGAGACAACTGGGCACATTCTGTCCTTCCCTCACACCACCCAGGGAGCTCACTGTGTTCCACCCTTGGCCTCACACAGCACCCCCAGTTTACTCCTCCCTCTCTTCCACAACGTGGTAGTAACATGAAAAAAACACAACTCAGAGAAAAGAGGAGACAAAATGAGCCTTTTTGCAGCAGGGCTACACTGCAGGCCTTAAAGGAAGGATCTCCTGACACACACAGCTCTCTCCATCCGCCGTGTCAGCAATGACATCCACAGTCAGGAGCAGGAATTGCTTCCTCCTAAATCCACAGCAGAGCAGGGGCGAGTTTGGGGTGCAAAAGAAATGATTCCCCTCAAGTATTTTGCCAAGTTCAGTTGGAGTGTGGGTATCAGCAGTGCCCAGCAGGCACTCCAGGCTCAGATCCCACTGACTCACATCCTGCCTACACCTCCACATTCCCAATCCTCTCCCCATACCAGCTAAGACTCCTGAGGGTTTGGGTTTTTTTCACCACCTTAATTTCTGGACACCCTTTTTTCCCGTCAGGAAGAGCATAATCACAGCTTTGGTACTTTCCCAGAATGGAGAACTGATTTCCAAACATTTATTCTGCATCTTCCCTCCTTCTGTTTTGTCCCTTTCTCAAGGTTTTCACAGGAACTGAGCACTAAAACCTGACCAGTGCTGAGGGATTGAATCCTCCAGAAAACCTCTGAAACAGCCTTAACATTTACTTCAAACCCACTGCAATTTATATAACCTTGGGAAAAGGAGACACGTGGGGGTTAGTTATAAAATCAGCAAGGTCAGAAGTGGGTGTTTTTGGCCCAGAACATGTGGTGGCTCAGCTCCCTTCAGGGTGTGCCCGTGGATGCCTTTGGTGCAGATTTCTGTGCAATCATCCCGAGTTTGTGGGGCACTCCCCACCCCCAAGGCAGGAGCGGGCACAGGATGGAGATCAGGGACACTTCAAGCCTGTCTCTCACCCTCCTCTGTGCCAAATTCCCGTCTTTGTGCTCCCTTTCCACCCAGAACAGGGTGGGAGCAGCAGCAGATGGCACCTGAAGGTTCCCGGTATGCCAAGGATCGTGGGTGGAGCTGTGGAAGTGGTGTGAGGGAAGAGGAGGGAGCTGATCACAAACAGCAGCCCAGCAGGGTGATATTTACTTGGTGAAATAATAATTCCACAATTAGCTCAGACCTGGGATTCTCTGAATAAGCCAGAACACCCTCACTCCGACACCAAAGGAAATCAGGAGCTTCAGGAGAACCTCTGGCAGGGAGAAGCCAGCAGCAGAAGTGGGTCGGGGCTGGAGAACTGATTCCCTTCCCCAGAGCTGGCCAAAAATACTCTGTTTATCCCCCTCTGGTGGGGTAAAAACATTTCAACCCCTAGCTTTGTCTGAATGCTTCCAAAGCACCAACCTCCTGCCTTGCCCTGACGATTTCCCAAGTGGAATTCGGAGGAACTCGAACCTTGTGAATCGGAACAGGTGACGAGCAATAGGCACCGAGGGGAAAAGGAACAGCCAAGCGAGGAAAGGTGGGAGTGGCCAGGAGGGAAGGGAGCAGGGCAGGGTGTGCCCCTCACCTGTGATTGATGGTGGCTCTGGCGGCACACTCCGACAGGGTCAGCGGGATTTTCAGCTGGATGTTGGGCGCCAGCGGGTTGGGCTGCTCGAAAGGGTTCCCGAAGAGGTCCAGGCTGTCCAGGCAGAGCCTCCTGAAGTCGCTGGGCAGGAAGGGCAGGCGGTTGCGCGCGGCCGACAGGAAGCGCAGGCGGCCGAGCTGCCCCACCCTGCAGGGCAGGCGCTCCAGCTCGTTGTCGTCCAGCTTGAGGCTGAGCAGCCCCCGCAGCTCGCAGAGCTCCAGCGGCAGCGCCCGCAGCCGGTTCTGGCTCAGGTCCAGGCTCTGCAGGGATCTCCGCAGGCCGGAGCGGCACAGGGCCCCGCCGAAGGACTCCAGGTGGTTGTCGTGCAGGTCCAGCTCCTGCAGGCACGCCAGCTCCCCCAGGGTCGCCGGCAGCTGCTTGAGGTGGTTGTGGCTCAGGTCGAGCTTCCGCAGCTTCCTCAGGCACAGCACGCGCGTGTCCACCCGGGCCAGCTTGCAGTAGGAGGCCTGCAGGTGCTCCAGGGAGTGAGGGAAGCTCTTGGTGAGGGGGTAGTCCCTCCTGGAAGTTATGATCATTTTCGTCTTGGGTTTCTCCACTTCCGAGTTCTTTGCCGGGACCAGGGTGGAGAGGGGCAGAGCTCCGGCGTCGCTGCCTTGGTGAGCCAGTCTCAGGGCTGCCAGGAAGGTCTTCAGATCGCTGGCATTGGCCTGCAGGAGAACACAGAGGGGCAGGGACAAGCTCATTATCCCCCGGCTGGTTTGTTCCTGACACTTCCCTGCGTGCATCAGGAGCTGCTAACTCAGCTAGGCAGTGGAACGGCACAGGGAACGGCCCTGTTTGCAGTGTTTAAGAACAAGCATGACCTCTTGGAATAATCCAGATCAAACTGGAGATCCTGTCCCAGGAGAGGGACAAAGCACTGAATTCACAGCTGAAAATAAAGCACTGAAAAAAGACCCGACGCGCTGGGATCTCCCTAAAATGCAACAGGATACAGGGACAGTTGTGAGCACACACGGGGAAATCAGAGCACTAAAAGCCAAGAGAGTGTCTGGAAGTTGCTAGGAAGGAAAAGGATGGAAGCTGGGGTTAAATCCAACAAAAGGAAGGTGGAAGGCTTCAAGGCAGGTTAAATCAGTGCTTCTGGCCACACACAGCTCCGGTTGTGCCAGCAGGGAAATTATTTGTGAATAACTGACTCCAAGCCCTGTCCAACCTGGCCTTGGACACTTCCAGGGATGCAGGAGCAGCCACCTGGGCTAGTGGAAGGTGTCCCTGCCCACGGCAGGGGGTGGAAGGAGATGGGATTTAATATCCCTCGCCGTCCCGCGGTGCCAGAGCCCCCCGGGTCCCCCCGGTCCCGCACGCACCTTGCTGAGGCGCAGATCCACCGCGGGCTCCCGCAGCCGCACCGTGGCCTTTCCCTGCTCCACGAACCTGGTGAAGAGCCGCTCCACGTTCTGCTGCACCTGCGGGCACAGCCGGTCAGCGCCCGCCCCGGGCACTCCCCGCGCCCCGCCCGGCCCGGCCCCGCCGTGCCCACCTTGTAGCGGGCCCCGGAGCGGTCCCGCGCCGTGCACACCATCAGGTAAACACCGGCACCGCCACCGCCACCGGCACCGCCACCGGCACCGCCCGGCGGCCGCCCCAGCGACACCAGCGCCCGCGCCGCGCGGCCGCGGCCCTGCAGCCCGCAGCTGGGCAGCAGCTGGCTCAGCACCTCCACCTCGCACTGCAGCCGCATCCCCGATCCCGGCCCCGATCCCGGTCCCGATCCCGGCCCCGATCCCAGCCCCGGCCCCGATCCCAGCCCCGATCCCGGCCCCGGTCCCGGTCCCGGCACCGCCACCGGCCCGCGCAGGGCGGGCGGAGCCGCGGGGCCCTCCCGCGCTGTCCGCGCACAGCTGCCCGCCGCTCTGCCTGCCCGCCCGCCGCGATGCCGCCCGCCGCGGTGTGTGCCCGCCGGGATCGCCGCCCCGCTCCCGCTGAGGGGCCGGGGACACTCGGCGGGCGGGCCGGGGGGGCGGGAGGGAAGAGCGGCGGCACCGGCAGCACCGGCGGCACCGGCGGCATCGGCAGCACCGGCAGCGCGAGGCCGACCGACCGCGGGGCCCTCGGCGCGGAGCCCTCAGTGCGGGGCGATGGCGCCCCCTCTCGGGGGCGGGTGGCGCGGGTTGGCGGGAACCGTTCGGGGAGGGGAGAGGGAGGGGACGGGACACGGGAGGGTGTGAGGGGATACGGGGGTGTGAGGGGATACAGGGTGTGAGGGGATACGGGGGTGTGAGGGGACATGGGGGAGCTGAGGGGACATGGAGGGTGTGAGGGGACATGGAGAGTGTGAGGGGACATGGGGGAGCTGAGGGGATATGGGGGAGCTGAGGGGACATGGGGGAGCTGAGGGGACATGGAGGGTGTGAGGGGACATGGGGGAGCTGAGGGGACATGGGGGAGTTGAGGGGACATGGAGGGTGTGAGGGGACATGGGGGCTGTGAGGAGATATGGGGGCTGTGAGGGATATGGGTTTGAGGGGACATGAGGGTGTGTGAGGGGACATAGAGTATGTGAGGGAATAGGGGGGGGGTGAGGGGATATAATAGGTTTGTGACAGGCAGCGGTTATGAAGAGACACGGGGGTGATGGGATATGGGTGGTGTGAGGGGATATGGGTGGTGTGAAGGAATATAGGGGGTGTGAGGGGACACGGGGGAGCTGAGGGATAGTGGGTGTGCTGACAGCTCAGGTTTGACAGGAGGAAGCGGCGAGAGCGGTGTCAGTGTAGCCGTGTCCGCCCTGAGGGGACGAGGAGGGTGCGGCCATCGCCCCGCCCCGAGCCGGCTCCCACCGCGCTAACCAGGGCTGGGAGGGAAAACAAATAAACCGGTGACCCCTTTCGGCGCCGTTTCACCACGTTTATAATTTAACGACAGGATTCTGGCTTGGCGATTGGCGTCGCGCTGTGAGTTTTTTCCCGAGCGCTGTGTCTGCGGTGCCGCGCGGGCCCAGGGGGAGGCGCTGTGTGCGGGGGTAAAAGGGGGTGTTTGTGGGGTAGAGCGGGGCGTGTGTGGGGTAAAAGGGGGTGTGCGGGGCAAAAGGGAGCCCGCGTGTCTCTGTGTTGCCCAGGCTACGCTGCAGGGCCTGTTCACAGGCGCGATCCCGCTACTGACCGCCACGGGAGCTTTGACCTGCTCCGTCTCCGACCTGGGCCGGTTCACCCCTCCTTAGTCAACCTGGTGTCCCGCAGCTCCCCGCGGGTCACCATATTGATGGCGGCCTTAGCTTGGACGCCCGCTCGGCACAGCGCCCTGCAGCCCAGAACTCCTGGGCTCAAGCGATCCGTCGGGCTCAGCCTCCCCGGCAGCTGGGACTACAGGCGCGCGCCACCGCGCCCGGCGATGGAGCGGCTGAAACGGAGACCTTACAGAGCTGACGCTCGCCCGGTACCGCCCCCGGCCCGGCCCCCGGCCCTCCCACTGACACCGCTCCTCCTCCTCTTCCTCCTCCTCGTGCTCCTCCTCTCCCTTCGGCCCCTTCTCCCTGTCCTTCGCCTTCCATCCTTTTCTCCTTCTTTTCCCCCTTCTCCTTCCCCCTTTCCATTCCCCTTTTCCCCCTCCTTTCTTCTTTCCCTTATCCCTTTCCCCCTCCCCTTTTTCCCTTTCGCCCCTTCCCTTTTTCCCTTCCCCCCCCTTTTTAACTTTCTCCCTCCCCTTTTGCCCTTTTCCTTTCCCCATTCTCATTCCCCCCTTCCCATTCACCTTTTTCCCCTTCCCCTCCTTCTCCCTTTCCCTTTCCCTTTGCCTTTCCTTTCCTCTTTCTCCTTCCCCCTTCCACCTGTCTATTTTCCCTTTGCCCTTCCTGTTTTCCCTCACACTTCCTCCTTCCACCTTTTCCTTCTTCTTTCCCCTTTCCCTTTCATTTCCCTTCTCCATCCCTATTCCCCCTTCTCCTTTCCCCATTTCATTCCCCTTTCTCCTTTCCCTTTTCCCCTCCCCATTCTCCTTCTTCCCCTCCTTCCCCTATTTCCTTTCCCCTTTCTCCTTCCCCTCATTCCCCTTCTTCCCCTCCCTACCCTTTCTCCTTACCCCTTCTCCCTCTCCCTCCTGTTTCCCCCTCTCCTCCTTCCTTTCTCACCCTCAGCACACACTCCCTTTTCCCAGCTGAGGAGGCAGCCAAGCCTCAGCACAAATACCAGTTCCTCCTTTCTTACATATTTTGGGGGTTGTTCCCAAAGCCTCACAGTTGGGATCAGGGGCATCTCTCCAATGAAGGAATTTCTTCAGAAATTCTTCAGGCCCTCCCCCTCCCCTTTTGTGAACATCTCATTTTCTGGTTCCCTCTCTTCCCCTGCAGACCCGCTGTGAGATCCCTGCTCCCCTCTCTGGGATGGGATTCTCCACTCTCCTGGCTGGGATTCCTCACTGTCCTGGCTGAAATTCCCCAGTGTGTCCTTGCTGCTCAAGCCTCAGCATTAGCAGATCCCCATACCTTGCTGATCCATTCCCTACGGAAAAGGAGACTGGGTTTCTTTTTCATTCCCAGGCTGTGCTACAGGGAATATTCACCTTCACCATCATGTGGATCAATTTTTACCTACTCCACCTCAGCCTGGGGCAGTTCCCCTTTCCTTAGGTGACCTGGTGGCCCCCAGTTCCCTCAGGATCACCATATCCAAACTTCACACGGGCACCGCTCAGCACAGCTTGTTTGCAGCCCCAAATCCCTGCTGTCAAGCCATGGTTTAACTTCAGCCCTCCCAGCACTCACATCACAGGCACAAACAACCCTATCCAGCTATTTTCCAGGCTTCTGCAGAATCCTCAGCATCCGTCCTGTGCAGGCTCTGCCCGGCCACACAGTGGCAGTGGGGAACTGATGGAATGTCCTTGGGCTGCCGGTGGTTCACTGCTCAGAAACGGGAGGATGGATAGGCAGGAAACATTTCTGAGCAGGTTTAAAATGCTGAGAAAGCGCAAATTTCTCATTTTAAGCCAGAAGAGGCACATCCTGGCGCTTTATTTTCATTTTAAGCCAAGTGAGGCACCTCACGGAGCTGTATCTCCAGGACAGCTCTGCAGGAGAGCAGATAAGGGATGTCCCACTCCCTGCTTTGAAACGCTCCTCGGAGAGCAAAGCTTCCTGATTTGCTAGGGTTCTCCTAAGAGTGTCAAGCTCAGAGCCGAGGACACAAATGAGCCGTGACAGTAAATACCCGGCGGAGCAGACTAATGACATGCCCAGGAGCTGGAATGCCGCCTCAGCCTGGAGCGGGCTGCCTAAGCCGGCTGTTTGAGAGATGTGAACCGCGCCGGGAACACGGTGGGAAATCCTGCTGCCTGGCATTTCCCAGTTTACGAGTTCCATCTGCTGGGATCCTGCAAGTCTGCCGCGTTTTGAAATCACGCGACCCACCACAAAAACACGAGCGCGCCCGGGCGAGCGAGGCTGGGGCGGCGCCTCCGGGTCGAGCATCCCTGGGAACGCAGAACGCTCCTGCCTTTCCCCGGCGTTGCCTGGCCCTTCTGTGGCTGCTCGCTGGCACAGAGAGCTGCCAAAAGGGGTTGGGTTCCGGGGAGAAAGATGTCAAAAGAGGCTGGATCCCGGGGAGAAAGGTGCCAAAAGAGGCTGGGTCCCGCTCTGTCACCCGGGCTGTGCTGCAGGGCCCGTTCACAGGCGCGATCCCGCTACTGACCGCCACGGGAGCTTTGACCTGCTCCGTCTCCGACCTGGGCCGGTTCACCCCTCCTTAGGCGACCTGGTAGCCCCCGGCTCCCCCGGGGCCACCATATCGATGCCGGCCTTAGCCTGGACGCCCGCTCGGCACAGCCCCTGCAGCCCAGAACCCCCGGGCTCCCGCCGTCCTCCAGCCTCAGCCTCCCCGGAGCTTGGATTACAGGCACAAGCCACCGTGCCCGGCTGGCCAGCGCCGCTGCCCCCGCTCTCCATCACCCCAGGAGCAGCTCCTGCAGCTCCTCCGGCCTCACCACGGCAGCTGGGAACGGGCAGCGGGATGAATTGACGCTTCGGCAGCGCGGTGGGAACACAGGGGAGGAGCATCGGACACGGGAGGCAAAATTCAGCTCTTCCAACTGAAGATTCAATGCAATAGTTCGGTTTAGAAAGCAAAAGTTAAGCTGTTCTAAGCCAAAACTTTAAATTCATGGTCTTTCTTTTGGATGTGTCCAGTGAAAGCTCGGAGGGATCTGAGGAAAAGGGTCCGAGAGGCAGCCTGTTCACTGCAGGTGTAATGAGCTGACTGATTCTCAGAGAAGGATATAAAAGTAACAAAAATCTAACGAAAGGGGTCAAATGCAGGAGCCTCCTGCTTTTACCCATCCCCTGCCACAACAGGCAGCTGTTTAGCAACACTTGCACAGAGTATTTTTGATCTTCACTGGGTGTTTTGCCTCTCTCGGAGGTCTCAAAGAGACCTGCCCCAGGCAACCCATGGGAATAACTGTGTCAGGAGTGGGGGTGCTGCGGGTCACCTCCCCTCTCTGGTTCCATGGAAGGGCTCGAAGGATGGTGTCTGCATCGCATTTCTCCAGTGCAGAGGTCAAGGCAAGGGTGTCCTGCCCGAGCAGGACGTGCCTCGGCTCCAGACACGGACACGCCTCCTCCTGAAGGCACAGGGACACCTCCTGCCCTGCCGGACCCACTCGGGAGGTGTCTAAGCATTCCTCAGTGGAGCAAAGTCCAGGGCCAAAGTACACCTGACAATCCCATCGCAGAGAAGAAAAACAAGATTTTCCCCCTGTGCTGCACAAGCCTGAAGCCTTCAGGGCTCCAGGGCTGCACGGGAGAGATCCCAAATCCTGTTCTGGGTTCCCATTATCTCCTTAAGGGAGAGCTGTGGGTGACAGCTGGAGTTTTGGTTAAAGGCATTAGGATAATGACTGAGGGGTCATGGGTGTGAGGAGGTGGAGGCTCGGCATCCACAAACCAGGGGGAAAGGAGAGCCATCCACACGGAGATAACACTGAACACACCCAGGCATCTCCCACCCGGGGTTTGTTCTTTGTGCCACAAATACACACATTTAACATGAGGTGAAAAACAGAGCAGGAGGGAATTGGGAGAGCAGGGACGTGAAACTCCCTGTTTTCCCTGAGGAAATCCGGTGGGAAGGAGCTGGGCAGACTGAGGAGGGACAAGGACAACGCAGGTGTAGGTGTGGCAGCGGTGCTGGGCTGCTGGTGAGGCACCAAAGCAACACCTGCAATAAAAACTGAGCCCACTCAGAGCTGGGGAAACCCCAGGTGCTCGTTTTGAGCTCAGCTCTGCCCCGTGGAGCTGCTCTGACAGCCGGTTGCTTTGTCCTGCCCTGCGGGAGCAGCTGCTCCAGGATCCTGCTGAGCCTCTGCTCGCAGGAGCTGTGGCTTTGTGCAGGGAGTTAGGGCTAAGCTGAGCTCCAGCCTCCCAAAGAACCGGCCTGGGGACCCCACTGAGCCCCAAAGCTCCCACCCTGTGAGGGCCAGGCAATCACAGAATACCCCGAGTTGGAAGGGACCCATGAGGATCAGCGAGTGCAGCTCATGGTCCTGCACAGGACACCCCAAAAATCACAACCTGTGCCTCAGAAATCAGTTTTACTCTTGTTAAGGCTTCAGGATTTTTCAGGCTGATGTTGCCACAGGGGTGATCCAGGATTTTGGCTTATAGAGATTTAGTCAGGCAGCATCCCCCCCACCAAACTTCCTCTATCTCCTCCTGAAAATACCCTGGGAAACAGGGCCCAGTTTGTTTGCCAGTAACTTCAGACATTCTGATGTATTTCAGATACAAAATAACCCCAAACAGCCTGGAATCAGAGAATCTCAGAATGGTTTGGGGTGGAAAGGACCTTAAAGACCATCCAGTTCCACCCCCTTGCCATGGGCAGGGACACCTTCCACTATCCAAGGTTGCTCCAAGCCCCATCCAACCTGGCCTTGGACACTTCCAGGGATCCAGGGGCAGCCACAGCTTCTCTGGGCAACCTGTGCCAGGGCCTGCCCACCCTCCCAGCCAGGAATTCCTTCCCAATATCCCATCTAGCCCTGCCCTCTGGCAGTGGGAAGCCATTCCCTGTGTCCTGTCCCTCCATCCCTTGTCCCAGATCCCTCTCCAGCTCTCTTGGAGCCCCTTCAGGCCCTGGAAGGGGCTGTCAGGTCTCCCAAAAGCCTTCCCTTTTCCAGGCTTCTCCAGGGTGTCTTTCCTGCTGGGAGGCCACTTTGGAAGAGCTCTTCCCTCCTTCCACAGGAGGCTGGAGGAACACCAGGGAGACCAGGTCCAGGCTGGTGATAAATGTGGGATTTCTAGTGATTCTTCAGGATTATTTCCATACACACAGACTCACAGAGACCTGCTGCAGCCAGAACACCCTCCAACACTCCCTCCCCACCTCTGCTCCTTCCCTAACTGTTCCATTGACCTTCTGGGAAGATCCCAAGGACCTGTTTGATGCCACTCTGCTGCAGAACAGGCACTTCTGGAGGCTGCAGGTTTAGTTTCCTGCCACCCCCAGCTGAGGTTGCACAGACACAGGCGCTGCAGAATCGCAGGAAACGGGGTCGAGACATCCACGGGGACAATTCCCACCCCTCCCTGTCCACAGGCAGGAGTGACCACAGCCAAGTGCTCTCAGAAAGTGCCTCTTACCCTGACTCACCCCATCAGAGGACACTTGGCCCATTGTGTCCCATATCTCCATGACAGATCTACCCCTGGAATGCCATTGTTACAGCAAGGATATCATTTGTTTTTTCACCACAGGAGAATTTATCTAGCACAGATACTAAGCCCAAAGCCTTATTATATTCCCTCTTCCTTCCTTGGAAAGCCACAAAGGCCTTTTTGAAGGATCAGTGCAGGAGAGGCTTTTCCCATCTCCCTCTGCCAAAAGAGCAGGCAAAGATGGGCTACACCTCCTTCAGACAGGTCTGGCCCGGTGATCCAAACTGATTGGAATTTGATTCCCATGCAAAGAGGTAAAAACATGGATGGGTATCGATCCATTCCCTCCAGGCTTGATGAATTCACCGTGACAAATCCACGGAAAACAAGAAATGTAAACCCTGTTGCCTACCCTGCCCACAAGTTCCTCAGGGATAATGAAAGATAAGGAGCAGCCAGGCCCAGGTGAGGTCCCACAGATATTTATCTTTTTTTTCCCCCGAGGTTTGACCCCTAATCACTTTATAACCGTAATTACTTAATAACCAGGCTGTAAATCAACAGCGTGCAACAGGCACTCCATCCAGCCACACGCTGCCAGCCGGGGCTTACCTTTAAAACATTTAACTCACTTTTAAAATATTTAACTCACTTTTGAAATATTTAACCTCTTCAGGCTACCCAGTAACTGGCTGGGGGTTACCAAGGCCCCGAGAAGGGTTTTAATTCTTAAGCAGGTGGGTGAAACTGGAACCCCTTCTAAGAGCTCATGTTTTTTGGGTAACCCAGAACACCTTCAGGTGTTTTAAGTGCTTTTGTTGGGTATTTGACCTCAAAAATCAATCAGCATCATAAGACCCTGTGCTGTATCGAGCATGTAGTGCCCAAAGATGCATTTCTTTCCCTGAGGGTGGTCACAGGGAGCAGATTTATATCAATTTTCTTCAGGCTGAGCGCTGAGGTGAAGAATGTCTTGCTCAGACCATCACACTTCATCTGTGGAGCCACATTCCCATCCCACAGAGAATTCAGTCGCTACCTTAAAAACAAGAACTTGTCTCTCAAAACTCCCCATGCCGGGACAAACTCCCAGTTTAAAGGATCCTCACTTGAAAATTCCCATTTTAAGGGCTGTGTTGGCTCTCCAGGAGGAGCTGCAGTGGCTCTGCAGGGACACAGCACCGGGATTCCTCACGGAGAGAAGCCTTTATTTGCCTCACCAAAGTGATGCCATTTCCATTCTGCTTCCTGTTTCCCGTCCTTCCTGTTCGTTCACGGAAACCCACGGGACTCGACACTAAAATGTTCCAAAAGTAGGTGGTGCTCTCTCTCCAGCTTCTCCCCCATTCCCTGCGGGGTTGGTAACCGTGAGCTGCAGGGATTGACGTCCACAGGGTTTATGAGTGACTAATCTGAGATCTTAACTCCCGAAAGTGCTGAGTTCTCAGATGTCTCCTTGCTCCATCGTCCCAAGGAGCATGAAGAATTTACTTTCAAACCACGTGCCAGGCCGTGTAAAACCCCCCTCTGGTGCACAGACAGTAAGGACAGGAAGTTTTCCTGAAGGGCAGGGAGGATACTCGGAAACAAACCCCAGTGCAGGTGGAAAAGCATTTGCCTGAGTGAATCCCATTTCTTTTTCTGAGGGAAAAACTTCTCTCCTTACGTGGGTGACCATGCACAGGAACAGATTGCCCAGAGACGGTGTGGAGTCTCCCCCACTGGAGATATTCCAGAACCCCCTGGGCACAGCCCTGTGGGATGACCCGGAGCAGGGAGGTTGGACCAGATGACCCGCTGTGGTCCCTCCCAGCCTGACCCACCCTGGGATTCAACCACACGCTGCCACATCCCCACACCCTCAGCCAAGCTCGGGCTTTCCTGTGTGTGTGAAGATGTGCAGCTCCATCGCTCCTCTTTGCCAGGACCTGAGACACGGACGATGGGAAGGCCATTTTTGGGCGCTTCCAGCAGGTCACAGGGTGGCAGAAGTGCCACCACAGCCCGGAGCAAACACTCTGGGCCACGGGCCCACCCAGGGCAGGACACGCAGCAGGAAAGGAGCAGGTCTGAGCTGGCAAAGGGACAGCAGAGATTGGAGCAGCCTCTCCTCGCTGATATCAAGCACAGGCAGGCAGGATCCCTGCAGGGGCAGGAGCCGGGCAGGAAGCGCCCGCTGAGTCATGGGAAGGGCCTGTCCCCAGGGATCGGCCCCACAGCAGCCCCAGCGCAGCAGCAGCTGCCACTGGAACACCTGCAGGGATTCCACGAGCTCCATCACTCCCAGTTTAGCAGGAGGAGAAGGAGAGGAGGAGTTCTGGAAAGCTGTGAAATGGCCCAAGCCCTGTTTGCCCTCAATCCCGAAGGACGAGGGACAACGCTCCACTCCAGGAGACCCCAAAAAGCCACGATTCAAGAGGAGAGACCTGAGGAACATTATGTCGGGGCGCAAAACGTGGAGAAGATGATGGAAAAGGCACTTCCCCACGTTGGTTCCTCGCTGGGGTTTGTGCCTCGTGGTACCCACACAGGCACAGCCAGCCCTTCCCACAGCCGAGAATCCCCAAACCCATCCCGCGTTCCCCTGGCTGGGTGCTTGAGATCCACCTTTCCCAGCTGGTGAAGAAGAAAGCCCCAGAGGAAACTCCCAGCTACTCAAAAAAAAAAAAAAAAAGAAAGCAGAACGACCTCGGCGCGGTCACACCCTCCCCTCAACGCCTCCCGCTGTCAGAACAAAAGCCCCAAAAAGTCATTTCCTGAAAGCACAAAACGCTGCTCTGAGGCAGCGGGAAGGGCCGTCCATGCCACGACACGGGCAAGGCAGGACCTTAAAGCTCCTGACATCACCTTTCCCGAGGATTTTGAGGAGCACTTGTGGTCCCGTGCTGCCTGACTGACTGAACTGGTGCTCTCCGGCACGGAAACGGCCACGGGGAGCGGAGCCAAGCAGAAACCCACTGACATCCACATCCTGAGGGTAATTTTAGCCCTGCAAGTATCCAGCCCCGTGTTTAGATAAATATCCCTTGCCAGCGAGAGGAGGCTGAGCCAGCTGCATCCAGCGGGATCAGGGCTCGCTGTAAATCCCGATCCAGTTCAACAATTAGCAGTTTTATCTGCTGTTTTAATCACCAGAGCGTGAACTCTGGCACAGCGGGGACGCTCCTGAGCCCTGGGTCGGCAGGACGTGCCCCTGGCGCTGCCTCTCATTAGGAGAGGCCACGGATGGCGTGTTTTCCTTGGCACCCTCCCTCTGTGCTCGTTGCTGGAAAGAGCAAAAGCTTCCTTGGGAACTCCTACTGACATTGTGGAATCACAGAATTCCCTGAGTTGGAAGGGACCCACGAGGATCAGCCAGTCCATCTCCTGGCCCACCAATCCCACCCCTGTCCCTCAGAGCATTGTCCAAACCCTCCTGGAGCTCTGGCAGCCTTGGGGCTGTGCCCACTGCCCTGGGGAGCCTGTTCAGTGCCAACCACCCTCTGGGGGAAGAACTTTTCCCTAAAATCCAACCTAACCCTCCCCTGACACAGCTCCAGATGTTCCCTCGGGTCCTGTCAGTGGTCACCAGAGCTCAGAGCTTGACCCCTTAATAATTCTGTGGTCCAGGAAACCTCCTGTTCCTCTAAAGACACCAAACCATTTCCCTTGGCTGTTCCGAGGAGGGGTTCCTTTGCATGTGCCACATGCCCGCCATAAAAATCAACTCAAAATCTGGTATTTTTGATGGGATGGCGGGATCTGGTGAAGTCAGAGCCCCACACACGATCCCGAGGGGAACAAACACCGGGAGAAGAGGGACCACATCCCCTGGAGACCCCGGAGTGATCACCGTCCTAGTGGGAGGTGTCCCTGCCCATGGCAGAGGGGTGGAATGAGAGGTCCCTTCCAGTGCAAACCGCTCTGGGATTCTGGCATTCCACGATCCTGGTTTTGTGTTCCGGACGCCGCTTCCCTTGGCCGCTCCACGAGCTCGGGAGGAGACACCGAGCCAGAATTCCTTTCCTGCCAGCAGGAATCTTGTGTGGCACCCCCTGCTCCAGCGCCCGGGCTGGCAGGACCAGCCACGCAGTGTTCCCTGTCCCATTCCCGCACTGTTCCCTGTCCCATTCCCGCAGTGATCCCAGTGCCAGCCCCTCTGGCACATTCCCGGGAGCGCAGGGCCGGGACAGGTCCCGGCTGCGGGACCGGCCCGACGTGTGCGAGCAGGAGCTGCTCTCTGTGTCACCCGGGCGTGCCGGGACGCGGCTCCCGGAGCGCGGGGGAGGGACGGGGGCGAGCGCGGCGCTTCCACAGGGGCTGTCCGGGGCTGGAGTTTCCCCGCTTGGAATTACAGGGAGCGCCCCGAGAGAACGCGGGGCTGTAAACCCGATGGTGCATCGCAGAATCCCGGAGTGGTTTGGGTCGAAAGGGACCGTGAGGATCATCCCGTCCCACTCCCTGCCGTGGGCAGGGACACCTCCCACTCTCCCGGCTCGCTCCGAGCCCCGTCCAGCCCGGCCTGGGACACTCCCAGGGATCCAGGGGCAGCCACAGCTGCTCTGGGCACGCTGTGCCAGGGCCTCCCCGCTCCCGCACAGGGATCCATCCCGGCCCGTTCCCGGCTCTCTCCCGCTCCCCGGGGCCGGTGCGGGGCGCGGTCCCCGCCGGCTCCTGCCCCTTTAAGGCTCGCCCCGCCCCCCGCGCGCGCCCCGCGCTGACGCGCGATCGCGTGGCGCCCTCTCTCCACCGCGGCCCCGCCCCCCGCTCTCCCCCGCCAATCAGCGCGGAGGCCCCGCCCCTCCCCTGCCTCTTCCCGCCGCGCGGGCGTGGCGGCGCCTCCCGCGCAGGCGCGGCGGGGCGGGCGGGAAGGCGCGGGCGGAAGGCGGGCAGGGCGGGGCGCGGCGGCGCGCGGGGCGCATGCGCGGGGGCGGCGGCGGCGGCGGCGGGGCGGAAGCGGGCGCGGGCGCGCGCGGCCCCTGTTCCGGCGGCGGCGGCTGAGGGAGCGCGGCCCGGAGCGACCCCCCCGGCACCGGCACCGGCACCGCCACCCGCGGGGCACCCATGAGCTGAGCCGGGCCTGCCTGCGCCCAACCCAGCACAGCACGGCCGCCGCCCCGGGCCCGGCGGAGCAGCGGGAGCCGCCTCCCCGGCGCCCCATGCGCGGCCCGCGCTGAGCCCCGCCCGCCCCCCTTCTCTCGCCGCCGGGGCCCGGCGCTCGCCCTGCCGCCCGCCCTTGGATGCCGCCGCGATGGGCAAGGTGCTGTCCAAGATCTTCGGGAACAAGGAGATGCGGATCCTGATGCTGGGGCTGGACGCGGCCGGCAAGACCACGATCCTGTACAAGCTGAAGCTGGGCCAGTCGGTGACCACCATCCCCACCGTGGGCTTCAACGTGGAGACCGTCACCTACAAGAACGTCAAGTTCAACGTGTGGGACGTGGGCGGCCAGGACAAGATCCGGCCCCTCTGGCGGCACTACTACACGGGCACGCAGGGGCTCATCTTCGTGGTGGACTGCGCCGACCGCGACCGCATCGACGAGGCGCGGCAGGAGCTGCACCGCATCATCAACGACCGGGAGATGCGGGACGCCATCATCCTCATCTTCGCCAACAAGCAGGACCTGCCCGACGCCATGAAACCCCACGAGATCCAGGAGAAACTGGGCCTGACCCGGATCAGGGATAGGAATTGGTATGTGCAGCCCTCCTGTGCCACCACGGGGGACGGACTCTACGAAGGGCTGACGTGGTTAACGTCCAATTATAAATCCTAATGGGGGAGAGGAACTCTTTAGTCTACAAAGAATTAAAGAAACAAACAAAAAAACACAAATTTAAAACAAACGGAAAAAAAAAATAACCCACGTGGCTTTCCAGAAGAATGATTCTCTACCGAAAAAGTAAAAAAAAAATTTTTAAAAAAAATTAAAAAAAAAAATGAAAATAAAAAGCATCCATAGGATTTACGATCACCTTTCTGCCACCCTTTCCTCCCGCACCCTTGGCTGGATTCCTGTTCTAACTCCTCCTGCTTGGCGTTAGGATGCTCTAACTTCGGAATGGGACACGAACACAGGCACTAGATGCTATGCCAGACTTCCAGCAAACAGGGGAAGGACACATTGTAGACTTGCTAAGTAACTTTTTTTTGTTGTTGTTGTTGTTGGTTTTTTTTTTCGTTGTTTCCTCTCGATAGCCCTTTGCTGGTTTGAATTATTTCGGGGGGATGTTGGGGGAGGGGGTCCATTTTTCAGTGTATGCTTTCTGGGTCTACTTTTTTTTTTTGATTATATATATATTTTATTTTATTTTATTTTTGTCCTCTCTCTCTCTCACTTTGCTGTAGATTGCTACTTTTTTGCATTCCTGCAGGATATGTTGCTAGGTCGACTCCTCATCTAGTAAACTGAAAATTATTGCTTAAAATCAAACCGCAGTCTGTCTTTTTATATTAAGGACTTTTTGGTTTTTCCTTCTTCTTTTTCTTTTTTTTTTTTTTTTAAAGATCTGTTAATCTGTAACTAAACAGCGACTCAGTCTGGCTCCACGGCTCGGGCTAACGAGGGGAATTCTTGCCCGCAGTGGCGGAGAGAGTGGGAATTCCGCGTTTCGAGGTGCATTTCGGGCGCCGGGAAATGTAGGAACTGCTTTTGGGATGTGAGCCGGGCAGCCCTCCCTGCCCCCGCACATCCCGCGGCAGGAGGGATGCAGAGCAGCTCCCCACACCACGGAGCGAACCGTGGCCCGTAGTTCCAGGTCAGTTTTGGGGTTTTTTTTTTTTTTGGGCTGTTAAAATGACGTTTAGCTGCAGGATTTTTTTCGCTCCTCGGTCCCCCGAGCGGGGAAGTTCCTTCCGAGCAGACGAGGCCGAGATACAAACGTTACAGCGGCGAGTTTTGCTGTAAATCGCAGCTGTTCAGGCAGAAATCCAGCCCTGACTTGCCTCTACCCTAAAAAGGATCCCTGATCCCCTCCAACAGAAAGAAGGAAATCGTTGTTGTTGTTGTTACTTTTTCCGTGTTGGAGCCTCGAGGAAAAGGGGGCGAGTTCCGAGGCTCGAGCCCGGTGCTTTTGACACCAGTTATGGCCATTTTGAGGAAATCGCTTCTCTGCTTTTCGTTTCCCGAGCCCGGGCCGAGCTCCTGCGGGGCAGCCGGAGGTCCTGTGGGAAGGGAACTGTGCTGGGTGTGCGGAGCCCATTGAGGAACTACTGAAGAGAGCGGGGAGGGGAGAGACAGACAGAGAGAGAGAGAGAGAATCGACGCTGAATGTAAACTTCCATCATTAGTTCTTAAAGGGCAAGCAGCTCGTTAGCCACGGCACAGCCCGCAGGGGCCACTGGCCAATCCAAAACCCCACCCAGGGCGAGTATTTGCATAGAGAACTCAATCAAGTGTTAATTAACGCTGGGTGCACAAACTGTTCAAGCAGCTGGTTCTTATTCAGCCTTAAGGATTAACTTCAGATTTCCTCAAGGAGTTAAAACTCCGGTGGGGAATTCTAGGAATGTATGCTACTAAACCAGAAGAAAATGGCTTTTATTTTCCTTTTTTTTTTTTCTTATTTTCCTTCTCCTTAATTTCTTTGTTGGTTTTTTTATTATTATTTTTTTTTCCAAGAATATCAGTTTTACATGGAATTGGGGGCATTACACTACACTGCTGCAGTGGTGACTCTGCGTGGAGAGTACGTTGTATTAATGGAGCTCTTACCAAAGATGTGTGTGGGAAGACAAACAAACAAAAAAAAATCCTGAATTTCGCTTCTGAAATCCAATGCTTTGCTCAAAGTCCTTTTCGAATGTGGTTCCAAAAAGACTTGTCTGGATGTGGGGTTTGCAAATGGGACTGGATGGGTTCTTGGTGCTAGAAGATAGAGCACTGATGGACTTTGGGAGTTAGGGAGTCTGAAGAAGCTCAAGGTAGAAATCACTCTTCAATCTCAGCCCTAAAGAAGAGGAAGTGGGATTAGTTTACTTTAATCCAAGGCTTTTTTGCCGTTGGAAAAAAAAAATCATTGCTCTATTTTCCAGCTTTTCTTTTATTTTCTCTTTTTTTTTTTCTTTTTTTTTTCTTTTTTCCTGTTGCTGTAACTTAACAAAACAAGTGTGGTGGTATAAAAACTTTAAAAAAAAACAAAAACAAAGAGTATGGTTACTGTTTTCTTCTGGAGCATCAAATAAAAAATAGCCAAGCACAAAAGTAAATGCCTAAACTGGAAAACTTGAAGCTCTGTTAATGGTTCTTGAACTTTTCTTAAACCTGTTCTGGGTCACCACGAAAACTTCAGTCCCTTCGTTTCTCGTCCGAGTTGGTTCCCCCTTTGCGTTGAGTTTGACTTCACGACTTTGTATCCCCTTTGGTGACTTTGTTACTCTGTTTTTGTAGGTGAAAGGAAACTGCTTTTGCTTCTGGAATTTTTTTTGACGGTTTGAGGGTTTTTTGGGGGAGGGGGGGAATGGATGGGGAGGGAGAAAGGGGGCAAAAAGCTCCTTTTGAAAGATGTGGCGGAGACGTCAGAAATAAAGGGCCGTCGGTACCGAACGAACCCCACGGGTTTCACTCCCAACACGTCCTTTCTAGGCCGGAGCTGGACCTCCCCCACGAGGTAGTGGCTCACAGGCAGGATAAAAGTGTGGAATCCTGGGACGAGACCCGGTGATTTCCAAACCCGTCCGGAGTTCCAAGCGCGTCGAGTCGTGTCCGTGTGAGTTCCGTGGAGCGAGCTCTGAGTGTGGCGTCAAATCCTGTCCCACCAGTGACTGAGTCTGTGGCCTGTGACACCCCCCCCCCCTTCCCGACTGGAGTAACCAGGAATTCTGTGTTCTCAATATGGCTGTAGTGTTGGTAAAGAACTAATAAGCAGAAAAATAAAGCGATTACCCAGCGGAGCTCTCCTGGTATGTCACTTGTATTTAATGACGAGAGAAGCAGAGAGGGGCAATCTGGTGGCGTTGTGCTGAGATAAAGAGGGCTCTGTTCTGGATCTCCCAGCTTGGAAGCCTGGCTGTGATTTCCTTGGAGAATTAGATGAGGGACTGTTTTTATAAAGTGGAAGAGGATGGTGCTTCTTTGATATTCCCACTTGGCGTTTGATAATCGGGAGCCAGTTCCAGTGTCAGGGTGATCCAGCCCCGCGTAAATTGGGAAGGGCTGTCACTGCCACGTCCCACGGAGGGGATTGCTTGGAAAGGGAGGATTGGAGGCCGGTGCAGGACATGCAGGGATGGACAGAAGGGCTGCTGAGTGACTCGAGGTGCTCGTGGAGCGACAGATGTGACGCTGGGGCTCTGTGGTGCCTGAGCGGGACACGAGTGAGCCCAGGAAAGGACCTGGGCAGGTGCTGGGGCTGTGGGGGGGCCGGGATGTGCGCAGTGGGACACGGACCCTGTGACAGCTGCCATCCCATGGGAGAGGCAGCGGGGTCACAGCCTGGAGCTGGGCTGCTCGGGCTCTGCTGGCAGAGCCTCCCAGGTGGCTCCCACAGCTCCAGGTGCGAGGCCGAGTGTGGGAACTGTCTCCTTGTTGGGAATCCTCGGGAAGCATCGTTACCTGGGCAGTGGGTTGGGAATAGATGGCCTTTGAGGTGCCTCCCCACCCAAAGCATCCCATGGTTATCCAGCCAGGTGGGAGTCCCTGGCTCGGGGTGGTGGATCCCCTGCCAAGCCTTCCCCTTCCAGGGTGTTGGGGCTGTGTCTACCTGGCTGTCAGCTCAGGGTGTGGCTGTGTAAATGAACTTACTCTGGCTTAATTAAGCTCCTCGGAGTCGGGAGACAGGGCTCCAGAGGAGGAAACTCGTGTCTCTCTCTCGCTGTAGTAGTGAGTCACATCTCAAAATGCCGGCGCTTATCGGGCCGCGGGGAGCGTGACTCCCAACCCTGCCCTGACTCACTCAGGGCTCTGCCCCCACTCCCAGGGCCCTGCTCCTCGTGGACAGGGCTTGGGGAAAGTGTGCCTGCCTTTCCTAACGTGAAATTACCCCTGCTAATCCAAGTCCTCCTGAAGGAATGTGTCTTGCTCTAAAAACGTTGTCAGAACGGCTGGACTCGAGGTCTGTGAGAGCCAGGAGTGGACCTGAGGTTGTATCCCTTCTCCCTGGGAATTGGGAGTGGGAAAAGCGACTGCCAGGGGTGGAGGGCTCGCTGTGGAGAGTGGAAAAGCAGCCTCGGTGTGAGCACTGTGACTCAGACTTCCCTCTAAAGCACGACTGTGCTTTTTATCTTGCATTTGCTTCCCGTGTCCGTCCAGCCTGACGGGCTCAGCGCGTGGAATCCGAAATCCCCTCGGCTTTGGAGCCTTCTGGAAGGAAAAAAAAAAAAAAAAAAAAGCTTCCCCCTTGCCTCATGGGGAAGAATCAGCTTCCAGGGGCTGTTGGGGAGTGAGTGTCACCTCTGCTGACTAACTCAGTTCCTCTTCTGGGGTCCCGGCACCACTCCCGGCTGCATTTCGGAATCACGTCAGGGCTTGGGGCCGAGGTGGAGCCCCACAGTCCAGCTCACTTTCAAAACTGGGAGCACCCAGAGAGCAAAATGGTGTAATTTTAGCCCTGTGTCAGCTCTGGGGGGTGCAGGGCTGAGTCAGAGCCCGGGGAGCTGGCGGGGAAGGTGGTTTTTTGCAGGCGGGAAATGGGGTGTGCGGTGGGTTGGCCAGGAAGTGCCTCTGCTCTTGCTCAAGAACAGGTATCTCCGGCCTCCTTAAAAAAGGAGGGGGGGAAAAAAAGAAAAGAATCGAGATGTGACTCATCTGCTGAGTCTCACAGCGGTTTAACAGGCTCTGGCTCTTGCTTTGCCTCTCAAGTTTTCCCTTCCAGAGGATGCACTTCACTCCTCTGCTCCCGGTTTCTTTAAAGCTGCATCTCCCAGGACAGCTGTAGTTAGGAAAAACACTTCAGCAGGGTTTGATGGGTGTGCTGAGAGATGGAAATCGGTGATGCTTGGAAATTGGTAGCAATTCAAACACTTTGTTTTCTCTGTGAGTTTTCAGGTGAAGGCAACTCCCAGGGGTGCCACCAGCAACTCCTGGATCTGCAGAGATATCCTGGTGGCCCAACTGCCCTTCAGTGGGGGAAAACTCCCTCAGTGGTTAAACAGAGGAGAAGAGGGAGCCAAGGTGTAGAAAACAGCCTGAATTCCTGGCTGGGAGGGTGGGCAGGCCCTGGCACAGGTTGCCCAGAGAAGCTGTGGCTGCCCCTGGATCCCTGGAAGTGTCCAAGGCCAGGTTGAACGGGGCTTGGAGCAAGCTGGGATAGTGGAAGGTGTCCCTGCCCATGGCAGGGGGTGGAATGAGATGAACTTTGAGATGGGTGGTTTACGGAAAACCCACTTTTATTTCCCATTTTGGGCTGAGCTGCCAGCGATGCTCGGGAGGGTCCATCAGAGCCTGGATGGAGGGGAGCAGGATCCCCAGGATGCTTCTGCCATTCATTCCAAGCTGCTGTGTGGAGAATGAACTCCCATCCCACGAAGGGTGGGAGCTCCAGGGTTTCCAGGCCCGGTGCTGGCAGCTCCTGACCGAGGCAGCACCGCCGGCTCGACGCTCGCTCCGGGGGACTTTGCACTTTGCCCACGGAACGTGGGACTGCCTGCTCCTCGTGCTGTCAGTGTTTGCTGGTTTTGCCCCGAGGAGCTTTGTACATTTTCCCTTGGGAAATGGGGAGGGTGGAATGTCATGGAGCAGCACAACCCCCTGGCTGGTAACTTCCAGCGCACCGGGATGCGCCGGTGCAGTTATCCCATAACTTAACACCTGCCAGGGCTCCTCTCCCCACAGGGCTGGATTAGCCTGGAACTCACCCAGCTCTCTGGGAAGCTTTTCCTATCACGTACCTGCAGCTTCCAGGCTGCTGCCCTGACTGGAACCAAGCCCATGGAGAGCAGGGGAGCAGGGATTTGGCTCTACCCTTCCCTCCAGAGCAAGTCTGCCTGTTAAGTGTTCAAATGTCCAAATTCCACCCTCTATATCAGAGTTACTCATATTTTCAATACAATGAGTGTTCTGGGCTGGGATGACCAGCTGGACTGGTTTTCTTGTCAGCACAGGAAACACAAGCATTCTGAGAGGGAGGTGAGGGGCAGCAGCAGCACAGACAGTGCTGGTGTGCCTGGTGAGTCCTGACTGCCCGGCACAGAGGTTTGGGATGAGCTTCCCCGGCACCTGCTCGCTGGAAGATGAGCCAAACTCAGCAGGGCTGGGGTGGAAGGCGCTGAATCGCTGCCAGCGAGCTGTCCCTGGATCTCACTCGGGCTCATCTTACAGCCTTGGGCTCGCTGATGAATCCAAAGTCCTCCAGGCCTTGCCTCCAAACATCCTGAGGATGTGGCATTTGGGAGCCAGGATCACCGGCCAGGCTGGGATCTGGGAGCTCCTGCCGCTCTCCTGCTGTCCAGGACCTGCTTCTGGCCATGTTGGCTGCAGCATTCCAGCCTCTCCAGGGAGGGCTGGGGATACTGCAGGCCTGGGATGTGTTTTCCTTTAAGGAAGGCTGCCTGCAGCCTGGCAGCTGCAATCTCGGGATCTGGCTCCTGCCGTACCTGTTTGGCCGATTCCCCGCGGAGAAATCCTCTGCATTTTCCCCTTGACGGGAGGTCACGCTTTTAACCGCCCCACCAACACTTCCCAGCTTCTCTTGCCGTGATTTTGGAAGGGGGATGCATCTCCCCACAGGGACAAGCTGCGGATTTCCCACCTTGCTGGGAGTTGCCTGTGGGTTTCCCTGACTCAGGGTCTGAAACCTCTTCCCCCAAAACCACACTCGCTTTTTGCCTCCTCACCCCTCTGGTGTTCCCCTGGAATGCTGACACGGGGGAGAAGGTGCTCCACAGCTCCTCCTTCCCCTCTCCCAGGCTCTCCAGAGCTCCTGCTCCCCCCGGAAACTCTCCTGAGCAGTGAAACTGGTTGATCCCGTTGACGCTGGAGGAGTTCTGGCATCCCAGTGGGATCTGGGATTAACTCCTTCGGGTGTTTGCCAACTTCTGGGCAGCCCTGGCGCATATTTAACTTTTGGGCCTTCGGGAAACCCGGAGCTTCCCAGCACTTGAGGGTTTATCAGCTCCCTCCCCGCTTGGTTTCCCGTTCCCCGCGGGTGCTCCACGGCAGACACGGAGGGTTCCGCCGCCGGTTCTGCTGTCTGGAGAGGAGGCCCCCGGCACCCCCAGCTTCCTGCTGGTCTCTGTCCCACCCCTCGGCACCAGCCCTGGGAAAACCAGCTCTGGATCCATGGATGTGTTTGACATCTGCCAAATCCTTGGCATCCCCGGGCAGCAGCGGGGAAGGCTCCGGGATATCCCCAGCTGTGCGGGGCCGGAGCAGCCCCATCCCAAACCTGCCGTTCAGGCCGGAGCACTTGCAGATGGCAGACAGGGAGGGAGAGGTGACTCATGGAGATTGAATATCCTGCTGCTCCTGCCTCGCTGGCAGCGATGGCTCAACGCACCGACGGCAGATCCAGCCGGCTCCGTCATTCCCGGTTTTCTTTTGCCTCCAGGTGCAGGAGAAAATTGGGAAGGGCGGGAGGTGGGGTAGCCAGGATGCTCCTGGGGCAGGAAGGGGATGGGGGCTGCAGGGATGGGAGGGCAGAGAGGCAGAGCAGTGCCTGGGGGAGACTCGTTCTTCCTCAAACACGTTTATTTCCATTGGTTTTGTCAGGAAAACCTGGAATGCCGCACCCCTTTCCCAGCGAGTTTCCGCAGGCGGAAGGCGCTTGCAGGGCCGTCGGGTCCCAGACAACGATTTTCCATCTTCTCCGATTGTTCAAGGCACTGCAGAGTTGTTGTTGTTGTCAGAGCCCGCTCCCTGTTTTGGAAACATAATTGGAATTATGCAAATTCCGGTGCGGCACCGGGGAGCGACTGACGCGCTCCGAGCCCGGCGCAGCACTGGAATGTCTGAGCACGGAAACCTCGTGCCATCCAGGGGGATCTGAGGGCTCATCCCAGCTCCTGCCACAGCTCCTGAGTGTCCCATCCAGCGCACAGCTCGGTTGGGAACACCCAGGGCTTGGAGCTGGGGCCGGTGTTGCCAAAATTCCTGTTGGTCAGGGTCTGGAGCTGCTCCTGGGGGGATGCAGGATCCAAACTTCCCAGTGGCAGCTCGGGGGCTGGTTGGTGGGAGCAGGGAGTGGAATCTGGAGCACGAGGCTTGAGGGACTGGGAGCAAAACTCGCCCTGTGGGGGTTGTGACTCTGCCACCCTTCAGAAACCGCCCTGCCCTGATCCATGGGAGTGTGAGGGATGGCGCCTGGATCTGGCTGTGATTCCAGCCAGGAATGGTGTGGGCACTGGGAGTGAGCCCTGGCCGGGTGAGGTGCTCTTGGACACCCTTCCACTGGGCCGTGTCGGTGGGAGAGGTGACAATTCCAGGCTCCTGGGAGCAGCTGCATCCATGTCAGCGCTCATGGAGTGGGATTCTGGGAGGGGTTCCGACCCAAAGGGGCTCCTCATGCTGCCCAAAGCCCTGCAGGGAGATTTTCTGGAGGGAGGAGGGATTTTTGCCGGAATAAAAACTCTTCTTCCCCCCCCAGCCACCTCAGCCTTTCCAACCGCGTGTCCCGCAGCGGTTCCTCTTTTAGCACCACGGCTCCTAAAAAAAAAAAAAAGTGTTGACTGCAGCTTTTCTGGAGGCTGCAGCGCTCCCACCTCGGTGCCTGCACAGCTCTTCCAGCCTCCTTCCCGCTGCGGTTCCCGGGCTGAAGGCGATCTTTTCCGGCCTGACCGCATGGCCGAGGAATGTGTGTGCACGTACAGCGTGTCTGGAGTAAGTTCAGTGCCAACAGCCCAGCTTTTGGGAGCAGCACGGAGGGGAAAACGATGTCCAGGCTGCTGCTTCCTTAGTTCCCTTTGGATTTAGGGCGGCCTCGGGCTGCTCCGTCCCACCCTCGGCATCGTGGGTGTGTGGCAGCGATTTCTGCCTCTCCACGGTCCATAAAACGGGAATATCAAACCCGGTCAGTTTGGGAGGGAAGGCCGGATAATAAATAAAGGGGGTTGGGAAGCGAAGGCGGGCGATGCAGGGTGTCCAACAGGCGTGTCAGCCCCTCCCCGGGAGACGCCCCCGAGGGGGACCAGGGTAATTAGGAAAGCAATTAATGCAAGACCTGGAGCTGCTTCCCGAGGACACAAGAGGGAATCCAGACTCGAGAGGAAATCCAGACTCGAGAGGAAATCCAGACTCCAGAGGTGCTGGCCCTGCCTGTCCTGGCAAAGGCCCTGCCCGGGCTGGGAGGGGGAAGTGTTTGGGGGCTCGGTTTTCCGGGATGAGCAGCGGGTTGGGGGTTTGGCGTCTTCCAACAGGTCCAAAAACCTCTCCATCAGCGTTGTTTGGGATCTGTGCTGCCCGCTCCCTCCCACCAGAATGGGTCTGGAAAAGGCCACCTGGAGCAGCAGTGCCAGGGCCGGGTGACCCAGTGCCGGAGCTCCCTGAGCATCTTTCCAGGCCAGCTGCTTTGTCAGCTTGGAGCTCTTGGAAAAAAAGAATGGGATGATGTTCCTGTAGCAGAGCCAACCTCTCACACACTCGGCTTGGCTGCTGTTCCTGCGTGGGGCCGTGGTCAGCCCGGAGCTGGGAGCAAAATGCCTTAAAATGTGGATCTAAATTAGATCTCAGTCTAATTCTGTGCTGGGGTGGGGGGAGCTCAGGGAAAGGAGAAAACCCCAATGACTGCTGCTGGCTCCAACTGCAAAGATTCCCACATATGTATTTTTATTTCTATGTGCACAGAAATAGATTGCAAAGGTTTGTCTGGATCGATGTTCGATGGATCCCAGATTTTATGGGCTCGATAAACCCGAAGACATCACACAGTGTGGAGTCCCAGAACGGTTTAGGTTGGGAGGGATCTTAAAGCCCATCCCATTCCACCCCCTGCCATGGGCAGGGACACCTTCCACCAGCCCAGGTCGCTCCAAGCCCCGTCCAACCTGGCCTTGGACACTTCCAGGGATCCAGGGACAGCCACAGCTTCTCTGGGCATGGCAAGAAGAAAAGGCTCTGATGTGGCTCCTGGTGCCACCATGGGATTTTTTGGGCAGCTCCACCATCCTGTCTTGGTTTGTGGGACTCAGGGATTGATCTGGGGCATTTCTGCCCTCTCTTTGCATGAGTGGGAAGCCTTAGGAGCACCCCCCCATCTCCCAGCCGTGTCTTCCCAAACCAACCCCCATCCTCCCAAAATATCCCCTGCACAAAGCCCAGGCTGCCCTGACAGTGTTCACAGGGCGTTGCCTGTGGGCCTTCCCACTGAATTAAATATAACACTGGGTTTTGGGGGGGGATTTTTTGGGAAGGAAATCCGTTGCCAAGCAATAGAGTTGTGGCCTGGCTTTCCCTTCCCAAACCGAGCCCTAAAAGCGTCTGCAAATATCTGAGCCATCTGCAGTGGGGTCACAGGAGGCTGGATCACGGCAATGTGGGGGAAAAGCTGCTGCTGGGCTTGGGAGAAGGTTTCCCTTTCATTTTCCAGCGGCTGCCAAATTGAAAGTGGAGAGTTGTTTGGTCCCAGATGCTGCAAGAGATATGGAGGATCCCGAGTAATCCCAAGGGGTCTCACGGGGAGGGCAGCAGCAAAGTTTCCCTATGGATTTACACCTGGCACGTGCACAGTCTCCTGGACACTGTGCCATGCGAAAACATCGGGTTTTCCCCCAAAATAAGGGTGGGATCAGCCCCGACATGGAGACGTTGGGGGGGGGTCGAATCTTGGTGCCACAAACTGGAGCCCGAAATTCCACTCCCAGTCCTCAATCCACGGCAGGTGCAGGTGAACCAGAGGGTCAGTACTGACCCACATCCACGCCTGGGGAGTGACAGTGCCCATTTGCCTCCTTGGAAAAGCTCCAGTGGGAATGACAGCACCGATCCAGCGATGACTCCATCCCGGTGCCGACGAGCGTCGTCCGCCCCGCGGCCCCGGGTGGTGGCCACAGCTCTGCTCCAGGCCCAAAAAACAGACCTGCCAGGAGAGTTTCACCTCCCAGCAATCCAGAGGGATATCAAGTTCTCCTGATGCTTTCCCCAGCTGTCCAGCTCGGGAGGGAAATCCCACCGGCGTGCTTTCCTCATTAACCCGCTGTCACATTTTCCAGGCAGCGCCAGGCACTGATTTGCATCGCCAGATCACAAGGATGTGACCTAATTAAATTTCAGCTCTTTTCAATATGATTTTCATACTCACACGGGGTGGTTTGGGTTTTTTTTTTTTGGACTTGTGGAACCAGCTGTCCCCGCAGGGATGTCTCAGGCTGGGAATGGAAGAGGAGAAAACATCAGAATTCCCACTGGGAGTGGCTGCAGAGGCGAGCTCTGGGGTCTCTCCCAAAGCCTTCCTCTGCTCCCAAAGTTTGATTCACAAGAGTGAATTTTTTTTTAACACTTACTGCAGAATTTTTATTGTTGTTCATGCAGAGGGGAACACAGTTCTCCCACGTACAGTCAGATTTAGGGCACGCCAGAAAGAGGGGTGGGAGAACCTGGGATGAACAACATTCCTCCTGGACCAAACGTCCTTCCCAGGGCCTCACAAGATCCCTCCAGCCAAGACAGGTCCCATCAGACCCCACCAATGCTCCTCAGCACAAGGCAAATCCCACCATTCCTCACGCCCAGACCTCCCCAGGAGTTTTTTTAATCCCTGAAAAACCCCGCTTTGAGTCTTAGTTTTCCCTGGGAAGGTCCCACTCGCCCGTGTTTCCCAGGAGGGTATTCCAGGGGTGTTTTTTGGCTGAACAAGCAGGATACCCCGCATTTTCCCGTTGCCATGGCGAGGGGGAGAGCCGGGATTTTTGTGCCCGGGTTGGTGGATCTGGCCCGTTCTGCACGGCTGCTCTGCCCTCCAATTAATTAAGGGCATTCTTCCCTTCCCCTCGCAATTAGCGGATGGAAAACCCAATTAACTCCTGCGCGGTGGGCGCCGCCAAACCCTCCCGCTCTCCTGAGGGAAAATCCCGCTGGCCAAAGACCTCGTCCCACTGAGTACGGACCCCACACCGGTTCCCAGTGCGCTCCACGGCCTCGTGTTCCCACCCCGTCCCTGTGGAAGCTGCCGGTTTTCCCGGAGTCAGTTGTCATTCTTGGCTTTGCCAAACCCACCGATGGCGGGGCTTGGCTGAGAAACCGGGAATTTTGGGTGGTAAAAAGGAGAGTTGGGTGGAAAAGGAGGTTCCTTGAAGTGTTCTGGACACCCTCAGGCCGGTGCCTGCGTGTCCCCTGTTCCCACCATTCCCAGGCTTCGACGAGCACCCGGAGCAAACTCAGTAGGAAGGGCACTTCCACTTCTCCTGCCCCCTCAGCCTCTCATCCTCCTTTTCTTGTGGCTGGAGCCGTTTTTCCCGCAGCTGGAGCGCAGGGTTCTCTCCGCCCTGCCCCGGCATTCCGGCCCCAGCGGCTCCGCCCGCAATCCCTGCCATGAGGTGCAGCAGGAATTACCTGTTCCCGGACTGCTCCAACCCGCCCTGCCTGGCTCAGGCTGCTCCCAGCAGCTCCCCCTGGCCTTCCCAGATGGATTTGAGTCCTTCATGACCAGCGTGGTGCCCCTGGCAAGGACAAGCCGGGCTCGTTCCAGTCTCCCAGAATAAATACGGGAAGACCTTCCTGATGGGAGAGGGTGGCGGTGCCCTGTGGAGAGAAGGAATGACTTGTGACACGGCCTGACACGGCTCCTGCTGCACCACCAAATCCCTGGCATTTGCCCCAGGATTTGCCCCCCCAGGATTTATCCCTGGGATTTGCCCCCAGGATTTGCCCCTGGAATTCCCTGTCACTGCCTCCACACATTGGGTTTGCCTGACACGTCATTCCAGGGGATGCCTGGCTGGCCTCTGAGCAAGGACCTGACTTGGTGACTTCCAGCTTCCATCCCATCTCACCCTCTTGCCTCCATCGGCTTCTCCTGAATTTTCCTTTTGCCCAAAATCCCAAGTGCCAGCACTACCCCCCTTCCCTTTTGCTATTTTAACCCTAATTAGGTGTTTGTGTCCCCTCCAGCTGGATTGCCCTGGCAGGTTTGGCAGCAGGATGACCAATGCCCAAAGGATTTGGGGAGCCTCATTTCCAAGGAAATGAGGCCTTTCAGCTGCTCTGGAAAAGCAGGAGCCTGGTGGCAGGGCAGGGATATCAGAGGAGCCCCCCTGTGATGCTCCTCTACCCTTGTGGGGCTGAAAACCTCATCCACAATCCCTTTATTGGGTTTTTTGGGAGTTTCCCATCCCCTGGGAAGAAAAATCTCATCCCTTTCCTGAGAGTGTCTCACCCCTTCACTCACCTGGGGGTCCCTGTTTGCTTTAGAGACCCCCCTGTCCCAGGAAGGGCAGGATCCGATCCTGTGGATCCTGAAAACACCAGCAGCTAAAGAGGCTGGGAAAGGGCTGCACTGGGACACGTCTGGCTGCCCTGGAATTCCACAGGACATCAGGAGAGGATGATTCCATGGTTTGCCAGTGGCTATCAGGTGGGTCTAAGGAGCTGCTGATCCATTTGGAGAGGTCACGGCGCGGGACACGGCCCCTTCCCATGGCTTGGATGTGGACAGAGCAGCACCTGGAGCATCCTGTATCCCGAGGAGAGCTGGAATTTTGTCCATGGAAGGGGTGAATGTCACAGTCCCCCACGCCCATCCCCAGGGCCACCCACGACGCTGCCTCAAGGGATTACAGCGACCATCCTGAACACGATTCCAGCCCCATCCATCAGTCCTGCCAATAATCCCTTGGGACAAAAGACCCCGAGGGCAGCTCCCACCCCCCGCCTGTAATTCCCCCCCTGCTCCCTAATCCCCAGCCCTTCTGTCACAGTGGCCAAATCCAATTAACTGTGCAAGGATCACACTCCACCCTCCCGTCCTGGCGGGTGCCCAAACGGAGCCATGGGATCCCTCGGGATGGGTGGTGTGGGATGGCACCACTGGGGGGGGTTTATTCCCCCAAAAAAAGGACCTTGTGAGAGCTGGGAGGTGCATCCAGGCAAGGTGTGAGGGAGGGGAGGTGGTCTGGGACTTGTGCCTGTTACTCCACCTGGGGTGGCTCTTTTTTCCCATTTTCCCACTTGGCTTGGTTGTGGTCCAGCTTCCAAAGCCCCATTCCAAACACCCACATGGGTCCCACTCAGCCTCCAAGACCTGATATCCGCTTGCTTGGGGTTTTCCATGAGCCTCTGAGCTCCATTTCAGGTCTGGCTGCAGGGGAAGATGCTCTGGTCCTGCTCTGACCTGGCCCAGGGAATGGTGGGGATGGGAAGGACGCTCTCCAACCTGGCCATAACCCCCAAGGCTGGGGAGTTCTGTTCCCATGATCTGATCTGCAAAAAAAAAAAAAAAAGGGCTCCTGATGGAGGTACCACAAATTCAGGACAGTCCCAGTGAACCCCCACCAGGACCAGGGTGCAGCCAAATAAACACCCAACTGTTTGCATTTGCAGCCTTTGCCAGGATGAACTTGAGCTGCAAGACCAGGATGTGAAATTGGGTATTTTTGGGATGGTGAAGCTCACGGGACGGAAAGGAGAGGGGCCAGGAGGAACTGGAGGGTGCACAGGTGCTGGGAAGGGAGGTTTGTGGGGACCAACAGGGATGTGCCACCAGGGAGATGCTGCTTTTCAGGGCACAGACCGGGGGAAGAGGTGAATAAATGACGGTTGACCCCAGGAGGTCACAGAAGGATCAGGAAGCACCTTAAATCAGGTGGAGAAACACGTGGAGGTGGAGGCTGAGTCCAAGGGGACGAGGTCCAACCAGCCAGGGGGCGGCTGAGGGCGGCACTTTCGGCAGCTGCTCCAAGACCTGAGCTAATGTTTAGCTTTGGACTTTGCCCAGTTGTCCAAGGGGCAAAGGAGGAGGAGGAGGGCAGGAGACCCGGGAGGGGTGGAGCGTGGCCGGGGCTGTGACTCCTGCACGAGCGGGGTGACTCCGGGTGTAATTCCTACCAGTTCAGCAGGACATCCCCTGCCCAGGCCTTGCTGAGCTCCTCCCTTTAGCTCAGCTCTTCCTGATGGATTTTGTTCCCGGCACACCGGGCTCCAGAGGGGGGTTTGCAAGGGCTGCACTGAAGGAACGCTGTCACGGGAACACCGTCATGGGCAGGGCGAGGAGCCCGGTGGCACCACTGACCAGGCTGCAAACGTGTCCCCAGCGCTGGCACAGGGCTGAGCGCTTCCCTCTGGCCTGGATAACCCACCTTGGGAGGTGCCTCGTCTCTATTTAAACCCCCCCTCTCCCGGGATGTAATTAAGGACGTGCCTATTAATTGCTGTGTCACATCAGCTCGTCCCTGTCACCACCGGCGCTGCCCGGGCAGCTCCCCTTGGACCACGGCCACGTGTTCCCTCTCCATCCCCAGCCCCTTCCCATTCTGAGCTCTACCTTCCCAGGCAATTTTGCACGGCAACATTCTCCAATCCCAGATTATTCTAATGACACCGTGGAAGAGCTAAAAATAGGAGTAAGGCATTTTCTGCCTCTCCTACCCACCCCCCCCCGCCGCTGCCGGGAGCGCGGGGACAGCACCGGCAGCAGGAGCCTCCGAGGTGTTTGCAGGGAGCGTTTGGAGAGGATCACACCTCCCTTTTCCCTTCCCAGCCCTGGATCTTTAAATATCTGGCCCAAATCCACACGAGCCTGGAGTCGCTTAACTCCTTCCTCGCACTCCAACCCAAAGGAAACCGGGCACCCAAAAGGGTTTGGAGGGAACGCTGCAGGAAGCACCGAGCCTGCAGGAGTGACTCAGCCACGGGGTGGGTGGTGGGGATGGGGTGGCCGGGCTCGCCTGGCTTCCCTGGGGACCTCCTGGCTCCTGTGGAAACCTCCCAGCTCCTGTGGGATTCACAGCACCCACCTGCACCGTCCCACTCAGCTTGCTGTCCTGCCAGGGCTCTGGGAGGTCTCAGGGTGCTGCACACGCTGGGAGACACTGTGGGAAGCAACCCCTCAATCCATGCTGCTTTCCCAAAAATGCACATCCCAAAAAAGTGATGTATCCTCTGCCCAGAAATGAGGTCCTGTCCAAAAAAAAAGTGATGCCCTACCCTCAAACCAGGCATGCTGGATTTAGCACCTACACTGCCAGGCCGGGCAGGAGGAGCAAAACTGCTGCCACCAACAACTTTATCCGTGGCTTTGGACCGGATTCCAAGAGCCTGCACTGGGAATGGGTCTGTGCATCATCCTGGACACAGAAATAGGTGCTGGCATAACAGGCATGGATGCACAGGGGGGTGGCAGGGAGCAGCCAGGGACACAGCCATCCCCATCAGGGACACAACTGTTTTCCTCTTGGGACACCCAGCTCCTATCCAGGGGGGAATCAATGCCCTGCTCCAAGGCCCTCGGGCCAGGATTCTGCTGCCGCGGAGCTGGAGGCGGGCTGGGCTCCGGAGGCCCGAGCGGAGCGGGAAGAGAAGCAGCTGGGAAGAGAAGCAGCTGGTTCCTGGCCCGCAGAGGGGAACAGAAATGCCGGTGAGCCGGTGGCTGCCACGCGGCCGGGACTGCTCCGGAGCGGAGCAGACACGGATGAGTCAGAGGTTTCGGGCACAATGGGAAGCGCGGGCTCAGCAGGGACGGGGACATGCAGGGACAGGGACACGCCAGGACGGGGACGTGCCGGGATGGGGCCTCAGGACTGCCCTGAGCGAACCCTCCTCCAGGGCAGGGCGAGGAACAGAGGGGAAGAAACGTGGCTTTTTTTCCTCCCGGTCGCAGGGAGAGGAAGGAAAAGGGTGAACTCCTGGCAGCGCAGGGAGAGGGCCCTGCCACGTGTCCTGCCGGCGGCCGGGCAGGGGGGTGTCCTGCACTCCTCAGCAGGCGCTGGCAGAGGACCAGGAGCCACATCCCAGCTCAGCCACAGCCAGCTCCGGCCCAGCTGCTTCCCCAGGGCCACTTCCCTCCCGCCCACTGCTGCCTCCTCACTTCCCCAGCCTTTCCCTTTCTACAACTGAGCTCCAAGAGCAAACCCAGAAGTGCAAGGGGAATAAGGAAACACCCAGGGCGAAGCAGGAGCTCTGTTTCGCCACCTGATCCGAGTCACCCCGACGAGGCCACGGCTGCCCCCACGTTCCACCCGGGAGCTCAGGAGGGCAGAAATAATTGGCACAGGTAATTACAGCCCTGAAGGTGGGGGTGCTCCCAGTGGGCCATGCATTCCCACAGCTCACAGGGATGGGAGAAACCTCCCGTGGCAAACCTGGGGTGGACTCAGATGTCCAGAGGGAAACATCCTCCAAAAATGTTCCAAAGGCCAATGCCAGAGTTTCAGCCACCCTTCTTTCCTTCCCCTTCCCACAGGATGGTGGCTGGGAGAACTTGAGGATCAAGAGGCCACTGAGGTTGGACACGAGGCTGGAACACCATCACCCTGGAGGTCCCAGGTCCCCCCTGGGGGTGGGAGCACCCAAACCCTCGGGCTCAGAGCTGTGGTTGCCCAGCAGAGCAGGAACAGGCACTCGCTGGGCTCGGTGCTGCACAAACCCCACGCTTTGCACGGCCCCAGAAAATTCACTTTCTGTTTCCCTTTCAGGATGTGAAAGGAGACCACAAGACTGAGGTCCCATAGCTTCCCCACCCTGGGATGACAGGACAGTGTGCTGGCAGCAAGCACATCAAACTGACACTGCCTGGGGAGGCAGAGGGAGGTGAAGGCTGGGATCCCTTTTCCTGCATCCCACACGCCTCACGGGACAATGCCATGGAGGAGTGTCCCCATCCCCCAGCTCAGGCTGCCCAAATGCCTGCAGTTTGAAATCACAGAATCCCAGAATGGTTTGGGTTGGACAAGATTCTCGAAGCCCATCTCATTCCATCACCTTCCACCAGCCCAGGCTGCTCCAAGCCCTGTCCAGCCTGGCCTTGGACACTTCCAGGCATCCAGAGGCAGCCACAGCTTCTCTGGGCAACCTGTGCCAGGGCCTCCCCACTCTCCCAGCCAGGAATTTCTTGCCAATATCCCACCTCTCCCTGCCCTCTGGCAGTGGGAAGCCATTCCCTCGTCCTGGCACACCACGCACTGCCCACCTCCCAGGGCCCTTAGGAGGTGGGAGGCAGGAGCAGTGGGATGGGAGCCCCTGGATGTGTTTTCCCATCACCAAGCGGGGGTGTGACGATGCCACTGAGCTGTTTGCTCCCCGGCTGAGGCTCAGGAAGTGGCACAACGGTGGCAGCCACAGGCTGGGAGCGGCTGCTCCCACAAAATCAACCCGAGACTCCGTTTAACGGAGCCGTGTGCCACATACCGGGAACCCACCGCAGCCCAGCGGGAGGGAGCAAATCCTCTGGAATAAAAGCCATTTTCCAACACTCTCTCTTAACACCCCAGGCAAGAAGCATCATTTTCTAAGAGGAAAACCCATTTGTCCAGGATCACATGCCACTGAGAACGATCACAGAGCTGCAGAGGACAGACTTTGGGGAGTGGAGCCACCAGTCCTGTGGGATGTGTGGGCACAGGTCCTGCTCCCACAGAGTCCCAGGGGGCTCGGCAGCAGCACCGGGAATTGCTCACGGATGGTTGCACTGGGACACCGGCACTCTCTGGGCCAGCTGCACAGCATTCCATCCTTTTCCTAGGAAAGGGAAGAAAATAATGAGGGAGCACGGCAGGCCCTGCGCTGTCTGAGCTGTGTCGTGACTGACATCGCGACAAGAGCCCACCAGTGGTTTGTGCAGCTGCCACTGCACACCGAGCTCCCTCCTGGGGCGCGCACGCGCCGTGGGTCCCACGGGAAGCGGAAAAGCCATGCTGGCTGTCACAGCAGAGGGTGAGCAGCCCAGGAAAGCCCCAGCGGGGCCACGGCAGGGTGGCACTGCCACTGCTGTCGCTGAGACGGGGGTGACACCAGAGAGACCAAGCCAAGCCACCCGCCAAGGCTGTGCGAGGCGATGCCGCCCCAGGAGCGCCACGGCTCTCCCGGGAAAATCACCTCCACACCCACATCCCACACACTTTCCCATCACTCGAGTCGAGCCGGTGTCGAAACCATTCCAGAAAATCATCCCTGATTTAAGAATGGCTCCAGGCAAACTCCCCGGTGTCCCAAACGTCTCTGCCTGTGGCACCAAATCGGCTCTCACGGCAGCGGCGCCGGGAGGTTTCCTGCTCTCCCTGGGGAGGGTGTAACCAAATTTTGGCAAGATGAAGCACAGGATGGGCATCCAGTTTGGATGTGGTGGCTTTGGTGCTGCCAGTTCCCACCACAGCCAGCCTGGAAGCAGCTGCACACCCCGGGATACACTCTCCTGTGCGGAGAGAGCTGGGACAGAGTTAGGCTGGCAGAAGGAGCTGAACAGAGCCCGATTCTGGCAAAGCCAGACCTTGCCAAAGAGCCCCTGTGTCCAATGGAAGTGGCACCAAAACACCCTGTCTCTCCAAGGAAATGGGACAGAAAGCCAACAGGGACAAACCAGACAGGTGAGGGAGCAGAGAGGTCAGCAAGAAGCAGGACCAGCACTTCCCTGACATCCCGTTTTCCATGAGAACCCCCTCACCCTCTCCTAGTTCAGAGCAGGCACCTCCAGCCTGCCTGGTGCAGGTGCAGCTGAGCCCCAGCAGGATCCCATCCCCCTTTCCAAAAGCCCTTTTTTCTCCCCCAAAGAGCAGCCGTTTCACGCGGTGGCCCCTCCCTGCCGCCCGGGTTAGTGGCAGTTTCCTCCCCACGGAGCAGCAGAAGTGGTTGGGTTGCACATCCCCCTGCTGGGTGACGGGAGGTGACGTGGGGGGTGACGGGGCCCAGCCCCCCTCCCACGAGGTCCCTGTCACCAGGGACGGTCACAACCTGAGCGCTGAGGGCGCAGAGCAGCAGGGAAGAGAAAGCACAACTTCCTCCCTTCTTCTGAGCAAGAGATCCGAGCCCTGTGCAAAAAGGAAGTGCAGAAACTGCATGTCCTGCAGGTAAAACACAGATATTCCATCAGCTCCAAACCCTTGGGAAAGGCTGCTCCCCCTCCTCCATCACCCTCAGCACCTGGCCCAGCAGGAAACCATCCCCCCCCACCACCAGGATTTGGGACACACTGGACAATGCTTTTGGAACAAGAGCTTCCAGCCGGGAAGCCACGTTGGTGTGAACACACTGATAAATCCCTTCCTGCAGGCCACTGGGTAATTAAGGAGCTCCTCTCACAACAAGGTAACAAATAACACGAGTGGTTTGACAAATTACGTTCTCACCCGCGCTAATCGTCGCTGACAAGCCAGGACAGTGTCTCAGGATGTGTGGAGTCTGCAAGGAACGCTCCTACTGGAGAGGAAGGGAGCCCGAGCTCCAGGCAGGTGCACAAAACACCTGGGGACCTGCAAAGCTCCTCCCAACCCACCAAGTTTTTGGAGAAAACCCCGTAACTGCACCGGGCAGCACCTCTGTCACAGCCCCAGCTGCTCCCACACCACTGAGAAGCGAGAATTCCTCTGAAATGACACCTCAAAGCCACCACTGTGCTGCGAGAGGCGGCGTGGTGAGAACAGTGAGAGCAAGGTGTCAAAGCTGAACGCTGCAGATCTTTCCACTGCAGAATCACCACCACGGCAGCCCCGGATCACGGGATGAGACCCCCAGGAGCTCTGCAGGAACGACATGGGACGAAGGAACAACCCACCGTCCGAGAGCCATCCCGGGTGCAAAAGCTTTATTGCCTGGCCCAGCGCTGGGCGCGGTGCCCTCGGATCTGCTCGGCCAGCACTCGGCAGCGCTGCCCCAACAAGCAGTGCCCAGCAGAGGTACTGGATCACACATCCTGGGCTGCTCCAGGTGAAGCTCCAGCCCCATTTCCTGCCTCCCTGGGCCCGCAGGCACGGCCAGCCCACATCTGTCCCGCCGGAGGTCTCAGCTGCTGAGCCCAGCCCCGGAGCCTCGTGCCGAGTCCACCAGGGAGAAGCCGTTTGGTGTGGATGAGTCACCGACCGCACGGGAGACAGTCCCTCTGTGGTGTTATCCCACCCCCTTCTCCCTCTTCTCCAGAGCTCTGGCCAGAGGACACGTCCTGCCGTCAAAGGCCTCACGATGGAAAATTCTGTGAAGAGATTTTTTACAGAAGTGTTGGATTTACAAGCGCTGAGCCCACGTGTTGTGTCAGCACAATACGCAAAGTATCTTCTCTGTGCTTCGTTAATTAACCCCCAAACGATCAAACCAGCCCCGGCAGGTGCTGAGCGCCACAGTGCCAAAAACATGGGACAAGATGGTCTTTAAGGTCCCTTCCAACCCAAACCATCCTGGGATTCTGGGATTCTCCGGACCCACCGTTTGCTTCCTGTGGATGTTCACGATGTGGATGTCTTCGCTGCGATACTCCTCGTCGTGCTTATCCAGGGGAATTTTTTCCAGCTCGAAGTCCACCTGAAGCAGCTGGTTATCCAAGAAGACACAGAATGATCCCTACAACCATCCAAGCCATTTTTCCCACCCAGTGCAGCACATTCACCCTTGGTTTAACCGCTCCAGCACCGATTCAGAGCTATGACACCTTGTAACACTCCAGAAAAACCTACGTAAGCTTGTGATAAAACATTCCAGGGGGATTTATAAAATGTGTGGATGTGGCACTTGGGGACATGGGTTAGTGGTGGCCTTGGCAGTGCTGGGGGAACGACTGGACTTGATGATCTCAGAGGGCTTTTCCAACCTTAAGAATTCCGTGATTCCAAGATTTTGCTTCCCCCAACCTCTGAAGGGCTCAGCCAAACCACAGCACCTGCCTCTGGCTGCCAACCCTCTCAGGTGGAAGAGAGGGGAAAAAACAGGCTAAACCACCCCACCATCGGCTCTGGGACACGCTCAGATTGACTGGGCTGCACCTGGCAAGCCAAGGAAGGAAATAAATCACACAAAAAAAAGCAGAAACCAGCCAGAAACACCCACACCTGCTGTGTTTGTTGTGGGAGTGGCACCTCAGCAGAGCTGAGCCCAGCCCTCCTCACAGCCAGGGCCCCACAGGAGTGAGAGGCACAGCTAATTATGGAACAGGTGCTTTTAGTAACACACACAAATCACCCCGGAATTCTCACCTTTCCCCTTTTATTGTATCATTATTATTATTACTGCTACTACTGCACATAATGCTTGTCAACAGCCATCACAGGTGCAGAGTTAAATCTGCACCGACCATCTTCCCACACCTGCGAGGGATCCGGGTGTTCCCCGTGTTTCTTTGGCTGCACACACAGCACGGTTGCACCATTTAATTAAATCACCCCAGCACAGCACAACAATTTCTCCATCGCTCAGAAGAGAGCGCTGAGTTCCCGAGTGAAACTTTGTGTTTTCCCCCCCTGCTCTCAATGAAAAGGCCTAAAAGAAAATGTGCTAAAAACCCACTTACTTCAAAGTATTTTCTCTCGATTTCAGGGTTCTTCCCCACGGTTCTTTGCTCGTAGCAGCACAGGACACACGTGTCAGGGCCAGTGAGGTCCTTCAGCGTCTTCAGCAACGGCTCCAACGACTGCCCAAAAGAGGTTAAACGTTTCCCACTCGGACTGCAAGTTCATTTGCCTGGTATGACACCCCTGGCTAAAGCCTTCACCCAAGGGAGAAATTCCCAGTTCTGCTTGGCAGGGAGTTATTTTTAGTCCTTTAACTGGGACGAGAAGAACATGGGGGGCAAAGCTGGGAAGCAGAGGAAGAAAGGGAGACTGCACAGGGGAAGAGTTTCACAGACTGACCAAGGAAACCCAACCAGACCCAAAGCCAAGGCCACCCCACACTGCTGAGCAGGCACTTCCTTGAGGCACAGAAGCATTTCCTGATGCGTTTCAAAAGTGAGAGTTTTCTCAGTTATTCTTGGGATACGGCTCAGATCCAGATCACCACATATGGAAACGGGACCAACATGCCAAGGGCTGGGAAAAACACTGGAAGGGCACTGGGACATGGGGTTCTTCAGGTCATTTCCCTTTTCCTGCAGCTTCTCTTAGCTCTCCATGTACATCCTACAGAACTCCAGCTGAGGACACGGGTCAGACCACAACCACCACGAAGCTGGAGCATGATTTCTACTCTTGCCTTCCCAAGGGAAGCATGAGGAGAACCCAAACCGAGCAGATGTGGTGCTTTTACATTTCATTTACCAATGATTTCAGCAGTTCACAATGTTTTTGCTTCATACTTCATTCCAAATATAAAAAAAAAAAGGGGGAGGAATAAACATTAAATGTGGGTGTTTTTTTTAACATAAAGTCCCTGGTTGAAACTCAAATGGCCCTGAATCTATTAAAAATGCCTTTTCCACTCTTGTGCTATGTATTCCTCTAAATCACAAGGACAAAGATATACATTGTTTATTTGAACTCTTCTTATACTAAACACACTGAATCCACCCCCCTTTCCCAAGGAACCTTTCCTTAGGGGTTTTGCAAAGTCCTCTTTACCTCCTCATAGTAAATGCAATCAGCCATGAGTATGTAATCGGGGGGAGGCTGAAATTCTGTTACATCTTCTCCCCTGAAAAGAACAAACAAGAAAAAAAAACCCAACAAAAAGTGAAAACAAGCTTCAGCAACAACACATACAACTGAAGGACTGGGCATAAAATTAACTGTGTTTTCATATTAAGCATCCCTTAAATGTTCTGAAGTATACTTAGCAATTTAACAAAGCCAGTGCAGAATTCCAGAAACACAGAATACAGAACAAATAGAAACATGCTTTGGGTTGGGAGGGACCTCAAAGCCCATCCAGTTCTAACTCCCTGCCATGGGCAGGGACACCTTCCACCAGCCCAGGCTGCTCCAGCCCCATCCAGCCTGGCCTTGGACACTTCCAGGGATCCAGGGGCAGCCACAGCTTCCCTGGGCAACCTGTGCCAGGGCCTGCCCACCCTCCCAGGGAAGAATTTGCCCCCAGTATCTAATCTAAATCAACTCCCTTTCAATTCTAGCCCCGTTAAAGCCAAACAGAGACATTAAAGGCTCATACAAACCATTTCAGTACCTTGGCTCGGACTGACCCTGTGACCAGGTGCTTGTTGTTCTCTATATTCACCATCAACAGCTCCTGCAGCTCCTCCAGGTCTGTGACGGTCACGTTCGCCCTGTAACACAGGCACAAGGGTTAGGGAGCAGCACAAGGGCACCGGGCCGCCAACAGCGTTTAAAAGAGGCGTTTAAAGGCCCCGAGGGAGGTGTCGGCGCGGCTCCCCCTCACCCCAGCGTGGCTGCCATGATGCCGACAGCGCCGGTGCCCGCGCCCAGCTCCAGGACGTGGCGGCGGGCCAGGGGACAAGCGCCGGTCTCCAGGAACTTGGCGAGGACCAGCGCGGCGTCCCACACCACGGAGCCCACCCCTCCGGCCGCCCGCTGCTCCAGCCGCAGCGCCGGCCCGGCCCGCCGCTCCAGCTCCCGCACGAAGCCCGCCATGGCGGCGGCTCTGAGGCGGCGCGGCCCCTCCTCATCCTCCTCCTCCTCCTGCTCCGCCTGAGGGAGGAAATGGCGGGCGAGCACCGCGCCCGCCCCTCAGCGCGCCCGCCACACAACAAGGGATCTCTCTTTATAGCGCTTTATACTTCTCTGTATCAGCTTATGCAGCGGCGGCGGGGAGTTGTCGAGAGAGGGGATTTAAACCCGTGAAAAAAAATGGATGACGGGCAGCTCCTGGAGTGGGAGGTCCGTGTGTTAGAAAAGCGAATTATAAAGTTTAGGGGCCTGACAGGCTTCGGCAGGGCGGAGTTACTGCATTTCCAAGAGATTCCGAATGGTGTATTCGGACTTGCGGTGGGAAATTGTAAATCTGGGAAAAAAAAAAAAACATAATAAAAAAATGTGGGTTTTTGTCCTTCCGGATTTTTCATCTGCTTAGCGGTGCCTCAGCATCCAAATTATTCCCCGCTCCAGAGAGCAGACAAAAGTGCTGAAATTCTGGAACTCAAAATAGGATCACTGAAAAACAACTACAAAGATGTTTCTTTTGGTATTATATGCCTTCGCATTCCATCTGTTCATCTGTGCTTTTCTGAAGGAACTGCCTTTCCCCACACAAACCAACTTCAAACCCAAACTTCACATTTTTCCCCTCCAGCATTTTTTTGTTGTTGCTCTTTTTACCTATCCCTCTAATTATGAGGCAACTGAAATGTTAATTTATCACTCTCTTGGCATTCCTTGAACCGCGCTGGTGGGAATCTGACCATGTTACCACTTCCATGGCCATGCTATGTTATATTTTCCTATGGGATACTGAAAATGGTTCTGGCATAAGCACTTTTACAGGAAGGCATAAAGCTGACACTTCCGTATTCTAAAATTTGGGGGGAGAATTTTTTCCTCTTCCACAACACCCAAAGGTCTTAAAAAAATATTTCTCTCGTTCTTTAGCACGAGTTGCTGATGAGGAATTCAAAGGAGTTAATGCAGAGAACTAGATAACAAATTGTACTTGGTTGAGGCATCATCTGTTTCCTACCTGCACTCCTACTCCCACATCTCAAATTTGGGACTTCTTGAACCTTATTTTTTTTCAAAATGAAGCAGCTCTCCCATAAAAGTTACATGAATAGATGCCCTCTCTTCTTCCTCAGGAAAGGAACGTGAAGAGGATTGAACAAAATTGTCCAAGAGATAAATGGCAAAATGCATCTTCCCAGGAGAAAATAGTGGGATTCCTGGGGTGGTCCTGTGCAGGGCCAGGATTTGGACTTGATGATCCTGGTGGGTCCCTTCTAACTCAGGCTGTTCCTAATTAACATCCCTCCCCAGACATATCTTGTCTCCTTTTCCAGAGGGAACAGCCTATATTGGGAGCGATATAGGCAGGATGCTGAGAACCTGGAGTGTGACTTGAAAGCCTGGGATGGGCCCAGCTGCAAAGCCAAAGCTGAGACCAGCAGTGTGGAAAACTGAGGTGTTTTATATTGTCCAAAATGCAATTCCCAACCTCGTCCTTACAAGGAACACGCACCGCTCAAGCGCTTAAAAATTAAGACTGGGGTGATTTATTAATCTTGTTAAGAACTCTGATACAAAGCACAGTAAAAGGCCACAGACCAGTAAATAAAATGTGGCTTCTGAAGGCCACTTTATAAATGCTGCTACAGTACTACCAGGAAAACAGACTCACTCTCACACCAGTTCAAACGCGGCGTTCGACTGGCAAAGAAAAGTTCCATTCTCTTATCAGTTCAAAAAGTTTAATAAAGCTTTTAAGTGTTTGCTGGTTTAAATGCTACCAATTTCCAAAACGGATTCAGGATTAAGTTAAGTGTAGATCTACAGAAAAGTTGTTAGGTTTGGAAGGCAAGACTGTTCCTAAGCCAGAGGAAACGCTTCTGACCCGATACGATCGCAGGAGTAGCAACTGCATTATAGGCCTCAAAGTCAACTTCGATTTATACAGGTGATTAGAATATATGTAAATATACAATATAAACAATTGTACAGACACAGGCATAGCTTTGTTCTCCACAACAGTAGATAAAACTCTTTAGCTTAAAGACACCTTCGCCTACCAAAACAAAAAGGCACATCTGAACAGGATGTACTCGGGATCCTTCCCGATATCCCAGGCGGGTACTCCTTGTTCATCCTTCCTCCAAATAACCAAGGCCAACCGAATATTTTGGTATTTAGATTTCAACCCAAGTTTTCATCTTCAGCAGCAACTCAATGGCGATTAAGACATGGCATGAAAATATCCCAGAACAGGAGCTGTCACTCAGAAACCTCCAGGTTTAGCCAGAGGTTTCAAACCGGTGACACTTTTATAACCTCGTGTTGTTGAGCATCCCACCGTTGGGTTTTTTAATTAAAAAAAAGGCCACTAGTGCTCAAATTTTTTTTTGAAAAAAAAAATTCCACAGACGCACCTTTTTTTTTTTTTTTTGGCTCAGTGCAATTCAGTGATGTCAGTTTAAAAATCATTTAGTGTAGTTTACAGTGCAAAAGGTCTCTATTTTTGTGTCCTGGCAGAACTGTCGGCACTGAGGGTGTGAACCAAGGCAATGCTGCTGCTCACCTGAGGGTAACGCTGCCCAGCCACACGGGCTGGAGTGAGTGTGTAATCTGAATTTTTCCAATTTAAACCTTTTTTTTTTTGATCAGCAGCACTTGAAAGAGCATAATTTGCTAAAATACTAAAATACACTGCCTTTTTTTTTCTTTTCGAATAAATAAAAAAAAAAAAAAAAAAAAAAAAAAAAGAAAATAAAGAGGAACTTTACAAATACTATTCCAGTGTCAATGACTACTACGGCAAAGGTCATTGAGGAGTTTCTGCATTTTCTAGCAAAGACAGTCTGTGCAAAGGAGGGTGGGAGAGCTCCCTTTTGTAAGTCTTTGGCGGCAGCTTTGGCAGCTGAGGGCTGGAGTTGTGCCGGGGCGGCACGGGGGGCACGGGCGGCTGCGCCAGGTGGTTGTGACCGGCGCTGGTCACGCAGCAGCGGCGCAGCACCCGCGGGGAGGGGGTGCTGGGGGGGGTGCCCGGCGAGCTGGGGCCCGTGCCCGCCTCCCGCAGCCACTCGGGGTCCCGGTGGAAGCGTCCCAGCGGCGGCGGCTGCAGGCTCAGCGGGCAGTTGATGAAGTGCTCGGGCGGCCGCAGCGGCACCGGCGGGGGAGTGTCGGGCACGGGGTCCCGGGGGGGTGGAGGGGGAGGGCTGTGCAGAGGCTGCTCCAGGGGGTTGGGGTAGGCAGGGGCGCGAGGCTGGATCTTTGGAGGCGGCGGCTGCCGAGGTGGGATGGCTGGAGGGTCGTCGTCCGGCTTCAGATTTCCCTGCAGCGGAAAAGGCGTTGTGAGGAATGGAGAGCGTGGAACCATGGGATGGTTTGGGTTGGAAGGGATCTTAAAGCTCATCGAGTTCCACCCCCCTGCCATGGGCAGGGGCACCTTCCATCAGACCAGGTTGCCTCCAGCACCATCCAGTGTGTCCTTGGACACTTCCAGGGATCCAGGGGCAGCCACAGCTTCTCTGCCCAACCTGTGCCAGGGCCTGCCCACCCTCCCAGCCAGCAATTCCTTCCCAATATCCCACCTATCTCTGTCCTCTGGCAGCTTAAGGCCATTCCTCCTCGTCCAAGTGTTTAAAGAGCAAATCTGACAGATGAAGAACTCTTCTGATCTCTGCTACTGGTGCTGTCAGAAACACGACAGCCCACTGATCCAAACAGGACCACTGTGTTGTCCTGAAATTCTGACAGAGTTTGGACACTGGGAACATAAAACTTGGAGAGGGCAACTGGAGCTCTGCATCTCAAAGTCTTTTAGATTGACAGAACCCCATCAGCTCGATGGCTGGACTCAAGAATCTTCAAGGTCTTTTCCAACCTAAATCATTCCTGGATGATCCCTGATTTATCAGCCAAGTTATTCACCCTAGGACAGAAATACCTTAGCATTAGAAGCATCCTGATCCATCTTTTTTCGTGGAGGAAGCGGAGGAGGGTTCTGAGGCTCATCACTCAGCTTGGAAAAGCTCCCCCAGGAGCTGAAGAAAGTCTCTGGAGAGGGAAAAGCAGATCTTTTACTGCTTGTGCAATATCTGAGGAACATATTCTGGAATATTAAGCCAAACTCCAAGCAACTCAGACAAGCAGATCTTTGTGCTCCACAGCAACACGAACCAGTAACTTCAGCAGCATGAAATTCTTTAATTCACTGCTTTAATCAGATATAGGTCTCACAAAGTGTTCTCCCATTTCCAGTACCAAAGAAAGATGATAGGCATCAACAATCAGCAGGCAATGCTGAAGGACAGGAAAATAAATCAAGTGAACTCCAAGTGAGTTTTTACAGAGGGGGAAAAATACCCTCAGATTAAGAAACAACACAACTCCCCAGCTTGTACTGGTGACTTTTGCCACACTTTTGTTATTTCTCTTAGAAGTGCCCAGAGCTGTGTGCCAATCCATCAGGCACCTGTGCTCTCCAGCTGGAAACTTTCATCACATGATGAAAAAATATGTGTGGAATAAGCAAAAAGAGCAGCTGAAAACACAGGTGAATGCAGGATATCCCTCACAGGTGTGGTACAACAAGAGCCTCTTCTTGCCCAGGAATTAGGAAATTATCAAGTTACTTCATTTGCAGCATTAGTCAAACAGAACAATCATCAAGGACATCCAAAATAGAAGCAAGATCATGCAAGAGCCTGGAGATAAAACACCTAAACCCCACCAAAACCAAAGCAGGCCGTTGCTAGACTTTACACTCCTCACTGGACTTCTGAGCTACACAGAACCCTACTGAGTGCAGCCCACATTTTCATGGCAGATCTCAGATTTTCATTCCCATTCCGCTCTCCTGAACCCAGGGGAGGCAGAGTTAAATATTTCCCACAGTTCCAGTACTCACTCGACTGAGGCAAACTCACGGGAGCAAAGATGCTGTTGTTACCTGTGGGGGAAAAAAAAGGACTGAAGACTTCCCAGACAGAACATCTGCACGTAACAAAATGCTTCAGTGACCTCAGAGATCACAAAAATCTCCCAAGTTTACCTCCTGCCAACGTGGATTAAAACTTCCCGGTCAAAACATTCCCCAACTATCCATTTTAAGTTACGGTGGGAATCGACGTCGTTACTCTAAATTTTGCACCTTTTTGTTTTAAAGGAATAAATCTGGGGAGCCTGAGGGACGGTGACAACGATTCCTAAAAGGTGTTTTACCGTAAGAACTGTTGAGATCGATGTCTGAGAACACGCTGAACTCCGACGTGGCCGACACCGGTGGCGTAGACGGGGTGTTGGGAGAGGTCGGTGCCGAGACTGTGGCCTCATGTTCTGCCTCGGTGATCCTACTGAAGCTGATCTTGCTGGGCTCCTTCTCCAGTGGCAGTGGATGACTCCTCAGGGTGCCAGAGGTGGAGCCGTGTCTGCCCGTGTTGGGCCTTATCCCGGGGGATTTCAGGGGGTACGTTGTTTTCCTAGGCTGGAGACAGAAATGCTGTCACAGTTAGTGCTGCTGACGTGCCAGACAGCAAAACTTCCAATCCTCTGGGGGTTATTTTAAATAATATTTATCAAATACACCTTAAAGAGCAGGACAGGGACAGCTGTTGGGAGGTACAGTGCTGTTTATACAGCAGGAGTTTACTGGGATGTTACGGATGCAACTTAATAAATCTTAATAAATCTTTGTTCCCCCAGCTTAATTTTTAGGGTTTTTTTCCACAAGTGAAGATTGAAGAGTCCAGTTCCTGATGCCAAGCAGGACAAAACACAGGGATAAAAGCAAGTCACAACCTTGGGAAAGAGAAAGTTACTCCAAGCCACAGAGCAGCAGCACAGACACACTCTGAGCTTCCCCACACGTCACCAGGATCGAGGACACACCTGGACACACGTTGTCCACATCCTCTGGGTTAGTCAGGACAAAATTCCTACACCCAGGTCACTGGGTGGACAAACCCAGCCTTGTTAGGCTGGGGTGTAACAGCCCCAGATCAAAGCTGAGCCCTGGAAGGTGAATGACGCTCCCACCCTGCAGTGGTGTCCAAATTACAGCGCCCAGAACTGGACTGTCCTGAAATTCCAACAAAATTCCCTCTTTGGAAATCCTGAGCTGTGAAAGAATTCCAGCCCAGCTGACAGACTGTCAGGGTGGACTCCTCTATTTTTAGAAAATCTTTTGCAGAAATTACTGGAACAGCATTTTTGCAACAGCAATTTCTGGCGTCTCCTTGGCACATCTGCAATATCGTCTCACTCCTTCCTCCAACAAGGGATTTCAAAACTGATTTACAGCTCTCCCAAAATTCAGAGATGTCTCCAGCTCCTCAGGCAATGACAACATATAAAAAACCAAGTGCTCTAGACCACGATCTGCCTGCTTCAAAAAGAACCCTGGGCTCCAGCAGCTGTTTTTTGGTTTTTTTTTTTTTTAACCGCCCAGATTGCTACTCCTTTGAATTGAACTGTATTTTCTTCAGCAGGAAGGTTGCACCTGGTCAAGCTGTGCAAATTTTGCACCACCACCAAATATTTAGACAAAAGAAAACCAGAAATGACCTTCAATTTAAAGAAAAATGAACACACTATGTGTAAAAGTCGTATTTCAATTAGTATTAATATAAGGCTTCTTGATATTGTGAAATGAGAAATGTTGCTCCATATTTTATCATGAGACTCTATGGTGAGACACACAAATATAACAGCAATATTTCAGGTTCTGGGGGGAAAAAATGCTATTTTTAAAATAAGCCAAAGGTTGTATGTTTTAACAGAGACAAGCACCAGAAACAGAAGTATTTGTAAATCAAGTTTAGCTGGAAAATCATCTCATGATAAGGAATTCTGAAGGAAATACTTATGGCTTATTGAGTTAACCATGCATTGTGACCAGTGGATTTCAGCTATTTAATTTTAATTATATAATCCAGGAGTTGGACTCGATGATCCTTGTGGGTCCCTTCCATCTCAGGGTGTTGCGATTCCATGAATTTTTGGGATAACACTTACAAATCGAGGTGGCTGCTTGCAGTTCCGAGGTTCAATCTCTAAGGACTTGTTGAACAGGTAATCTGTAAACTCTTTTTCTGGGATCTTCCCCATGGGATTGAGATTTTCAAAGAATTTCTAAACGAAACAAGCACCAGTAAGATTTAAAAAAGAAAGATACACACAAAATTTTAACTAAATATTTTGTAATTCACTAAAATTTACTTTTTCACCACTTTTGGGTAGTTCTTAGTGGGGGTACTTTTGTTTCCCACCAGCCCCCTCTTCTGATGGTCACAATTAATGCAAAATTAGGTCCAGTACCAGGAGATTATTTGGCATTTTTGGTGGTTTACCTTTTCCCCCCCTCTCCAATCCCCAAACAGGTATTTAATGGTTGATTACCCGAATTTCTGGCTCTATCCGTAAACAATAAGGCTGGTTCTGGTACTGCTGAATTTCTCCTGTAATTTCAGCCACTTTTCTCCTCTTGCTGAAGTTAATTAGTTCTTTCCCTTGTCTTTTAAGGAAGTCAGGATTCCCTTCTTCTGTCTTCAGGATATTTGTCAGGTATATTCCTGATAAAAAGAGGAGGGAGTTTTTAACCACACACCCACAGCAAAGTCAAATTTGGGCTGACACCACGAAACACTGACTTACCAAAGAAAGGCACACAGGGTGGGTTGATTGACTTGAGCTTAGCTAAATACTTCTTAAAATGATCTTGGCTTAATTCTACTGCTTCATCCAAGACTCTTTTTTTCCTTTCCTGTAGTGCCTAAGATGCCAAAGGAAAAAAAACAGGGGTGGAAATCTTCTCATTACCACGGGCAGCAAACACAAGGCAATTCCCTGGCTGTCTGAGCAAAGGTTGGGAGGTGAAATTCAGATTTGAAAGCACCTCTTGTAGCAAAGATCTGCTCTGGATTGCGGCACTCCCAGCCCAACAGTTCAGTCACGTGAATCCTGAGACTGCTCTAAACAGAAGGTTGTTCTGTCTATCAGTTTACAAGCAAAATCCTGGTCTTTTAATACAAATTACACACTTGATTTTAACTTAAAATGCTGCCTCTCAAAGACACACATAACTCAAAAGATTTTATTTATATTCTTCTTTTTCTCTTTTACTCAGGGAAGGCTTTGCTGCCAACACTTCACACTTGTTTTCTCCCATGAAACCAAATCAGAACTGTGTGTGATGCAGGCCTGGATGCTGATTTAACTTCCTTTTCCATGCCCAAACCTTACCTCAAAGGTGTGATCCAGCCTGTACACCGACACCGAGTTCATGGCACTGACAATCTCCAGAACGCCGTTGAAATTGTTCAGGTCCTGAAAAACCTGCAGGATTTCTATGATCCTGCTCAGCACAGCCACCCTCTCCTCGAAGTTCTCCGTCTCCACGATGCACCTGATCAAAAGATGGAATGTGAGAAACACTGGGAGATAAAAGACCTGACATTTTGCAAGCTGCTAAATCAAATTTTTTCCCGAGAAAAACCACCCAGCATGCAGATTTTGGCTCTCCTTCCAGAATCTCAAGTGCAAATTTTAGGTAATCACATCTTAAGTACGTTCCAAGTTTGGAAAGCCCAGAGAGAGGGTTTTGGCAGAGCCTGCAAAATGAAACAGCGAACCCCAAGCGAGTCCCAGGGTGAAAGTGGTCAATGCCACTGCACTGCCAGCCCCTGTACTTACTTCTCAAACCAAAGAGTGAGATTGGTGGTGTGACGGATCATTTTCAAGAGATTTGGGGAGTTGATTTCCTTGTCCTCCTTAGTCCACACGCTGCCAACGAGCTCAGAAGGCTGCACTGCCCTGGGAGCGACAAAGCACAACACACAGGATGCTCAGGACAAATCATAATTGTATTTTCTCTGCTTGCATTGAAAGATTATTTCTTCCCTAAATCACGACCTGGTATTTCCCAAATCCAATCCTGTCCAATCTGCTGCGAAACAGAAACAACTTTCTGAGGAGTATTCGAGTCCAAACAGAAATCACTTTTTTATCTTAATCGAAATCGGGTGGGTTTTGAATAAGCGTTTTCAGGTAAGAAAATCACCGAGGAGCGAGTTTAATTTTCTGAAAGGGCAGGAGAGCAACTTAAGAAGAGTTGCAGATCGAAAACGGGCAGCTGAAGCACTTGGAGCAACCTGCTGGAAAAGGGGCTTGTTTTAGCAGAAAACCTACTGTCACTGAAGCAGGAAGGGATGCTTCGCTTTGGAGTTTTAAGACCCACGGATTGTCCTCCTTGTACTTATTTATGTTGCCTGATATGAAATAAAACCCATTTTTTTTCTTTAATTCCCCTGTATATTTTGACACTGAACAGATGGCAAGGAAACCACTGCTCGGGAACTCTGGTTGTCGTGTTTTTGACTGATTCCATGAACTCTTCCTTGCTCAATAATAAGCTAAAAAAGAGTGTAAAAAGGGTGTGTTTGTGCTCAGCCCCACCTGTACAGGTCGGACTCGAGCAGGGTGAGCTGCCGGGCGATCTCGATGGGGTGCAGGGTCATGAGGTCCAGGCTCTCGCTGTGCCCCACGCGCCACAGGTGCCACTCGATGGGGGGGGGAGGGCTCTCGAAGGTGATGTTGTGGCTGATCCCGTTGGCCTGGGCTTTCTTCCTCCTGATGATCTTAGCGATGGATTCCACCCACTTCTTCATGGATTTGCCTGTAAAGCAGAAACCATTAAAAAAAAAAATCAAAAACCCCACAACTTTTTTAATACTGTCATGTAAGTTTTAAAATGCCAGAGGCAGGGTTTGGTGGGATATTGGGAAGGAATTCCTGGCTGGGAGGGTGGGCAGGCCCTGGCACAGGTTGGGCAGAGAAGCTGTGGCTGCCCCTGGATCCCTGGAAGTGTCCAAGGCCAGGCTGGAGCAACCTGGAAGGTTGTGGGAGGTTAAGGAACACGGTCCTTAAAGTCCCTTCCAACCTAAACCGTTCTGGGCTTCTACAGTTTTAAATGACTTTTGAGTATTTAGTGAAACCAACCCCCCAAAATTTGAATCTACACTCATAATTCTGTGTTTCTGCATGCAAATTAATTAGGTTTGTTGTCCCCTGTTTTCTTCTTACGGGTTCTTGCACCTCTCTCAGCTGGCAAACAGACTCATGTGAGTATGTCTGTATTTAACCCCATCCTCTGACAGTTCTGGCATGTAAAGAAGTGACCTGTATCCACTGTCTTTTACCTGTTTCTCTCAGAATTACATTGCCCAGTGTAAGGCCTGGCAAGGTGAAAAGGAAAATCTGGAATTGTCAGGAAAACGATTCAAAATTGACATTAAAAAAAAAAAAATCTGGTTTGGAAGGAAGTGATACGAAATGGGTCAGGTATCCTCTCCTGAAAGGATAATGATTTTCACTGGAACTTTAGATAAATGGGACAAGAACAAGGTGGAAAATCTAATCTCAACAACCAACAAGGGAAGGAATTCTTTATGGAGAAAGGGAAGGTGACAGCCTGAATTACACAGTCAGGCAGAGATGAACATACTGTCCAGAAGTAAATATATTTAAAGTATAATTTATCCTGATGCTTGAAGTCATTTTTGGTGGCTGTTTAGGCTCCAGGCCAAAGCTTGCTCATGTGAGGGAGAGTCTCATAAACAGCTCAATTACAGGCATTAAAATTACTCATGTGTGTAAAGACATTCTCACGCCCAAAACCCAAAACCCGTCAGGATCAGCCAGGTTGTCCCAAAATGTGGAATGAGAACAGGACCCCCTGCTCCTGTACCTCTGACACTGGAAATGAAGGTCTCCAACCTCTCCAGCAGCTCCAGATCTCTCTCGAAGTCGTAAAAGTGGTGCTCGACCCAGTGACGAAAAACATTCAATATTCTGAGAAAGAGAAAAAAAATAAATGTTTCCTTTTAAGGACTTTCACAGAAACACCAAATAAAACATAATCCTACAAAACTGAGTTACATATTCAGGTGGTTGGTAACTATCAAAACACACGTGGACAAAGGAGCAGAACAAAGACTGAGCAAGGCCCCCATGACCACAGAAATCTCAGGTATTTAAAACCTAATTTCCCAGTTTTAGCATATATATATATAGAGAGAGAGAGGTGGTTTTTTAAAAAATCTAATATAAAAAATGCCATTTCTCATGTCTTTTTTTTTTTTTTTTTTTTTTTCAATAAAAGAGCTAATTAGGATTTGCCATGTGGTAAGAAACAAAACTGGTAATGGCCTCTTTCCTACACACAAATATCAGCTTCAGAGTTGCTGCAGTTGTTGTTACTGCCCTCCATTTACAACTTTTTAATGACACAAAGAGCCATGCTAGATCCAATAATTCCTTTAAGGGTAACCCTAAACTCCCTCTTGACTTTTTCCCTACCCTTTCTTAAACAAACCAGTAATAAATTAAAAAGTGAACTCCAACTGCTCCCCTGCCTTCTACGCTCAGGATAAATCAGAATAAAAAACCTGGTTTGCCTCTTCCTCAGGTAAACAAGTTGAGCTCACACCTCAAAACATCTGATTTATCAAGGTGCAATCTGCTTACCTGAAGGGTGAGCAAAAATCTCCTGCATCACCCGGGACAACAGATATTCCTTGTGCCAACTCAGCAGGTGGGACAGGCTGATGGGGCTGATGGAGATGGTTCCAGGGAGATGTGCTTACTCCAGCCCTGTGCTGCTGAACTGGGAGTTTTCCACTGGGAAACCAGTGCTAATTGGCTGTGAGGATACCGGGTTTTGGTGGCTCAGCCCTTTAAATTGGTGGCAGGAAGATCTGAGAGGGACGGGGCAGAGACCTGATGGCAATCTGTGAGTCACAGCTCTGGAGAGGGGCTGGCTTAGCTCAGACAAATGAATTACATCCCTGTGAATACACAGAGAAGTTCCTTAGCTCTCCTTTTCCCAGCGTGGAAGGGAAAAAAATGAAGGTTTATCCCATGAAAGAATTGCTGCCCAAAGGGGTCCTTTAGGCTGGAAATCAACACCACCTCCTGAGCTGCCCAGTTTTGACACAAGCTGCCACTAAAAGTAAACCAGGATCTTATCTAACCCAACTCTGCCTTTGAGATCCAATGGGAGAAGCACTGGAAAAGCAGGAGAGATTGCCTGGACCTGCTGACTGCACTGCCAGCTGAGCAACTCCTCCTTCTCATCACCTCACAGGCTTTTATGCCAAAGCCACTGCCCTTTCCAGGCCTGGCACTGCAGGGCATCTCCCATGAGATGGGGAGTGCTGGGCAGGGAGGGAGGGATGTTCCCAAATCCCAGACCTCCCTGAAGTAGAGCTCAGTGCTGTTAACAAGGCTGGAACCTGCTGAGTGCATCAACCCACCAGCTCAAACCCAGACACACTTGTTTCCTAAACTCTGAGACACTTCCAAGCTCCTGGGAACACGTCACAGGGATCACAAAGAGCTCCCAGAAAACAGCAAAGCACGAGGTGAGGGGCAGCTCTGCCAAGAACTGATAACTGTGGAGACTGCTGGTCCTGCTGAGCCCACAGGAGCTGATAAACTGAACACCAAGGGCCTGATAAGCAGTCCAAGGCCAGGAGCACACGAGCATCAAGGTCACACCGAGGTTGTAGAATTTGGAGCACGTTCAAGAAGGTGGTGGCTGCTACACAGGGAGGAGAACTCCCAGTATTACACACCCCCTTATCTTTTTAATCTTTTATGTATATATGCACATGGCTATCTGATGGAAAGGGGACCTCTAAGTGACTTTCTGGAAGTACTGGCACGTCAGTGTTACCCTTCACTTGGAGTCAAGTGCTGGTGCTCCAACAGGTGAGTAGGAATGTGTGGTAGAAGAGGAACTGAGGGTGCCATTAATAGTAAAATTAATGTGCCATTAATGGTTAACCTCTCGATGCTACTCATCCAAACAGTTAAAAGTTGTTCCAGCAAAAACTCTGGTTGTGATCTGTCTCCTCCTGACTCAGTCCTCAATCAGAGGAACAATTAGCCTCATTCATGCTAGAAATGCTTAATTGTTCCCCAAATTAGCTTGGTCAGCAAGACCTTGAAGATTCACTGCAGCCACTGCAATGTGCAGCACAGACAAGAGTCTCCCTGTCTGCGTGCAAACACATCCACAGAGGCTGGGAAAGGGAGGAAAACACCAGCAGGGCTGGAAAACTGGAAACAGAGGAACGATCTTCACAGGGCCTGGGAAAACAAGGAGCCCATTGAGGAGCGCTCTCAGCTACACATCCCTCACCCACAGCCGCTGTCCACAGCAGCCACGCAGCGTCTGTGGGTGGGGATCCCAGCCCTGGGAACCACAGTGCAGCTGCAGCGGCTCCAGCAGTCAGTGGGACTGACGAGGGATCAGTGTCTGCAGGGATACCGTGGCACCATCCAGGGGAATGGTTGGAAGGAGCTGGAAAGCAAATGCACCTGAGCTGCACGGGCTGCACGTATTCCTTGCGGAAGCGCTTCAGGTCGGCGCTGATGGGCTGCTCCCCCTTCTCGATGGCCAGCCTGTCCGCTTCCGTGGGCTCCGGCTCCGGGATCTCGAACCTAGGCAGGAGAGCAGCACACAGCTGAGGGCAGTGAAGGTTAAACACAGAGCCTTTCAGATAAACTCAGCGCGGTCAGACTCGAGCGCTCCTCCTACATCCAGCTCGCCTGGAATTCCCTCCTCCCCCAGACCCACGCCCGGCTAATTCACCGCTTCCCTGCTCATCACAAGATGTCTAGACTGGGATAGAGGGTTTTTAAGGGCCTGCTGGCTCGATTAAGGGAAGATTAGATGGGAGCTTAAGAGCAGCTTTATCACGCTGCATTAAAACGCTGTTTCCATTAAGTGTGCGCTCGAACAAACTGCTCAGAACGTTCCTGTCCTTATTTGCATCGAGACTTGGGAGTTTAGCAGTTCACAACATCACCACCCCACAGCCCGGCACAGCAGGTGCTCCAGGTAAAACCCAGTTCAGGTAACTCATTTCAGCTGGGAAAAGGAAGGTTGTATTAAAAACCTGGATGGCTGTTTTAAAAGTTACTGTTTTACAAACTTCACTAAAACACCTGGAACGTGACACTGGGAACCTGAGCAGGGAGGGAGCAGCTGGACTCCCTGATCCCTCTTGGGACGTTTATGATTCCAAATACACAAAACTCATCAGGAACTGCAGTGCCAGGACAAGGGGGAATGGCTTCCCACTGCCAGAGGGCAGGGATAGGTGGGATATCGGGAAGGAATTGCTGGCTGTGAGGGTGGGCAGGCCCTGGCACAGGTTGCCCAGAGAAGCTGTGGCTGCCCCTGGATCCCTGGAAGTGTCCAAGGCCAGGTTGGATGGGGCTTGGAGCAGCCTGGGCTGGTGGAAGGTGTCCCTGCCCACGGCAGGGGGTGGAACTGGATGATCTTTAAGATCCTTTCCAAGTCAAATCATTCTGGGATTCTACTCCATGATTCCAAAACCTTTCCAAACCTTCAGGAAGGATGACCATTCCTTACCTTTCTATCAGCAAGCTCAGCAGCTCCTGGGGCTTGCAAAAGGAGCGGTAGGTGGTGAGGAAAGTCCGTACGAAATTGGGATCTGTAAGGACAGAAGGAGAAAACGATGGGAGTGTTTTGGGTTTGTTTGGTGGTTTGGTTTTTTTTTTAAATCCAATTGGAAAATATGGGAAATAAAAGACACAGAGAAAATTTTCATGTGCAGAAAATCTCCTCTAACACCAAAAATATCTAAATCTGCCCATGGTAGGGGTGGGGGTAGAACGAGATGGTCTTTAAAGCCCCTTCCAACCCAAACCAATCTGGGATTCCATGAAACTAATACTCAAATATATCAGTTTATTCAGGAAAGGTGATAAGAGCACAAGTCATCAAAATCCATCCCATTTTAGGACTGGAGGAGCTGGGACACACAGGCAACACAGCTGTGGGTAACTTGCACACTCAGCAGCTGCTCAATACCGAGCTTTCAATGCTATTTTAAAAAAGTTATTATAGTTTCAGACTCTGTAATCTTAATTTCACAAAAAAGATCACTTAAAAACCAGGCAGTTCTGTAAAAAGCACAAAGGAGGCTGTTACTATTCGAGAAGTTTAACAAAAATTGCACAGCTTCCCCTTTCAGCCTGTGCCTCTCACCCCAAAACCGAGACCTAACATGTTCCTCACCATCAGCACTTCATGGTTTCATTTCTGTGCCTTTGAGACACAGCATTTCACAGCAAAGTTCTGCAAAATGCTGGCTGTGATTTGCATCCTCTTCAACACAGGGACTTCCCAAAGCAGCAGGTTGAGTGTAATAAATAAAATAAATACAACTTCCAACCCTTTTCTCTGTCTCCACAGACACACAGCCTGTGACAGCTCCACTGCTTTAGAAATGATGATCTCAGCAAACACACTGCTCTGGGGTTTTTTGGGGGGTGAAGAGCTTTGCAGAGCCAAAATTTTCATGCAGCTTTGCCAGCAAATTTACTAATATAATTACCAATAATTTTTTTTCCCCTGCAAATCTTACTTCACATTTAATTACACGCAGAAAAAAACCCCCGACTAAAGTAAAGACAACAGGATTGATTTCAGCCCCCACAGAAGCACAACAAGCACATCTGGAGGAGCGTGCAGGGTACCTGCATACATGTGGTAGGTCAGCCTCTCGATGAGCTTCACCACCGTGCCCCCCTTGATGATGGGGATGCCGTTCCTGCTCTGCAGGTTGTCCTCGAACACGATGTTCTCCTCGGAGTCCTCCACCACGAAGCGATAAACGCTGGGGCTGGGCAGCCTGAGGGGCTGCTCGTTCTCCTCCTGCAGCAGGACCGAGTCCAGCATCCTGTCCAGGGTGCTGCGGTACTGCAGGCAGATCAGCGCCGCCATCCAGTTGCTCTTCTCCTCGGCCGACTTGGCGGCGAACAGGACGCTGTTGTCGTCCTTCGACACCAGCTCGAAGGCGTGCTTGTACTCGGGGGTGTCCTCCTTGTCAACCACCTGGATCTTCCTCATGACGATCTTCTCCTTCAGCCGGTACTCGGCGCTGCTGTAGCCGGGCAGCCGCGACTGCCCGTGGTTGGCTTTGCAGCTGATCAGCAGCCCGTCGAAGAGGAAGATGTGCCGCTCGTGCTTGGCTCCGATCTTGGTCAGGCCCCCTTCCATGATGAACTCGTTGCAGCACTGCCCGATGTCTCTGCCCTCCCAGCCGTCGATGTTCTTCTGGATCTCGTTCATCTTCTTGATGGCCAGGTGTTTGCTGCGGATCTGCCGGTGGTAGAAGCGACACACCGGCTCCCTGGGGCGGAGAACGGGAGAGGTCATGACAGGCACATTCCACGCTTGCCACCCCAAGAGACCGAAATAACCCACTAAATTAACTGCTTATGTATTATTTTTCCCCCTAAATATGTTCCAAATAAGCCACAAGCACTGCTTTGGCTGGGAAAGGAGTAACACATTCACATTATTCTTAGGAGTGGGGTGTGAAGGTTTTGGGCTGCTGCTCCATTTACAATGAAAACCATCAGCAAGACATGCCTTGAAAAGGAAATATACAGATTTCCTAACAAGGAAAGAAGATTTATCTCCTTCCCCTGCCCATTTTGGGGGAGCCAGGGTGTGTCTGTGCTCACCCAGGCCGCCTCCTCGGCGAGTGCTTGCTGTAAATGCGCTCCATGCTGCACTGCAGGTTCAGGAGGGCGGTGATGGCTTGTTTCAGGCATTCCCGATCCTCCTCGTCCTCACTGCATTCCTGCAATTGCTGGGACAGAACAAACAGTCATTTTCTTTCACATTGGCCTGGTTTCTAGCAGGGAAGGAGGGCTAGCAGACACTGTCCCACGGTGTTCTCTGTGGTGCTCGGTGAAGTCAGGGAGTTAGCACAGAAACCCCTCAAAACGAGCTGTGCGTGAAACTGCAAATATCTCCCAGACAGTCAGGAAAAATCCACGGATCCTCAGCGGGAGAGAGTTTAAAAAGATCCCCCTTCACCCTTCAGTGAGAGGCAGCGCTAACTGTCAGGTATTATTTTCCTGTTACCTTCTCAACCATGTCCTGTTTCACAACTGGTTTCACTGAAGAGTTTGGAGGTTTGAAACAGCCCAGCATTAAATGTTGCTTTATGTAACTGTGCATATTCCTTCCATGAGTTCCTTCCAACAACCCAGAGCAAATCTAAAGGACAGAACGAGCAAGCTCCTCTCTTTGCTTCTTGCCACTCTACATTCTGCCACCTTCAGCAAACTCATCCATCTCAAGATAAAAAAATGTCCACTTTGCAGGGTGCAAACTGACAAGAGTCAAAAAAAGGGTCTGCATTCGAGATCTGCTTCTCCAGCAAGATGTAAAGACAGTGAGAACCAGCACGTTTCCTTTTTATAAAGACTGGATCTGTCTCCACCACGAGGCAGAAACTTCCTGAACTATGAAATTCCCCAGGTTTTCCATACAATCCTCCATCCAACTGGCAGCCTGAAAGTCCCTGGGTTTGGTTCTTTAAGGTGACACCTAAAACATTACTGGCAAAAAACCAGGCTTTTTTTCCTTTTTAACCTCTTTCCCCCTCAAGATTGCATGAGCCCTCCACGGCAGGGCATGGAATGGGATGAGCTTTAAGGTCCCTTCCAACCCAGACCATTCTGGGATCCTGTGAATTGTTCGGAAGGGAAATTCAAGCTGACGAATTTCTGGGAAAAACCCCGACAACTTGCCATGCATGGATAAACTCTGGATAAGACTCTGTTTTACCTACATACTTAAGAGAAATCTTACTTACACTCACTCAGCATGGCAGAGCCTTCTTTTCCTTTCCCCACTACGTTCCCTCAGCAAGGATCCCTCAGCTTCCTCTAAAAGTAATGGAGAGAACAGGGATTGACCAGCTGGGGCCACTCCATGGCATTCCAATCACTAACCCCTCTCAGTTTTCACGTGTCCAAACAACCTCCACCTTGCACATTAAATCAATGTTTCATGGTCCAACAATTTCCAGGGATTTTATGAGCTGAGGGACGGAACAGGGAAGGGAAAAATCCATGGAAATCCAAAGAGTGTAAAAATGGTGGGAAGTGCAAACTCCTGAAGGTGGGCAAAGCTCCTGAGTCTGATAAATTCATGGTTTGGATTGTTTGATGTCAACACAGAGAGTCATGTGCAGGAATTTGGGATAATCTTGGGCCTGGGAGTTACATGGCAAGGAAGGATAAACTCTCTATTCCATACAGGAATATTCCTCTTTCTTAGGCAGGGACAAAGGCCCTGATGAAGATCCTGCACGTTTTTGCAGCCAGGAGGAAAAGTTTCTACAGCTGGAAGGAATTCTCAAGCTTTACACAACTTCAATTTCATTCATTTTAGTTTTGATATTTAGCAAAAAAGCAAATATTTGAGGCCTGTGCTTTGGTAAATCATTATTTTATTTACTTCCCAACTCAGAAGGGGGTTTTTGGTAATTTTACTTAGACAATCTCAATCTGAGCTTCTCTCCCTACAGAAACCTTGAAAATATGAGTGTTTTGTTGCTTTTTTGCTTCCATTTTGAACTTTTTCAACCAGAGTTCCTAGAAACAAATTCAATGGTGACAGAGATGCAATACCAAAAGTTTTGCAGATGTTATATATTAGTATTTTTGAATAACTACTTTCTCTCTGCCTTTTAAAAACCTCTGCTGTCAATTTAGGATGTTTTCAAAGGAAAACATCAAATTCAAACTTTAAACCTGTAACTAAAGGGATCACAACATAAAACTGTGGATTTACCATTACCACAGAGTAATATTTCAGATTTCTGTTCTCTGCTCACAAGGTTAGAAAGACTCAAGACAGCCAAGTGTCAGATTCTACTCAGAAATCTTGTCTACTGTGGATAAACATCAAATGTAATAATTTTCACTGCTAAAATTATCACCTCTCCTGCACCCTCCTGCTGTATTATCCTTTAAAATGAATAAAAAGAGCAGCAAAATGATTTTGCACCGTCTGCCAGGCTTCATTCCTCAAAAACACGAGGAAAACTCTGCTCCAGAGGAGGATAAACACTTCACACTTGTAAAACCAGCTGAAGGCTCAGAGTCTCCCAAAGCTGCAGCACATGGATTTCATTCCAAAATTTCATCCTGATGCACTTTCCCAGCTCTAAGACACAATGGGTCATTAATTAGCCTGACCTTCAGCATAATGCAGGTCACTGATCCAATCATTCAGAGTGAAAGAGGAACATTTTGGGAAGTTCCAGGGAATTACCGTAAGAGGCTGATGGTTATTTAAGTGGGTTGGAAGGTGTCCCTGCCCGTGGAACAAGATGATCTTTAAGGTCCCTTCCAACCCAAACCCTCCTGGGATTGAAATCTTGCTGTAAAATACTGGTAATCTGCACACTGGAGGTGTGTGATTCGTGGGACAAAAAGAAATCATCCCTCACTTCTCCTTCTCTAAATCAGGACATGCAAAAAAAAAAAAATCACAGCAGGCAATGAAAATAAGAGTGAACTTGAAAAGAAAAACAACTTGTGCTGAGTAGATCTGGTAGTAACACAACTGCTAGATTTGTATTGTACTGCAGACATATTCTATGTTGCAAAGTTTCCTTTTCCTCCTTCACACCAGTAAATCCTCTGAAATCCAAGGGAAATCCACATAACACACCCTGTCCAACATGGCCAGTCTCAGTTTTTACACTGAGGACCTCAACAGAGTCATTTCTGTTGCTGTTTCCAAATGTCAGCTGTAGCCACAGGGTGTTTTTACCTGCTGAAGTCCATCCCAGCTGGTTAATAATTCCCTTACCCCTAAAGCATTACAAACTTTCCCAACACAATGGGGCAAACAGGAACTTTTTTACATTATCCTCAGCCACTTCCACTCAGGACAAATGGTTGAGTATTAAGAATGGTTTATTCTGAAATAATAAGCTGAGCTGCAACCAGAGTGTGACTTGAGGATCTGGATTCTGTTTGGCTGCTTGGGAATGGACAAAAATTCAGCACTCAAGGAAAAGAAGAAGTTAAGATTTTCATAAGCAATTTTTAACTGTATTAGAACTCAAGGTTTAATAAATCATAGTTCAAATGCTCATGTCAGAGCAACAGATGCTTCTGAAGATTTCTTTACGTGTTTTTACTTTTCGGACATTTAGCAACCAGTGTCAAATCTATGTTTTAATCTCTTTCTAAATGTAAGTAACACCTTAACACCTATTTAGAAGCTCTGCTTCTCCCCATTAGTAAGTGCTTTTAGTGAGGAATGGGAGTGTGGCTCTGTTTACCTGCAGTAACTCGAAGTAGTGCAAACAGTGGTAGACTGGGATGAGCAGGAGGCGGGGCAGGACGTACTGGACAGCTTCTTTAAACCCCTCAGCAGTGGACTGCAAAGGAAGAACAAACAGCATTATTTACACTCAAATCCTCAAATCAGGACTGGAACCCGTTAAAGAGCAGTCAGGGCTTCCACACAATCAAAGAACTCAACTCCCCCCAATTCCCTTTTGTCCCAGGAATGTTTGCTGTGCTTCCATTACCTCCAACACAGCACTGAAATATGGAGCTCTCATCAGGCACTGAAGAAATCAGCCTTGATGTCACCCTGAGAAACTGAGGATCACAAGTTTTTGACTTAGAAAAAGTTAAATCTTTTCCCCTTCCCAACACTTAACTAAGACAATCACTCAGGCTGTAAAGATGAGGAGAGATTTTTCCAAAGGGACGATGAAATTCCTGCCATCTTCCAGATCAGGAGAAATGTTGAGCAGGAACTGAATCACCTCACATCCTTTTTGAAGGATTCCCTTTTCTGCCTTCACTCCACAGCTTGGAGAGGAACTGTGAGGGAACATTCCTGAGAAAGCCTTTCTCTGGTGATCACAGAATCATGGAATGGTTTGGGTGGGAAGGGACCTTAAATCCAATCTCATTCCACCCCTGCCATGGGCAGGGACACCTTCCACCATCCCAGGTTGCTCCAAGCCCCATCCAACCTGGCCTTGGACACTTCCAGGGATCCAGGGGCAGCCCCAGCTTCTCTGGGCTTTTCTAATCCTTTAGTTGGAAGTAAAGAATTACTGACAAAATTCAACCCTTTGAAACGTGAGAATCAAAGCCTTTGGGTATTTGCCACTTGCACTCACCTGGAAGTGGAGAGCAACAGCAGGTTTTGCCATTAAGTTATTAAAATGCTCATGGAATTGTGGAGAGAGAATATCCTGGGACAAGGTTTCATACGGATCAAAGGCTTGTTCCTAAATAAAAAACACAGAATGATACAAATACACGAAGGGTGCAAGATTATTTCTGCCCCAGCTGGTACAATAATTGCCCTTGAGAAGCTGCCACACAAGGGGAGCTTTTCAAGAAAATATTGATTTTGCAACACAAATACTGAGGAAATCACAACCCTTTCTCACTTCCAGCTTTCATTCCTCACTCTCCCAATCCCTGTGGCCAACACTAACTTGGTTTTCCTGAAGCAGTGGGAAGCAAGAGGAGTTCTTGCTTTGCCCAATTTCACATGGAAGGGCCATTTCCTCCTCTCTGCCCCAAAAAAGGGACACTGGGGGGAAAAAGTGAACTTGGGAGACAGGGAAAATATCTCCATCTGGGACAAAGCAAGCCAGGGAAAAGTTCTCTGATCACATCAAGGGTTTCAGGTGCGAGAATTACCACTCCAGTTGGAGTATCCGGCTGTGATTCCTCAGAATCAGCTACAGCAGGACGGGATGCAAACCTGGCTGCACAGGAATCCCGGCAGGAATCATTTATGGCTGCCTCTGGATCAGCTGTGCCAAAGCCTGGCAGGCTGAGCCCAGTCCCTGCAGATGCACCGGGCTGAGTCACTCCTGAGTCACCAGGTTATCCGTGCCCTGGGATAAAGCACATCCCTCTTTTCACCTCGATTCTTCCCGGGATGCAGGCTGCCAAATTTGGGAATACCAACCGCCACAAAAGGCTCCTTGGAACGTTCAGGTGGAGTCAGTCTCAAGTCTTCCAGTTCAGGGGAATTCCAGTGAAACTCTTTGTGGGGAGCAGAGGCAGGGAACAAATGCTCTTTTCATATGCAAATTGTAATTATGGCTCTCAACTCTCCTCATCAAGTTTAATCATCACTGGCCACCCGGATTTTGGGAGTGAGGGGGATAAAAGAGGGGAAGGTTTGGCACTGCAGCAGCTGAAGAGAAATTAGTAGACACTCTCTAATTGACCAAAGTGGTTTTCTTCAGCAGATTGTGAATTTACTTTAAAGCCTGGTGTTTGTTTTTTTATTTATTTATTCCACTACAGCAAACATAAAAATCCCAGAAACCCAGAAGGGGTTGGAGTGGAAGGGACCTTAAAGCCCAGCTCATTCCAGCCCCCTGCCATGGGCAGGGACACCTTCCACCAGCCCAGGGTTGCTCCAACCTGGCCAACCTTGGACACTTCCAGGGATCCAGGGGCAGCCACAGCTTCTCTGGGCAACCTGTGCCAGGGCCTGCCCACCCTCCCAGCCAGCAATTCCTTCCCAATATCCCATCTATCCCTGCCCTCTGGCAGTGGGAAGCCATTCCATGTGTCCTGTCCCTCCAGTACTGGAAGGTTACACAGGGTGTAATCCTGGTGTAAATCCACTGGGGCAGCCCGGCCAACACACACACTCTGTGCTGGTTGTTTAAAGTTTTACTGCATTTTAGAAGTGATTTCAGTTGGACTTTAATCAGTATTTTGAGGTTTTGGATTTGTTTTATGAGCATAAGATTGAAATGAACTGCATTAGGGATCTTCCCTAAGAGATGAATCATAAAAAAAAAAGGGGTTACACTTTCAGGGCTGCAAAAGTTACTGAACTATGGAATTATGGAATACTGAAAATAACGGCCTTCAGCTGAAGGAGGGCAGGGATAGATGGGATATTGGGAAGGAATTGCTGGCTGGGAGGGTGGGCAGGCCCTGGCACAGATTGGGCAGAGAAGCTGTGGTTGCCCCTGGATCCCTGGAAGTGTCCAAGGTCAGGTTGGACGGGGCTTGGAGCAACCTTGGATAGTGGGAGGTGTCCCTGCCCATGACAGGGGGTGGAATGGGATGGGCTTTAAGGTCCCTTCCATCCCAAAAAATGCCATGATTCCATGGAAACATTAACCTGATGCCACATAAATCATTTCAATGCAGCACACAGTGGTGTTTGCACTGTTCAACCCCTCTGGTGTGTGCACTGGCTTCCACCTTTTTTTCCCTTGTGGATAATAAAACTCCTCTCCTATGGGGACACAAATATCAGCAAAACAAATTCACAATCTACTGACAATAACCTGTTTTATCAGCTGCCTCCTGGAGGTCACTCCAGAGTAGGCACAAAGACCCCCTGCCCTCATTTTGAGGCTCTCCTGCCATCATCCACCTCCCATTTACCTGTGTCAGGCACCAAGTTCCTGAATTTCCTCCACAGCAGGAAAAAAACTGTTTTATTTGCCCCATATTAAAAAAAAAAACACCCAAACCAACAAACACACAAAGCAGTCTTGTTTTCCCCACACTTCCCTCTCTCAAAACCACGACAAATATTTAGGTTTCTAGACCTTCCCCAGAGATGGGATGCAGGAAAACAGACAAAGCAGGAAGACTCCAGCCTGGGAGGGTTGTTTGGTTTTTAATTACCCTTCCAAAAGGAGCCGAAGGACCTTCATAATGGAAACACTAAGTGAACAAGGCTGGCAGGGAGATAAGCAGAGCAAATAAACACTTCACCTTCCTATCTCTCTTTAATGATCCCTTCTGCAAACACTCCCAGGGGGATGATCTCACCTCGGGAAGGTGATCAAGTCAACAGCCCGGTTATTAAGCAGGTCTTGATCCACATGAAGTGAATTCATAAAGTCAAACTTATTACCCTCATAAAAAGCTTGGAAAAATGATCTGCTCTTCATTTCCTATTCAAAGTTTTTTTCAGTGATTGAAAAAAAAAAAAAAAATCAGGTGAGATTTTTGCTCGTTGGAAAGGATTTGTTTCCCTTAAAGCACAGGATGACTAAAAGCAGCTTTTGCAACAAAATGAGATTTTTTTTTTCCAGGATAGTGCTGTACTGTTTCAAATTTTAAGGTTTTTTTTTTTTCAGTTTTAATATAATAGCTACTTTAATTCACTGAGCAAACATTTCTCCTTATCATCATAAAGCAATTATGCTTCAACAGCTTCAGAGCTGAGACTTGGTCAGCTGGAATTCCCTACTCATGAGTGGTTTGTTGAAGCAATGCCAAGAAAACTTCATCTTTATGGTCTATCCCCAAGTGAGTGGCACCTGGGCTCAAAGAGCAGCTCCTCCACAGCCACAAAAATGGGATTATTGCTGGTGTGTTCGTGCAGCCCTCAGACTTCAAAAACTGGAGATAAGTAAAAATTCAATGGAATTTTTATTGTTGTTTTTAATAAACATCATCATTTTAAGCTAAAAACCGTATGGATTCTTTCTGAAGACAGACCAACTCATTGATTTCCTCTGTGACAGGGGTTTACATGATTCCCATTCACATTTTAGGTCTGAAAAATGGGATTAATACACCACCCAAAGACTCCATTTAAACGTGTCCAGTGACAGCAAAACCTCCACCCCTGCCTTGGTCCATTCCAAGAGTTTGCTCCACAGCCAGTTAAAAGTGTGCTGGATTCCAGGATGAACTGCCCTCTTTTTTCAGATCCTGCTTCCTCCCCGTGCACCTCTGCTGAATTCCAGAGTCATTTTGCACCTATTTCCAGGTCAGGAAGGTACCTGAATACTTATACTCTGAACAAGCTGAGCTCTGTCCCACTTGCTCAAAAACTTTAGTTTTGTGACTCCCTTCCATATTTCAGAACAGTTTTATGGAATAGTTGAATATGGAGCATTTCAGTGCCCAAAAAAACAAAAAAACCCCTGACAAAATAATTGTTTCTAATGTTCCAATATGAGCCACACCCAACCCCTGTGCAGTGTTTCCCTTTATTCCTGCTCTTTAATATCTATTTTATAGGTCAGTGGGTATCAGCAGCACTTTTGCCATGATCCTGCCCCATCAGCTGCTTCCCAGACTCGCTGCTGCCTGGAAACACCCGTGGAAACATCTCCCATTCCAGATGAGAACCAGCACATTTTCCTGAACCAAAACCACGTTCCCAGTGACTTAATAAAAGCAAACATTGAAAAAAACCACCCCAATTCAACACTGTTACCTCTGCAAGGTCCTCAAAGCAGCTGCCAGCCAGAGGGTGGGGGCTGCTCTCGTCCGTCATTTCCACCGTGTCCTCGATCAAGCCCAGGAGCTTCACCGTCAGCTCGTGGATGTCGGAGATGTTGCTGAATATCACCTCGATGTCCTGCAAATGCAAAACGTGCCTTAAGTCCTGCTTGGAGTGCTTTATTCATTAGGGAAATGTTGGAGCTTTCCTTGTCTGGACTAAAGAGGTAAATGGAGAGGAATCGACAAAAAAGCGGGGATGAAAGTTGGAACTCCGGGGTCTTCCTGGCCCTCCGGGCACATCCAGGCTTGCCCAGTTCTCACACCATCCTGCCCAGGCTGCTGGAGCTTTGGACAGAAATTCCTGGCTTTTCCACCTGTTGTTGTCCCCTCTGCTTGTTCTTATCCCCCAGAACAATGGGAAGGAAGCGATTTAAAGGAGGGAATTTACAGGTCGGATCCTCTGAACCCACAGGTCCAACTAAATCAGCTCCTGGGCTCCTGCAGCAGAGGAGGAATCAGCAGCTTCCTCTCCCAAATTCTACTTTTAGATTAGAAATTTCTCATACCTTTTCCCAAAAGAATATTTCTCAGCTCCAAAGCCATCACTTCCTTCTCCTCCCATTACCTTTATCTGGATTCTGTGCTCACATCTGCACAACTCCCTGATACACCATCAGCTCCTGAGGAGCCTCCACACCCAGCTGGAATGGGCAGCTCCTGATGCCTTTTTTTTTAACCTCAAAATCCCAGTTCAGGTTCTTCAGGGTTCCCTTCTCCTTCTCCCACAGGAAGGATTCCCTAATCCCTCCTTATTCCTCCTCCTCTTCCCAGAGCTGAGCTTCCTTTTCAGACTCCAGCGTTCGGAAAACGGGATTTGCCACACGTGCAACGTCAATCAAAACATTTCAATCATTCATCAAACACAAACTGCCTTCACAGTAAAGAGAATCCCAGAGCCAGGGGCTGTTTTACTTGGAATTTCTACAGATTAGAGTGCCCTGGGGTAAAGTTCAAATGGCAGTTCAAGTGTTCACCTGCATTCACTGCACATGCAGGTAAATAACTCAATTTTTATGTTAAGCAAAAGTGAAACTATTACCCACACGACCAAAACAATCCTGCTGGCACCTGACAGGGAATTGTGTCCATTAAGCTGCACTCCCACAATATTAATGGCAACTCCCCCACAGGATTTCCCAAACAGACAACCCTCACCATTCACCCACAGGCAATAAATCAAATTTAATTCTACCTCCAACACAGTTAAAAGTGGATCAGCTAAGGCTGCTAATGGAGCAATCAGCACTACCCATCAACAACCACTGAAGGACTCACATTGGGTGTGAAGAGTTTTCTGTTGGACAGGAAAGCCTCCCGAAACACTTTGATGATGAGGTTCAGCTCCCGCAGGTACTGCCTCTCCTCCGCTATTTCGTTCCTCACCAGGTCGTAGTAGTTGAGCTCCCCAGAAGAGGAGGGCTCGTCCTCACACAGGGAAACCAATCCAATCTCATCCTGATCAAACATATCCATCAAAACCTGGCGATGGAATTGAAAATAAAATTTAAAAACAAACCAAACCCACAAGACATCAAGCCTGATTTTCACACTTGGCTCGAGCTCAGCTGTTTCCACGTGTTCAGAGAAATCCTTGGAGTTTTTAATACAATACTTTCTGTGATCACTTTCACAAGGGAGTAATATTTAAAACTTTGGCAGCAGGAGGCCGGCTCAGTTGCCAAAGTCATTTTTCCCTCTGGAAGTTAGTATGACCCAGAAAACAAGTTACAATTCAGGCAGAATCAGCTCTGAAAACAAGGCATCTTGCACAAGCCTTGGCCAAAACCCTCCTGGTAAAGATAAAACTCAACAAAAATGTTTCTCATTTTAATGGGGATGAAAACTGAAGGTCTCTTCTGTGTTAGGAAGAAGAGCTGTCATGACAAAGTGACATCAGGAGGGCCGTGACAGCAGAGAAATAAAGGACAACACCATTTTCTGTCCTTACACTGTCTGGAAGTACTAAAAAGTAGTCACAAATTTTAGTTTGCAATGAAATTTAAAAAAATCACCTCTAGGTACTGTTTGAATCCCAACTCTTTTACCTTATCAGCACACATTGACACTTTAATGTCCTGCTGGGAGATCTCGAAGTGCCGGATATTGAACACGTAGTTCCCAGCCAGCTTTAAAATGTCAGCTGAGATGTATTCCAAGACAGCCACGATGTAGAGAGAGACATGGTAATCCACCTTATAGCCCAGGACCTCCTGCCAAGAGGGAAAACAAAAGGGATTTATTGCAGAAATTCATCTGGAATTACAATTAACACACGGAGGTTTCTTTTCTGTGGTGGTAACTGTAAATGGAACAGCCAGGGGTAAGCACAGCAAATGCAAGCTGGGCCATCTGCCTCAGAGGGAAGTTGGTAAATCTGTGTGTTATTTTGCCATTTTAATAAATGAAAAGCTGCAGAACTTGCAGTGACTCTTCCTCTCAAAATGACACTCCTAAAAATAGGGTTCCTGCAAGGAAGGGACTTCACTGGAACCACTCCTGTACTTCATTTTTCATCTACAGCTGTGCTTATGGCTCTGGTCCTGGTCTGCACTTCTGAGAACACAGCAGGTTTCACTGTCATAGAGTCCCAGGGTGGTTTGGGTTGGAAAGGTTGGAAAAACCCATCCCATTCCACCCCCTGCCATGGGCAGGGACACCTTCCACTAGCCCAGGTTACTCCAAGCCCTGTCCAGCCTGGCACTTGGACACTTCCAGGGATCCAGGGGCAGCCACAGCTTCTCTAGGCAACCTGTGCCAGGGCACAGCCAGGAATTCCATCCAAGAATCCCATCTAACCCTGCCCTGTGGCATTGGGAAGCCATTCCCTGTGTCCTGTCCCTCCAGGCCCTTGTCCAAAGTCCCTCTCCATGTTTCTTGCTGGCTCCCTTCAGGTCCTGCAAGGCCACAATGAGGTCACCCCAAAGCTTCTCTTCTCCAGGCTGAGCCATCCCAATTCTCTCAGCCTTTCCTCAGGGGAGAGCTGCTCCCTCCCTCTGCTCATCCTGGTGGGTATATAAAGTAATTAAACTTTAGTAATGAAATCCTAAATGTACAAAAAAACCTCCAGGATGAACATGGTACATTTTCCTGAGGACACATGTCCTGCAGAGCTTGTTCCACAGGGCCTCTTACCTGGGGCAGGACTGTCAGCACCAGGTAAATTCACAGATTTGAATAAAGCAAATTTGTTCTTACCATGTATCGGTGCATCCTCTAAAAATCAGATTCTGTGCCTGTTTTCACTCATTTCTAAACCAGACTTGACCAAAAAAACACCCCTGTTGTCTAGGAAGATCTTATTTCACGCTGTTTTCTTGCCTAACATCTCCTCCCCTCCCGTTAACCCTCACAACCTGAGATGCTGTGTGTGAGGACACCACAGCCAGACCCGAGAAAGGGCTTTCATTTCTGCTTTTTTTGGTTTTTTTTCTGTGTTTTCTCAACAGCTGCAAACACCTTTGCAGATCTCATGATTTTTAAACCCCAGGCTCCAGTGGCATTCAGCAGTAACCCCAAGGACACACATCTTAGTTGACAGTACACAAGGAACGGGACCTACTTGTTCTCCTTTCTCCTGTTTTGGTTTCTGCAGCATTTTGGGACAAATAAAGGCATCAAAGCAGCGCTGCTGAAGCAGAGAAGGTATTTGGGGTTTTATTTATGTTAAAAACTAACCAGTCATATTTCAAAGGAGAGTAATAATTAACACAGTGATGTCTATGATGAATTGAAGGATCTGCTTTCATTATCACCGTAATAAACCCATCCTGTTCTGTGGTGACTCTTGGCTCCCTCAGCCCACGAGAGAAACTCCTTTAATGTCACACAAATTAAAGACATGAAAGATTCTGCTGGAGGGCAACAGCACAGCAGAGGGGGTGAAGTACCTTCAGTAAGGGATGGATTTTGTCCACAGGGAGCAGGAGAGGGTTCCTTCTTTTCCGTTTCTCTATGGCAGACTGAGCGTCGGCGATCGCCCACTTGTCGATGGGGTGAGGAAATGTCTTCTGGACCCGCTCCTGTGCAAACACACAAAGTGCACTGAGATCAACCACAGCCATCAGAGAGAAGGTTAAATAAAACACAGCACAGCAAATTACTTCCCCTGCAGTGCAGACAATTATCCTCCTCCTCAGTGTTTGCAACACGGTCTCCCTAATTGTTCTCGCCCTCTTACCCAGCTCGGCTTCTCTGTCTGCAACAATCCCAACCAACCTTCCTTCCCTGAGCACCAAGAACTCCTTCAAATCTCCTAAAATACCTCCTGATTTAGGATCTTTACAAAAGCAGCAAGAAAACTCAGCTGAGATTGAGGTTTCAGTCTATGCTTTTAGTGGAACTCGCCCCTCCCTGCCCATGGCGGGGGGTTGGAAGTGGATGGTCTTTAAGGTCCCTTCCAACCCAAACCATTCTGGAATTCCATGAGACCAGGAGCCCAAAATATAAACACCATCAGAAAGTACTGAACAGCTTACAGGCTACAAAAAAAACCCAAGTTGACATTGTTCATATTTTAAAAAAGGGTGTAACTTGCCCAACATCAGATCAAGTTTATGGCAGAAATGAAAAAGTGAAGGATGAGATGGGAAAAAAGGGGAAATCTTGGTGTCCCTTTGAAAAAAAGGTTTTTGTACACATTCTGAAATCTAACAGGAGGCCTGGGGGTTTCTTACAGGCAGGCTTTCTTAGGGGCAGCTTTTAAATATTTGCATGTGGCCATTTAATGCTCAGCTTTGTGTGTCAGTGCCAGGCAAGGACACGGTGACCTTTCCTCTTGGAGAGCGGCCGACAGCGCTGGGCTGGGTCACCAGAACGGACCTTCCTCGAGACCCTACCAGGAGATCATCCCAAAAATGGAGATGATGTGGCGTTCAGATGTCCTTCAACATGGAATCACAGAATTCCAGAAAGCTTTGGGTGGGAAGGGACCTGAAAGCTCATCTCATTCCAAACCCCTGCCATGGGCAGGGACATCTTCCACCAGCCCAGGGTGCTCCAGCCTGGCCTTGGACACTCCCAGGGATCCAGGGGCAGCCACAGCTTCTCTGCCCAACCTGTGCCAGGGCCTGCCCACCCTCCCAGCCAGCAATTCCTTCCCAATCTCCCACATAAACTTCACGAGTAACACGCTCCTTCTGCACTCCAACTTCACTGCTCCCCAGTGTTTTCTTGGGAACTCTTTTAAGGGCTTTTTCTATTTATAGAACATTTATAATTTGAGATTTTTTTAGACCTTGATCTTGCCAATACTTAAGTCTAAGATCATGCACAAACAGCCCCATTAACTCCAGGTTGGTATGTAAATACCTGCATCACAAACCTCAGAGAGATCACAGCCCTCCTGTTTTCTCCTGACAGCTAAAAACAGCCCAGGAGCAGATCCAAAAGCCCTTATCCGTGGATCTCGGATTCCTGCTGGCAGCAAAACCTCCCCAACAACCCAGAACAAAAGTGAGTTATAATTTCCCTGCTCTGGAAGGGTCTGAACGTATCGACCTACAGGACATTTACGCCTAACTCTGTGTTTTTTAAATGAAATAACTTACACTGCCAAGATCAGCAGTGTTTTATCCTTCACAGCTTTAAAACACAGGGAAAATACCCAGCATTTGGCTTTTGCTGTGACAGCCCCAAATCAGAGCTGAGGGTTTGATCAGCTGGGAACTGCAGAGAGAAGGTGGAATTTCTCAGCTCCACAGCCAGAGTTCAAATCCAGGCTCAAATCAGACCCTCCAACCCTAAGAGTTGTTAAATTACTATTAAGTTTTGCTTTTACTTAGTGATTTGATGATCTTTATGCATCACTACCTCAAAATACATTTATCATAAACCAAAATTAATAATTAATAATTAGCACTGAATAAACGGCATCTAATAAGAATCTAAAACCCTTCAGGCAATTATTTTGTAAATATATATTTTATCTATACACATACGTACATATTCTTTTTAATTCCCATGACACACATATAAAATATTAGACATTTTTTGTGCATTACATGTATTATTCCCTTTATTTCCACGACATCCACAGAGAATACCAGCCAAGGACACGGTTTTGCTCCGGGCTGTAAATCCCAGACATACAGATTAATGCCAAATTAATACTCTGCAAAGCTGCAACGGGTCACAGCCACATGGAAGCACTTTTTTCCCCTCCAGACTCCATTAAACCCTCATTTTGGAATGATGACACAAAAGCAGGCAGCTGCAATAACACAAGAGCCTCAGTGAGTTCAGTAAAACCCCAGGAACACCTAACTCTGTTCCCTCAGCCCTCACAACAATAACCTTTCATTCCAATATTGCCTTTTCCCCCCATCCTCCTCCTTGTGTGTTCATGTCAAAAAGGAGGAGAAATTCTTAAATCCAAGGTGCGTTTGAGGAGTGTTAAAAAATCCCTCAAAGCATCCTGCAAGGAAAAATTCCCACAATTTCTATTCTGAAGGACAGGGAAATGAGTTTGTTAATAAAATCTAAACAGAGTGGTGGAATGGTTTGGGTTGGAAGGGACATTATTAAAGCCCATCCACTTCCAGCCCTTGCCACGAGCAGGGACACCTTCCACTGGCCCAGGGTGCTCCAAACAAACGCTATTTTGGGTTTTTGTGGTTTTTTTTAGGTTTCCCAGCATCCAGCTGTACCTCCACGTCTTGCACAGTGCGGGGCTGAGCGATGCACAGCTTGTTCAGCAGCTGAAGGATCAGCTCCTCGATGTAATACAGGGAATCCTCCTTGGCCGACAGGTTCGGGTGAACCTGCTGCTGGACCTGCCCGAAAGGAACCACAGCAATTAGGATTTGGGGGCTGAAAAGGACGGATCAGCTCAGCGCTGCCAGCTCACACGGCTTCCACTCGTTTCCCACGGGTTTTCCTAGGGAGTTAAGGTGGGAATTCCCAGTCCTGCAAGTAAAAACGAGTGTTTGGCTGTTGTGGAAGGAGTTTTCAATCCCTGTGGGTTACTCATCCCAGAGTGAGTAACTGCAGTCCCATTCCCGACCCTACGGAGCGAGCGGTGCCGTCACCACCTGCAGGAACAACTCGCCCTGCCTGGGTGATCGAACACTCACCAGAGGGAAGGGCTGGATAAGCAAGGAAAAGCTGATTTCCACCTCTCCCCAAAGCCAGGCAGGATAATGGGGTTTATCTCACTTCATGGAGATTAATCCCAGCTTTGGTTTCCAAGGCTAAACCAGAGCAGACAACCCGAAACGGGCGACCTCAGAGTGTGCCCACAATTAACTCATCCCAAGCCAGCAGGAGGTTTTCCCAATAAAAATCCCCCCCTCCCAACCAAACCACCCCACCTTAAAAAGAAAAAAAAAAAAAAGCTCTCAAGAGTTTAGTCTCTACACTCAGTTTTCCCTGGCAGCCTCTCAATCAGGAAAGCACTAACTAGACCTCAAACTATAGCCAAAGGATTCGTAAGGAATACAATCCAGGGAAATTCCCTCCTCTCCCCATACAAATTCTATGTTAATCACCTCAAAAAAAATTAACCTGACACACTCACATTGGCATTCACAAGACAAATGGGTTGGGAGCTTCTTGGGGGAAGACAAGAACACCTTTGGGTGCAGTTCTGATCCTGTGAAATAGAGGCACTTCCAACTCCAAATCCCAGGGGTGAGACCCCAAACCCTGGGAGGCTCTGAGGGCTTCCTCCAAATTTAACAGAATCCCAGAATGGTTTGGAAGGGACCTTAAAGACCATGTCATTCCACCCCCTGCCATGGGCAGGGACACCTTCCACTAGAACAGGGTGCTCCAACCTGGCCTTGGACACTTCCAGGGATCCAGGGGCAGCCACAGCTTCTCTGCCCAACCTGTGCCAGGGCCTGCCCACCCTCCCAGCTGGGAATTCCTTCCCAATATCCCATCTACCACCCTGCCAGCTGGGTGTAACAAACCTGTCCAGTTCTGTTACAGAGTTTTTGTACAGCCCTGTAAACATAATTTCACTTCCTGTGCCTCCAACACGAATCTCACCCAGCGCTTCCCAGAACTGCTTCCCAGCTGACAGGGATACAAGATCCTGAAAGGAAGAAAGGATCCTCAAGAAAACCAAGCCCCACTCCTTGAAAACTCTTACTTAAGACAGCAGTTCTACAACAATGGCCAGGGCATTTCGTGCTCTTCCTGAACACGAGAGTTTAATTCACAAAACAATGGAAAACCAGGAAGTGCTGAGTTAAGGTCCCTCCACGTCCCTCCCACAGAGCACCACTGCAGAAAAAGCAGCTGCTGGCAAGGGAATAAGAAGGAATTTTATGTCCCCACAATAAAGATGCTCCAGAGGACTGACAAGAACAGGCACTGTCAGAAGGTGAGGAAGGGAAGCCTTTTCCCCCCTCAGGAGCAGAGAGGGAACTCCCATTCCCTGTGTCAGATCCCATTCTACTGCCAGCAGTCCCTCCCTGTCCACACAGACAGCACTGCCACGAAGAAAAGGACTTTATTTGTAGCTCACTTAACAGCCAGGAATTCCTTCCCAATCTCCCATCTCTCCCTGCCCTCTGGCAGTGTGAAGCCATTCCCTGTGTCCTGTCCCTCCATCCCTTGTCCCCAGTCCCTCTCCAGCTCTCCTGGAGCCCCTTTAGGCCCTGCAAGGGGCTCTCAGGTGTCCCTGGAGCCTTCTCTTCTCCAGGGGAACCCCCCCAGCTCTCCCAGCCTTTCCTCCAAACTATTCCATCCCTCAATCTTCACGGCCCTGTGTAAGTCCTGAAGTCCATTTTTCTCTGAAAGTAGCAAAACTGACAACAAAGCCCAACATTTTTTGGCTGAGACAACTCTCCCCTGAGGATGTGGGAAATCAGCTTCCCTTTGGAATGAGGTACCTGTGCCCTCCCTGGCTTTCAGGGAAATTATTTTGACAGAAGTGATGAGAAAACTGAAATATTTCAGAGCAAGACACTGTTTGTCAGAGAAAATAAAACCACTGTTATAAAAGCCATGCACTGGCAGATCAAATCAGATGCCTCTGGATCAAGGAGCACTTATTCCCTGCAGCATTCCCCTTAATCCTGACTAAAAAGGACTGGAAAAGCAAGGAGGGATCGATAAACACTGAATACACACCAAAAAAGCAGGAGGAATCACCGAGGACACGTTCCTTAGGGAAGTGATTTCAGGTTCAGACCGAAATATCTGAGCACAATTAAATGAACTGGCATGGAATAAACCCCCCAAAGTGCACTGGGTGAATATTATCTGTCTGGTAAATACCCTTTAAAAGCCCCACAAGGTGTTTGCAGTGAGCAGCCAGAGCCCTGCTGCGAGAACTGAGCAGGAGGTATCACAAAAACCAGATTTTTTTTACCTATTTTATCCCTGAAACAGTGGAGTGTCTGAAGTCCACTAAAGAGGGAGATTAAGATTAGCAGGACTCATTTCTACAGTGTCATCCACATGGGATTATTCCTCCAGGAGCTGTTCCAAGGAATGGAAATCAAATAGGAGGTACAAGCGTGGCATTTACACGTGGCCTTAAGGCCTTTCTGGTTTTATTTTTTATTTATTTTAGATGGGAATTCCTGAACTGCTGATTCCCCTGCTCCTCTCCTCTACTTCTCCCTAATTTTCTACCCCCCCTCAACGTGCATATTTGCTGAAAAGCCACAAAAGCTTCTCCAGAAATGAAATCAAGCTCAAAATTCCTCCTCAGTAAGGTGTTAATAATCCTCACAGAGCAAACTGTCTGGTCAGAAGAGATGAGGATGAAAACCTTTAGTGGAGATAAACAGTATTAAAACTACAAACAGTATTAAAACTACAAACAAACTGAGGTTTTTGGGGGTGGGGTTTTTTTTGGTAGGGTCAATTTTGAAGGGCAGGAATTGTGGTGTGAAGCCTGAATGTCACTAAGAGCTGGATTTGGGGTAATCCAGAACTCCAGAGGATAAAAGAAACGGTCAAAGGGTCGCATTTGACATGACAGAAAGCTGAGGAAAAACAAAATCAAGAGCAAAAACTGAAAATAACTTCTTTTTAGCCTGTGCTAATGGGACAAACCAGCAGTTTGGCCATAATAATTAAATGTATTTTTACATAAAACACATCCATTAGGCTCCAGTTGTTCCACAGTGAGTACAAGAGCAAAGCAAGAGATGGTTCATTAAAAAAAACAACCAAGAGCAGAAAAATCCCAGCACATGCCATCCCAAACACATGGATTCATATTCCTGAAGGACCTGACAGCAACATCCCATTTCTCTACTCCTGTTCAAAACTACATTTCCAGAAGACAGAATTCCAGCATGACCCGAGATTTCAGCACAAGAAGTTTCTCATTTCGAGCTGGGGTTTTATTCTCTCTTAATCTTCTGCCTCCTGAAGATAACCCCGACCACGAGAAACACAAAACATCTGCTCCAAAGGCAGGTTTTTAATCCTGTGTCTGGGTGATGCTCCAGAGGAAGGGAACCAGATAGAGTAACTTCAAAGTTTCTGATGCTCTTATTCGGTGAAAAAGGAGGTTTCTATTCCCAACTGATTGATGTTCCCAACGGCTTGATATTCCCAAAGCATAATTCTTTAGGAAGAACCACAAATATTTAAACACTTGAAGAGAAATCCCAAATAAAAAAGCACTGTCAGCTTTGTAATTTTTTTCCCATCTTTAGCTATTTAACTACAGTTTTCCTTTAATATATCGTAGTTGAGGGGAGGGGGAACTGAAGGAGGAATGATCTGACACTCAAACAGCATCAAAGACTGTCCTAAGATCTCCTGGGATCCTGCTTGGGGCAGACATAAAAAACCCATATTAATAATGACTCAAAACCACACCAACTCCCCTCTCTCCAGTTGATTGTTGCTTCCTTTGATACCCAGGAACTAAACTCTGGGTCTGTTTACATGTAAACAAACCATACATACATTTTAATCTTAAAAACTGAGGGAAATTTAAATGTTTGGATTTTATCCAGCCACATGAAATGCTTTGTTTAAACTGAGATAAACCCTGAAGGAGCCTGGGTGACAGGGAAGGGAAACCCCATGTGGAGATGGCTGTGCACACACCTGAATTAAGGCTGATAATTCTCCTCAAACTCTCCTAATTCTCCCAAAATTCCTCCACAGGGAGCTGAGGGCTCTGAGTTCAGCACCCAGGGGCTCCCTCTCCCCACTTTTTACACCCCACCCTTCCCAGGAACGGCTCACTTGGGTAGATTGAATTATTCAGATCATGAATCCCAGAATCCCAGAATGGTTTGGGTTGGAAGGGACCTTAAAACTCATCCCATTCCAACCCCTGCCATGGGCAGGGACACCTTCCACCAGCCCAGGCTGCTCCAACCTGGCCTTGGACACTCCCAGGGATCCAGGGGCAGCCACAGCTTCTCTGTCCAACCTGTGCCAGGGCCTGCCCACCCTCACAGCCAGGAATTCCTGGAATCTGGAGACAGTGCAGACCCTCAGAGTGATTTCTGGATGTCACTGAAATGACATTAAAAATTTGGGGAGAAGAGAGGCCGTGGAGACAGGAAAGTCACATTTTCCATGGGAGCAACCTCCTGGAGTGGAGGAAGGGGAAGAGGGCAGTCACTGCAGGCCTGGCAAAGGGAATCTGGGAGGGAATGATGGAAGCAAAGAAGAGACTGAAGGGCCCCTCTGGAAGAGATCAGATAACACTGCTCAAAGAGACAGGGGGGGAGAAGCAGGGGGGGCAGCAGAGCTGGAGAGGAGACACAAAACGGGCAGAAGGGGATGAGAAAATGGGAAAAGCACACGCTGGGATCGGAGCCCAGTCCTGAGGGATGAGGTGAATCACAGCACCAGTGGGTTTTGATTCCTGTGTCTCCTCTCCAAGCCAACCCAAACACCGATTTCCATGTTCCACTTTACCAGCACAGGTAGGAAGTGTTTCTGCTGCTGCAGCTGCCAACTGGAATGACACCATTCCCATTAAACACCTCACACCTCAAATCCACCTTCCTTTCACGCCACTGGCTGGCAAAACTCTCCTGTTACCCTTTGCCAACTGCAGATTCCAGTGTCAGCAGCAATTTCAGCTAAACAGTGTTAAAAAAAAAAAAAAGGCATGAAAATAATGGGATTTAAGTAAAAGGACCAGTTTTCTTGGGTTCCAAGCTGAGGCATTCATAGAATCATGGAATAGTTTGGGTGGAAGGGACCTTAAAATCCACCTCATTCCAAAGCCCTGCCATGGGCAGGGACACCTTCCACTCAAATTCATGTCTGTGGCAACTGCAAGTCTAAAAAGGTCCAGACTTCTGAGCTCAAATAAATAAATTTATTAGAAGCTAAATGACCTAACAGACTTCAAACCCGAATATAACTACTTAAAACTCCGTAACAAGCAGCTTCCCTGTTGGAGTTATAATGCATTAAATAATAATACATGCTAATGAAATTAGAATGCATTAAATAATAACCTCTTATAATGACACTGCAATACATTAAATAATTCTAACCCAAGGGAATGCTGATCCTGCCATGGAAAACATGCAGGGAGTAAAGTGGGGCACTCCTGCACTTCCCCCAACGCTGACCAACCATGAGAGCTCACCCAAGTCACACACACACTGAGTCCCATATGTTTGAAAATATAGAAGCACTGAACTAATGTAAACTTCATTAAAAAAAAAAAAAAAAGGCCTCAAAACGGTCTTTTATATTTCCCTACACAACATTTGCTAAGAATAAACCCTTTAGTCATGCTCTAGAAATTTGATGAGTGGTCCAGAGCAATGGTGGAATTGTTTTGGAAAATGCAAATAGTGCCCAGTGCCAGGATTATCCCGACATGTGGTGCCTGCAGAGCCGTGGGGATTAAATGTTTGACAGTCTCTGTTTGTGGATAATGGAGAGAACCCAAAACAAGAGTCCCTGGGAGATGCTTGTAAACTTAATTCAGGAAAAAAATCAAAGAGCAAAGCAACTGATTACACAGCCCTTGTTTGCAGAAATGCGCTTTTAATTGGCCAGCGGATTTGTAGGAGCAAACACAAATGGTAATCCCAGAATCCCAGGGTGGTTTGGGATGGAAGGGACCTTAAAGGTCAGCTCATTCCACCCCCTGCCATGGGCAGGGACACCTTCCACCAGCCCAGGCTGCTCCAACCTGGCCTTGGACACTTCCAGGGATCCAGGGGCAGCCACAGCTTCTCTGCCCAACCTGTGCCAGGGCCTGCCCACCCTCCCAGCCAGCAATTCCTTCCTAATATCCCATCTATCCCTGCCCTCTGGCACTGGGAAGCCATTCCCTGTGTCCTGTCACTTCAGACCCTTGTCAAATCCACGCAGAGGCTGCACAGGAACATTTTAGGGTGAACAAATCCACATGTACAAACCCAACAACACATTCCTCGCTATTTCCAAAGACACCCACCAGCTCTGTGGAGTCACCTGTTCCATCCTGAAATCCCAAGTTTATCCCAACAGTTTATTCCAGGTAGCAATACAGAAGGTATTTGGCATTAATACATTTTTCAACTGCAATTTCCCCCCCCCAGATGTTTTCTGCAGTTGCACATTGAAAAACTGGGACCACTGAAATCCACCCAGGATTGCCATGGGATTCCCTGTAACAGCAGCTCAAGTCACTGCACCTCAGTGACCACAGGAAAAAAATAATATTGTTCCCTTCTGATTCACTGAGAATTTTGATAAGCAGTTTCATTATCCTCACTCCCCTACTCAGATTTCCAGCAGGAGGAAATAAAGTGTTTTGTTTTACAGCAAGGACCAAAATCCCAGCTAAAACAGAGCCAGCGCATGAGAAGTGCTCTAAATTTTTCAGCCTGCAGGATTCCCAGGTGCCAGTGCTAAGGATGTGGGCACAGAAACACATAAAAATCTGCTTTAAAGATGTCTTGCCCTTTAGTTTTTTTTTCTTCCTAAAAAGACTCACACTGGAAGGTGGAACTCAGCACTACTCAATTTTAAAGAGCGTGAGACTTAAATGAACAGAAAATATTGTTCTAAAGACACATTCTCACATTTTTGCACATGTTAAAGTGAGAACTGAATGTATTTCACCATTTTTCCCCCCATTCATGATGTGTTGAGGGTCAGCTGTGTAGAATCAAAACTGATAGCAGGGGTTTAAAAGTGTTTGATAAAAACAAGTGACCTTAAACTTGCTGAAATCCCAATGAGACTGGAGCTCTTCAAGGCATGTTCTGGACTTATCAAATCCAAGCAGCAAGGAAATGTGATATTATCCATCTCCACATCTTTCTGTGCTTTAGAATTAAAGATTTCCCACACCCAGACACAAACAAGGAAAACCAAAACCTTCCCTCTTTTTTTTTCTGCTCCCAGTTTCTCTCCTTCAAGAAATTCTCACTACAGGGAAAAGCTTTCAGGAATGGAAAATAAGTGTCCAGGACATTAAAAATCCAGCTGAGGAGTTCAAAACAACCCAAACCTATTCCAGCTGTTTGACTAAGAAGTTTCTAAATTTTCTTTAAAATCGTCACCTCAAAGCCACCTGCTTGGAAAGATCCCACATAATCTGGGATGAGTGGATTTTTAAACCTCTTCAGGACAAAATTACAAAGTATTTGAAAACAGTGGTGATGATGTTTAATACATTTAATACATTCTGAAATTAATACAAAACCTGATGCTTTCACACTTGGGATTCAGGGTGGGTCCTGCAGGTAGGGAACTTTCCCCAGGGAGAAAAACAAAACAACCCAGGATATAACCAACTACACACCGATATCACAACTACACTGGTATCACAACTCTATTTTGGAATGGTGAAATTCCTGCTCTTTCCACCAGAACCCAATGCACAAACAGAAAGAATTGGTAAGAGCAGCATTAATCCACCCAGTTTGGACACTGTGTGTATTTTAGGAGGATGAAAACGCCTTTAAATTTTCAAGAAACCACGTTTGGGAGGATGCTGGTTGGTGTCAAGGTGCTGTTTCAGGTCAGATTGGAGAGGCCAGGAAAAGAACAGCGTGGAATTCTCTAAGAGACTGGAAAGCAGCTACTACAAGGAGATTTAGGAGTAAAGAGCAGAAAACCCAGGATTCTTCAGCCAGGCAATCAGAGGCTTCCCTGCCAGCCAGAAGACTACTTAGCTGCCTTCTAAAACAAGTGACACAATGGCCCAGAACAAATGCAAATCTTCTATTTTACTCAAAAAAAATCAAAGGGAATCGTTGCCCCACAGCATCCACAGCACACCTGTTCTTAGGGGGCAAACAAAAAAAGACAAACCACTCAGAAGCACCTGCAGGACCTGTATCCCAGTCCTGCCCAGCAGCAGAGATGCAGATCAGCTGGGAATTATGAACTCTGGAATAATCCCCAACCTTTGGAAATGACACTTCGCTCCCACCGATCCCAGTTTAACCACTCCCTCCGCTGCTGGGGGTGCCGTTCCAAAGCGGGGCGGGCTGGGGGCTTCCCTGCCGTGCAGAACACATCCTAACAGGAGCAATTTATCCGCCGGGAGGTTTCCCACACGGTTCATCTCTCCTACGGAGCGGGAAGATGCCTCGGGAAGCACGGGGTGGCTTCACCCCGCAGGACAGCCCAGGGATGTCCCGAGTGCCACCTCGACTGCCAGAAGCACCTCGGCGAGGGAAAAGAGCCTGGAAAAGCCGCCGGGGGCGGGGGGAAAAAAGGGATGCAGGATGCCATCCCACCGCACATCAGCACCTATTACCAGGCTGCCCAGAGAAGCTGTGGCTGCCCCTGGATCCCTGGAAGCGTCCAAGGCCAGGCTTGGAGAAACCGGGGCTAAATGGGAAGGTGCCCCTGCCCACGGCAGCGGGGTGGAACGGGATGGGCTTTAAGGTCCCTCCCGACCTAAACCATAGAATTCAGGGATCCCAGGACCCTTGCCCTCCCCTGCCAGAGCCCCAGTTAGGAGGTTCCCTCCCCAGGGAGAGAACTTTATCCAAGGCAGGTTGAAGGAATAAGCAGCGCCCGCCGGGTCCACCGCCCCCCCCCCACCTTCCCCCTCAGCATCGCCACCGGGAGCCTCCGAGGGGATCCCCCCAGGGGGAAAGACACCCTTCGCAGCGCTCCCCTTCCCACCCCGGGAGGAGGGGGGGATGGACTGACCGACCTTGCGCAGGGCGGGCACGAAGAGCCCGCGCCATTTCGGGCCGTTCTCCTCGCCCAGGAACTCGTAGGGCTGCGGCGGCGGCTGCATGGCGGGGTTGGGGAAGGGAGGGGGGTGGGTGTGCAGCGCTCCGCTGCTCACCCGCCCGGCCGCGCCGCCATGGCCCGGCTCGGCTCGGGAGCCGCCTCAAGGGGAAGGGGGCTCGGCGCGGGGCCGGGGAAGGGTCGGGACCGGGACGAGCCGAGCCGGGCCGGGCCCCGCTCGCTGCGGCCCCGCTGCCGCCACCGCCGCCCTGCGCGCCTGCGTACAACGGCCCGCAGCGCCCCCGGCGGGCACCGCCGGCATCGGGATCGCCCTGTCTGAGGGGAATATCCCTGCGTGAGGGGAATATCCCTGTGTGAGGGGAATATCCCTGTGTGAGGGGGATATCCCTGCCTGCTCCACCTCTGAGGCGTCGCCGCCCCCGACCCGCGGGCTCTGGGGGATTCTCCCGACCCCCGGGGTCGGGAGAATCCCCCAGAGCCCGCGGGTCGGGGGCGTCGCCGCCCCTGAGGTGGGGAGGTCTTGCGATTCTCCCGCCGTGCCTGAGGGGCTGTTTCCCTCCCTGCGGGTAGATTGTTTTTCTCCCGGCCTGGAGGGTGTTTCCTTCGCTACCTGGAAGCTGTTTTCCATCCTTACCCGGAGGCAGTTCTTCTCCCTAGCCTGGAGAATTCCACTGTCGGTGTTCCCCCCACAACCCTCGCCCGATTCCAGCCGAGCTTTCCCCTCATTTCCCTCCCCCAACAGCATCGTGTTCAAACATCACTCCCTGTCTACTACCCCCTACTCCTCATTTTAAGACTGGTCGACAAAGGGAGTGGAGGAATTAAATAAAGGGGAAAAAACAGCCTTTCTGCCAGCAGGAGCGTGATCTTTCTCTGTGACAGATCCCGGCAATTCCACAGAGGCAGCAACAGCTCCTTGTGCTCTGTGGCTCAACTTTCCTGCCCCACCGGAGCAACCCTGGGAGGTTCCCCAACAAAATACTTTATTTCTGGGGGAAAGACACTCGTTCCTCAAGCCCAAACTGGAAGGAGGAAGAAAAAGGCAATTCCCAGTGTGACCTCAGGATAATTGTGGTGTGATCCACTGACCTGCAGCTCCATGGGTCTGGGACTGCAAACTCTTCCCAGAGTCGCTGGTTTAGACAGGGAAGGAATTCCCGGCTGGGAGGGTGGGCAGGCCCTGGCACAGGTTGGGCAGAGAAGCTGTGGCTGCCCCTGGATCCCTGGAAGTGCCCAAGGCCAGGCTGGATGGGGCTTGGAGCAACCTTGGATAGTGGAAGGTGTCCCTGCCCGTGGCAGGGGGTGGAACAGGATGGTCTTTAAGGTCCCTTCCAACCCAAACCAGTCTGGAATTCCATGATTCTACGACACTTTTGGGGAACAAATTGAGTTTGTCCACCCATTTATTCAGAACGTCAGGAATTCCCACCCCACGTGCCACGACAGGCCCAGATCAGCCTCAAGACCAGTTCTGTCTAGTGAGGAAAAGCTGTGAGGTGTGAGAAGAACAGATAAGACAATTTAGGAAGACAAGTTTGGTCATGTGTCCCCCTCCTAAATAAAGTAATTCCTGTTATATAGAGCAATATCCTGCCTAATTCAGGGGAGAATTAGCAAATACCAGTGAAACTTTTCTCTGAGTCAGGAGAAACACACACAGTTTACAGCAGTTTAAAAAAAAAAGAACCCACCACGCTATTTTAATCATAATAGAGAAAGGCACATTTATAAAGTCATCAAAATGAATTAGACCCATTTGGAAAATAAATTAATACATTTTCACTCTTGGCGGGCAACAAGATTTATGCCTGAAACCCCATTATAATAATCTCTGAGGTAACTTTTTTTTAACAACGGTTTATAATTTTATCTCTTAAAAATACTTATATTTTCACAGAATGCTACATCAGGATTCATAATTTAAGTTTCAATTAAACTTTACCCCAAAATAACCATCACCTGAGAGGCAAAAAAAACCCCAAAAACACAGGGAAATGTGCTGACTTAAGGTTCCCCCTGGTATCTGTCTGCTTTACATTTTAATGTTCCTTATTCTGTTAATATGTGTCAGGGCCACACCTCATGTGGGAGGAAGTTGCTTTTGCAACCCTTTTGTGGGATTTACCGTGGGGAGGCAACACTCCTGGCAGGGAGGGAAGAGAGGATTGTTCCACGGGGAGGAGAGGAGTTTTACACATCCCTGTGGCCCTGGAGCATCTGGAATAACTGAACCTCTGCCTCCTGGGATTTGGGGCTCAGAACAGCGAGCAAAGCTTTGCTTTGAAGGGGTTGGAATTTCCAGCAGTCACTTTTCTGGGAAAGCAGATGTCACCAGGAGGAAAAACTTAAGAAAGAAAAAAGGCAGGTTAAGCCCTTTTTTTCCCTCAAATGTGTCTCAGCTCTGTGCAGTGAAACACCAGCCACACACCTGCCCTCCTGTGCCAAGACACCCTTCATGCTCAGAGTTCAGAAAATCACTTTTTAATAGAAAATACGTGTCAAATGGCCTGGTACAAACTGCCCACAACGGTCTGTGTCAGCCAACACCCTGTGAACTTCTGCTTTACAAGTGTCAGCAAGTACCTTGTCCCCGAGGCCACCAAATTCTGTGCAGGACACACCGAGATAACTCAGCTCAGGACCAAGATTATTTGACATCCTTCTCTCCACAGACTCTTCCAGGTGTGTCTCTGGTAAAAGATGAGTATCAGCAGAGTTCAGAAGAGTCACCAGCACTGTCTGAGCTCCCCCTGTGCCAGCCCTGTGGGAAGTGGGAAGCCTCCCTGACTCATTCATCCCTGTTTGGGCTCCCAGGGAAACAACATGACTCAATTAAGGCAGGTTTCTGGAGCTTCCCTCCCTTCACATTTGCTTCTGCAAAGACCATTTCCTCTGGATTGCTCAACAGCCTGCACTAAGATCAGCTGTCCTGCTGCATTACCAGCATTCAAAGGTAAAAAAAAAAAAACCAAACCCACTGAAGTAGTTTCTGATCAGTGCTGATTCCCAGCTGTAAATTAAATGAAAAATGACTGTTTATGTCCATATCTTCATTTTCAGCTCTATAACAAATTGAGGCAGTGAACAAATCAGCGTATCTGAATTGCACATCTAAACGGACTTGGGTTTGGTAATCCTTGCTAAGCTCATTTTTCTGTGAAATACTCCACATTCACGTCAAAGGCTCTGAACATTGTTTTCAATCTCTGATAAAGCCCTTAATTCCATATCAGTAGGAGCCTTAAGCAGGGCTTATCCTTCTATTCCATTACTTTCATGTAATCTAGAGGGCTGCAGACTCCAATTTAAACAGAATCAGACAGAAATCACCCAGAGAACCACCCCAGGCCTGGGGCTTTTCAGACCCACCAGTTCTCTGAGGAGTAAAAATATTTCAACCAGAGGTGTGGGAATAACGGGGATGATCCCACCACAGAGGGATTGTCTCTTCCTGCTCACACTGTGCTGCTCCTCAGGTGGACAAGCCTTCCTTGCGGGTGGCTGGACCTCCCTGGGCACCGCAGCTCCTTCGTTCCCGACGCCGGGAAGTGGCGGGCGAGGGAGAACATTCCAAACGCTGCTTTCCCGCTGGGCTGGGAAGCACCAGGTCTCCTGTTTGATCCGCATCCTTAAAAAGTCCCCTCAGTCCCACATCCCAGAGGGAAACCTCCCCCCCGCCTTCCCACCCCTCACAGCTCAAAGCGCGCCTTGGCCTCGTCGGCGATCATGGCGGCGATGGCGAGGGAGGAGGTGGCGGCGGGGGAAGGGGCGTTCCTGACGTGCAGGACTCGGCTCCCGAGGTCTCCGGTGCCTCCGTCGAACACAAAGTCATCCACCAGGTTGCCGTCGCTGTCCAGCGCCTGAGCTCTCACCCCCGAGGGGCCCCTGCAAAGCCAAGGAGCAGCTCAGGAAACGCTTCCCTGCTGCTGGGGGAGCCAGGAGAGCGATTCCCTCAGGAAGGGGGGCAGTGAGGAAAGCAGAGGGTGGAGCCTTTTAGGGGATTGAACACGCGTGAGGCAGAGCAGGGGATATCTCACAGTCACGGAATCACTGAGGTTGGAAAAGCCCTCCCAGCCCATGGATCCCCCTGTGCCCGATGCCCACCTTGTCCCCAGCCCAGAGCACTGAGTGCCACGGCCAGGCCTGCCTTGGACACCTCCAGGGCTGGGCACTCCAAACCTCCCTGGGCAGCCCCTGCCAGGGCCTGACCACCCTTGCCAGGGAGAAATCAGTGCCATAAAACCAGGGCAGGCAGCCAAGCAGAGGATCTTCCCTGTCCTTCCTGGCTGAGAAGTTACTCTCCCACACTGACACAAACACGTCCTTGTCTTTCCAAGAAGGAAACCCTTTGTTTTGAAACACCAAACCTTGTCAGACATGAATTTCATGCCCCTGGTGTGCTGCCAGACCTGGGTAACTCCTTCTCACCATGGCTGGGCTTTTCTTATTCTGTGTTTTCTCCCTGCAAATGTCTGGACAGTTAAACCCACCTCCATGTACTCAAATGCCTCCTCTTTCCTCACGAGCCTCTTCAGCCCCTCTGGCATTTCTAACTCCTCTGAATTAATTTCTCTCCCCACACAGCAAGAAACCAAATACAATTTTATTGAGATGACTAAACTAAGTCACTTCTCACTCAGTAGCAACTCACACTCTGGTTTCCCCTCTGAATTTCATGAATGTTTTGCTTTCTTTGTGAACTCAGATTATGTTCAGGCTACTGAATGTGTCACTAGGCTAAAAGAGGCCTTTTCTTCTTAGGGAATATGGCACAGGAGTTCATTTCAGGCTCTGGAGAGTGTAGGAAGTCACACAAATATCCATCAAACCTGCCTGTACACAAGAAAATACAATATAGAAGATTTTCTTGGACAAAGTGTCACAGGATGGTTTGGGTTAGAAGAGACCTTAAAGCCCATCCAGTGCCACCCCCTGCCATGGGCAGGGACACCTTCCCCTAGCCCAGGTTGCTCCAAGCCCTGTCCAACCTGACCTTGGACACTTCCAGGGATCCAGGGGCAGTCACAGCTCCTCTGGGCAACCTGTGCCAGGGCCTCCCTCCGCTATCAGCTGGGAATTCATTCCCAATATCCCATCTAACCCTGCCCTCTGGCAATGGGAAGCCATTCCCTGTGTCCTGTCCCTCCAGGCCCTTGGAAACAGTCTCTCTCCAACCTTTCCTGTCAGCTCCTTCAGGCACTGGAATGCCACAATTAGGTCACCCCAAAGCATCTCCTCTCCAGGCTGAACAATCCCAGTTGTCCCAGCCTTTCTCACAGCAGAGGTGATTGATTCATCCCAGTGATCATCCTGGGGCCTCCTCTGGACTCGCTCCAACAGCTCCATGTCCTTCCTGTGCTGGGACCTCCCGAGCTGGAGGCAGCTCTGAGCTTTGGTACCATATTTTGGTGCAGGAAGGGAGAAAGCCCAGGCCATGATTGCCCCTGTTAAAACAAGAGGTTCAACAAGGTGCTTCTGACAGGAAAAACTTCCTTTACCTGAGCACATCATGGGTGGTGACCTCCGGGATGAACCTCTGGAGCTGCTTCACCTGAGCACTGAGGGAACAGGCTCTGTACATCTCCCCCACGCCGTAGGACACGTTCCTGAGCACGAGCTTCCACAGCCCCCTGCAGGGAGAGGAAGCACTGCAGTCACAACAAACCTCCCCCCAAAATGCAGCCAGGACCAACCAACCCTGTCAGAGAAGGCAGCAAACGCAACTGCCCAGCGGGAATTCCCATTCCCAGCATATCAAGGATCCCATATGCTTTCTATCTGAGAAATGTGTTTGCCCTTCCCTGCTTCAACGGATCTTTTTTAACAGGGATGGAGCACTGCATTTACATTCTCTGGGAATGAACTCCGCACTCCAGTCCTGGGAATGTTCACAACCAGGTTGGACGGGGCTTGGAGCCACCTGGGCTGGTGGGAGGTGTCCCTGCCCATGGCAGGGGTGGAATGGGATGGGCTTTAAGGTCCCTTCCAAACCATTCTGTGATTCCATCATTCCTTCCTACATCCAGCATTTTTCTCTGGTCCAGTCAAATGCCAAGGGAAGGCAGAGATGACACTTGAGACTTTTTCTCCCAGTCATCCTGAAAAGTTCATTCCACTCCTAAACTCCTCAGCTTTCAGTCACTGGATCTTGCTGTGTCTTTGCAAACCTTGTTTGCTTGCTCTGCTTTCCTCAAGTCTTCCCCTATAAAATTCCATAGGCAAAGATGAAGGTGCTTCCAACCATTTACTGAATAAACTGAATTAAATGGATCTGTTTGACACAAAGTTCTTTTCCAGTGCCCTGACCTGTTTTTCAGCTTTTCCTTGGATCCTCCATAATATTTTCAGATTGTTTTTCAAGTCTAGTTTCCAAAATTGAGCACTTGATAATAACCATTCCTACAGATCACAGAATCCCAGAATGGTTTGGGTTGGAAGGGACCTCAAAGCTCATCCCATTCCACCCCCTGCCACGGGCAGGGACACCTTCCACCAGCCCAGGTTGCTCCAAGCCCTGTCCAACCTGGCCTTGGACACTTCCAGGGATCCAGGGGCAGCCACAGCTTCTCTGGGCAACCTGTGCCAGGGCCTGCCCCCCCTACCCAGCTGGGAATTCCTTCCCAATATCCCATCTAACCCTGCCCTCCGGCAGTGGGAAACCATTCCTTTTGTTCTGTTCCTCCATCCCTTCTCCAAAGTCCCTCTCCAGCTCTCTTGGAGCCACTTTAAGCACAGGAAAGGGCTCTGAAGTCTCCCTGGATCCTTCTCTTCTCTAGGCTGGACACCCCCAGCTCTCCCAGTCCCAAGAATCCTCTGCAGGTATTTTAATTACACTGTCTGAGCTGATTAAAATATTCCAGTGCACTGGACCAAAACCATTCCTGGAACAGCTCCACCAGCACCTTCTGATGAGCAGCCACATTCCCAGGCTGGCCGAGACATGTCCTGCCGGTTGATGAAAACTCAAACAGAAATCACACAAAGTCAAACGCCTTGGAAAGAATTCCACCCTTACCACCTTTAAAAACTCGGGGAAAGCAGGATATTTAACCAAGATCACCCAGCAGACAACAGGACAAAGCTTCACCTGTAGGTCACAGCATCGACAAAGTCTCCAGTGCTGAAGTCAAACAGGTTGTAGCCCTCTCTCTTGAAGGCCAGCACCGCGTTGGGTCCAAGCCAAACGCTGCCATCCATCCTGGGAGTGAAATGGAATCCCAGGAAGGGGAACCTGGGGTTGGGAACCTGCAGTGAGATACAGGAGTTATTGCAGCTGCCACAAAGGGTAAATTGACCATTTTAATTCCAACCACTGCGACCAAATTCGAGTCCCTGAGCCATGGAGTTGTCTCCTGCACTTGTTTTTCTGCTTGTGAATTGTGCAGTTGTAGCTCGGAATTAACTGGAAGGCTGAAGAGCAGGGCCAGGTAAGGCTGAATCTCAGGAGGAAAACAAACAACAGGGGGAAAAAATAAAAGTCCACGTGATTTCTCAGGATTTGCATCAACCCACAACAAACCCAAGGAGACACTAATGCTATTCACCAGCAGCAATTACTCTGCAATAAAAGGGACTGCACAGTATTAGGGAAACCTCACAGGTCTGTATTGCTCCAAACAAGCTGCACTCAGCAGGTCTGATTAATATTAATAAATATAATAATAAATATAACAACAATAATAATTATCATTATAAATAAACATCTGCAGTTTCCTTTTTTGTTCCAGTTCCTCCCTCCCAGCCCAAGACAGGATCCTGGGTGATTCCCAGGTGAGAAGAGGTTGGACAAACACCCAGTACCCAGAGTTCCACACTTTATTCCCAAAGATCCAGGCAAATTTAAGCTCATACTCAGAAAGGCAGTATTTCCATGGACTGCAGAAAATGCTGCCCCATTCTTGCTTTATAACTATCCTTTCTCTCTGGGATTCATCCCATTATTTGTCTATTTTAGATGGTAGAAGGGTTGTCCTTTTTCCTCCCATGTCTAATTTTTTATGACACAAAGCAAAGCTGATTAAAAAATGAGGCTGGGAGGCAAATATCTAAGTCAGGTATTAGTTAATAATTGGGTATTAATAACTGGTATTGGAACTGATATACAACTGATATATAACTGGCATTAATAAAATAATAATAAATAAATAAATAAGAAATTAAGAATTGGATATTAGCCCACAAGGTTAAACCCTTTGTTTCATCTCAGAATCATTTAGTTTGGAAGAGACCTCCAGTGTCCCCTGTGAACTTCCTTGGATCACAGTCAATCCTCTCGCCCAGATTATCAAAAATTACATTAAGCAGGACTGTTATAATTATTTAAATAACAACAAATTATTTAAATAATAAACAATTATTTACTGTTGTCTCTCACTGAGACTTTTGAATCCTGCCTAGAGATTTATTTTAGAACATAAAGAAAGGAGCCAGAGTTTTTCTGGACACGTGGCTGTTTCATTTTTTCCCCCTATTAAATAAAAGAATAAATAAATGAATAAATGAACCAAACCCCCAAACAAAACAAACCAACTGACAGTAACTCCCCACGTGGCACTTCTATGCATTTTCCTTACAAATTAACCCCAAAAATGCTGTTGTGTCATAAAACAGCCGAATCTCCATCCACGTGTTGTGCGTCCCTAACAGAAATAAACCTGGAATTTTACCCTGTTCCTGCAAGTTTAGCAGCTCTTGGATCCCCCAAGATTCCCAGTGCAGGGAACACGTACCGGGTAAATATTCCCTTTCACCAAATAGCTCTTCTCTGGTTTCAGCACCAGATAATCCCCCCGGAACGGGACAATCCTGGGCTCGGGGCTGCAGCCGCTGATCTCGGACAGGCGGTCGGAGTAAAGCCCCGCACAGGTCAGGATGTGCCCGCAGGAGATCTGCTCCCCCTTTGGAAAAGAACACACCAAAACAGGCCAAAATTCAGTATATCTGCTAAAAAACAAGCTCAGGGAACACCCCGACCAGGTCTATTTGGTTAAATGAGGCTGTTCTCTGATTTCACCCCCACAGGGTGGGAGCGGTAATGTTGCTTTCTCACGTCCAAAAATTCACAGAGAGTTGCTAAATATTTAAATACCTTATAATCTAATTAAGTAAAATCAAATCACAAACTATTACCTATTTATTTAGCTCACAGTATTTGTTTTTAAATACTATGGAGGGTTGGGGTTTTTTTTCAACTAAAAATATTTGCATCGAAAAATACAAGTATTTGGTGAAATAACAGATTTTGGAAGCTGTTTTATAAATGAAAAAGGAAAAACAGAAGTAAAAAAACCAACAGAACTAAATATATAAAATACTGGAAGGGGTTTTGAGGTTGGTTTTAGTCCAGATATTCTTCCTTGAAGGTGACAACCACATTTCCTGGGCAGCTCTGACTTGCAGGAACACCCCCTGTATATGCAGCTGTTTTACATCTGTTTTTACATCAGCTCGTGGCTTTCTCACGCTAAAATGACAATAAAATGATGCTAAACTCCTCCTTATCACTTTACAGATGCCAAAGCCCCAAAGCAAACAGGAAATTAGGTGTTTGTCACCAAATGGACAAGTCACAAAAGGAATCCTTGGAAGGACAGGGGTAAGACTGTGCAAATAAAGCAGATAAGGGACAGGTAAACACAAGTCAGGCAGCAGAAAAGTTACACTTAATTATTTTACATTATTATTGCCATAAAATCTGGAGATGCTCACTGTTAGGAACTGATTGCAGCTGTTTTATTGCAGCAGTGTTAGATGACAGTGATCATGTTAATGAGCAGCAGCTTTTTAACCACTTTTTGGAGATGATTAATCCACCAGGGCTTGAGAAAAAAAAAATCATAAGACAAGGAGAAGCAGCTTCCTGTAAGGAATTCAAACTTCTGCTTCGTTCTTACCTTTTTGTTCCTAACAATGACTGGGTACTTCAGTCCTGTAATAAAAATTGGACAAGAGAAGGAATTAATGGAACAAGTAACAGAACAAGCACCTTGTCACCAGGAGGGATTTTTCCTCTGGAATATCTTCAAGTTATGGAACAACTACTGTTGTCACAGCTGATGGTTTTGGACATAACCGTATTTATGAATCAATTTTTATTCTTCCATATGTGTGCCAGGACAGATCCAACCTGCCTTCCAGGCTAAGGAAAACTCGCTATCACAAGAACACACGTGCAAGATTCAGCTAAATCTGATTTTAATGGGAGAGAACAACCTTATTCCTCAATTTTACTGCTGTTTTCTTCCATCAGCTTGAAATGTTCCAGCTGAAGGGTGACCTGCTTGCAAATAAACCCCAAAGTGAGTTTGCTGAATACTCTCACTAACATAATGTCTGCCTTTTTTTCTCATCCCTAGGAGACAGAAAGGTTCAAAAAAGTCATTTCAGTTAAAACAAACGTGTTTTGAACGAAATATTTGGCAGGACTGTAGTAAATGGAGGGCAAAAAAGCTGCCCCTGCCTTACCATCCTCACTTCCTGAAGAGCTTTCTTTAGCCATCTCCATGTTTGTGACTTCAAAATCCGTCAGGATTGTCCCACCTGCTTCCTGGAAATCTTCAGCATAGGACTGGGCCACTTGTTTGTAATTCACAATGCCAGTGTACGGAGAATCGAGGGCCATCAGACCCTGCAATGGCATCAAAGACACGGGAGGAGGAGTGAAGGCTGGAATATTCCACCTGGAATAACGTGCACTGCCATGAGAGGGCAGCGCTGGGGTCTCCCCACTTGCTCAGCTGGATCTTGAACACGCAAAGGATGTTTTAATTAAGGAGCGGAGACAAAATGTTTACAGGATTTAAAAAAAAAAGATAAAAAAGGGTTCTTTTCACAAGCTGATTGGAGGTGTGGCAATTCCTCACCCTGCAGAAGGGCTCCTTGGCTTGGATCTCCTTTGCTCCGATGAGTTTCAGCCCCGGGACGTTGTTCTGCAGCCCCCTCTCGTACAGAGCCTTGAGCCTCGGGATCTCATCCCGTTCCACGGCCACAATCAGCTTGGGGAAAGGCAACAGGAATTGTGTAAATCAAGTAATTTGATATTATTGCTGAGAAAGAACTAATATATTATGGAGAGTGCAAAAACCAAATGTTAAGCTGTAGTTTTAAGTTACTATCAGTGGGTAATATTTGCTACAAGTGCCACAAGACTACAGATCTGAAGGGGGAAAGAAGAGAACGTGGATTTAAAGAGCCACTGGAGATGTTTCAAAAATAAATAAAACTGAACTTCACCCAAGATGCACAGATCTCAGTCTCAATAAGAGAATAAAGGTATGTTCTGGGGACCCCTGTCCCCAAGTGCCACATCCACAGGGCTTTGAAATCCCTGCAGGGATGGGGATCCACCACTGCCCTGGGCAGCTGTGCCAGGGCTGGACAGTCCTTTTCATGAAGGAATTTTTCCCAATATCCAATCTAAACTTCCTTTGCTGCAACGTGAGGATCATATGATCAGAAAAAGCAGCCTCATATAAAATGATGTAATTCAAAGTTATCCCTGAGGGCCAAGACCTTGGGGTTAGGAGAGACAATCCTATGGAAACAGCAGCCTAGTGACAGCTGAAGAGCCCTGAATGGAATTTTAGGAACAACTAGGAAAAGGATATGGGATAACAGAGAGAAATCTTATATTTCACTGCAAAAGTCCCGAGTCTGAGCACACCTGGAATGCTCTGCACAGCTCTGGTCCTTGCCTTGTATCCAAAACACACTGAACTAGGAATGGCTCAGAGCACAAACACAGGGCAGGGAGAGCCACGAAAAAGCTTCTCCAAGAGGAACGACAGCAGAGTAAGACTCAGCAGCTGGGAAGGAGGATTTTGGGGGAGGAGGGGATATTAAGTTATGTGCAACTTGGAGAGTGTGAGCCCAGAGCAGCAGTTCACCACCTCCTCCAGCACAGGGGCCACGGGGTGAAGCTTGTAGGAGCCAGTTCCAAAATGATGTCACTCCAGGTTGCTGATCTCTGGAAGTGCCCCTCAAAGGGTGCTCTGAGGCAAAGGATTTTAATGGGAAGACTCTTGGAAGAGAAATTCGTTGAGAGTTACCACAGACACTCATATTTTCAGGACAAGACCACGACCAGGCTTATGCTGCACATCACACAGCCTCAGCTTCCAAAGGTGAGGTGAGAACAGACAGGAATTCCTGTACCTTCCCACACTGTCTGTATGGAATTCCCTTCTGGTCACAGTACTGGTAGCAGAGGGCTGCACCCTGCACACACAGCTTGGCCTTCAGGGAGCCAGGGGTGTAGTAAATCCCGCTGTGGATCACACCACTGTTGTGGCCACTCTGGTGGTGAGCTAAAGAGAGAGGAAAACACGTTATTAAAACACATTTGTTCATACTTAACCACTTCACCTGTCCTGAAAAGCAGGTTATTTGAGGCCCTGACTTAAATCAGAGATGCTCAAATGAGTAACTGCACAGCAAACACAATGAATTCCTCCCTTGGTCTCTAAAGGTTAGAGAAACACTGACACAGCACGACCTGGTTAATGATAATTCATCCCATTTTACAATGAGTTGGATCAACAGGGACAAAACCCCCCCAAAAAACACAAGTTTTTCTTCCAAGAGCAAAAGACAAAATAAAATAAATAAGATAAAAATATTTTACATGCTAAGATTAATTTTGAGAAATCTGATTTTTAAAATGAAATGTATCCATCCCCTGGGGTTCCTTCAGCTCCCTGCAGGACCTGCCCTTGCCCTTCTACAACCTGCACTGCTCCTTACTCTGGTTGATCACCCTCCTTGTCCTCTCTCCTGACATTCCTGCACTGCTGGAGCCTCAGCAGTCAGACCTGCAGCTCTCAGACAGTCAACATTAAGGATTTTTTAACCTAAAGTCTGACATTAAGTTGAAAGTCTGAGTTGAAGTCCCAGCAGTGAAGCAGAGACTGCTGAAAACTCTGCTTTTCCACTGAAGGATGTGTCCCTGGGAGCAGAGTAGAAGGAATTTTTTGTTAGGGTAAAGCCAGTGGTGCCAGGGAATGAAGATGCTGGTCCCAAGGGGAGAATCATCACGGAATCCCAGAGTGGTTTGGGTTGGGAGGGATCTTACAGCCCACCTCGTTCTACCCCCTGCCACGGGCAGGGACACCTTCCACCAGCCCAGGCTGCTCCAAGCCCCGTCCAACCTGGCCTGGGACACTTCCAGGGATGGGACATCCATCACCCGCTTCAGCGCCGAGGGCTCTCCCACAGCTCCCACCCAAAAGCCGAGCCCTCCACAGGGAAAACCCCGAGGTTTTGGCAGCGCGTGCTTCGGCACAGCCCCTGGAAAGGCCCGGCCACCTCACCCGCTCCGTACCCAGCTCCTGCTCCTTCTCCAGCACGGCGAAGGACAGCGAGGGGTGCCGCTGGATGAGCTCCCGCGCTGCCGCCAGCCCCACGATCCCGGCGCCCACCACCACCACGTCAAAGGTGCTGCCAAAGGGGACACCGGCACCGCCGTCAGGGCGGCGGGAGAGGGATGGGAAAAGGGACGGGGGAGAGGGGAAAGGGGGGAGAGGGGATACAGGGATGCAGGGAACATTGGGGACAGGGGATACAGGGAATTGAAGGGATATGGGGAATACAGAGGATAGGGGAAAAGGATACGGAGTAGGGGATGGGAGAAAAGGGGAAGAGGATGGATATAGGGGATAGGGGATATAGGGGACAGGGATATAGGAAATATACAAGATACAGGGAATAGAGGAGAGCAGGGGACAGGGAAAAAGGATAGAGAGTGGGGAATGGGAGACAAGATAGGAAAAGGGGGAGAGGATAGAAAGAGGGGATAGGAATAGGGAAATGGGATAGAGGATACAGAGGATGGGGAATATAGGGAATAGGGTGAGCAGAGAAAGGATATAGGAGAGGATATAGGAGAGGAAGGGGAGAAGGGATATATATAGGAGATAGGGGAAGGCGATATCGGCGAGAGAAGTGAGGGGAGAGGGGAAGCGGAAAGGGAAAAGGAAACAGATCCGGGAACTGGATAGCGGGGCAGGACGCGGTCCGGGGCGGGCCCGCCCCGCTGCCCCCGCTCTCACCTCGCGGCCCGGCTGTGGAGCCGCCACAGCGCCGCAGCCCCGCCCGGGCCCGCGCGGCCCCTCAGCGCCAGCGCCATCTTGGGGGCGGAGACAGCGCCGGGCCGGGGCCGCGGGGCCCGCGTCCTCCTCCTCCTCCTCCTCCTCCTCCTCCTGCTGCAGCTTCTCCGCCTCCATCGCCGCTCCGCCGGGCCGGGCACGGCCAAGGTTCGGCCCTCGGGGCAGCCCGGGGGCGGTGACGGCCCCCCTGCTCTGCGGCCGCGGGTCCCGCCGGGCGGACAGCCCCGGCCGGGCCTGGAGGGGGGCGCGGCCCCCCCCGCGCTGCTGCTGCGGGCGCTCCAAATAACAGCTCTGTTTGCTCCCTGTCTGCTCCAAGGAGGTGATGATGGTGTTGGGGAGACTCGTGAGGAAGCCGCCGTCGCCGCCGGGCAGCTGCAGAGCCTTCTGGGGATGGCTGAACGCCGTGTTCAACAAGTAAGAGTGAGTCGCTGGGCAGTAATCAATTATGAGGTCCCGCGGATCCACAGAGCGGTTTGTGAAAGAGAAGAATCAAATCCCTGCACTGCAGAGAACTTTATGCTCTGCTTTTCCGCCGGACTGCACGTCGGTGCTTGGCAGGGGGCGTTTCGTGCCTGCTTCCCATCCCAAAGCTGTGACCCTCCAGAGGAAGGTCGGCGCTGTGCCCTCTCCATGGAGTGGCCACATGGATTCTCTCCCTAAATCCTGGTCTTCTTTGACCCCAGAACGCATTTAAATCTGTAGCACAACCAACCCCCTTTACTTATTCAGAACAGCATCAAAACAACCCATCACTTACAAAGTGATTCAGCCGCAGGAGGGTTTCAGATTTACTTTTAAAAGAGAAAACTCTTGTCTCTGAAACTTCCTCTGCCCATAACTTTTGCCAGGAGCTAATAGTTTTGCCTTATGTCTTCTGGCTGTGTGGGAAGGGTTGTGTGTTGTAGCTGATTACTGAAACTAAACCAGACAGAAGCCTCTTCCAGGTCTTTGCCTTCATCATTCCTCACCAGACATAGAAATGCATCCTTTTCCAGAATGGACCCAAGAGGTTTAACTATTGCTGAAGTGTGTTTTTTATGAAATGCTGTAACTGCTGAGAGAAAACAGGCTGCCCAAGGCAGTGGTGGAGTCACCATCCCTGGAAGTTTTCAAGAAACGTGTGGATGTGGCACCTGAAGACATGGTTTAGTGGTGAACACGGTGGTGGTGCTGGGTTGGTGGTTGGACCTCATGATCTTAAATGCCTTTCCCAGCCTTAACAACTCCATGACTCTGTGAAAAGGATTTGGGAATGACATACCTGTGACAGGTTTCAAGATGTGTTCTATATAATCAATGTTTGAGAGAGAAATTAGCAGTTGTAAAGCCTCTGGGAAGAGAAAGGTGGTTTTTATTCTCTCTCTCCCTACAGACACGGGAAGAAGCAATCAGGAGGGTTAAGTTCAGTTTCATTTGCTTTTTTTTGTTTCTAATTGCCAAGGGAGTAACTCCTGCACCCCGTGGGTGCTCTCTGTGTCGTGGCAGGGTGGACTACGAGCGCATCCAGGCCGTGGGCCCCGACCGAGCGGCCTCAGAGTGGCTGCTGCGCTGCGGGGCCCTGGTGCGGTTCCAGGGCTCCCCAAAGTGGCAGCAGGACTACAATGGGCTCCCCACGGGGCCCCTGGGCAAGTACAAGATAGAAGCCATTAACGCCACCGACTCCTGCATCATGTACAGAGGATTCGACTATCTGGGTAACGTGAGATTGTTCTTCGTGGTCTTGGTTTCAGTGGAATCAGCGTATCGATAACTGTGTCATTGTCTCGTTCCTTGGCAAGAGACTGAGAAATTTCCTGTGGGTGTTTTGTCCCTTAATATGGCTTTATGAGTTCCTGAGGTTTTGCTGGAGGTGTGTGATTGGGAACTTCATCAGCCCTTGCCTGCAATGTCCATAGCACTAAGGAAGTGCCTCGAATTTTGATGAGCTGGCAGCAAAAAGCACTATAAATATTCTTTTTCTTCTACACCAAACCATGACTTTGGTGTCTCTGAAGTCATAATTCTGTTTGTTCTCCAGGTATTTATGACATCTTCAAAGACAGAAAGCAAACACTTGGTTTCTTACAAAAGATAAAAAAGGTGTTTCAGGTCTCCTTTAAATAGCAGAAACCAAAATGGGCAACAGTTACTGAAAAAATTACTATTTTTTTTCATCATAGCAGGGGACCTTGAATTTCCTGCATTAGCACATTTCTGTGTCAGAGTCATTGTTTATCACCCAAACTTGTAGTTTTTTTCTGACATGCCCGTGTCAAAGCTCTTCAAATCTTACCAAAAGGGTTTTCATTGATTTGAAGTACCAAAAAGGGACTTTGGGAGATTCACTGTGTGTTATGGCCCCGTGTGTACAGGATCTTGTAGCTGGGTGGGTTTGGAGGCAGAACTCAACAACCAGCACAGGTTGGTCCTGGCACTCTGAATCAAATCCTTGTTTTTATCTTTCCAGATGGTCTGGAGCACGTCAGGGATATCAAGCTGGAGAAGTGCATGTACATCCAGGACGAGTGTCTGCAGAGGCTCAGCGAGACAAACAACCTGCAGAAGAGTCTCCTCCAGCTGAAGATCATCTCCTGTGGCAATGTCACAGACAAAGGCATCCTTGCCCTTCACAAGCTGATGTACGTGAGCCCCCGACCGCTTCCACAGCTCCCTTGTCCCAGGCTGTTTTGGGATTGTGTTGGGTGGGAAGGTTGGAGTCTGGCCATTCCAGATGTGTGGGGCTGCTCCCTGTCACCTGTGCCTCAAGGTCTTGGGGCAGACCTGAGTCCTGGAGCATGGGATGCACTTGGATTCTGCACCTCTGCAGCTAAAAACCCCAAGCACTTCATAAAAAAACCTCCCATTAGAACCAGTCACCTTATAAAATACTCCAAACGACTACAGTAGAATAATCCTTTCTCTAATTTCTCTGTCAGCAGTTAAATAGTAGTTGATGATTTTCTTTTTAAATATTTACAGGAACCTTAAGTATTTGTATCTGAGTGACCTTCCTGGGATCAGAGAGAAAGAAACCACCTTTCACGCCCTTCAGCAGGCGCTGCCGGAGCTGGAGCTGGAGCTGGACTTGGAATAAACACGACAGCAGTAACTGAGATGAGACTTCCTAGTATTTATCATGTATTGCATAAATTAAGTTGTAGACGCTGCTGTGTTTCCTGGTGTGGAAATAAGCCCAGCTCTCCCAGTCCAGCCTCAAAAGCTGTACGTTGCGTTTTCAGAAATTATGCACTGAAGTTTTGTAAAGCTTACACTAAATGGTGCATGTCAGCAGAGAAGGCAGGCTTCTGTACAGAGTCATCTGTTCCCTGTGTTCATAGGCAGCTGTTGATACCTCAATGAGAAGTGTTCAGCTATTTTATTGCACAGAAATGAAGTGACAGTGACAATGGGCAGTGAAGCCGCAGCACTGGGCGCGGTCGGTGATGGGTGTTGGTGCTGTGGGGACAAAGGGCTGTTCACTCTCAGAGAATCCCACGCCGTCGGTGGGAGCTGATTTAATAAAAGCAGCTCATGGGTCATCTTTGTGTTCTTCATGCTTTGACTTCTGCTGTCTGGTTTCAGTGGAGTGATCTGCAGGCTGGCAGGGTCACTCCTCAGGAGGACACTGGATGGAACACGGCTGGCTGTGCAGGAGCAGTGGCTCTTGGATATGCCCTGGTGCACATTTTTGCCATGTTGACATGGACTGGGTGAGTTCTGTGCAGGCTCTTTGGCTGCATCCTCATCACTGCCGATAAATGGGAGAATCAGCAGCGTTAAGGTTGGAAAAGCCTCCATGACCAGTGACTCCAACTGTTCCTCCAGCACTGCCAAGGCCACCACTGCCCCACGTCCCCAGGTGCCACATCCACATGGCTTCTAAATTCCTCCAGGGATGGGGACTTCATCACTGCCCTGGGCAGCTGTGCCAGGGCTGGACAATCCTTTTTTCCACAATATTCAACCTGAGCCTCCCCTGGCACAGCTGAGGCCGTTCCCTCTCCTCCTGTCCCTGTTCCCTGGGAGCAGAGCCCGACCCCCCCCCGGCTCCCCCCTCCTGTCAGGGAGTTGCAGAGCCAGAAGGTCCCCCCTGAGCCTCCTTTTCTCCAGGCTGAGCCCCCCCAGCTCCCTCAGCTGCTCCTGCAGTTCCAGCCCCTTCCCAGCTCCGTTCCCTTCCCTGGACACGCTCCAGCCCTTCCATGTCCTTGTCATGAGGGGCCCAAAACTGCCCCCAGGAATGGAAGTGCCTCAGCTGTGCCAGCACGGGGGAAGACTCATCCTCAGAACACAGCATTTTTAGCCAAATTCCTGTCTTTGGTGGTAGGGAAGGGCAGGAGGCAGCGACTCCAAGAAAGCAGATCCACAGGACTGTCTCAGACATGGATCTCCCTGTGTAAGGAGACAAAAGGCCAACAGGAACAATCTGAGGACGTGGGATCTGTCCCACTGAAATGGCTTTGACTGTTGTGGAACACAGAATGTACTGGGAAAAGAAAACATTTCCGCTCTTAGTTTCAGGTAAAGAAATAAATCCAGTAAATTGGAAAAACAAGCTACCTTTCTTTTATTCAAAATCGACCCAATATTACATCCTGAGATTCCACAAACCCGCGTCACTCTTCATACAAACACTTAGGTAGAATTCCTGCCCGTGTCTGGCCATTGTTATAAATTACGTTCATGATTAGTTTTGATCAAAACAATTCCTGTAACTACAAGCAAGTGGCTTCACTATTGTCAGAAACAGCAAAGAAGACCAACCTCAATCGATGGATGAAACACTCAGGAGAAACTCTGGAAAGAGCGAAGAAAGGAGAGGTTATGGTTGGTGTGTTCTCCTGGGAGTGGTGCCTGCTGAGCCTGTGAGGTCACTACCAGCAGCTGTAACACTCTGTGATCTGTAAGCGCAGTAGCAAGGCAGGGGTGCCTCTGGAGCAGGCTGGGAACTACCTGGAGCAGTCAGGCAGCCTCTCATCAGGCTGGACTCACTTTGGACATGTCAGAACGTTTAGTAATTTAGTTTCCCACCGTGTATCCTCCCTTTGTACATCCCGAGTTCATCCTTGAACTTTGAACAGTCAGGTCTGAAGGTGGTCAGATGTTTGGGAAGTGGTAGTTGGATTTCCTTGTTTTGCAGCAGGGCTTCTTGCTGTCCAAAGCTGGGAGAACGTTACTGCTGGTCAGCTGGGGCAGGTGCTGCAACTAAAGGGAAAGTTACACCGACTGTATTTGTCTGGAATGAGAATAAAGCACACGTTTCCTTTTCCACATGGAAAAATGTCACTATTCCTACTGTAATCCTGTACTTCTCATGCTAAGAGCCATGGATCTGGGGTTCTGTGACTGGACTGCAACCAGATCAACTCATTAAAGGGATTTCTTCCAGTCATCCAGAGCAAGAAAAATACTGCTGTTATATCCCATGGCATAGAAATGGAAGAGGCGACTCAGTTTGATCCAGGAATTTACAGTTCTCCATCCCTCACCTCCAACTTCCCTGCCCTTACAGCTGCCGTGGGGAATGTGGCTCTCAGGAATGACTTGCATTGTGAGGCTGGATCTGGGGACTCGGGATGGGGTCCAGACAGGCTGAAGCAGCAGGGAATTTGTTGGCAACTCCAGCTGCAGGAACACCCAGTGTGTGGTGTAATGTGGAACTGAGTATGGGATCATGTCCCGTCACCAGCTTCAAACAGAACTGCACATTTTTTCCATCTCCATAATTTGGGATTAAAAAGCACCAAAAAGATCCCAAATTAAACCAGCCACGTGAATGTGTCCAGTTTGTTCAGCTCTCCTGCTATCCTTTGTCAGGAATGCAGATTCCTGGATAACCCTGCTGGCTCACAGGGCTGTGCTCCCAATCCCCGGTGCCCCACAGAGCCACAGGGCAGTATCCAGTTTGTGTGGATTTACTCTTTAGCCAAGAGGTTTGTCTTCTCCTCAGGATAAAACTGAGACCAGTCCAACACCCTAAACTGCCAGCCCAGCCCAGCTCCTGGGAGCCAACAAAAGAACCCATCAAACCCATCAAACCCAACAAAAGAGCCCCTCCTCAGGCACGGAACACGAAATACTGTGGAAAAGTTACCCCTGGCACGTGCTTCCGAGGCGGCCTGGCTGGTTTCCGAGCTGTTTTCTCCCGTTCTTTCCCCAGCTCCACTGCCTCCCTAAAGCTGTCAAAGTAGGGATGCTGCAGCAGCTGCTCACAGGTCTGCCTCTCCGCAGGGTCCATCCGAAGGCACCCCTAGAAAAGATGAAGGATCACACAAACCACTCATGAAACAGGTCTGCACAATTCCAGCTCCTCACCACAGCTGACGAGTATTCCCACAGGCACATGTGTTAATAATTTCTTTAATGGGTTGTAAGAATGGCTGTTGGGTCAGCAGGAAGCTTGAGGAGCAGCTGATACCCAGCAATTGCAGCAATTAAACAAGGAATCATGGAATGGTTTGGGTTGGAAAGGACCTTAAAGATCATCTCATTCCAACTCCTTGCCATGGGCAGGGACATCTTCCACTACCCCAGGTTGCTCCAAGCCCCATCCAACCTGGCCTTGAGCACTTCCAGGGATGGGGAATCCACAGCTGTAGTAGGAGTTGTGGCTCGAGGAACAGGGGCAGGAAATCAGCTCTATTTTTCAATGAATCTCTGATAACTCAACCCCCAACTCACATCATTTCCTGACAAGTGACACAGACCCCATTTGCTCATCTCAGTGCAGGGCTGGAGCTTTCTTACCTTCATGAGAGACAGAGCAGAGTATGAAATATTGGGGAATTTCATTTCCAAAGGCTCCTGGAGGGAAAAAAACAGTGAGTGTACTCGTATTAGCAACCTGTTCATTCATCAGGGGACAGAGACCCAGGTTCCCACAGCAACGTGACCTGTTCCTCCCAAAATGCCTCCCTCGCTCCGTGTGCTCACAGGCCTGGCATTACTGAGGATGTGCCACCACAAATGGGGGGAAGGGGTGGAGAGTAATAATTTTTTGACTGTTTTTACACAGTGCAGAAGTTAAAACATCGTGAGATGGGTTCAGCCACCTCCAAGTAATATCCTGGTGCACCCTGGCAAAGTAAAGGGCAAAGCTTTTGGATTGGGAAAAAATGCTGAGCAGCAAAGGACTGGTCAAGCTGAGCGAGGCTTTTCCAGCTCCACTTCCAAAGCAGGCAGCACGTGGGTCAAAAGAAGCAGGAGCACTTCCCTGTCCAAACACCTCATCTCCTTAGCAGAGGATTAGAGTGGGAGAGAGACTGGTTAGCACCAGGCTCAGGGGAATTGCATCTGGAGGAGGCAGCTCTTACCATGCTCTCCGGGTCTGGAATTCTTACCCCGCTGAAGAACTGGTTGGTGCTGAACACTTGCTGGTGCCTGGGAATGAGATCCCCTTGGACCAAGAACAAAGAAATTTGAGTTAATTTGCTGTTTTTCCAGCACAAGGTTGTGTCCCCCCCACAAGGCTGATGCCAAAGAGATGGAATACCACCAAGTGAGCTGAGGAAATGTTCCTCTGTGACAGCTGATGTCCACTTGGGCCATCAGTGAAGTGTTCCAGCTTCAGGAAAATTTAACTCCTAGTGGTGAAATTCCCTTTGGACACTCCTGAGCGTGTTGTATGGAGCAGAGCTGAAGTGCAGCTCCACCAGGAACACGCTGCAGCTTTTCCCCAGGGCAGCTTTTTTGAAGCTCAGAGCAGCTCAGAGCAAGGACAATGCTAAAATCAAGCCCATAACAAAGAGCCAGTAAAATGCCACCCCCATAATGGCACAGCTTCCACCAGGGAGCTTTGCTCACTCCACCACCTGGATCCAACAGGAATCTCTTCTGGCTGAAACCCTGTCATTAGAAATAAATTGTAACTGCCTAACACTGGCTTTAATGGATTCTGGAGGGTGAAGCAATCGGTGTTGAACTATTTTTCTAGCTAAGGAGCTTATCTGTTTAAAGCCATTAGTTTTATAAACTGCTCAGTAAAAATTACAACTCTCAGTTCATTCCAACAAATTTCAATTAAAAGTGGGGGGGGTTGTTCATTGCCAGGCAAGAAATCAGATGTTACACACCAAGATCAAAGAGAATCAATGAGACTGCATTAATTTAAGTGTTATGGGGTATTGGCTTTTTATTTAACAAATAAATCTGGAGTGGCTCCTAAAATTCCTTGATGAATAAAGACAAACACGTGGAACAGACAAGTTGTGAACACTTTTGTGAACAAGGGTGAACATTTTCACACTCCCATTCCCAGGCACAGAGCCATCCACAGGCACTGGCCACGCCTATGAGACCTCCAAAGCTGGGATGAACTGAATCCAACTATTCATTGACCACTTTGCTTGATAAGCAAATCCTGAAAAGTACCAGGATCTTTCAAACCTTTATGCAAAACATTCCTGGTCCTTTCTGACACAGGCACCTCATTTCCCTGTGTGGAGACAGGTGAAGATGTGGGAAGCACGGCAGGACAGGCAGCTGTTCCTGTGCTGTCCCAACCCAAGAGACACCTCAGCAGCCACTGGGCCACCCCAAGGGACCAGGAGTGACCACCTAACACATCCCACACCTTTCCTGATGTGCCCAGCACCACATTCACCTTCCCAGAGAGTGGAGGGATGGTTCCAGGCAGCCTGCAGGCAATGATCCCGCTTCCACAGCCCCTTCCTCTGGGAGCCAGGAAAACCCAGCTCCCTTTTAAAGACAGAAACACCTCCAATAAGCCAACACCTACTACAGGGAGAGATCCACGGGGTAAATCCACCTCTTGGCTGCTCCCGGTTCCTGCAGCAGAGGAAAGCCGTGGGAAGGCCGTGCAGGGGGCCACTCACCCAGGGTTCTCCGGATGAGGTACAGCTGGTCCACGTCAGACTTGCCCGGCCAGAGCGGGACCCCCGAGAGCAGCTCGGCGAAGACGCAGCCGACGGCCCAGACGTCCACGGGGGGCCCGTACTGGGTGTCCCCCACCAGCAGCTCCGGCGAGCGGTACCACCGCGTGGCCACGTAGTCCGTGTAGGAGTCGCTGGGACCCGCTGGGGTGGGGTCAGGGAGGAGAGGAACAATCAGGAATGTGGGATCAGAGGAGCTGTCATCAGCTGTCGCACGTGCTGGGGCAGCGCCTGGGCAGGCAGTGGCTGCAGGAACGGGGTGAGTCACTGGCCTCAACAGGACCCTGCTTTGGAAACACTTTGGCAAAAAATCGGGACCGTGTTTTTCTCCAAATGAAAATGTGCAGAGCTCACAGCAGGGCCCTGCAGCAGCCAGGGGGCAGTTCCCAGAGCCCACGTGATTTGTGCGAACAGGAGCTAAAATAAACCAGATTAGGGGGTTTATTTACAAGGAAAATGTGAAGCCATTGTTTGTGCAGGCAGCCAGAGGGGTCTGGCTGCCAGGGAACTCCAGCTGTGTCTCCAGCACTGCATAAACAAGGGCTGGGCAGCTCCAAGATGCCCAAGGCTGAACTTCCATCTGCCAGTGCCAGCACCCCCAGCAGCTCAGCTGCCCCAGCAGGGAGCTCAGGCTGTTTACAGATCCCCGTCACCGCGGTGTCTGGGCTCCTTCCTTTAAGGTTTGGGATCTCTACCCAGCCTTTAGCAGAGCTTCCCTGGGAAGACACATCAGCCTTTTATATAGGATGCTTTGCAGATGCATCAGGCAAAGGCAAGTGAGTGTTTGAAAGGCTGATCCTACACTTCAGTGGAGCTTTCCCGTGTTAACAATCCAGCAGCACTCACTCAGTATCCGAGCAAATCCGAAGTCACAGAGTTTGATGACGGAGTGCTTTGTTATCAGGATGTTTTCTGGCTTTACATCTCGGTGGATGCACTACAAACAGAAAAAGACAAGGTTAGAAGCAAATATTTAACCTGGCCCTCAGATAAAGACCCTCTTGATTCATCCACACACCCCTTGCACGTTGTGCCAGGCAATCATTCCTGCTGAAGGAGGTGGAAGGATTTCCGAGCAGCAGCTGCTAAATCCATGTCCTGTTGGACAGGACAGTCACCTGCCCACAGCCCACCTTTGGGATGAGATCCTGTGCAGGCTCCCACCCAGCTGCACAGCTCTGTGTCACCTGCACTACCCGGAGTCAGCTCCCAGAACCAGCTGGGAAGCTCCTGGCAAGGAAAGGACAGAGGCAAATGGGCATAAACTGAGCCCCTCTACTGAAATCTAAGCAATTTATTTAATCTTTTTTAACTGAGAGGGTGACCAGACACCCAAACAGGTTGTCCAGAGAGTCTGGGAAGCCTCCAGCCTTAGAAATCTTCAAGCCCTGACTGGAAAAGTTTCTGAGCAGCCTGCTCTAGCTGAGCCAGCTTGAGTGGGAGGGCTGGACAAGATGATCTCCCTTCCAACATCGGCAATTCTGTAATTCTTAGGAGGAGGCCTTGACCTTCACAACAACTGGGCTTGGCAAAGGATTTCTGCTGATCAGACTAGCAGAGACATTTAATTTCTTTTGCTCTGCTCAACTCACCAGGGTCTCACTCATGTTGTCCCTCCCACACCATCACCTCAGCACAAACACCTCAGACTTTCCTCCCTAAGCTGGTGGTAAATTATTGTGTCTCCTCCTGAGGGCTGAAATGCTTCTTATTAAACTACTGCTTTGGAGTTCCAAAAAGGGCAGCTGCATAAAACCTCATTACCTGTGATCTACAGCAGGTCAGGCTGCAGCATCTCATTGTTCCCTCTGCTCTAAAACTCCATTAAATCTCTGAGGGGAACAGAAAAAAGACGCAAACCAACAAATCTTGGAAGCAGGAGAGACCTGTGGCCAAATTCCTGTGGCTCAACTGGACATAATTCTCCCAGCAAAGACAAAACACCCATCCCAGGGCCATCTCCTGCCCCACTCATAAATCTCAAGCATTGGCAGATGAACAAAAACAAAGGCAATTACGGCTAAGTTTGCTTAAAGAACTTCTCCAAAGGGCTCCTTCTCCTTCCCTGCTTCTTAAAGTGTTCCCACGAAAACGCACTCCACTCGTGTCTCCCTCCAGAAAGCAGAGCAGGGGTTGCCAAAGGGGTTTACTGTGTCTAAGATCTGAAACCTTTTAACTGGTGCCACGACAAAGGCCTGTGACTGTCAGCAGAAGGACTTCCTGTAAATCAGCAGCAGTTTGCTCAGCTCTCAGCTGAGGAGCTGGGAGGGCAGTTTCCTTCACAGGGACACACACAGGGATACATTCCTGTTCCACCTGGAAGCTTGTCTGAGGTCATCAGAGCAAATCATTCCTTGACAGCCAACCCAAGGGGCCTGTGTGGCAGTAAATGCAGCTGTTGTGGGTATACACTGATATTTCAGATGTGTTTCCTGTTGGAAACAGGCAATCCCATCTGATTTCATCCCATGAGAGCTCTGTAATCAGGAAAGTGCCAACAGAACCCCCCTCTTGCCCAAGGCTGTGTCCCAGCAACTGTTAGTGCTGTTTAGGGGACTCACATTGTGTTTGTGGCAGAAGTTCACGGCCTGGAGGGTCTGCCAGGTTATGCTCTTCACCAGGTACTCTGGCACCCTGTGGGACGAAACACAGTTGTAGTTTGGACATTAAAAATTACAGGGAAAAGGAAAGGGAGGCCTTTGAGTGCTGACATTGTACAGGCATCACTGAGCAAAACCATCAGGGAAGTCAGAAAACACTTCCAAATCCAGTCAGTGCAACAGGACACAAGGATTTATTGCAGCTAAGAGTGTGACAGAGTGTCTGGGACCACTGTCCCAGCCAGGCCTGCCACTGGTGACCACACAGCAATGTCAGACCCTGGCCCGTGGCTGTGCTTAGCGTCCACGTTTCCTGGCAATGCCAAAATGCCAGTAGGCATTTCTGCCTCTGTAGCTGCTCAGGGTTGGAAAAGTTGGAGAATCCACAGTATAAATACAGCTGTGCAATGCTGGCACTGCACTGATTGTCCAGGGAGGTGACAAAACAGGGGAAGGAAGCAAGTTCTTACAAGAGTGTAAAGCTCTGCTTTGGTTTGGATACCCCCTCCTGGCACACCACACCTGGCAAACACTTCCCAGCCCCCTCTCCTCTCTTTCGGTTACTGGGCAACAGTTCTTAAACTTCCTTGGCTGCCTCTGAGGATCTTCAACAACCCCAGGAAAGGCAGAGGTGGCAAACCTGGCACTTTCAATGTCAGATACAATTTTATTTCATGTGTTCAATGCTAAAAACTTCCCAATTCATTAGAAAGAAAAAAACTAAGCCAAAACAATGCAACCCTGGGTTTTTCTCTAAGGCACTTTGTGTTGTCAGTGCTGAGGGTCTTGAGCTGACACTGCTGTGGCAATGCTAGAGATTCCTTCCAGAAACATCCCAGAATGATGGGAGTGCTCCACTGACAGCCTAATTAGGGGATGGAGTTGGCAAAATGACCTGGAAACAGCGTGTGCCCACCCACCTTAACCTGACCACAGGAGACTTGACCACCTGCAAAGATGGGAAGCAAAGTGTGCAGCCTATGTTACATGTTCATCCACACTGGAGCCAGTTTTGATGAACAGAAAGCAGATGTGAAGTATTTTCTTCAAGGAGGGTTATCCATCCTCTCCTTCAGATTCCAGGGGAACTGGTTCAAACCGGGGTGACAGCTGCTCACCAGCTCACAAAGCCATGTGCTATCACCACGCTCCGTTCCCCTCCAGCTCCACATCGGGGAGAAAGGGAATAACAGGCTCCTGTTTGCTCAACCCCCAGTCAGTCTCCTGCAGGCAGCTCATTTAGCCCCAGGCCTGTAAAAACGATTTATGAACTCCTGCTCAGCATTTCCACAGCACCAGCTCACCGTGGGTAATTAGGGACGATGTGTTTAGTGGGAGTGTCACTCACACTGCGTGACAGAACAAACCCCGGGTGGAGCTCACGCTCGGTGCAAGCGCCTGTGTGAGCAGGGAGGTCACTGGGGCTGTGCACGGAGGTGCAGCCACAGCTCCTGGGAATTCCTGCCAACTCACAGCTCCTGGGAATTCCTGCCAACTCACACCTCCTCCCGAGTGTCCAAAAGCCACTCAAACGTGGCACCTGGGGATACGGTTTAGTGGTGGGCTTGGCAGTGCTGGATTAGTTGGGCTCGATGGTCTTGGGGACTTTTCCACCCTAAACAATTCCACGAGTCTGGGATTCTGTATTTGGGTGCTCAGTGATGTGCCCCAGTGCCCAGTGATGTGCAGCACAGCAGGGGAGCAGCGGAAGGAGGGTTTGGGGCCCTCAGCACATCCCAGCCAGCCAGAGCTCATCCAAACACTCGGCTCAGTGCTCCCGTCTCCGTGGAGAGCAGCTCTGCACAGGGACACACACACGCCATTCCTGGGAATGGCAGTGCTGAGCCACAGGAACAGAGCAAGTGCTGGGCACGGGGCTGAGAAACTCTCCTGTAATTGAGGAAATTCCTCTGAAAATCTGCAGGGAAGCAACAAAATGGACACCCCGACTCCTGTGCTCAAAGCTCCCCATGGGACACGGGCCACTCACCCGCGGGGGTGCTTGTCCAGCTCGTGCAGAACCGTGTGCTCACAGTACTCGAACACCAGGTGCAGCTTCCGCTTCCTCCGGAACACCTCCAGCAGGTTCACCAGGTTGGGGTGCTTGAGTTGCTGGAACACACAGGGGATGGACTGCTCAGTTACTGCACGGGGTAGAGGTGGGGGGACAGGGATTTTGCCTGCAGGGCACAATTCCTGAAGATGAACCCTTTATACAAGCACAGCACGATGTGAAGCACCAGCTCAGCCTACAGCTCAGCCTGCGTGTCCTTGTTTCAGGAACTGGCCACGGGCAGTAAGTCAGCTTGGCTTCAGCAAGTGCCAAGATAAAGAATTCATCACTGTGCCCGGGGCTGCTCTGGCACTGCCACTCACTGTGCACATCCAGCCCTTCAGGGCACCACAGTGAAAGGCAGCTCTCCGTGGAAATCACACGGGGCCAGAGCCTGCAGCAGCAAACACATGTTTGAGGGAAAGCAAGAGCTTCCCTGAGGCACTGGCCTCAGCTTCACCATGGTTACTGTCACAGTCTGGAGGGGTCAACGAGGAGAATTTTTATTCCTGCTTTTTCCACTTCCTCTCAATCCACCTCATGTGTTCAGGGAATCCCAGAGTGGTTTGGGTAGGGACACCTTCTACCAGCCAAGGTTGCTCCAAGTCCCTTCCTACCTGGCCTGGGACACCTTCAGGGATGGAGCAGCCACAGCTTCTCTGGGTAGCTCTGTGCCAGGGCCTCACCATCTCCACAGCCAAGAATTCCTTCCTAATATCCAAGGACAAGGAAGAATGGCTTTCCACTGCCAGAGGGCAGGGAGAGATGGGATATTGGGAAGGAATTCCTGGCTGGGAGGGTGGGCAGGCCCTGGCACAGGTTGGGCAGAGAAGCTGTGGCTGCCCCTGGATCCCTGGAAGTGTCCAAGGCCAGGTTGGATGAGGCTTGGAGCAACGTGGGATAGGGGAAGGTGTCCCTACAGGAGGGTGGAACTGTATGACCTTTGGAGTCCCTTCCAACCCAAACCATTCCAGGATTCTGTGGTTTCAAGACTCTGCAAACTCCCCCGACCCTCCCTTGGCTCCTGGCCACAAAACCCCTTTGTCTACAAGGCATTTACTGTGCAGAAAAATGATTTATCAGGCCCCACATTTTTTTACCGATGAAACACAATCTCACTGCATCTTTGACAAACAGGAGTTGCCTAAGCCAGTAAATACCTCCAAAAAACAAACAAACTGTTACTATTTACAGAGAAAAAGCTGAAAAGACAGCCAAGCATGTCTGCACTTGTTAAAATCAACAGTGCCCCAACACAGATCCTGCCATGCCTGGCTGCAGCTTTGGATCCCAAAGGATGATCCAGTGCCCAGCTGTATTAAAAGGGTATTCAGCAATGATTATTTTCATTTTCGGATCTTAAATACAATTTAAATGTTAATGCATCTCCAGCACTGTTTATTGATGTGAAACAGCACATGTCCTGTGTTTGTTTAGGATAGGAGAAAAAGGCTGCTTCTCCCCATGATCTAATTGAAAAATAAATATCCTGTTTTTCTGACATGATGGGCTTTCCCAGGATGGCAGGTGGACAAATCACGAGCACCCTGGAGAAAGCAGAAAGGGAAAAACTCTGCCCACTTCTCAGAACACACAGCTGAGGGTGCTGTGTGCCATCACCTGGCAGCCACTTTGTAACAAATAAAAGGAATATTTTTTTTTTTCACACAACACATTCCTAAAGCCTCAGGAAACTATGGAGACCAAATGAACACAGCAGTTCAAAAAAGAGATGGGACAGACTCCCAGCTCTCTAAGCAAGAAGCGACGGGCACAATCTTTGGCTCCAGAATCCTTGCCCAGAAGCTGGGAGTGTGAAAGGAAACCTTGCCCCATCCTCTCCCTCTTCCTCCTGGGTCTCTCCTCATTTCTGCATCCTTGACAGGCCTGGGGTGTGACCCACTGTAGATGTTCCCGGGCTTTTATTTTCACCAGGAAAACACACACAGAGGGTGAATGTGTTTTACACAGGCTCCAACAGTTCCGGACCGACCCTCCCAGCTTGGGCTGGGGAGGAACACCTGGCACGGCCATCCCCGGACAAGTGGGATGGACATTCCCTGGCAACGGCTTTCTCCCAGATAAGCTGACTTGGGCACTTCACGGTGCTCCCTCGCACCCGAATCTTTTGCTTCCCCACTTCACGACACGCCATCACCTCACAGATGCCCTCACGCCGCCCTCTCTTCGTGGCTGCCCTCACAGCCTGTCCCTCCGTGACGCCCTGTCCCCTCACGGCTGCCCCCAGCCCTGTCCCCTCGTGATGCCTTGTCCCCTCACGGCTGCCCTCAGTGACTGCCTCTTCACACCCTGTCCCCTCACACTCCATCCCCTCACGTCTCCTCTCAGCCCCCGTCCCCTCACAGCCCGTCCCCGCCTCTCCCTCAGGGCTCCCCAGCTCCCTGCCCCGGTGTCCCCCCGGCGGGCACCGCCCGTGCCGGGAGCGGGGCTCCGGACCCCCACACAGCCACCCACCTTGAGCATGCGGATCTCCCTCAGGGCGATCTTCCTGATCACCGGGTCCTCCTCGGACTCCAGGAACTTCTTGATGGCCACGATCTGCCCCGTGTCCTTGTTGCGGCACTTGAAGACGACGCCGTAGGAGCCCTCCCCGACCTTGCCCAGCTTCTCGTAGCGCTCCATGGCGCGGGGCGGCCCCGCCGCGCTCCCTCACGGCGCTCAGGCGGCGGAGCCGGGGCGGACCCGCGGCCGGGGGTGTCTCCCCGGCCGGGACGGCCCTCGGGAACCGCCCCGGGAACACCAGGCAGTCCCCAGGAGGGGGAGAGAGAGGAGGGACATCTCCGTGGCCTCTCCCGGTGCCACACGCTGACCCCTCACACCCCCGCCATGGGCGTGGAATCAGAGAACCACAGGATGGTTCGGCTTGGAAGGGACCTTAAAGATCATCCACCCCCAACCCCCCTGCCGTGATCGTGTTGTCCTTGCCACTCTTTGTCTTTCCAGAGGGTTTCTAGTTTTGACTCTTATTTCCCTGCAGGGTTGGAAGCGGGAACACCCTTCCACAGGCCCGGCTGGCCTCAAGCAGCACCTCCACCTCCCTCCTGAAAGGATGAAAATCTCCAAAAAACCCTGCAAGTTTCCTGGAACCTTCCTCCTGCACCTCAGGTGTCTGTCACCTGATGGATTCCTGCCAGCAACCAGACCCTTTTAGTGAGCACTTTTATCTCTTGCCTTCCCATTCTCTTCCCTGGTGTGGGTCCCTGGATCCTCAGCCCTCTCCTCATGCCCCAAGGAAAGTGGCCTTTTGTGGTGATAATCGACGTTAGATCTGGAGATCTGTGTGGACACCCTGCCCCATCCTGTGCCTCCTCCCTCCCCAGTCCTTTCTTGAGGTGCTTCCCAGCTCTATGCAGGACAAAGATACAATAATTGCTTTTCTTCCCAAGCCACATCCATCAGGGCCGTGTAGTCTCCTCACATCCCAGCTGCCAAGACTTAGCCCACAGAGATAACAATCTTCTGCAGAGGAGGAATGTGGATGTGTATTTATTTACCAGGAACTGGCAGTTCTCTGTGTTGTCCAAAGGCACATTCATTCCATTATTGACAACCCTCCTCAGCACATCCCTGAAGATCTGCGATCCAGGTACACATGGCACACAGCCTCTACTTTTCCAGCCAGACAGCTCCCGAGTGGATCCACGGTGATCCCAGGTGACTGGGCTGGGAAAGAACTTGCCCCTGCTATTCCTATTTCTCGTTCCCTTGGCATTCCCAGACCTCCTGCTGACCTGCTGCACGTGGGAGCTGCCCTGTGGCTCCCGGCAGTCTGGAAGGTATTGTTCCCAGCAAGCCACCACGCCACGGCTCGGTATCAAATAAAGCAGTTTATTTGGCATAGACTGAACTGCAATAGAAATTCCCGTGGAACAAAGCCTGGTTACACAAACTGAACGAGTGCAGTTAAAGAGTCTCAGTTACACCTAACGACTAAACGAGATTAAAAAAAAAAAAAAAAAGCACTTTTCAGAGTCTCCCAGTCTTGTCCTTTCCACCCAGAGACACCGTGGCTCACTGATGCGTTGTACCTTTCGTCTCCAAAGAGATGGCAGCACAATTCCAGGTGTGTTTCTCGGTCACAAGGAATTCGGTTAGGAAATCCAGAGAGATCAATCCACAGGCTGCTGGCTCTTCACATAGTGTTTGCACTTCCAAGAGCACTGGGAGCCTGTTTTAAGGCTTTCAAGTCGGATACATGACCTGGTGCATCCAGTAACGAGGGGGGCTGGGCGAGTTTTTGCTTCGTAAACCTCCAATTCCCTCCCTCCCCCACACACCAGGCTTTCCCAACCCTGGTTGAAATGTCACAAAAAACAAAGATACAGACAATAACAGACTAAATTAGACAGTCCAATGCAAATTCTACTAATCAGAGTCACCAAGACTGGCTGGGTTGGCTGTGGAGCTCACCAATCCCTCGTGGGATAGGGAGTACAAGTGAGGTTTTGCACTGGGAAGATCATGCCAAAAATGCCACTGTCTGTAAAACCAGCACAAAGCATTTCCTCAACATGCCATTAGAAATGCTTCAACAGCTAAAAAAATGTGATTAAACAAGGACTTTTCCTAAGTTTATTATGATCCAGCAAACCAAAGCCATTTGTGTCATTCAAAGAAAAATACTTTCAGCTCGTTATTTCTGCATGACAGTGTCATGACCTAAGAGTTATTTACTCCAGTTATTCCCCATAAATATTCAGATTTTATTTACAGGTTTCTCTAGTCTTTTAGAGATCTCCTTTAAGTTGTTTTCAAAGATGAAGCCAAAATTACCTTCTGCAGTGAATGAGGTAAATTAAAAACTGTTTGCTCTACAATATCTACACCTGGTGCTTCACTTTGTCTTAATTTTTGTTTCAAGGTCTCTGTAGACCATTTGAGGTTAATCACCAGTCACTGTTACCTGTGAAGTAATTTCAGTACTAGAGAACTGCACTTCTTTAACACACAAAAATTACACCTCCTGCTTTTAACAGTGCTGATCCAATTCCAGCTGACCACCCCTAAACCACATTTTCCATACTCTGTGGTGTGATTTCAAAGTTTTATCTGTACACTATTTCTGAAGCTTTGACACGGTGTCAGAACTAAAAAGCTTGACTTGACGTCAAGTCAAGCAAGAATTAGTTTTGAATGACAGTGGCTAAAAATGCTAAATGTGTGCAGGGCTGTTTTCCCTTCCAGCCCTGCCAAACACAAACCTTCCAGCTGTCTCCAGTAACAAGAAAACATCACCGAGCCAAGACAATCCCCCCAATGTTAAATTATGGATCACGTAGCCCGATGCCAACACAGACAATCCAAACCACTCCAAGCTGTCACACACCTTTCCTGCTCTCTTAAAACGACCTGTGAAATTCCAGCCTGCCCTTCCCGGGGAGCAGATCTCTGGAGCTCAACAGGCAGCAAGTTGTTTGCTGCAGCATTTCATTAAAACAAAAACCAGCCCTTCAATTTACATGTTTATGAGCTGCTGCTGCACCTGCCCACGGACTGTGTTCACATCAAAGCCAGCAGGGTAATGTGAGGTAGTAAAACCAGATGCTCTCCTGTAGTCAGTCTATATTTAATGGTACCTCAAGGATTTTAATTAATGAGGAAGACAAAAGGAACCGCCGTGACTCTTCTAGTGGAGGAAGGAAAAGGGAAAGTTAAAAAACCGCAGGTGACAAAAGAGGGAAAAAGTGATCGAAGCTTGGATACAGAATACTGGTTCTTATCATGTTTATTTATACTACCCAGCAGGGGAAAAAAAACCCTTCCCAAACCACTGCCTGGAATGCTGCACAGCCTCAGTTATCCCAACGGGCTCCCCTCTGGAATAGCATAAACAAACCACACGTCATGGGCAGTCGGATACATGATACTTTCATTCATTAAGGATGGTGACCAGGTACAATTTCCACGTCACCTCACAAGACTTATCCCTAATTTATGAAAATAAAGCACATATATATTTTGTACATTTATATATATATATAAATATATATATATATAAAAAAAATACACACTGCCAGTCAACACACACACACACACAGACACACACACACCAGGAGCAACGAGTCTGATATCAATATTCTACTTTGTGTACACACCCCCTAGGCCTAGGAAGTAAGAAAAAAATCCCTTTTATGGTGATTCTGCAGGCAGAAAAATCAGTACAAAATACTTTGTTGTACAAAAACTGCGGGGTTTTCTCTTTTTTTTCTTTCTTTTTTTTTTTTTTTTAAACAAGATCACCCAACACGGTAACAACACCCCCTCAGTAATGAGCTACATCCCTACAAGGAAAAAGGAATAATCAAATCTTTATACAATTGTAAAAAAACAAACAAACAAAAAATTGTAAGCTGCTCTGCAACCTTCCTTTGCTAAAAGTTAGAGACATTACCCTCATCCTAGCAGCAGATTAATAAATAAGGATTAAATAGTCTATTATACAAAGCCATACCCAATGGCAGATTTCAAACCGAAAAGCTTTGCAGATACTTCCACTTCCTACACAAATCTTTGTTTTATTAAGAATAAGACTCAGTATAAAACAGGGGCAACAGCCAGCACTAGATCTGTATCTACAGGACTAACAGGAAAATCCAAGGGAAGAAAAATATTTAACAGTTTATGGCACCTTTACTGCATAACACGTTTCAAGGCTCTGTTTCCCTACAACTAATGAGTAAAGGGCTCTTTATCTCAGCTTTTATTAAGCAAACTCCATATAACCAACCACACAGTGGCAAGAGACAGAACCAGCTGTTCCCAGCTGCAAAAAATGGATTGATTTCCACCCTAAAAACCAGCACAGCTCCGGTGGCAAGGAAAGAAACGGCCACTTCCAGTTCCCTGATGCTCCTTTTGTTCCTCCCAGGGCAAATTCCCTCCGTTATTTGCGTCGGGTGGGCCTTGCTCAGTAACTGTTCTCATGTCCAGCCAGGATGTAGAGGTTGCTGTGAGCCTGAGGGTTCTCCGTGGGCCTGCTCTCCAACACCACCACTCTGCAACCAAACACAAACAGGCTCCAGGAATTTCAGTGGCTAAAAGTGAAAAGCCCCGTGGGTGTGGCTGCTGAGGAGGAAACTCCCGGGTGTTTCATTCTTTAAAGCACTTCCCTTGTTTTGCAGCATCACTCCTGATAAAATCCCTGCAGTGGGATGTACAGTGGGAGGTGTCCCTGCCATGGAACTGGATGATCTCTAAGGTCCCTTCCAACCCAAACCATTCCATGATTCCACGATCTGCGGCCTGGGTATGTTTATCCCTCCCACGTCTTGTGATGAGCATAGGCCACTAACGCAAACAATTCTCCTCCCTCCTAAATATTTATCTCTGATGGGTTCACAGGGATCACTCAACCCCATCTCTGCCTTTGTCCTGCTGGACCACGTTCCTGTGGGCTGCTCTGGAAAATGAGCCTCTCCCTGTCGTGGCACACACTGACCACTGTCCCATCCCCTGCTGGACCTTGACCAGCAGCTCATGAGCTCGGGCCTTTGCCCTCCCCCTCCCTCCCAAATGCCTGCATTTCTCTGCACCAGTTCCTAGGAAAATATCCTGTTGTTTTTAGGATTACACTTCTCTCTGTCCTTTTTCTTTTCCTCATGATTTTCAGATGAAGTCTCTCTGTGCCTGATCTTCACCTCTGCATCTGAGCAGTTCTGGAGCGATCCAAGGCAGGAAGGTGCTACCACATCCCAGTGCTGGAAGGGCAGGAAAGAATCCTGCTCCAGCTGAACAGAGATGGAAAACACAAACCAAAGGGTTTGGCACTTCAAAAGCCAGATGGATCAGGGACTTAAGACCAGGAGCTGTTCAAGGCCAGGGTGGATGGGGCTTGGAACAACCTGGTCCAGTGGAAGGTGTCCCTGCCCATGGCAGGGAGGTGGAACAAGATGAGCTTTAAGGTCCCTTCCATCCCAAACCATTCTGGGATTCTGTGATTGGAACTGATTGCTGGATTCCTTCCTATCTACTCCTACACTTAGCACTGAAACCACCAGTGCACATGTCCAAGCCAGAGACTGGGGCAGCTGCTGCTCAGCTTCCAAACCTGGAGGCAGCTGCACTTCTTCCCACCTCTGGAACCAGCTGGATGTCATGGATAATGAGTGAATTTAGCCCACTGTGATTAAAACCTGTGAGTGTTGCTGGTTTGCTCTGCTATTTCACCATCAGCAGAGATTATTTTTAACTAACTACCTGCCAAGATAATTCACAGTTCACCAGGAAAATCCAAGCCAGGAGCAGACTTTTCCAGGCATCCAAGGGCATCTCTCATCTCTCCCTGTCACCTGCTGCCTCCAGACAGGGCTGTGGTGGGCTGGAAGCCAGTTCCAGCTGGGAAACTAGAAAAGCTGCTTTAAATAAAACAACAGGTTTCTGTTTCTTCATGGGTGATTTACCTGTCTGACCCCAGCAAGCGGAAAACCCTCGTTTCATCTGATATCTCCTGGGTCACCTGCAGAAAAAAGGGAGATACTTAGATCTGTTTCAGGGGCAAAACAAAATGTATTGGTCTGAGTTGGAAGGAAAATAAAAAATCCAAATGCAACTCGGTGCAAACTTCAGGAGGGAAACAGATAAACTGGTCATGGAGCACGAGCATTTCCAGGGGGGAAGGAGAGAGAGGAGCCAAAGGATCCAGTGGTAAATAAGCAACAGGAATAAATGAAACCTTCCTGGAGAGGCTGGGAGATCACTTACTTCATCTGACTTAAAGCTCTTGCCCTGCATTCCATGTTTCCAGAAGGCCAGCACGCTGTCCTGAAGGCACACTGCAAAGGGAGATCACAAATCTCACCCTGCTGTTCCCTGGGGCTTTGTATCCCTAATAATCCTGGAGAAAACCCCAGGAAAGGTATAAACACAATTCCAACCACACATTTGAATTCTTATATTTACTTCAAAATAGAACAATTTAATATATATATATATTCATATTCATAATTGAATTATTATCTTCACTTCAAAATAGATGAGAAACGGGAGGAGTTTTCCCTTCAGGGGCAGAGGGAGCACAGAACTCCCAGCTCTGAGTGACTTAATTCTATAATTCCAAGAGATTTTTACAGCACAAATACTTGTCTGACAACTACAATTCAAGTTTTTGAAGCAAAGGGTCCTCCCCTCTGACTAATTTAAAGACAGCAGCTTGTCCTCTAACAATTAGACTGGAATATTATTTATTATCCTGAGTATTAAAAAAATGGCTGTGCTGCACTTGAAATAAAATCTCAACTTTTAGAAGGCTAACATAAAGTTATGTATTACTAAAACCACTTTCTTCTCCCCACATTTTTTTCTCAGTGCTATGGAAATGACCAGAAACCAGAAGAGTTCTGCCAGAAGCAAATCACTCACCCACGGACTCGATGCAGAAATCAAAGCTCAGCTCTGAGGCCAATTTCTTGCTTGACTTCAGTTTCCCTTGTAAATTCACTATTTTCACAAATTCTCAAGAGAAACAGAAAAATAAGTATTAAAACCCACTGGTGGAAAGGATTTAAGTAAGAGATACTAATTTAATTTTCAGACACAAAGAAATACCCAAAGTTAACATCTCCAGTATTTGCCTAAAACGAACTCGAGAGCATCTTTCTCTCAAAATAAAATTAGAAAACCTTTTTTGTACACTTGGCATGTTTCTAGACTCTACTGAGAGATGAGGAGAGAAAGTGGAGTTACAAGACTCAAATCTCACTTATCCAAACTGAGGCTTTTTGGAAATGTTTCAGCTTAGCAATGAAGGGAGAAAAATTAACTTGTGGGTAGAGTTCGGCTCAACAACTGTGGCAAAACAAGTTGTGCACGAGGTGTAGGAGGTTTTTCCAAGAGGATTGTGTTACTCACTGTCCAGGCAGACCAGGACAGTGTCCCTTTCCAGCTGTGTCACGTGAATGGCATCCAACTGCTGATTGCCTGAGGAAAAACAAACAGATTATTTAATACACAGAAAGAGACCGATCTCAGCCTCCTCTCAGCCTCTTCACTGGGCTGTTTGTTACTCTGGGTTATTTTTAAGGCTCCAGGATCCCAGAATTCACAGGAAGAAGGACAAATCCCTCAGTTCAAAGCAGGTATTTAATATAAAAGCCCTACTTTGAGTGGATAAAATACATTTTATGTTACAGTTCAGCACAGCTTCCTTCATAAAGAGGCACCGTAATGAACAAAAGGAATCCTCACTCCTAAAAAATGCTCCTTTCCCATAAATCCACATCTGGAAAGATTATTGTGCTGATACCAAGCTAGATTGAATAGAATTTCATAGAATTTTTTTCCTAGTGTTTATTAATGAAGCTGGTACAGGTTTAAAGGTAAAAAAAAGGATACCCAACAAGGGCAGCAGAGAAAAGCAGCTGCAAAATATCAACCAGGTTGTGAAGACAACCCAGATCCTTGCTTATTAAAAGCCAGCTAAGGGTGACAAACCTCCCCCAAGGGCTGGAGGATGGAACAGAATTCATTTCTGGATTCTTCACACAGAAAAGGAGGGGGAAGAGCAGGAGGACTGATCCCAGGAAACAGTGTGGGACCACGAAGGAGAACCCAACCAGCAGGGTCTGGTTGGGGGTTAAGGAGATTTGGAAAATAAAAGGTGTGTCTGCAGTGGAAGTTTTTTAACAAGGCCAGTTTATGCTGAGGTGGGTGGGTCAGCACAAGAACACAGGGAATCATGGAATTTCAGAGTTGTTGGGAATAGAAGAGATCTTTAAAGGTAATTTAGTTTCAACCCCTCCCCGACCCGGCCTTGGACACTTCCAGGGATCCAGGGGCAGCCACAGCTTCTCTGTCCAACCTGTGCCAGGGCCTGCCCACCCTCCCAGCCGGGAATCCCTTCCCAATATCCCATCTAACCCTTCTCCATGTCAGTTTGAACCCATTCCCCCTTGTTCTGTTACTCCAGACCCTTGTCCAAAGTCCCTCTCCATTTTCTTTGCAGGTTCCCTTCAGGTTCTGAAAACCTGGGATCTGCTCTGGGCAGAGAAGCTGCCAAGCCTCAAGCTTTTCCAAATGACCCCTGAGGAGTCATTCCCAACATTCCCAGATAATCCAAAGGGCTGGAAGGTGCTCCAAGAGCCTCACCTGCCCCGATCTCTGTGAACCAGGAGGACGCCGAGTTGAGGTTGATTGTCTCAAACTGCACCACCTGGTTGGGCTCGGAGCCCTTGCTGATGGCCACACACACCATGGGGTACTCCTGCTCCGGGATCACCAGCATCTCAAACACGTTCAGGGGGCTTGGCAGGGGGAAATCAAAGTGCTGGGGAGAAAGAAACCATCGTCAGGCGGCCGTAAATTCGATTTTACAGCGAAATAAATCTACGATAACACGCACAAGGTGTAAATACAGAGAATTTTTCACGGCATGAACATCAGGGCGGGCAGATGTTGCAAGTGCTGGGCTTGATCCAGCACTTAAATGACTTCTAAATGACTTCCATGGCTGCAGTCACAAGGTTTTCTGAGTCAAAACGTGTCAAGCCAGATTTTTCAAGTGCTCACAACCCACAAACGGCACCAGACCGGGACGTACTTTCCATGACAAACTCTGGAAAGGTTATTTCAACAACTGTATAATTATTAAACCTAAACTACAAGTAAATCCTTACCTTTATTAACATGAATTTCTGCATGGGCTCATACCACTGGAGCAGAACAATTCCAGACTGCAATGCCCCACAAAGGTACTTATGGCCTGTGTATGGATTTCGTACTGTAAAAAAAGAAAACAAATAATAATTTAAAAAAACCACCTGAAAACAATAATTTTAAAGTCCTGGAAGTTCAATGCATAGTTAGGAAAAAATTCTATACAGGTATCTTTGCAAGTAAGTTAAGAAATAGCATTACAAAAACATATCAAAGAATGATTAGGGTTGGAAGGGACCTTTGAGATCATCTCATTCCATCAGTTTCCTACTAATTGCCATTCCAATATCCACAGATATTGTGCTACACTCCAGATAAACTTAATTTTAGTTATAATTAATAACCAGCAGCATCCCTGCAGTCCCAGTTCAGAGCCCACAGGCTGAGTGGGCAGCAAAGCTGTGACCCCTCTCCCTGGGGCTGTGGGAGCTGGGTCAGGTTGGGACTGAAATAAAACAATTCCCAGGCAGAAAAGATGGGAATTTCTTTACTCCTGGGGGGCTCTCACTGGTTTGGGGGAGCTTTTTTAAGCTCAGCTCTCCCAGGAGCTCAAGAATCCCAACTCAGCCTTTTTTTTAGTACAAAGAACAAAGTTTATTCTTCAGACATGCCACGAGCAGGAAAACAAAGAGCACAGCTGGACATCTGCTCACCTATACAGCATTTGTGGCATCCTTTCGTGTCAGGGATCTTGGTCGTTAGGGCAAACTTCCTGGAATAATAAAATTCACCAAAAAACCTCGTCAGCAAGAGATGTCAAGGCCCTAAAACTCAACAGACACTGACAGCACTGCTGGTTATTGTCACTTATTAACAACTGTAAGTGGAAGGTTTGTACCTGGGCAGTATTTTGTCAGGAAATCTGTGGGTTTGGATATGAGCAGCTAATCCCGTTTTTTTGGCTTGTTCAAACAAAGCTATTAAATTATGGGAGTAGAGCTGGAAGGTTTTCCCTGGAAGAGAGAGAAGAGCACAGGTGACGTCACAGCCAGCCCTCCAGTGGGGAACTGCACCATTTGGGAAAGTGCAGGTAGGGGAAATTACCTTCTGGAAACACGGAGCACCAGCAGCAGGGAGGCCAAGTCCAGGTGTGAAGAAAATAAGACAACAAAATTAATAAATATAGAGAAGACAATGAACTCAGAGCTCATTTCAGTAAATAAGGTTTATGTAAACATTTTTAAAGGCTGTAATCACACAACAATTAATATCAGGGTATTTTCTTTATCTATAAATCACCAGAAATGTTGTCACACAAACCCAGCATGTTTAAAGGCACAGTCCTACAATCAGCCTCCATTCCACAGTGCCTGTTTCCTATCTGGAATGTCCTATTCCAGAACTGATTGTCCAAGAATCAGTATTTCCAAGCAACAATATTGCTGGATCAGCAGTACTTCATAATCACCTCATCTCCTTCAAACTGACACAGGTTTTGGTTTTGAATTCCAGGATGGTTTGGGGTGGAAAGGATTTGGAAGATCATTTCATTCCCTCCCCTGCCACGGGCAGGGACACCTTCCACCAGCCCAGGGTGCTCCAACCTGGCCTTGGACACTTCCAGGGATCCAGGGGCAGCCACAGCTTCTCTGGCCAACCTGTGCCAGGGCCTGCCCACCCTCCCAGCCAGCAATTCCTTCCCAATATCCCATCTAACCCTGCCCATTCCCTGTGTCCTGTCCCTCCATCCCCTGTCCCCAGTCCCTCTCCAGCTCTCCTGAAGCCCCTTCAAGCTCTGGAAGGGGTTCTCAGGTCTCCCTGGACCCTCCTCTTCTCCAGGCAGATCAAACAACATTGTACTGAATCATCACTTTATTTATTTATAGTTCCCCTTTATTTATAACGTCAATAATTTCCCCTCTCTTTCTACCTACCTGACAAGGACATCAGGGTGTTGTTGATAACGTACAGCCAGGTGCATTTTCGGGGAAATAACTGACAAAAGAAAACATTTCCATTAATACAAACATCCAGGAATTTCCAATTCTCTGTTCCACCTCCACCACCACTCCTGCAGGGATCCACTCTGATCCTTCCCTTTAATTCCCTGGTTTGGACCCTCTGTGTTTTTTGGGATGTGCCTGCCTGGCTCTCTGTGTTTTGAGGTTGCTCTGGGCACAGACAGACCAGGGAAGATTGGGCTGAATTTATCCCAGAGGGAAGAAGTTCCTCACAGGGCAGCTGCTCTGGGTTTGAGAAGATTTTAAAGAGAGAACTCTTGAAAAGGGAATTGTGGTAAAAGTGATGGCAAATGATGGCCTTCAGGAGTCCCACAAAAGAAGGGATGACAAGAGAAGGGCAGAGATTTTGTTGTAGAAAGTTCTGATAAGAAAAAAAGGACTTGAAAGGATTGAGCTGTTTTAAAATGAAAAAAAGCCCCTTCCAGGACCTAAAGGGGCTCCAGGAGAGCTGGAGAGGGACTGGGGACAAGGCAGGGAGGGACAGGACACAGGGAATGGCTTCCCACTGTCAGAGGGCAGGGATAGATGGGATATTGGGAAGGAATTGCTGGCTGGGAGGGTGGGCAGGCCCTGGCACAGGTTGGGCAGAGAAGCTGTGGCTGCCCCTGGATCCCTGGAAGTGTCCAAGGCCAGGCTGGAGCAACCTGGGCTGGTGGAAGGTGTCCCTGCCCATGGCAGGGGGTGGAATGGGATGATCTTCCAAATCCACAGAGGACTTTGTCCTCTGTGCCACTTCCACATGGAAAATAAGGAAATACGTGGTCGAAGAATCTCAGAAAGAAAAGGTACAACTGGCTGGACAGAAAGTATCTCTCAGCAATTTGCTGTTTAATAGATTAGGTCTGGGTCTAGTCAGTATTTTCACTGAAAAACTAAAAGTGGAATAAAAATATCCTCCTGGAATTGGGAGATATTAACCTTGGAAAAGGAAATTCACTTTGGGATGCACTGAATGGTCTCTCTACTCACCACTGGCATAGCCCAAACCTTTCAAGGTGATTTCAACAGGCATGGGGAAGAGCCCAGAGAAGACTGTCAGGTGAAATAATTTAGGAAAACATATGTGGAAAGAGATTCCAAGGACATCCTGGCCCCAAAGAAGCAAATCTAAGCCCATGAATAGATGAAGTGGCTTTGGAAGGGGTTAGAGAGCCCAGGCAAAGTTTCCTGGGGATAACAACAGCAGCTGAACTGAAGGGGTGAGGGCTTTGGGAGCACCCAGAGGAGCTGCAATCTGCCATCTAGTGGGGATGGGGGGGAGGGAGAAAGGGCAGGGAATCAGTTCTCCAAGGAGAAGGGGAAAATCTGACAGCACCAATAAATTCAGGTGGGTCAAAGAACTTTTTAATTTTCAGACTTCCCTTGCTGGCTTTGATGTGAATCAGTTTAACCCACAGAGCCTGCTATCCCACCTTTTCCTTCCAAAGCCAAACTTCATCACTTCATAATTATGCCCAAATCTATTCCGTGTGTTCAGCCCCCCAAAACTCACCTGTTCCATCGTTGCCTCGTGGAGTTCATTCAAATTCAAAGTATAGATCCCTTCTTCTGTGCCAAAGATGATGTACTGGTCTGAAAAATGCAGGGAAATGGATTAATTCCTGAGCTCATCACCAGGTCTGAAAAGACAAACCTAAAATAACTTTTACAAATTGATTGTTTCCCAAGCTTTGGTTTCCAACACAATCCTGAAATAACTTTACCTTTAGTATCTGGATGTATCCAGGATGTTGCACAATTGATCTTCAAAGGACAACCATCAAAGACCTTGGAAAAACATGCTCCCATCTGAAAGACACCAAAACTGAAACCTGAAACGAATTGAGAGCATCAGGTGTTTTATCTTCTGGCACCTGGCCACTCACACACACACACACCTGCAGACACCACTGCTCTCCCTTTCCACACACACAAACTTCCCCTAAAATGCTTGGATGCCAAACATTGGTACCTTCCCCAACAGCTCCAGCCTTCCAAAGCTTTTTGTAGACTTCAGATCCATTAAGAAATGGTAAAAAGGGGTCAAAATTATATCAGCAACTTACTGGGTAAGAACAATATACCCTGGAGGGTTTCAAAAGCCACGTGGATGTGGCACTTGGGGACGTGCGTCAGTGGTGGCCTTGGCAGTGCTGGGAAGGGTTGGATTCAGTCTTTTAGAGGGCTTTTCCAACCTAAATTATTCTATAATTGTACATGTGAATATTAAATGCTTAAATAAATGGCACAGGAAGGGAAAACAAGCAGGAATTGAAGCACTTTTCCCATTTCTCTTCCTAAGCAGAGATCACGGCTCAGGGAGCCAGGGAAGCCTCCAACCCTCCACATCCCCACTGAGCAGCGACAGGAAGGTTTTAAAAAGAGGGAACAAATATTGTGTGTCCAGAACAGGAAAAATAACTGGCTGTGGGGTGCAGAAAATCCCCCTGGGTGAGCTGGTGCCTTATTCCAGCAAAAACCTCGCGACCCTGGAGAGAGGGAGGAGGGTTTAGTGACTGCCAGTGCCAAGGGGATTTCTTACCAGCACCTTCGGAGTCGGAGGCAAACCATTGATGGCTGGTTTCTGTGGGAAGAAACAAAGGTGATAAAACACCTCCCACACAAACCCCTGACACAAACCCAGCCTGGCTGACACGACAGAGCCACAATACCTACAGGGAAATCTCTTTTCTCCTTTTTCCGTGGGAGCTGAGGGATTTGTCCGGGTCCTTCCGCGTTTTCCTCGATGAGTTTCAGCATCCCGTTCCCGTTGCCTGCAGAGAAGCCCAGACAGCTTTTATAGCTTATCTGACACGGTGGAATAGAAAAATCTCTTCTCCCCAGTGCCCAGCAGGAGTGGGGAAGTGAGCCCTGACACTTCCATATCCACACCCCAGATAACTGAGCCCTTCCCAGGACAACTGGCTGCTCCTGTCCGTGCTGAGTTACACACTTCCCATTATCCAAACAGTCCCAAATTCCACTGAGGATAAAGCTGTGGTAAGGTCCTTGCAGATGATCCTCCCCAAAAACATTCCTTGTTTGTCTCCTGTTCCTGCAGGCCACACATGAGTGGGACTGAGTGGCTCAGTGTCCTTGCTCCGGGAAGAACATTCCCACCATGTGTCATGGCCCTAATAAGAACCAGCACACCAGGAAAGAGGAAAGCTGCCCCTCATGCTCAGCTGTGTTAAAACATTATCCCTGTAAATAGCTGGCTCTGGAAGCAGTTCCTTCTCCAGGACACCAGTCACCTTCAGGAAAGGGAAGGCATTTACCCAGGTCGCTGTATCTGGCTGTGAGCAATCCGGGGCTGCTGATGCTGCTGGTCATTCCAATGGGGCTGGAATCAGCCTGGGGGCCACAAACTGGGATGCTCTGTCTCCTGTGGGCTGCTGGGGCTCTGTTCTGGGAGTCTGGGAAATGTTTTATTGTCTGGCATCTCTCATCATCCGGGAGGTTTTCCTCGGGATGACTGTTTATTCTCGGCTGCAAGAAACCCGAGGGGATGGTTAGTTGGGAAATGTCAGGAATTGGGAATGGCACCTGGGGAGCACAAACTCCAGAGAAGCTGAATTCAAGTCAGGCTTTCTACATTAAAAAAATATCAGCCTTTGAAAAGTGTGTGAACTTTTGGGCATCACAGGTGGTCTCTGGTGAGCAGTGACAGCACCCAGGGAAGGGCTGGAGCTGTGCCAGGGCAGGCTCAGGTGGGATCTCAGGGAAAGGTTCTTCCCCCAGAGGGTGGTTGGCACTGAACAGGCTCCCCAGGGCAGTGGGCACGGCCAGAGCTCCAGGAGGGTTTGGACAACGCTCTGAGGGACAGGGGGGATTGTTGGGGTGTCCTGGGCAGGGCCAGGGGTTGGACTGGATGATCCTCAGGGGTCCCGTCCAACTCAGGACATTCTGTGGTTCTACAAAATAAGACAATTGACAGCAGAATAATTTCACAGGGGTTCCTCCCTGCTGGAAAATCAGAGGCAGAAGGCAGGACAGGAGGCCATCCCAGGCTGCTCAAGTGGGGTTTGCTGCCTGAATCCCTTAAATCCCACAGCCCTTACCTTGGGAGGCAGCGGTGGAGGCCCCGCTCGCTTTAGTGTCGACCTGCAACGGGAAGGGCATTTGTTGGCTCAGTTAAACCAAAACCAGAATGAAAACCAGAACTAGAGACTGGAAATAAGATCAACTCGAAGGCAAAGAAGAGGCAGATCAGAGCTTTGCACACACAGGGTTAAAGTGGAAGTCCAAGAGCAGGGGGAAAGCGCATTCATCTCGTTAGAAGTGTTGGTTTGGGATCAACTCCCGTTCCCTCATAAATGCCAACGTTACTCGTTACAGAGCACTCTGTGCGGAAGGAGATTTGGAGTTAGTAAATAAATACACATTCAGGAAGTGGATCTCAGGCTGGAGAGGGACTGGGGACAAGGCATGGAGGGACAGCACACAGGGAATGGCTTCCCACTGCCAGAGGGCAGGGAGAGATGGGATATTGGGAAGGAATTGCTGGCTGGGAGGGTGGGCAGGCCCTGGCACAGGTTGGGCAGAGAAGCTGTGGCTGCCCCTGGATCCCTGGAAGTGTCCAAGGCCAGGTTGGAGCACCCTGGGCTGGTGGAAGGTGTCCCTGCCCATGGCAAGGGGTGGAATGGGATAAGCTTTAAGGTCCCTTCCAACCCAAACCATTCTGGAATGCTGGAATTCCAGTTTGCAGCCTTCACTGTGAATCAGCCAAACCTCTGGGCACCCCTGGATCTGCACCAGAGCTGTGCAGGATTATCTGCACGTCCTGTCCCAGCCAGGCCTGGCTCGTGGCTGATGGATTAATCGACATAAAATCTACTTTAAAATATTAGGCACTTCCAGATGGACTCTAAGACAACTTCAGGAAGGGGAGCAAGGAGGGAATGGCTTTGGACATTCCCCTGAGGATGAGAGAAGGAGTGCAGCTTGCAGAGCAGCCAGCCCTCGGTCACTGGTGAGTGGCAAAGCTGCTGCAGCGTTTTGAGGGGAGAGGCTTTGGAGCACACACA